>NC_057868.1:10787993-11387993 GCF_019740435.1 Gambusia affinis
GATATGAACTTTTAAATTCAAATGCAGACTGTTGGTGGCCAGTTCTCATATTATTGGTGTTTCTCAGACAACACTGATACTCCTCAGTTGGATTAGGATTTGAGAAGTTTCCTGTCCAGAAGTCAAATAACTTTTGATGTTCCTGTCTTTTAGCCACTTCAATTTTACTTTTATAAAACTGCTCTGTTGCTCTGCCGTGCTGGAAACCACATTATCAACAAACTGCACAGATTCCTGAAAGAAGTTGCTCTTTGTGCTGGTATTGATCTCCTTCATTAATAATGGGCAGAATTCTGAGGAAACCCAAATTCCTGGATGAAAAACAGTCCTGGAAAGACAATTGAAATTGGATTGGATCATCTTTGGCACTGTAAAAAATGAACTTAGGGGGTTATCAGATTAACAAAAGAATATCATGTACTTTTAACTAAATAATTTCATGTTTCAAACAAAAACGTGATACAATCATGTTGGATAAACAAAAAATTCAACAACTTCACGTTTATGAAATTTAATCATGTTGAGATAAGATGATTCATTATAGTCAGACTGATATAGTGCTGAAGCTGAGTGAGATCACAGGATATAACGCGAGTACATGCCAGACAATCGTTTTTGTGATTCAATTTAGTCAGATTCATTTCCCTCCAAAGAGGGTCTTGAGCAGGGGTCTCAAACTCAGGTCCTCAAGGGCTGCAGTCCTGTAGTTTTTAAATGTGCCACAGGTACAAAACACTGGAATGAAATGGCTTAATTACCTCCACCTTGTGTAGACCAGTTCTCCAGAGCCTTAATTATTCTATTCAGGTGTGGTGCAGCAGAGGCACATCTAAAAGTTGCAGGACTGCGGCCCTCGAGGACTGGAGTTTGAGACCCCTGGTCTAGAGAGATCAGGGGATCACGAGAGATTATGAGACATAACTGTTTTGCGCCTAGGAAGACTTCAAAGCGGTTTTAGTTACACATTAAACTATAGATATTGGTTTTTCTCTGCAGGCACTATTGGCATTTAAGAACTGCACTGAAACAGTTCTTAAATTTCTTTCAGCATTTAAGAACTGCAAAAAAAAGTCTTTGAATTAACGTAATTAAATCATGGAAAGGATTTTCAGATGATTAAATAGCTTTCTTTCAGCATGAAGGTTGTTTGTTGAGCTGACTTAATTTTCATGAGTTGGATCAACTTAATAAGTAGTGTGAAGGTACCACTGTAACATAAGTTGGTTTCTCCAGCGTGCTGTGGTGGCGCAGGGGTTTAGCACACTGCACGTTTGGAGGCCTTAGTCCTCGACGCAGACGTCGCTGCTTTGACTCCCAGTCCTGGCAGCCTTTGCCATGTCCTCACTCACTCTGTCTGGCTATTGTCTCAAAAAATACGAGCTACTAGAGTCGCAAAAACTCTTTGGAGAAGGAAAAAAAAAAGTTGGTTTTAACTAAATTGCCATTAATCTTAGTCAAGTAAATTATTTGGTCCAAAGCATTGTAAATTAGTTGGGCTGGCTCTTATTGCTTTACATTGGAATAACCTTAATAAATTAAGTTGACCTAACACATTTGCTTTAAATAGGAGTAACAGAATTACATGGTGGTAAAATAAAGCAAAGTAATCAGGTGGAAAACCCTTCCATGATTTTTTTATGTTCATCCAAAGAGGTATTTATTTCAGTGCAGGAAAGCTCTCAAATTTCTTTTACCAAGCAAACGATTTTCCTGCTTCTGACACAACAGAAAGGAAGAAACAGTATGATGGGAGAAAATGACTTTGCACTACATTAATGCCATCAGTCCTTTTACCTCAAGCAGAATTATCATTTGTGGTTGATGTTTTCCTCAGTGTTTTTTTTTTTAGCTTCCCCCTGTGTACAGATGCACTCTTGTGCTGCCAGTGTGGAAAAAGCTCTGCGTTGGTGGGAACCTGAATAGTAGACACATTCGTTAAGAAGAAAAACATGTCCAGCATGCTTGCTGAACGTGCTGTGAATTATGTCTACCTGGAGCTGAAACTCTCATCTTCTTCTCTCTGTAGTCCCAAAAACTGTTGCTTCCGTTACAATTTTCTCTTCACCCCATTTCCAAAAATGCAAGACAATGTTAGTGCAAAGCAGTAGTGAGTGCACTTTTCTCATGAGGTAATAGAAACAGAAATTATTTCGGTCATCTAATTAGACTGAAGAAGTGATTTCAGCCAGACACATTCATCAGTTTTACCTGTTACCGTAATTTCTTTCCATCTAGATTAAGTTTGATTGTCATTATGGGCTAAGGAGAAAATGGAAAAATGGGTTTCTTTATTTTATATGCATCTAATTACTCTGCTCTATAATCTAAAACAAAAGTTGAACAAAATGAAGCCATAAGGTTAGCAAAGCACATTACATTGTCATCGCAAAAGGTTTTGGCTAAACACTCATCATGATAGAAGCAAACAAAAACCACAAAAATTTATGAAGTTTCAACACTTGAGAGAGAAAGTCTGCAAAGCAGCACACTATTCATTTGAACAGAAAGGTACACACACAAATTGTTTTCAACCACTTGCTGAAAACATCACAATGTTGAATTGGGATGATTCAACGTGGAAACTGTTAATATTGTTTGCTCTGTGCTGTGCGTGTCTGGAGGTTGCATGCAAACAAAATGTTGGTGGGAAGAGAAAAATAGTTGGGAGAGGATGGAGGAATCCATGTGGGATATGTAAAAGTCTGGGCTCCTCTAATCCAAATACTTCCATTATTCCTGTGAGACGCTGACAGTAAACAGCCTCCAAACAAAAGAGTGCACTCTGTGATTTGGGAGCTTTGTCTGAGTTTTATTCTAATCGTCTGCTGTGGGATACCACAGGAGACAAGTGCAAGCATGTAATTATAATTGTTGGTGATGACTCACCTTTTGTTCAGTGTTTGTACTTACAAAAGAGAGATTTAGTTGCCCATGAAAATGTATGCCTGTGAACAATCACTGAAAGTTTTAGTTTAGTGCTATGATGCTAAAATTGAGTCCTCCCAGAATGCCACGCTCCACTAGAATCCATTCATATCCTGCTGCCACATGCAGCATCTATTATTCTGTGGCTTGTTTGTTTTTCTGCATGTCCTCTTTAGATGAACAAACTTTTCATATGCTTTATTTTTCATTGTATTCCTGTAAATGGGAGTTCTCTACCTGATTTTTGGCAGTCTGTAGACAGAAAACCCCAGCAGGGTTCAGTCCGTATAAACAAGAAAAACAGCTCAGCATGCACAGTGCCTCGCTAAATTATTTATGGAATTATGTCACATTTTTCAACTTAAAAATAAACTTTAATTGTTGTTATGTTGGGTGACACAACATCACAGCAAAAATCATGAAGTGGAAGGAAAAGATTACACTGCTTTTTACAATTAGAAATAAAAATTTATCGTTTACCTCCTTTAATCTGACACCCCTAAACTGGTATATTCTCAGTATCAACCAGAGGAGGGTGGATATGTCCAAAATATCATATAAAAATATAAATATCTATTTAAACTTTGGCTGCACAGTGGAAGGCTGGTGGTTAAGTGAATTCCTCAGCCCTATATTTGTCAGCATTTCGCTCCTTTCTGCCAGCCTGTGGGATTTAAGAACGTTTGTTTGTGCTGATTTGAGAAAGAACAGAACAAAGGTATAAAGGGCCTTAAAGTTAGTCTACACTTAGTCATATCATAACCACAAACTTCACTTATGAATGTACATTGAAAAAATTAACTTAGGGGGTTATCAGATTAACAAAAGAATATTATGTACTTTTAACTAAATAATTTCATGTTTCAAACAAAAACGTGATACAATCAGGTTGGATAAACAAGAAATTCAACAACTTAACGTTTCTGAAATTTAATCATGTTGAAATAACATGATTCAATATAG
This sequence comes from Gambusia affinis, assembly GCF_019740435.1. Lineage (NCBI taxonomy): Eukaryota > Metazoa > Chordata > Actinopteri > Cyprinodontiformes > Poeciliidae > Gambusia > Gambusia affinis. Next base: position 10,791,882 of record NC_057868.1, read on the forward strand.
TCAGACTGATCTTGTGCTGAAGACGAGTGAGATCACAGGATATCATGCGAGTTCACGTGAGATCATGGGAAATCGCGGGATATCACACAAGACCACGCGAGACAATCGGTTTTTACTCAACTTGAATAACGTATTCCAGTTGAGATAATGTGATTCAATTTAGTCAGATTCATTTCCCTCCGACGAGGGTCTAGGAGATCAGGGGATCATGCGAGATTATGGAAGATCACGTGACATAACTGTTTTCGCCCGGGAGAACTTCAAAGCAGTTTTAGTTACACATTAAACTATAGATATTTGTTTTTCTCTGCAGGGCACTATTGGCATTTGAGAACTGCACTGTAACAGTTCTCAAATGGACCAGATGCCACCATCAGCTCCAAGGTACGCCTACACCGCACAGATCCAGCCAAGCATTAATAGGATTGTTTGGATTACAGCAAATCCATCCATCCATCCATCCATTTTCTATTCACCATTGTCCCTAATGGGGTCGGGAGGGTTGCTGGTGCCCATCTCCAGCTTCGTTCCGGGCGAGAGGATCCCTGTCCCTGGACAGGTCACCAGTCTGTCGCAGGGACATACAGGAGACACAACCATGCACACACACACACACACTCACACCTAGGGAAAATTTAGAGAGACTAATTAACCTAACAGTCATGTTTTTGGACTGTGGGAGGAAGCCGGAGAACCCGAAGAGAACCCATGCATGCACAGGGAGAACATGCAAACTCCATGCAGAAAGACCCTGGGCTGGGAATCAAACCCAGGACCTTCTAGCTGCAAGGCAACAGCTTTACCAACTGCGCCACTGTGCAGCCCTACAGCAAATCCATTTCAGCATTTAAGAACTGCACTATAACAGTGCATTTAAGAACTCTATAAAAGTCTCTGACTTTTAAAAAAAATGTCTTTGAATTAACGTAGTTAAATCATGGAAAGGATTTCCACACGATTAAATAGCTTTCTTTCAGCATGAAGCATGTTTGTTGAGCAAGCTTAATTTTCATGAGTTGGATCAATATAATAAGTAGTGTGAAGGTACCACTGTATCATAAGTTGGTTTCCCTGTGGTGGCGCAGGGGGTTAGTTAGCACCCCACGTTTGGAGGCCTTAGTCCTTGACTCAGACGTCGCTGGTTCGACTCCCGGTCCTGGCCACCTTTGCCGCATTTCCGCACCCTGTCTGCCTACTGTCTCAAAAAAATACGAGCCACTAGCACCGCAAAAACTCTTTGGAGAAAAAAATGGGGAAAAAAAGTTGGTTTCAACTAAATTGCCATTTAATCTTAGTCAAGTAAATTATTTGGTCCAAAGCGTTGCAAATCAGTTGGGCTGGCTCTTTTAAATTACATTGGGTCCAACTATAGTAAACGAGTTGAATAATAGAATAGAATAGAACTAGAAAATTCCTGAAGAAATTTAACTGGGGCCTGCCAAAGTGTGCCCGTCGGTTTGGACCCAGCGTTCTGATGCTAAGAATTAGCATCAATGCTAAAGAAAGCTGCAATGTAATCAATAGCATGTGGAGAATCACAAGAATGTTAAGTAAGCTGGACATGCAACATTCAGTATGATAAAGTAAGTGTATTAGCTAAAATGAGCAAATATGCTAATATAAGCATAAATACTGTCAGTAGCATGTGGGGTATCATTAGAATGTTTACTGTCATTTACTTACTCCATTAAGTATACTAAACATGGCTAATAAGTCTGAAAAATAGAAAATAGTTTATTTAAGCTAAAAGGCTAATGCTAATGAACTGCCTTGCTGCGCAAGGCAGTTCCCTAACCTCGGATAAACAGATAATGCAGAATGATATCACTGCACCGCCTCCGGTGCACTGTCCAGAGGGGCATTTTGAGGCTTTTATTTTGAAATTTGCAGTAAGCTTCATATTAAATGCCCACACTAATCCAATGTGTAAGAGTGCTTTGGATAAACCAGTCACATAAAGCCAAAACGAGCAATTACATGATGTAAAAATTCCCAAGGCTTTTATTTTGAAATTTTTGTTAAGCTTCATTTGAAAGGGTCAAAGTCATCCCATGTGTAACAGTCATTGGATTAAATCAGTCATATAACGCCAAAAAGCAATGACCTGATGTAAAAATTTTCAAGGGCTTTTATTTTGAAATTTTCAGTAAGCTTCATTTCAAAGGGCTAGACTCATCCCATGTGTAACAGTGACAGGGTTAAATGAGTTATATACAGCCCATAGCAGCAAGTTGTTCTAAAGGCCAGCTCAGTCCTCCTCTGTTTTAACTGAACTACTAGTTCGAACTACAGTGATGCGTATTTGTAGTCCTAAGCAGCTCTCCCTGCTCTGGGTTCCGTTGCCATGGTAAATAATCCTCTCTGCCAGCTGTGAGTGAGACATCCAGGGGAGACAATTCTCTGTTTGAGCCAGCCAGTTTGACTAAAAAAAGCATTGCAAACAACTGTTTCCCGTTCGGGAACCGTAATACATATTCGAAAACCGTTTGAAGCATATAAGAGGGCTATTTGTCGTCTCACATAGTCCCGCCATTCATATCTCTACCTCACTTACAGTATTAACAGCGATGAGATAAAAAAGGTGTGTGCCAAGGTCTGAAATTTTTCAGAAATACATGGAAGTGAATCAGTGAGATCTGTCTGCTACCCTGGCGCATGACTTTGCTCTGAAGCACCTGGAGAGAAAACTGTAAGCGCTAGATAATTTTTGAAAACATTTGACCGGAGCAGGCACGCGTATCAATGTCATGACCAAGTTTGATACCAATCATGCAATATTTGTGAGCGTGAGGGCGAGTTAAAAAATGATTTGGGGTCAAAATGTCACTCTGACTCTCACTCTAGCAGAGCGGCCTTCACACTCTGATTTTTCCAAAATTCAAAAACTTTGGGTCGCTTAGAAAGAAGTTGTGGACAAACCATAATTCAATCTGGATAGACTCACACAGAGAAAGAGTTGTTAGAAGTTTAATGATCCGAATTTTATGAAGGCGGGAAGACTTAGTGAGCTGAGGATCACCAGGCAGGTGATTCAGGTTTAGCTCAGGGTAGTCTTCGTCCCTTGGTAACGAGCCTTGACCAGAGAGGAGCTAGAAGATGTCCCTGGGATGATGGTGGAGATAGGAGGTGGGTTGAAGCACGGCTGACTAGCAGAAGATCCAAAGCTCCAAATCCGTACCACGAAAGCTCGGCACCTTTGATACCACTGGTGAGTGTCTGATGGGCTTGTGGTCAGCGAATGCTAGGCTTCATTTCAATCTGGATAGACTCACACAGAAAGAGAAGCAGTTAGAGGATTTAATGATAAATTTTTAGCTAAGGGCAAGACTTGGAGCTGAGGATCACCAGGCATGATCGGTCAGGTTTAGCTCAGGGTAGTCTTCAAAAGATGCTTGAGGCTAGCTGGCCTGCAGTCTGCAAGACTTGTTAGGCACAGACGCTAACCTGCAGTCTGATAGACTTGTTAGCAGTGCTCCCTGCAGTCTGATAGACTTGTTACGCTGGCGGGCCTGCAGTCTGATAGACTTGTTACTGCTGGCCCTGCAGTCTGATAGATTTTGTTACTACTGTCCCTGCAGTCTGATAGACTTGTTACAACTTTTAGTGGAGGATGGAATGGCTGCTGTCAGCAAGCTGAATCGCAACTCAGCAGAATGAGATGTTAGAAATGGCAGAACGCTCCAACCAGATATGACGATGCTCACCTGCAGTTATGAACGTTGAGCTTTGAATTGAAATCTCTGATGTAAGATGAATAATAGCCAGCAGCAGAAGTTAAAGCTTTGAACGGCAGTAGATGTAGCGCGCCTATTCTAAAGAATGGCCTGAAAAGTGACTAGGTAAGACCGCATGCTAACGTGTCTGAGGTTAAACCAGTTAGCAGTCCCAAGCATTCTGTGAAAACAGAGATTTGGATTTGAAAGTTGATGTCTTTACATGAATTTGAGCAAAAGGACAGAACGGACCGATCATGCGTAAGCAATATAGTACACAACCTTTCGTTTGGTGTTTGATGTAAGGATTGTAGTGGTCGAAGAATTTTAGATCAGATATAGATAAATCTCATGACAAACTGAATACTTCCGATGCAGACGTGAACTCACTCAGCCCAAGAAATCCATGGAAGGTTAGCAAAAGCGCATGGAGGAGCGCTTAGGTGTAGGAGGAGAAATTTGACGGAGCGCAATGAGACTCCTAGGTAGTAGATATCAGTCTCTGCTATCAATAGACGTTAGAGATCCCTTGAGAAGGAGCTTGCAGCAGAGTTCAGAAGAGGCTATGATTAACTAGGTTTCTGTAGCTTCATGAAAACTGATGCCCGTAACACTGCATGAGGACAGTACAAAATCGACAGTGGTGAAACAGTAGGTGATGAAAGCAGAACTTTGATACTACAAAAGAATTGACAGAGCAGAACTTGGTGAAGGTTTGCCAGGCGAGAGTATGTGAAGATAGATCAGCCCATTTTTGAGTCATGAACGCAAGTGGAGAGCCATTTATAAAGCGCCAGATCTTCAAGGTTTGCGTTAGCTCGCTGAGCGTCGCAGCAAGACATGGACAGCGAAACCTGAAACTTAGAAACGGAGAGTCCGATAGCATTGTAATAACCGGAAACAGCTACATGAAATGTTGTGAAGCTTGCCATGTGCAGCGGCGAATGAAAGGCATAATTTAACGGATGGGCGGTTTATTAATGCTTGACCATGGTAATATTATTTGGGCTAATAAGGATTCTGCAAGGATGGCCCCAGAGGCAAGCCACCAAAGAATATTTCATAAAATGTAGAGGATTCAGACTGAGGAAAAAGGCAACTTAGCAACCATTTAGCTTTTAAAGCCCCCAAAACCAGAGGATGCGGCGTCTGTGAAGACCTGAAGCAGTCGGTCGAGAGAATGACATTGGCTGAATGCAGCTTCATGTATTAATAGACTTGTTACGCAGCCGCTTATGCCTGCAGTCTGATAGACTTACGCAGAACAATAGTCTAGACTTGATGGCCGTAAGCAGCGTTGTTATTAGAACAGGCGCCTATTACTTTCTGTAAGGAACACATCCTAACACATACAAATGACAAACGCAGAGCATGTCTCCACCAGCTGCGGTTTGAAGAAGCCTGGGTTACGTTTGCAAATAACAGAGGACAAACGATAACGGTTTTAGGTAAATCACATGCCAAAGTTAGATCTGTAAGCTTTTATGAGGCGAATGTTGCCACATCATTGATTTCACTGTGTTTGAGGAGGAAAAACAAAAACTTCCACAGCTCGATGTAAAGATGTAAAACAAGATTTATTCCACAGTTTCTTGTGTTATCCTTCATGAGCAGTCAAATCTTAAATAACTCATAATACAAACTAGTTGAAACTGTGTGGTTCTGAAATTTTCACTGCAGCATGCTTTTTTCTCTTCCTTCTGTTAATGCTCGCTCTTTTGCATAAATTCAAAGTGGCCAATGAGTTATATGATACAAACTTAAAATAAAACACTTAAAACACTATGATTTAGCTACATGCAATATAATAATACTTCCTAAACCTCAACAAATTCTCTTATTAAATTACTAATTAAACGAATAAGTTTTTACAGTAACTGAATATTTACTACATTAACTTGGCCTCCAAAATGGTTAGACTGGTGATGCTCAGGCTATCAAGAGACAGCTTGTTTATGAAAAGCGCTTTGTGGTTCACTGAATAGCTCCAGCAGAATTACAAAGCAATTGTGACAAACATGAGAGATCGTGTATTTATCAAAAGCTGGCATTTTATCTGACGTTTGTTGGACTGGCTAGTGCAGATGGCACGGACCTCTTAGAGCGCATGCCTGCTTATTTGATCAGTGCCTCCTTGAAAAGTCGGAACCATTGAATGAGGAAAAGGAAGCTCTGGTATTGCCACGTGAATGACTTGAAAGAGGACGCTGTGAAGTTCGGATTGCTGTGCAGGTGAAACTGACTGTTAGAGGGTTGAGTTTGGTGACTGTGCACTTCTGCGTTTGTGGTAATCAGACAAACCACAAAACTGAATCAGGGTTTGGAGGCATTTATCCTGTCAATGAGACATTAGCATTAGCACATAGCATGTGCCTAGTTCACAGCCCAATCTCTAGTGGAACAAGTAACAAAAGTAAACATACCTGTCAATCGGGACATTAGCATTCACATAGCATGTGCTCTAGTTCGCCAGATTGTACAAAATAACAGTATTTGCATCAAATGTTATAAAGAATAGCAACTAAACTGAAAATAGCCATCATTAATGAAGGAAAAAAACATTCAAAATGTAAATGAAAGGAATACAGGATTATAAAACTTGCCTCCCCAGTGGAACAAGTAGCAAAAGGAAGAGAAATTAATAAAGTATATATAATGGTCCTGGAGGACCCTGAACAAAAGAAGAAGAAGAAGAATAGCTGGACCAAAATTATAGCAGACACAGAGGAACACAAGAATAGACAAATATAAGAGGACAAATAAATTAAAAGAAAACATTTTGGAAATATATAACTAATAACATAAATGCACAGGCGACTGGAACACGTGATGAAAGAGGCAAGCAGTTTGACCCTGATAAAAAGATGTGAAACTAGAGCAGGTGCAGGTCCAACGTGATTTTTTTTTTTTTCTCTCCCTCCAATAAAAGAGAATTTGTAATAAAAAGATTGCAAAATGTTGTTTTCAGGTGCATGTGTAGCTTTAAGAGAATCCTCTTATTAGTGAAAAAAGCTTAAAGAAATATAGTGCTGTGATTAGAGACCAGCAAGCATTAGGGCAGAATGTGAGATACAAACTGGGACTTGACAGAATTTTTAAGCTCAACAGAGGAAAAACTCCCCTAAAATAACAATGAGGTTGATAAAGAGCGCCCGCCATTAAATGCGCAAACCGCTCTAACAAATTGAGCTACTGAGACCCTGAAGATGCACTGACCAGCAATAGAGGCAGATAAACTGAATTAAAGGTACTAAGCGCTGACGGTGACATGATGCATATCAAATGAACGAATCAAGGGCTTTATTTTGAGATCCAAGTTCGGTTGATGGGCTGAAGAGTCAGCTACAGCTGAGATAACATGAGCAATCTGATTTGTTTTCCTAGGTGGACTGGTAAAAGATAACGGATCAGTCCATGATCAGGAGGAAGAGCAGCAGCCAATGGAGCAGCATCGTGGAACAACCAGCGCTTATTGCAGGTTGACAGCATATGAGGCGAGAAACTGACGGGTGAGCGGACTAAACCAGCATGCCAGAACGCCTCGTATCAATGAAAAGACATCAATGGAGGCCGAATGCAGGCTTGATTTTAGATCGGTGAGGAATGACTCAGTCGACAGGAGCGCAGCCCATGAACACTTGTATCTGGTTCTGAAAGACCAAGATGATCGGAAGGTGCTTAGAGCTGAATTAGACAAGGACATTGTTGCACAGGCAGCTGACTAGCTGACTGAATGTGGGATGGAAAGCAAGTAATTAAAGCATGCATCAGCGAGAAGATCAAAGCTTGTCCTTTGAAGGATCCGTGAAAAATGTGAGGGGCACCTGTCACTGCAGCAGAGTGTCTGATTACACTGTGTTTTTTCCAAAATCAATTTTCGCTAGAAAGAAGTTTATTACATATTGACATGCTGTCTTCACTTTAAAAGAGATCACGGACGATCTACAAAATGAAGTTTGAATGGCTTTACATAAAGTTATGACGACACAGAAAATCCTCAAAATAGGGTATTTTCAGGATTTACTGGTTGCCTCCCCCTTGACGACGAGATTGCACCTGGTGAGCTCGTTAGTGATTTTGGGGTCGTTGCTTTTTACGCCGCCATGGTAACTCCAAATCCCACCAAAAGTAATAGCACACCTCCCGGATCGAGACGCTTTGATACCACTTTTGTGGGTGGGCTAGCGCACGCATTAACCGATGGATGAAGAAGTTAAGAATAACTAGAAAATTCCTGAAGAAATTCCTGCCAAAGTGTGCTCGGTTTGGAAGCATTCTGATGCTAAGAATTAGCATCGATGCTAAAGAAAGCTGCAATGTAATCAATAGCATGTGGAGAATCACAAGAATGTTAAGTAAGCTGGACATGCAATATTCAGTATGATAAAGTATTAGCTAACTAGAAAATTCCTGAAGAAATTTAACTGGGGCCTGCCAAAGTGTGCCCGCCGGTTTGGACCCAGCGTTCTGATGCTAAGAATTAGCATCAATGCTAAAGAAAGCTGCAATGTAATCAATAGCATGTGGAGAATCACAAGAATGTTAAGTAAGCTGGACATGCAACATTCAGTATGATAAAGTGTATTAGCTAAATGAGCAAATATGCTAATGTAAGCATAAATACTTTCAGTAGCATGTGGGTATCATTAGAATGTTTACTGTCATTTACTTACTCCATTAAGTATACTAAACATGGCTAATAAGTCTGAAAAATAGAAAATAGCTTATTTAAGCTAAAAGGTTAATGTTAATGAACTGCCTTGCTGCGCAAGGCAGTTCCCTAACCTCGGATAAACAGATAATGCAGAATGATATCATTGCACCTGCGTGTGCACTGTCCAGAGGGGCATTTTGAGGCTTTTATTTTGAAATTTGCAGTAAGCTTCATATTAAATGCCCACACTAATCCAATGTGTAAGAGTGCTTTGGATAAACCAGTCACATAAAGCCAAAAGAGCAATTACATGATGTAAAAATTCCAAGGCTTTTATTTTGAAATTTTTGTTAAGCTTCATTTGAAAGGGTCAAAGTCATCCCATGTGTAACAGTCATTGGATTAAATCAGTCATATAACGCTCAAAAAGCAATGACCTGATGTAAAATTTTCAAGGGCTTTTATTTTGAAATTTTCAGTAAGCTTCATTTCAAAGGGCTAGACTCATCCCATGTGTAACAGTGACAGGGTTAAATTAGTTATATACAGCCCATAGCAGCAAGTTGTTCTAAAGGCCAGCTCAGTCCTCCTCTGTTTTAACTGAACTACTAGTTCGAACTACAGTGATGCGATTTGTAGTCCTCAGCAGCTCTCCCTGCTCTGGGTTCCATGGTAAATAATCCTCTGCCAGCTGTGAGTGAGACATCCAGGGGAGACAATTCTCTGTTTGAGCCAGCCAGTTTGACTAAAAAAGCATTGTAAAAACTGTTTCCTGCTCGGGAACCGTAATACATATTCGAAAACCGCTTGAAGCATATGAGAGGCTATTTGTCGCTCACATAGTCCCGCCATTCATATCTCTACCTCACTCACAGTATTAACAGCGATGAGATAAAAAAGTGTGTGCCAAGGTCTGAAATTTTTCAGAAATACATGGAAGTGAATCAGTGAGATCTGTCTGCTACCCTGGCGCATGACTTTGCTCTGAAGCACCTGGAGAGAAACTGTAAGCGCTAGATAATTTTTGAAAACATTTGACCGGAGCAGGCATGATCAATGTCATGACCAAGTTTGATACCAATCATGCAATATTTGTGAGCGTGAGGGCGAAGTTAAAAATGATTTGGGGTCAAAATGTCGCTCTGACTCTCACTCTAGCGGAGCGCCTTCACACTCTGATTTTTCCAAAAATCAAAAACTTTGGGTCGCTTAGAAAGAAGTTGTGGACAAACCATAATACATATTGATGTGCTGTCTTCACTTTAAAAGAGATCACGGACGATCTACAAAATGAAGTTTGAATGGCTTTCTACATAAGTTATGACACAGAAAATCCTCAAAATAGGGTATTTTCAGGATTTAGAGGTTGCCTCGCCCCTTGACAGATTTCACCTGGTGAGCTCGTTAGTGATTTTGGGGTCGTTTTTGCTTTTACGCCGCCATGGTAACTCCAAATCCCACCAAAAGTAATAGCACACCTCCCGGATCGAGCCGCACGCTTTGATACCACTTTTGTGGGTGGGCTCAAGAGCGCACGAGCATTCACGGTGACGGAAGAATAAGTTAAGAACTAGAAAATTCCTGAAGAAATTTAACTGGGGCCTGCCAAAGTGTGCCCGTCGGTTTGGACCCAGCGTTCTGATGCTAAGAATTAGCATCAATGCTAAAGAAAGCTGCAATGTAATCAATAGCATGTGGAGAATCACAAGAATGTTAAGTAAGCTGGACTTGCAACATTCAGTATGATAAAGTAAGTGTATTAGCTCAAATGAGCACATATGCTAATGTAAGCATAAATACTTTCAGTAGCATGTGGGTATCATTAGAATGTTTACTGTCATTTACTTACTCCATTAAGTATACTAAACATGGCTAATAAGTCTGAAAAATAGAAAATAGCTTATTTAAGCTAAAAGGTTATCAATCAACTGCCTTGCTGCGCAAGGCAGTTCCCTAACCTCGGATAAACAGATAATGCAGAATGATATCACTGTCCAGAGGGGCATTTTGAGGCTTTTATTTTGAAATTTGCAGTAAGCTTCATATTAAATGCCCACACTAATCCAATGTGTAAGAGTGCTTTGGATAAACCAGTCACATAAAGCCAAAAAGAGCAATTACATGATGTAAAAATTCCCAAGGCTTTTATTTTGAAATTTTTGTTAAGCTTCATTTGAAAGGGTCAAAGTCATCCCATGTGTAACAGTCATTGGATTAAATCAGTCATATAACGCTCAAAAAAGCAATGACCTGATGTAAAAATTTTCAAGGGCTTTTATTTTGAAATTTTCAGTAAGCTTCATTTCAAAGGGCCAAGACTCATCCCATGTGTAACAGTGACAGGGTTAAATTAGTTATATACAGCCCATAGCAGCAAGTTTTTCTAAAGGCCAGCTCAGTCCTCCTCTGTTTTAACTGAACTAGTAGTTCAACTACAGTGATGCGATTTGTAGTCCTCAGCAGCTCTCCCTGCTCTGGGTTCCGCTACATGGTAAATAATCCTCTCTGCCAGCTGTGAGTGAGACATCCAGGGGAGACAATTCTCTGTTTGAGCCAGCCAGTTTGACTAAAAAAGCATTGTAAAAAACTGTTTCCTGCTCGGGAACCGTAATACATATTCGAAAACCGCTTGAAGCATATGAGAGGGCTATTTGTCGCCTCACATAGTCCCGCCATTCATATCTCTACCTCACTCACAGTATTAACAGCAATGAGATAAAAAAGTGTGTGCCAAGGTCTGAAATTTATCAGAAATACATGGAAGTGAATCAGTGAGATCTGTCTGCTACCCTGGCGCATGACTTTGCTCTGAAGCACCTGGAGAGAAAACTGTAAGCGCTTAGATAATTTTTGAAAACATTTGACCGGAGCAGGCACGCGATCAATGTCATGACCAAGTTTGATACCAATCATGCAATATTTGTGAGCGTGAGGGCGAGTTAAAAATGATTTGGGGTCAAAATGTCGCCTGACTCTCACTCTAGAGGAGCAGCCTTCACACTCTGATTTTTCCAAAATCAAAAACTTTGGGTCGCTTAGAAAGAAGTTGTGGACAAACCATAATACATATTGACGTGCTGTCTTCACTTTAAAAGAGATCACGGACGATATCTACAAAATGAAGTTTGAATGGCTTTCTACATAAGTTATGATTTACACAGAAAATCCTCAAAATAGGGTATTTTCAGGATTTACTGGTTGCCTCATCTTGACGCATTTAGAGATTGCACCTGGTGAGCTCGTAGTGATTTTGGGGTCGTTTTGCTTTTACGCCGCCATGGTAACTCCAAATCCCACCAAAAGTAATAGCACACCTCCGGATCGAGCCGACGCTTTGATACCACTTTTGTGGGTGGGCTCGAGCGTACGAGCATTACGGTGACGGAAGAATAAGTTACGATAAAGAGACATTCTATTGGGTAGAATAGGTGCCATGTAATGTATGGAGTAGTGACTGACTTGCTTCGCAAGTCAGCCACTGCTCTCCTTATGCATTGCTATGGGCAGGCCCCAATAAAGAGACATTCTATTGGTAGAACAGCCATGCATGTATGGTAGTGACTGACTTGCTCAAGTCAGCCACTGCTCTCCTTATGCATTGCTATGGGCAGGCCCCAATAAAGAGACATTCTATTGGGTGTAGAACAATAGGTGCCTGCCATGCAATGCATGGAGGCAGTGACTGACTTGCTTCGCAAGTCAGTCACTGCTCTCCTTATGCATTGCTATGGGCAGGCCCCAATAACCATAATAAGATAAGTTGAGCCAAATCATTTTATTTAAATTAGAATAACCATAACATATTAAGTTCAGCCAACACGTTTGATTTAGAATCAACCATAGAATGACCATAATAACATTTGTTGAGCCAACACAATTGCTTTACATTGAAATAACCTTAATAAATTAAGTTGACCTAACACATTTGCTTTAAATAGGAATAACAGAATTACATGGAGCTGAAATAAAGCAAAGTAATCAGGTGGAAATCCTTTCCATTATTTTTTTATGTTTATCCAAAGAGTTATTTTTTTCAGTGTACATCAACAGAAAAAAACGTATCAATAACTGTCCACAGAATAACTATTAATAAGAAGGTGTGACGAGATGAAAGTTATAGTTGAAGAAAGGACATAAATAATCCCATATGTAGTTTGACACAAGCCATGAACGCTAGGCAAGTTTATTTGGTTAGTGTCATTCATACACAGAGTAATACGAAATGCTTTAGAGGAAAGAAAAACACATACAAAGGAAAATAGCAAATATGCAGGAAAAGCTGCTCTTGTCAGATGAGAACATTATCCTGCTTTCTCTCCCCGATCAAAAACCATATTCATCCTGAACACCACATTCCCATGATGGTGGCAGTAAAGTATTATGCTGTAGGAAGACATTTATTCAGAGCGCTAGTGGAGGTTGACTTTTCAATGGCCCTACAGATCCAGCCAAGCATTAATGGGATGGTTTGGATTACAGCAAATCCATGTGCTAAAATGGCCCAGTCAAAGTCCAGGCCTAAATGCAATAGAGAATCTTGGATAGGACTTTATAAATTGTCCATGAATGCATTTGCCTTAACTGAGCTTGAGGTATTTTGTGAAAAAACAAAATTTAGAGTGTTGAGATGTGTAAAATTGGTAAACATATTTCCAAATCTCTCAGTGTTGACAAATGCAAGTCACACTTTTCAGGGTTTTATTCATAAAATCCTACCCACTTCACATTTATTCTTCATGCTGAGTTGGGCCCATGCCATAAAATTCTAGGAAAAAAGACAAAAGTTTGGACTGCACAGTGGCACAGTTATTAGGACTGTTCCCTTACAGCAAGAAGGTCCTGGGTTTGATTCCCAGCATGACTGTCAGGTTAACAGTGACATGAGGTGAGGTTCATAGCTGGTGAGGCACTGACGTCATCAGAATCAGATTTGCAAATAGATGCATAGATTGACAGCAGTTTACAGGTTATGTTTCACTTCTGCATCCTTACACATACAGACTGTAGCTCACAAAACACACATTTCCTTAAAAAACAAAACAAAAAATCACTATCTCTATTATAATCTATCGCTGCACTTGACTTGCTTCCCGAATCGTTTAGCCTAGCTCGCTGTCACTTACTCGGCAGTTGAGGAGTGAACAAGACTAACGCGTCTGGGATCTTGAGCGCCTGCCATGAGGCAAGAGAACTGCCTGCCTCACCTCGAACCTGTTCTCTGCCGTTTATAATCGCTCATTACACGAAACACGTTACACAAACACAGTTGGTGACAAAAAGCACTGTACATTATATACATAAGCTAAATTATTGGAAATAAGTTCACATATTAAATTTGTTTAAACCATTTTATTGACGCCGTACAGCAACATGCTCTCTCCGCTTAGCAGCCAGCGCAGAGCCAGGGGTTGCGCAATCCAAGGTGAGGCAGAGCTCGCTGCTGCCTCACCGGCATCGCTTCCAAGCATTTGAATGGGAAAATAAGAAAATTCAGCGATTTTGAACAAATAAAAATATTAATTGGTGAAGCTACATGAAAAATAAATATTTTTTAGTACAAACCACCGGATGAATATAACAATTTAAATTACTTTATGATTATATATTTTCTTTCTTTCCATGATGGCTGGTGAGGCACTGCCTCACCTGCCTCCCCTGACCGCACGTCACTGCAGGTTAATTAGTCTCTGAAAATTCTCGCAGGTGTGTGTGTGCGTGTAGGAGTGTCCATGCGTGTGCGTGTGTGTGTGTGTGTGCATGGTTATTTGTCCTGTCTGTCTCTTTGTGATGGACTGGCGACTTGTCCAGTTTGTCTCACTGGAAATAGGCACCAGCACCCCACCTGACCCCAGTAGGGAGAGAGGTGTACAGAAAATAAATGGATGGAAAACTAAAGTTTGTGTTTGTTAGTGGACAAAACATATAAAGGTTTAAGGGATCTGAATATGTTTGAGAAGCTCTGTGATTAAACCCTGAATGTAAGGAGAGAGATGAAACAGAGGAGCAGGAGCGGTGGAAGTGGGAGACTCCCAGGTGTAACTGAACCAGGTTCAAGTTATGCTGACCGGGAGCCAAGAGAGCCGCACATTTTGCATACAAATGGAAGCGGATCAAGTTCGCTGCGAAGCTGGGAAGGAATCTTTGCCTTGTTGCCTGGTGGTGCGAACACATCTAGCAGAGCTAAACATACAGGCTGGGAGGGAAATCCCGTCATTAGAATGTGCAAAACCCACAAATACTGAACGCACCCACTGCTTTCCTGTGCATCTAGATCCATCCAGGATCATTTTCCTGTCTCTGTCTAACAGCATCCTGTCTGTAGAGACTCTTCTCCTCCAGCAGAAGTAGGTATTTCCTAAAGTTCAAAGTTTGTGATTTCCTTTTGTTTTTTAACAACTATGCTCACACATGGTTCTATAGACTTTTATGGCATCTTTTCCGAGAATCCAGGACATAGCCGTCTTTGATGAAATTCTATCTCTGCTTCACCTAAACAAACATGACAAGTTACATTAAAAATGAGAAAATGATCTGGGTTAAGGCAGAATAAATCAGAGCGTGTGTTTCAGCTTGAACAGAACCTGAAACACTATGTGTGCGCTCCCTATTTCAGGGCAGAACTGAAGGAATCTCTCTGGTTAGCACATCTGTTTTGGAAGATTGGACACTCAGTGACTGTCCACACTGGCCAACA
Source organism: Gambusia affinis (assembly GCF_019740435.1). Taxonomy (NCBI): domain Eukaryota; kingdom Metazoa; phylum Chordata; class Actinopteri; order Cyprinodontiformes; family Poeciliidae; genus Gambusia; species Gambusia affinis. Next base: position 10,806,943 of record NC_057868.1, read on the forward strand.
CCCACCAAGAGTTTCCACAGTAAAATGTCACTGGTCCTGCCAAGTTGGATCAATGGACATTTTTCATTGTATGGCTGACTTTTGTTCTACTTGAGAGATCCGCTCGAACAATGCAGGTATTGTCCCGTAGACTCAGAAGGATGTTTTATTTACAAATGGAGGATAAAGGTACTCATGTTTTGGCAGGGAGTTTAATGAAAAATATTCAGGGGAGGAAGGATGTTGTTTCCTAAGATGATTGTACAGCATATGTCACGCCAACCATTTCAAATAAGCCCAAAAAAAAAACATCTGAAAAAAAAATAAAGCTGGCTGGAAGAGAAATTTACTGTTAAATTTAACAGAAAGAGTCTGAATAAGGAGCCCAAGATGGGCCTGTGAGTCTCTCAGAAGAGCTTAAAATCTTTTAAAGAGAAGGGTTGGGAGCTAAAACTGTGCTTTATTGTCTAAAGTTCAGCATACCATTCCTTTCAGAGCTTCAGCTGGCCCCCGTGCACTTTCTTGTGCTGTGTGTGAAGGACTTTCATTCCAGCAGCACAAAATGCTCCAGAGAGCCTCGGCTGCCTACTGCAGTAAACTAAGAAACACTGAAACTCCGCTTATTACAAAACCACATGAGAAAGGTCAGTGGCTGTGACTCATCCATGTCAGAGTCCTCTGAGCGCTGGCTCCACTCATGCAGCCTGTGGGAAGCAGATAGGCTGGATGCAGCAGGCGATTCTCACACAACCCGACGCTGTGTTGAGGACTGTCGCTTAGTGTCACTTTTATAAATCCGTTCATAGCCTCATCTTTTTCCTCTCTGATGGCTAGTTTCACATTTCACACACCATTATTACTTTCTCTTTTGCACCACAGTGTATTTGTTTGAACAAATGCGCCAAAGTCTTTTGGCCATAGCACACAGCAGCTGAGTATTCATTTCTCTCCTCCCTTAAGTGGTTTCTTGCATTTTTATGGATTCTCTTTCTCTTTAGCAATCCCAGCTGCCTTCCACGCTTAGTAATGCGCCTGTACACAACACAGATCTCGCACTTGCACCAGACACTGGCACAGGAAGGTATCTGAAGTCACTTTTTTGGTATGTCTGGAGGTTTAAGGAAAGCAGGGAAGTGTTAATTACAAGCGTATTTGCAACAGAATCTGTCGGGGCAAGTTGTGTTCGGGGAGGTTCTGGCAACCTATCAAATGAGAAAACCTAAGCTGCTCTCGTGTATGTGCTTGTTCTGAGGCCACAGACTTTAGGAGAACAAACACAAAGTCTTTAATGCTCAGGATATTTTGATCCATCGTTATGTAGCACCCTCAACACTCACTAGCCCCACAAAGAAAAATGTGGGAAGAAACATTAAAATTTTGTTACTACTGAAGCATTTAAAACAACAAAATCACTGGTAAGAATACTGACATCCCTAAAATGTATATAACTGTTTATTATCTACTGCTCAAAATGAAAAAGGCAAGAAAAGTCTTTCAGGTAAAGCAGCTGTGCATTGTCCAGATGCATTGTTCACAAATGAGCAGGCACTAAGGGAGACAAATTTTGCTCAGCCCTGGAAACAATCTTTGATGGTGGAAATAATACGCAAAGGCAAACTGAGGAAATAAGCAAACACCTAAAGAGAAGTACCGCCAGGCTGTACGTCAATGAATTTTTAAATGTATGATGTAAACAGTACAGTTTAGACTCACAACCACAACCTAGAGAAAGTTAGACACGCTTTATTGATAAATAGGATAATGTACAAGATGGACAACAACTGCGTCCTCAGCACATTTTTCTTGTGAAGTAGAAAGGTGAATGAGAGACTTTAATGATATAGCAGAAGTACTGCATATTTAGGAACTGAGAGCTACCCAACAGAGGGGGTTTCCAAGGCAATCCTTTCCGGAGATTCAAACTTTGATTGACTTGAATCCTCTGTGATAAAACAACAGAGGAATGGAGAATGTCCTTTAACTAGGGATTGTTTCACCCACAGAACAACATGGAGGGAACTCCTCTATACGCTGGAAACAGGACGATTATGTCAACTTGTGCAGAAACTCAGGTAGCAGGATGACTTGGATTACTGATCTAATGATCAGAGCATACCATGGGAAAGAAATAGCTATGATCGAATACTCAAAGGTCCAGATGAAAAAGGTTCAGTACAAGAAATAGCATCACTCACACTTCAAGCTAGGATCAGGCAAAGGCCATGGTCAGGAGGGCGATTTGATTGGCAGTGGACTGCTTTAGTTGATTGGCCTGTCGATTGATATCACTGACTGAGAGCACATGCAGCGTTAACTGGACGGTGCAATCTGCAACCAACAAAAATATCAAGAGATTTTTGAGAAATTACATCAAAATGTCAACCTCAGCTCCTGCATGCTCACATTCCTGCCCAAGTTCCTGCCCAATAAGAGGAACACACTGCCAATGGAGACACATCCAACTGGGCAGCAACCAGTTGCCCAGTTGACAAATGGGCAACTGTGAGACTTCTCAATGAAGAAGAGGTTTAAGTGAAGAACAATTTGGAGATATAAAAGTGGAACTTCTGTGTGTGAGATCTTTCATAAATTAGAAAACTCCAACTGGCCCAATTCTACATTAAACAATTTAAACATTATGAAATATAACGTACCAGGCTGAATGAGGACCCAAATTTATCTATTCCAAAAGAGTATGGTTCAAAACCTTTTGTGTGCTACATTATATCAGTGTAATCAGTGGACTTTTTCTTTGATGGGTGATTTGGCTTTGAGCCCAAGGCGTCCTAGGGAGTGTTTTAATGGCTGATTTGCATGTTGAGCCAATGGAAACGGGTGCCTCCACCCTCTTATGTCCACGCTGCATCAGAGTTTTTACTTGCTTCAACAAACCAGTGTTGAGTCTATACAGAGCAGCTTAGAACCAGTTTTTACTTTCTTAGCTAAATATATTAATAATACCAACAAGTGGACAGACAGAACCCCAAAGCAGGATTACAGTTCTTGATAAACTGAAGGGTAATGAAGGCTGCCTCTTTGATTGATTTTTTCTTACTTCATAAATACAGGATGTTGGCACTGTTTCCATGGTGATACCTTTTTAGTCAGGTCATTTCTCCTTTTGTCCTCCATGGGTCCACTTTTCACATTTTTAAGAACACACTTCACAATATCCTGTATTGGTAAAGTACAGGAACCAGAAAAAAATAATGAAGAAGAACACAAAGACCAAAGAAAAATTTTATCTAATAAACTTTCACTCCAGAAACAGCTTCATGTAAGTCAAAGGGTCCATGGGGACATGGACCCTTTGGCATCATGAAAGATGTTAAAAGGTGCCTGCCTGAAGGTCTGGCTTCTCTCAGCTAGGTACAAAGGAGTTAGGGGTGGTTTCACACTGATGAAGCATCAGTTGAGAGAGATGTTTAAACCTGTGGTGAGGTTTACTCAAGCAATCCACCAGGTGTGATGACAAACCCACGTATGCAGACAGAAAGATGACAGGCTTGGAGCCAGGCCCATGCTGCCTGTTAAACACAATCAACTGTCTTCTCCATCCGTCTGTCTGGGTCCCCACTTGCACTTGCAGGCATTGCAGTTTCCTCTGTGTGTACCTCACCACTTCCTGCTTCGTTTTGATTAATGTAAATACACATACACAACCTCTGCAGAGGTCATACAGTCCACTCAAGTTTCACTCAGCTCTTCTGCTGGAACAGAAACAAGAAGTTTGACATAGTCTACTAGTGACATGGTATCAGAGCAGACATGAGGGTGGTGTGTTTGAACTTGTCTGCTCTAAGTTTGTCTTTTTTTCAATGAGTAATCCATTGTATGACTTTAACACACACCCAAATACACGTTTACACACACACACACGCACACACACACACGCACACACACACACGCGCACACACACACACACCCACACACGTTAATACACACACTATCTCTCTAGTGGTTCAGACACTAGAGGGATTTCTAGTCCAGGAGTGATGGATGAGTGGCAGGGGAGACTTGATGACTGTTTGTTAGGTTGAAGAAGTTTGTCGTCTTATAAAAGTGGTAAAAATTTCTCAGGTTGGAAAAAAGTATCAATATTAGTAGAACTTGTTGTGTCTTTACTCCAACTTAATATATTTAAATAAAGGATTCAACTCGGTGAATCCTTTAAAATGAATGTGACTTTACTGATCTTTACTTTTGTCTCAAATGTTACATATTAATGCATTGGCAGATAACCTCTAGGTAAACTCAGTAGCTAGGGGAGTGGTTCTGCTGAAGTAAATGGATCCACTTTATATACTACACCCCTTCCCTTTTAGAATAATGCTACACAATTAAAGCAACATACAACATTGCCAATGCATTGGCAATATTTGTCAACTGGATGCAATTTGTTATCCAGTTGACAAATATTGAAACTTTGTTTTTTTTTAGTCCATAAGTGAAACTCATAAATCAAATCTTTTCGGGGGTGCTCTGAGTCGTTCAGGGTTACGTCTGGGAACCTGTGGAGTGCTATTGGTAGGGGGCACTTCCTCTACAACTTTGGGTATCACTGTACTGGGTTCAGATTTGGTTTCAAGATCAGGTGGACATGCTGGTTGCTCCGGTGTCTTTGGTTGAGCATTCAACAGTTGATCTACATGACGTCTCCAGGTATGCTCTCCAGTGTCCACCTCGTACATCGGAGGGCCGCTCCTAGTGATTATCTTTCCTGACCTCCACTTTTCCCCTTAGAAGTCACGTGCCATGACCTGCTGTCCCACATCAAAGCTCCTTGGTGGTTCACTCAAAAAGCTGCTGAACTGTTTGTTCTACACTTCTCTCCTCAGGTTTGGCTTTAGAAGGTCAATGCAAGATCTGAGCAGTCTGTTCATAAACAGCATTGCGGGTGTCTGATTAGTTGTTGCATGGACAGAATTGCGGTACACCAGGAGGAAATTGCCAATTTTGTGTTGAAGAGAGATGTCTTCTTTTGTCATTGCTTTTATGGACTTTTTGAATGTTTGTACGAACCGTTCAGCTAACCCGTTTGTTGCTGGATGGTGAGCTGCTGACTTGAAATGCTTGATACCATTCTTTTTCATGAAGTCTTGGAATTCTTCAGAAGAATACTGTGGGGCATTGCCACTCACAATTTGCTCAGGTAGGCCATTCCTGGTGAAGATGGTTCTCAGAACAGAGATAGTCTTTTCTGATGTTGTTGATTTCATTGGGACTACTTCTGGCCATTTTGAGTGAATGTCCACAGCTATGAGAAACATATAGTTCATGAACGGACCAGCAAAATCAATGTGCACTCTCTGCCAGGGTACAGATGGCCATTCCCACGGATGTAGGGGAGCCTGTGGTGGTGCATTTTGAATGCTTAGGCATCCTGGGCAGGTTTTGGTGATATCCTCAATCTGTTTATCTATCCCTGGCCACCATACATAGCTACAGGCCAGACTTTTCATCTTCACTGTACCTACTTGAGCCTCATGCAGACTGTCCAAAAACTCTGGTGCGAAGCTTGAAGGGCACTACCACACATGATCCACACATTAAGGTTCCCTGGCAGACTGACAGCTGATCACGTCTTGCTGAAAAGTCAGGAAAGTATGATTCCCATGGGCAGGCCAGCCTTGTACTGTGATGTCATACACCTTGGAAAGTGTTGGGTCATTCCACGTTTCTTTTCGTATCAGGGCATTTGTAACTGGCAGCTGATCTACGAGTGCTGTATGGAACATTTCTGCCGGATCCTCCTTTGATGGTAGTTCCTCCACAGATGTGGAGGCATGACAAACCATCAGCATTGCGATGTTGTTTAATTCCCTTGAACTCAATTTCATACGAGTGTGCTCCTAAGAACAGGGCCCATCGCTGTAGTAACGCAGCTGACATCACTGTCTGCTGCACGTACATTGAATATTGAGACTAGGGGCTGTTGATCAGTCACCAAGGTAAACCTTCGTAGGCCATACTCATTCAGCCTGGTGAGTACTTTGCTCAGGTTTTGGAAGTGATCATCATCATCTTTTCCTGTTATGATAATATCATCCATGTAGCATTGTGTTCCAGGTATATCCTGGAGCACCTGATCCATGGCTCTTTGCCAGATGGCTGGGGCTGAAGCAACACCAAACACAAGTATTGGTAAAGTCCCTCATGAGTGTTGATGGTTAGAAACGTTTTGCTTCACTCCTCCACTTCCATCTGGATTTAGGCCTGTGACACGTCTATCTTTGAAAACTTCTCCCCACCAGCCAATGATGAGAAGATGTCCTCTATTTGTGGAAGAGGGTACTGCACCGTGCGCAACACCGGGTTGATGCTGACTTTGAAGATCCCACATATACGCACTTCACTTTTTCCTTTTGTCATCACAGGAACAATGGGCGTAGCCCAGTCACTCCAGTCAACTTTTGACAGAATGCCAGATGCCTCCAAGCTTTGTAGTTCAGCATCTATCTTGGGACATAGAGCATACGGCACCGGGCGCGCCTTGTGGAATCTTGGATTGGCATCTTTGTCAAGTTCAATTTTTGCTTTTAGGTATTTTAATTTGCCAATGCCTTTCTCGAACACGTGTGCATTAGCATCCAATAACTGTGGCAATCTCTGCTCAGGCCTACGGGTGGAGCTCTTGAGGCCTGTTGAGATATTCAGAGCTTTTAATGCATGCCAGTCAAGCTGAATTCTTCTCAGCCATTCACGCCCTAGTAGTGCTGGGCCTGTGGTTTTCAGAACATAGAGTTCTAGCTTGTGTATTTGGTCATCCTTGAACCACATCCACTTTAAGTTTCCCTTTTGGTGACACTTTTTCACCTGAGAAGGTTTTTAATGTCACTGATGTCTTTTCAGTGGTAAGTGGGAGAATAGCATGTCATAATCGGTTTCAGAGATCACTGACAAAGCTGAACCTGTGAACCTGTGTCCAGTTCATGACTACAGTGTCTGGAGTGAAACTTTACTCATATTATTTTTCTGTCTTCTTCAGTTATGCTATGCAACTTCTAAGCATGACAGGTCATCATCCTCACTGCTATTTGTGTTGTCAGAATGTTCTGTAACTTTGTGCATTTCATTTGCCTTTGATTTAGGTTTAAAACGTTTGTTCTTTCCAGATTTTTCATTTTGGGTATTTGTTTGGTCTGATTTGCATGTTCTTTCTATCTGGCCTTGTTTGTGGCATTTCCTACATGTCTTTTCTTTGAACCAACAGTTGTTTGCTTTGTGTGAGGATTTACCACACCTGTAGCATTTTTGCTTTTTTCTATCCAAGGACATTTAATGCACTTCGTTTTCTAATCCTTTCTTCTGTAGGTCTTATGTACCCTTAGCTGCTGTTTCCATTGATATAGCTAAGTGCTTTCTTCAAATCTAGCTCTTTTTCGGACAGTAGCCTTTTTTGTGTGCTCGTACAGTGCATGCCACATACCAATCGATCTCTCAAGGCATTGTCTAGTCCTGTTTTGAAGTCACAATGCTGCGAGAGTTTGCGCAGTTCGGCCATATACTCAGATATGCTTTCATCTTTTGTTTGATTCCTCTTATGAAATCTGAATCTTTCCGCTATTACTAGTGGTGCGGAATTCAAGTACTTCTTCGACGTATCAACAATGTTTTTATATGACTTGCTCGACAGTTTAGCAGGGCTCAGGAGATTACAGCGTAGACTGTAAGTTTTAGCTCCCATTAAACTGAGGAGGATGGAACTTTTTTTTCTTCCTCGATATCATTAGCGTCGCAGTACACCTCCACTCGCTCTACGTATGATTCCCAGTCTTTCCTTGAACTATCAAACTCCTCTACTTTTCCGACATAAACCATTTTGCACATGGAATCCAGATATTATCCATTTATCCTTTCACTGTGTGCTATGCACTGTTACTCACGGATACTTTGCTAGTTTTTGTTTTGTCTCTTGATTTATTTCGTCCTTTTCTCCTTCCCTCTGGTTTAAATTTTTATTTTGTGCAGTTGTTTATGGTCCAGATTACTCGTCGCCAATTTGTTGTGTCTTTACTCCAACATAGTATATTTAAATAAAAGATTCAACTCGGTGGTAAGAAAATGAACGTGATTTTACTGATCTTTACTTTTGTCTCAAAAGTTACATACCAATGCACTGGCAGATAACCTCTAGGTAAGCTTAGTAGGAGTAGTTCCGCTGAAGTAAATAGATCCACTTTATATACTACTACAGAACTCCCTAAGTATCTGCTGTTACTTTTCATTAGTCACACTTGTTTGTCATGATTTGGGTGGTGAGGCAGAGGCAGGAGACCCCAGGTGAGATGAATAAGATGGTTTAATGATGAAGAAAAGTCCAGAAATCCAAAAACACACAAAGTCCAGGCAGCACAAAGGAGCGGATGCAGAAGCTCGCAAACAGTGACAACAGGTACTGGACAAACATGATGAGGACCCAACGAGGAACAGAGAACACAGAGGGTAATCAAGGAGACAAGAAACACCTGGGAGCAATCAAGGGGAGACAGGACAACACAGAGACACAGAAACTCAAAATAAACACAGAAAAGGAACAGCTCCTGACATTGTTGGCACTGTAGCAAATTTCAGTGTGTCACCTTGGTCAAAAGTAAATTAAGTAAAGTTCCAGAGAATACAATTCCTCAAAAGTATCTAACTTTATACATATTGTCGCTTTGCAAACTTCAATGTTTTCAATATTTTAGTCCCACCACAAAAAAAGTGCATAACTGTGAAAGGGAAAGAAAAAGATACTTGATTTTCAAATTAAAAGAAAAAAAACAAAACAAAGTTGTGTTCAGCTCCTTTTACGCTGATGCCCTGGAGTAAAATCCAGTGCTAATTAGAAGTCCTCTAATTAGTAAGGAGAGTTAATTAATGTATAATTTAATCACAATCTAATTTAATTGGCTTTTATTTTGGGATACCATAGTAAAGGGGGCTAAATACAAATTGTACTTAGCCCCCTTTACTATGGTATCCCAAAATACTATGTAGCTATTGAATGAATTACTAAAACTCCCCATTTTTCAGATAACATGAATTATCACATGCTTTCTTTGACAAAGCAAAGAAAGCATGTAAAAAGTCTGGAGCAATCAAAATAACACGTGAGTTACATTTTGTAATAATAGATTTTATTGCATCACTGTTTGGGTGACTTCTTTCATACAACCAGATGTACTCATGATTACATACAGAGTTGTCTTTCTGTTTCTCCATGTAAAGATTCAGGCTATAAGATAAGGTAAAACCAGGAGGCTCTGACAGTTTTTAAGTTAATCATTTACAAACACCATATTGGAAAATGCAACAGCAGGGAGGAACTATTTTCTGTCTCACTCCCAGACTGCTCTGCTTAAAGTTCAACACATGATTTTGCTGAGGTTCTTAGTAAATACTGATTTTAACTTCATACTTTTTCATTTACAGATATTTCAGAAATCCCAGAAAGTCCAGAATATAAATGCTAGAAGCGAAATGTGAAATCTTTATTCCCTGCATAGCTTAAGGATGTGTAATGACATGGAATTAAACATCTCAGAAGTCTGTTAGAGACAAATAATTAGAAGAAGTAAATAATTAATAGTTTTACTGTAGAAACTGCATTCTTTTCAAATCACAAAACTCAAAATGACCTACTCCAGCAGGACATGATGCACAGGTGTGCAAATATGCACAGCCTGGATTTTATGAACAGTGCAGCAAGAGTTCACTTCATATCAACCTTTCCATCTCTGTTTTTTCAACAGCAAGGATTTTTTTCTGTTTCCACTCTGGGTGTCCTCTTTTTCTGACTACAAAAGGTGAAAAGGCTAAATCTGTCAAAGTAGAGCCGAAGAACTAATTATCTAATTCTTCAGAATATAAAATTTCCTGATTGTATATTTACAATAAACATTTGTTCATTTTCCGTTCATTACAGCTTAAATACAACAAACAAAGTCAGATGCATAAAGAATATGTTTTTTTTGTTTTTGTTTTTGTTTTTATTACTATGCTGTTGTTTTGCCACTTGTAAGGATTTGCTTGAATCTGGCCAGTAGATTGCGTAAACAGGATGGAGACAGGCATAGCTGCTAAGAGACAAATCCAGGATGTTATTTTTGACAAAACAGCAGCATTGTAAAAATCCTTCTTCCCCATGGGGGTCCTGGCTGGAAATTTAACCCACTCTCATACTTTTCCAGTGTTTGACTTTGTCTCTGAGTCATTGCTCAGAATTCAGACTAGAAAACATGAATAAACATCAAGCATACAGAACTGAAGGAGAGAGGAGCTGATCCCACAATGTCTGAAGAGGAAACGTCCAAGAGAGCGGTATTCTGAAGTCACAGCACATTAAGGCGATTATTTTATTCCATTGATTTGGACTATTAATCAGTTAAATTCTACAGATTTTTTATTTAACCACTCAAGTCTTTGTATAAATATTAGGAATAAAATATGCAAATAATTAAATTATTTAATGCAAATTTTAAATCAGAAAATAAACATAAAATTGCTAAATGTGCCGTAACAGAGCACTCCTTTAGTGAATTGAACCTGGTGAAAGTAAACTATTCTGCTTGAATTGTTTTGGATAAAACATACTTACACACAGAGGTATTTTTATCTTAAATACAAATTTAATATGTATATATTCTACAGTTTTGTCTTAATTATTGCCCTGAATATGTTGTTTTTTTTCATCAGATTGCTTTTTTAGAGTCTGTATACTCCAGAAAACAATTACTTAATTTCTAAATTACTTGATGATTATTTCCATAATTGATTTATCATGATTAATCTGATTAATCATTCCAGCCACATAGCATATTACTATCATATTGTTATGCACAATGTTTAAGGCTCTCTAGAGATTTTTCATACTTTTTTCATACTTTCTTTAAGCATTGCACAATATGACATCAGGGTGTGTTTAGTAGCATGTCAACTCTGGGGAAATCTGTCAACTCCCTATAATGTTTTCCACCTGCGAAATAAGCTGTCTCACTGTGCAAAAATGAACTTCCATTTGTTTGGAAATTGCCCTATAAAAGTCTTCCCAGATTGATGAACAGCAGCAATTGTTTCTTTAAGTTCCCTGCTGTTGGTCTCCTTATGAGTGCATTGACATACATCTTTATGTTCCAGACGGGCAGAATACAAAAATACAGACTTCTGCTGAATAGTGGCCACAGTAGCAGTTAATGTACATCAAATACATTCAATTAACAGCATCCGGCCAATAGTTTCCTATTACATCTGATAAAACTCCAATCACATCTATTCTCCCTTCTATTTCACCTTTTTAAAAAGTTTTGTTGGCTCTAGTGGCCTTTATTTGAAAGTAGTTTAACAGGAAACAGGTAATGCAGCAACTGTTACCAGGCCGGGAATCGAACTTGTGACCACGAGGACTAAGACCATGTGTTGTGTTTTGGCCCTACATCACCACAGTACCCATGTATTATACTTACTATCCAAAGAGTGAGATGACTTGTAATTTTTTTTAACATCTACTATAGGATTTTTAAAAAAAAAAAAACTTGTTTTTTCTGTTCTTAGGGTATAAATGTAAAATAAATAAAAAAAACAACATAGCACAAACAGAATGAATATATTTTCTATATTTTCTACTTGACTGAGAAATGAAGTACACTGAAAAAAAACCTCTTTGGATGAACATAAAAAAATCATAGAAAGGTTTTCCACCTGATTACTTTGCTTTATTTCAGCACCATGTAATTTTGTTACTCCTATTTAAAGCAAATGTGTTAGGTCAACTTAATTTATTAAGGTTATTCCAATGTAAAGCAATTGTGTTGGCTCACGTTATGTTATTATAGCTATTCTATGGTTGATTCTAAATCAAACATGTTGGCTCAACTTAATGTTTTATGGTTATTCTAATTTAAATAAAATGAGTTGGCTCAACTTATGTTATTATGGTTATTCTATTAAGTGTTGGCTCAACTTATGTTATTATGGTTATTCTATTAAGTGTTGGCTCAACTTATGTTATTATGGTTATTCTATTAAGTGTTGGCTCAACTTAATTTATTATGGTTATTCCAATTTAAAGCAAATGTGTTGGCTCAATTGCATTTATTAAGGTTGATTCAACTCGTTTACTATAGTTGGACCCAATGTAATTTAAAAGAACCAGCCCAACTGATTTGCAATGCTTTGGACCAAATAATTTACTTGACTAAGATTAATGGCAATTTAGTTGAAACCAACTTTTTTTTCCCATTTTTTTCTCCAGAGTTTTTGCAGCGCCCGTGGCTCTTTTTGTTTCAAGACAGTAGGCAGACAGAGTGAGGACATGTGGCAAAGGTCACCAGGACCGGGAGTCGAACCAGTGACATCTGCGTCGAGGACTAGGACCTCCAAAAGTGGGACGTGCTAACTCCCTGCGCCACCACAGCACGCCTGAGAAACCAACGTATGTTACAGTGATATCTTCACACTACTTATTAAGTTGATCCAACTCATGAAAATTAAGGTAGCTCAACAAACATGCTTCATGCTGAAAGAAAGCTATTTAATTACATGTGAAAATCCTTTCCATGATTTAATTACGTTAATTCAAAGACAATTTTTTAAAATAGTCAAAGACTTTTTTTACAGTTCTTAAATGCACTGCTACAGTGGAGTTTTTAAAGGCTGAAAGAAAGAACTGCACTGTTACAATGCAATTCTTAAATGCCAATAGTGGCCTGCAGAGAAAAACAAATAGTTTAATGTGTAACTAAAACCGCTTTAAAGTTTTACCAGGCACAAAACAGTTATGTTGCGTGATCTCCCTTAATCTCTCCTGATCCCCTGATCTCGCTAGACCCTCTTCGGAGGGAAATTAATCTGACTAAATCGAATCACGTTATCTCAACTTGAATACATGTTATATTCAAGTTGAGACAAAAAACAATTGTCTCATTGGTCTTGTGTGATATCCCATGATTTCCCATGATCTTGCGTGATATCCCATGATCTCACTCCTTGTCTTCAGCATAAGATCATCCATCCATCCATTTTCTGTTCATCCTTGTCCCATAGAGGGGTCGGGAGGGTTGCTGGTGCCTATCTCCAACTACGTTCTGGGCGAGAGGCGGGATACACCCTGGACAGGTTGCCAGCCTGTCACAGGAGCACAAGGTCAGTCTGACTATAATGAATCATGTTATCTCAACATGATTAAATTTCATAAATGTGAAGTTGTTGAATTTCTTGTTTATCCAACATGATTGTATCACGTTTTTGTTTGAAACATAAAATTCTTTAGTTAAAAGTACATGATATTCTTTTGTTGATGTGATAACCCCCTAAGTTAATTTTTTTCAGTGTAGGAAAAAGCTAATCATTTCTAACGTAATGACAAAAGAAATAGACCTAAATTGTACTAAATATTACCCATTTTACTTTACTGTTCAGTAGTACTTTACTCCATAGAAACACTGAAAACAAAACAAACAAACTACATTTGCTCTTAAGATCAGTCATTTTATTACAATTTTGAGCAAATTAGTAAAAGAAATTGTGCTCCAGCAGAACCCGGATTATTTACAGAAAATCACAATAAAACACATTGACAAAATATGAACACGGTAAGTGGTTATAAATACGTAAGTCATGTATTGTGCAAAATATACATTATTCTGACAATATGTGTACTCTACATAATCATGATTCTTTATCATTATCCTTAATTACCAGAATGACATGACCTTAATATAAACATCCTATTTCTTATTTGACATCCATAAACTTTTTGAATGCTTGTATTATTAAACGTGCAAAAATAAACAGTGCCGCATAAACATCCAAAGGCTGCATCTATTCCAGTGACACCAATGTGCTTAACTAAAGCAGATTTCTTCACTGCTTGGCAGGAAACCTGTCTGATACATCACCATCAAGGCGTCTCATGGAAATGGACAGCCTTTTCAGACACTCAACAACCCACTCTGAGCAAGAAACATTTAAGTATATCTGGTGAATACATTTTCACCTTTATGAGTTCAGTAAAAGTAGCGAGAAAATTAACAAACATAATGTCCGAGTGAAGAGTGTAATGAAAGAAAAATAGAAGCTACACTTACACCTACTGGCCACAGATGGAATAATATTGATGGATCAGCTGACTTTCATTTGTTTCTCTTCAAATTGTGGTCGGTGTTACTCACTGTAGTGCTGCCCGCTGCTTTACTTTGGGAATCAATGGCAAATAACTAATATTTATTCCCCAATGAAATAATATTATTATAACAGACATATGGTTTATTTTATTTTAGGGCTGTTATCGTGAGAAAACCTCTACCATGCTGCTTAAAGTTTGTTGCCAACCGCCAATAAAATCAAGAAGAAGAAGAAGAAGAAAACCTCTACCCTTGTTCGAGAGTACGTGGAAGTTACGTCACTTTTAATTTGACAAGGTTGCGGTGCATTTGATGATGCTGGTAAATATTTCACTTGCTAACCGTAAAAGATCGTTTCACCTAACATCTAGTATTGTCAACGCTCGTGGTTGTATTGTATCAGTTATATTTGAACTTAACTGTGTAAAAAATATATTCTCTAAATAATATATTACACTAGCAATAATGCGTTTCTAATTTTAGTTTTTCTTTCAGCATTTTCATGATTCAGCTCAGAATAGCATCGCTAACTACATAATTAAAACGAAAACATTTACTAAAATCAGCTGTTTTTCTTCAGTAATACAGGAATAAAGCTACCTGTACAGTAATCTAAGTAGCGTAAGTGTCGTGAAAGCTGTAATATCAGGGCTCTGAGTGGAAACGTGAATGCAACAAAAGTTCAGACTTCAGAGTTGTGACAGCTACCATCATGGAGGAAAAACAAAGCAACGCCAACTTCTCACCAGGTACAGCTGAATGCCCTTACTGTTTTCATTAACATAGTGTTAAAATAATTAAGTAAACTGGTCACGTCGTTTGTATTTCACCAAGTACCGTTAGCTTGTTTACTTAGCAAGGGACGAGTAGATAAGACAGCTGTCTCAGCTAATGCTGTTTTACTTTCGCTGAAATTCATAAGGTTTTAAAACCGGAAAATAGCTAACGTTGAAAAGATTAAGAGAAACTAAACATGTGTATCGCTTTTTGGCAGCTTGATTCTGTTGAATTCAGGTCAGCTCATCAGAGAGCGGATGAAGTACAAAGTTAGACTGTAATCTAGTTCTTGCTTTATGAGGACAAAACAATATGAAATGGGCTGCATTCATATCTCAGGCAGCTCAGTTCAATAAAATTTTTAATACCAACGCTAGCCACCAAACTACAAATAGATCAACCATAAAGCAGTGCTTTAGTGTAAAGGGAAAATTATATATTTTTTTGTTTGTTTGTTTGTTTTTTTTATATCAGCTTTGGATACCCTCTTTACTCTAATACCCCTGAAGAAATTCAGCAAAGTGAAGTTACCTACATCCACTCTTACATCATCACCATTCAGTCCATCCTCCATAGTGGATAGATAGAGTATGTAGGGTAATGTGTGTGTTTTCTCTCATGTGTGTTGTTTCAGTTTTCCATGAGCCCATTTCTCTTCTCAGACCCTGGAGGAGCAGCAGCAACAGCAGATCATGAGTCGGAGAAAATGACCAGCCGCCAGCTTACTGAACAGAGCCGCTTTGCTTTTGCTGCTCTGTGCGCTGTTTCCTTGGGCCAGCTGTTTTCTGCGTCTGAAAACAGGTGGGGAGGAGATGCTATCTGAGCATGACAGTCCTGTTTACTGTAATGAGAGTTTCTTCTTTTTCTGTAGTGCGTTTAGGGAGCAGTACCTTCAGGACTTGGTCCAATTGCTGGGTCTGGACCAGTCAGTGATGCCAGTCATGGGGGCTTTCCTGTCAGGCCTGGGCTCTGAGGGCACAGACACCTTCCTCTCAATCCTACAGGCAGATCCGCTGGTGGCTGCAGGAACCACGCCCATCATACAGGTGTTTGACTTTCAAATAAGCAAGAATCCTTTGCTATATTAAAAGAATCTCACAGTGGAAAAGCATTTCTTCAATATTTTCTGTGATATTTAGAGATTTCTTTACAATTCTGCTCAGTGTATGTGTTGGCTGCTCGTTCAGCTTTGTTTGTCACAGTTCCAATTATTTTAATGTCTTTTTTTAATCAATGCTTTTCCTTGGCAAAGTTTGGTAATAGATGCCTTGATTTTAAAAATACAACAAAAAAATGTATAATAACTGCTCATTGTTTTTATTCAAAAACAGAGAGAAACAGTTATCCCTTCTGCTGCTATAAAAATACGACCCAAAAACAATCCATTTATATATATATAAAAAAGGCAAGGTTTCTGAAAATTAGCACAAACACAGCAGGTGATTATTGTTTATGTAATAAAAACATTGTGTTAATGAGAGTCAGAGAGGGAGAACAGGGGTGCAACTAACAGTTATTTTAGTTATCTGATGATTAATTATGTAAAAAATTAGCACATTCTATAGACTTTTTATTTAAGATTCTTTTATATAACATTAGAAATACATTAAGAATTCAAATAGACAAATAATTCCATTACTTTTTAAAGTAAGAGAATGAGGATTTATTGCCTAAAATGCAATAGCAGTTTTCCTTTAGCATATAGTTGATCATTTGTAGCAACTGGGTGGATCTGCAGGTAAAACAATTCCTCTAACATCCACATGTGAAAAGCTTAGTCCTTTCTGCTTCACTCAGCATCTATACAGTGCAGGACTGATCTACTGATTAGCAGATACCAAAAGCTGCTAAATAAGAGATTTTATTTTACGGAATTTGAACCGACTGAAGCTAAAACTTCCACTTGAGACGTTTTGGAAAGAACACATTACAGTTCTTTCTCTTAAATAGAAAACAAATGTTTTTGTGCAATTTTGGCTTAATCAGTGATCCTTTTGATTCTAAATAATCCAATTAATAATTAATCAATTAATAAATTAGTCAACAATAATTTCAATAATCAATTAATCTGATGAATTGTTACAGACCTAATAGTGTCTATTTTTAAAAATATCTTTCAAACTGTTGAGTTCTCCAGAGTTCTGTTAACAGGGCTGTCATGATAACAAATTTAGCTGGATGATAAACTGTCCCAAAGGGGGGTGCTAAGGTGGTGCAGGGGTTAAGCAGAACCCTCATAAGGAGGCCTTAGTCATTGATGCGGACGTCACAGTTTCGATTCCCGGCCTGGTGACCCTTGCGGCATGTCTTCCAGCTTCTCTCATTGCCCCCTTTCCTGTCTTAGCACTTTCAAATAAAGGCCACTACAACCAAAGAAAAAAAGAAATTACTGCAATAAATAATAATATTGTTGTTTTGAGACCATTTTCAACTAATCAAATGGTAATAGCATAACAGTCCAAGTACGCCCTTTCAAAAATTGAAGAATGTTTAACACTGAAACTGGAATACATTTTAAATATCTAAAATAAATAA
The DNA here is from genome assembly GCF_019740435.1 of Gambusia affinis. Classification (NCBI taxonomy): domain Eukaryota; kingdom Metazoa; phylum Chordata; class Actinopteri; order Cyprinodontiformes; family Poeciliidae; genus Gambusia; species Gambusia affinis. The sequence goes on from NC_057868.1 coordinate 10,824,339, forward strand.
AACAACAGAAACACAACAAAAAAGGATCCTAAAGTCTCTGTAAATAAAGCTGAACTTCAGGAACAGATTGTAGTTAAGACCAAAACAGCAGACTGAAACTTTTATCATCCAGTCTTTGGTAGAAAGAGAGAAAAGAGGAAAACAATAAATCATGCAAATGGAAATTATTGAGTTTTTTATTTTTATTTTATCTTGCAATCGATTGACTTATTGTTTATTGCAAATAGAGAACAAATCTGGCGGTTGCATTCATTCCTCCACCTGTTGTAACCAGCTGTCTTTCCTCTCCAGGATCTGGTGTCTTTGTCTGTCAAAGATGGTAAGGATCATATAAGACATCATGTTGAAAGGGTTGGTTTTTTTTTTGTTTTTTTTTATATATCTTTAAACGGACGACTTGTTGTGCTTATCAGGTCAATATGATGCCAGAGCGAGAGTCCTGATCCGTCATGTGAGCTGTTTGCTGCGAGTGTCTCCTCAGCAGCTGGAAGAGTTTGAGGAGACGCTGGAAGAGAGGCTGAGGGAGGCAGGAGAAGAGAGCGAGTAAGCTTCATAGAAACATTTCTCTTAAAGCTGTTTTCATTTGCAAACACATATAGTGTTTATTATTTCTGATGGCAGTAAGATAACACTGTGGTGTAACCAGAAAGACGTTATCTCGGAGACTACAGGAGCCGCCTGGTTTCCTTTAACTCACCCAGCTCGTCTGTCTGATTCCAACCAGAGAGGAGTCGTCCCGCCGCCGGAGGAGAGAACGAGGACGAAAGCTGAGACGCTACCTCCTGATTGGCTTGGCCACCGTGGGGGGAGGAACCGTGATCGGTGATTAATCCTGTTCTTCAGAGGACAAACCATGCTTTTAGGAAAATAAAACTGATGTGAAGACTATCCTGTGTTATGTGTTGTGTAACGTTTTCTTCCAGGTGTGACAGGTGGACTGGCGGCTCCGCTGGTGGCAGCTGGGGCCAGCGCTGTGCTGGGGGCCAGTGGGGCTGCGGCTCTGGGCTCAGCTGCTGGTATTGCTATAATGGCCTCTCTGTTTGGAGCTGCTGGAGCTGGACTGACTGGTAACTGACTGGGCTCGTCTCACTTTTTCCATCTGAAGCATGATTTATTTAAATTTTTATCCTGATTTCCACACGTCCTCTCTGCAGGATATAAAATGAATAAGTGTGTTGGGGCCATAGAAGAGTTTGAATTTCGACCAATGAGCTCTGGGAAGCATCTGCACCTGACCATAGCTGTGACCGGTTGGCTCTGCAGTGGGAAATACAGTGAGTGAGCCTCCAGTCAAGTTTGATTTCCTGTCAGTGTGCACATCACAGCTTTACAGATTAGAGCCATTCTGTAGTACTCTAGATGTGTCAGGATCTGTTCCTTTTCGGTATTCATTTTGAGTTTCTGTGTGTTTGTGTTGTCCTGTCTTCCCTTGATTGTTCCCAGGTGTTTCATGTCTCCTTGATTAACCTCTGTGTATTTAACCCCACTTGTGAACTTAAACATTGGGATAGTTTATGATAAATAATAAGTTGCTGGGAAACCAACATTCAAAAGGAAACGCACATCTTTTAGATGGCATTACCACAGATCTTTATTTAATCAGCAACATAACATCATAATGTATTAGTTAGATCGTCGTGACAAAGACACTCGCGAGCCGGCTAAGTGACATCCTTCGCGGGAAGGGGGCGAGTTTTAGACGGCTCGTGTTTTGTAGTTGACTGCAGCTGCAACTCCATCTCCTTTTAAAAACACTGTAAAACCACAAATATGCATCCATCTACATATCATTTAAACTAATGTATTAACTTATTTTTCTTGTGTCTTGTGACGTATACTGTGCTGTCAGATCAGTACATGCTGTCACCACCGGCAATCACATGACTGCGACTAGTCGACATGAAATGTAAAAACTCGCGAGACGTCCTAGAGTCGACTAGTCGACTAATTGGTTCAACCCCTAGTTGGCACCAACACTTGCGGGACTGCCTCCACCAACATTCCCGCAACTCATGACAAGATGCTTATTAAACCCCCTCATATGTTTATGTTTTTATTTTAAAGAAGCCAGACATTCTTCAGATGTTTTAAAGAAGAAAGTTTGTTTTTCAGCAGTTTCTTTGGACTTCTTTATTTGGACCTTTGTGATTTATTTTGAGGTCCAGTTCCTGGCTGTGACCGATTATTGATCAGCTTGATGTAAGTGAGAGGTCAATAAAGCATAACTCATAATATGTACATTAGGGCTGAAAGTAACAATTTAGTTTTAGTTTAGTTAGATATTAATCTATTGAGTATTCTGATGATTATTCAATTAATCAGATAAAAAACTGGCACATTTTGCAGGTTTTTCATTTGAGCCTTTTTAATATTAGAAATGGACTAATATATGCAAATGAAAACAATTCAGTTCCTTTTGTTTGTTTTTTCACAGAATGTAAACAAAGTGAAGCTAAATGCTTGAGGAGGTTTTGGTGGAACATATTTGCAGACAGGTTTTTTTTATCTGAAATGTAAAATGCATATATTTTTGTAAGGTTTTGGCTTAATTTCTGTTGAATAAATTGTTCTTTCAACAATTGGCCTTTTTGAGGCTGTATGCTCCAGTTAATCAATTAATCAATCAAATTTTATTTGTATAGCACATTTCAGCAGCAAGGCATTTCAAAGTGCTTTACATCAAATCAAACACAGAAACCCAATGCAACATAGAATCAATAATCAAAACACGACAATAGTTCCATCAGTAAATTTGTAATTGATTACGTTTCAAATACAGTCCTAAACAGGTTGGGTTTTAGTCGAGTTTGTATCCATAAAAGGTTTACCTGCTATACTTCTACTGTGTTATATGGAAAAAAATACCTTTTGCTATTTTTATTCCCACTCACGCTCACAATCACACAGTTTAAAACGATGTAAACAGCCTTTCAAAGAGCTTCCGGCACCAGGCTCCGTACACCTGTTTCATGGAACTTCGAGCAGGGACTTCGCAAATTCTATGGTACCTGTTAGTGTCTAGAATTTACAGGGTTTCATAAATGAATTCATCACAATTAATCTGATTAACCGTTTCACCCCTGGTATGTGCTCAGTACAAAATATAATAAAAACTGACTGAGTAACTTAAAAACGTTAAATATTGTTGATTATCCTCACCAGATATCATCTTGTATTACATTGTAAGTTCAGTAACATTGATCCATCTGTCATATTTAAACTTTAATACAGTTAGACAACAAATAATTACAGGAAATGAACAGAAACGCATAGACTTTGACTTTTTATTGATTCATTTTTACCTTGAACTTAAAACCTCATTGTTGTGGATTACATTGTTCTAGAAAGTTCCAAGAAGAAAAAAGTAGCATAAATAATAGAGGAATTAAATGCACAAAATGTTTGTGAACTGCATTAACAGTTATTATTGCATGTGTAACTATGCAGAAAACACTGAATAAATTCCTCTCTTACATAAAAGCGAGCAGCTCTTTCATTAAAATGCACTCAGTCACGTGCTCATTGTCCCTTCTCACACAATGGCTGTAAAAACACTCAGCATTGAACAGCCACTTAGACTAAAAACAACCCGCGCCTGCTGCGTTCAGGTTCGTACCAGGCCCCGTGGTCCAGCCTGGGGGAGTGTGGCGAGCAATACTGCCTGGTGTGGGAGTCACGCTTCCTCCGGGACCTGGGCTCCGCCATGACCTCTCTACTGGATGGGCTGGTCAGCATGGTGGCTCAGGAAGCCCTGAAGTACACCGTGCTCTCAGGTACTGCCAGATCTCCAGTCACTTCAGAAAAAACCTGCTCCTGATTTGATCCTGGATCCATTTGAATATATTTTTGACTGTGACAAAAATATATTGTCACAGGCATCGTGACAGCTCTGACGTGGCCCGCATCTTTGCTAGCAGCGGCCAGCGTCATTGACAACCCCTGGTGTGTTTGTCTGAACCGCTCGGCTGAGGTGGGCAAACACCTGGCTCAGGTGCTGAGGAGCAGGCAGCAGGTAGGCCCACACTGTCATCCTCTCAGGGCTCAGTCTAAGCAGCTGTATAGCTGTGATATAATTGTTTTAGTTGGCAAATTTAACATTGCTGTTACTGTCCTTACTTTTCAAACAAAATGCTTAAGAGCTGAAAAAGAAATAAAATAAAATTATTTAATTTGTTTCTATAAACCTGAATGTTGTTAAATTCCTGCATCCAACTTCCATCCATTGAGTTTGTCATTTATTTTTTAATCTGATGTCTTTTGACATTTGATTCTTCAAATCTTTGGCAGTTCATTTTCTTTTGTTTTTCTTAACATATTTCTTATGTTTAGTAAATATAGTAAAACATTTGACAGTTCTGTGATCAGCTTTAACCCTGAATGACTTTTTACAAATTATTACTGTTTGAAATCTGTTAAATCTTTTTTTTCCCTTCAAAAACAGTTTTACCAATTATTTTTGTGGGCTCCAGTGTCCCCGATATGAAAGTAGGCTGACAGGAAAGGGGTAGACATGCGGCAAATATCGCCGGGTCTGGAATCGAACTCGCGACGGCTGTGTCGAGGACTCAAGGCCTCCAAACGTGGGTCACGCTATCCCCTACGCCACCACAGCACGCCCCCATCAGATTGTTTTTAAATCAAATTAAACTCCACTAGGCTGAGAGAAGCAGCTTTTTTATCTATCTTTGTTGATGGTGGATGTTGCTTGTGGGCCATTTTTACAGGTGCAACAGAAATATACAAGTCCAAAGGTTCTAACCAGAAACCTTATACGTTTTTAAAAAAAGGTTATTAGCTGCGTTAAAAAAATTAACACATTCATATCTATACATTTCATAATCTGACATTAAAAAGTCTCAACTTTAGAAAATATGCATAACAACTAAGATAAAAATACATGTTGTCCATGTAAAATAATTACTTGTCTTTTCTGGCTGTGTTTAAAGGGGAAGCGACCCGTCAGCCTCATAGGTTTCAGTCTTGGAGCCCGAGTCATCTACTACTGTCTGCAGGAGCTTGCTAGTGATAAAGGTACCGTATCAGGGTCTGTCATTTGATCAACTGCAGTGCTACTGTTTAAAGTGGAAGCAGAGGTAAATGCAGAGCATTTCTCCAATCCTCAGGTAGTGAAGGAGTGGTAGAAGATGTGGTCCTCCTCGGGGCTCCTGTTGACGGCTCTGAGAAGTCCTGGGAGAGAATGGTTAGGGTGGTGGCAGGAAGAATAGTCAACGGGTACTGCAGGTAAACTCATGATCTCTAATGATTAGGGGCCTTGTGTGTTCTCTTATGATTTAGCCAAACATAATGACTAGTCCAGGTTGGAGATTGCTTTAGAGGATTTAGAGGATTTTATTCAGCTTCAGTTCAACAGTCCATCAACAGTCTATCACCTCCAGCGTGAGTCTAACAACAGACTGACTGCCCGTGGAGCAGAGCCCTGCTTTTAAAGCCACAGGCTCCGCCCACAGACAACTCCAAATAATCAAAATCTAAGCAATTACTCAAATAAACTCTTAAAGTATACAAAAATAATAATAATAACAATAATAATAATAAGAAAAATAAATAAATAAACTTGTAAACAAAAATACAATACTCAATTTAATAGAAAACACTTGGTACTATTCTGATGACATCATGCAGTCATCATGTGACTCCCTCCCAGCAAGCCACCATCTGAAAAACAAAACCCTACTTGAAAATAAAACCAGGAAAATGTTTGATGCTGAAAATAATGGGTTTAGGATGAATGTTTAACTGAAGTAGGAACACCGTGTGTGCACCCACGATGAACTGCCTCAGTTTAAGCTGCAACAAAAAAGTTAGTGATTGTGTATGTGTTGGTGTGTATATGTGCGGGCGTGCTTGCATGCTGACACGGACTCTAATTAAGTCCTAACTCGTGACGGCTCCTCCGTCACAGACCTCATGTATAAAGCGTGCGTATGCATAAAAAATGTGTGGTGTTATATTTTATGCTTAATCAGCTTGTTTAAAAATGAATGTAAATATACGCAAACTTTTGACCTGCTCTGAAAATGTGCGCCAGCCACACAAACCTTTTCTGTCGGCAATATCAAACTACAAGCACCAAAACTAACCTAAATACACTGAAATCTGACTACATTCAGTGTTATTTAGACCAAAAAGCATCAAAACCGATGTTTTTTATGATTTTAATATTTTGTTGTTTAAACATAAACAATAAAACTGAACATTTATCCTCAGACAATAACCTAACACGCACACAAAATAAAGAAAATAAAAATAAAAGCATGTGAAAAACTCACTTGAATGTACATAGTACTTTTCCTCAGTTCTGCATCAAAGCACATAAATTGCATCTGCAGGGGAATTTCCTTCTCATCCATCCATCCATTTTCTATTCACCCTTGTCCCTAATGGGGTCGGGAGGGTTGCTGGTGCCTATCTCCAGCTATGTTCCGGGCGAGAGGCGGGGTTCACCCTGGATAGGTTGCCAGTCTGTCGCAGGGCAAATTTCCTTCTCACTAAAAGAGAAGAAAATAGGTTTGAATGAACAGATTATCTCCAAACAGGTTTGATTATATTTAAGGTGATCAGGGTGTGTATAATCACATGTATATAAGTATCTGCCCAAAAGTGAGCCACATAATTCTGGAGCGCTTTAGCTGCTGTCTTGTTGAGTTCTGTCTGTCGTCAATGGAAGGATTCAGAGGGAGCGATTGATCATAGGTCATATTGATCTGCTGGGAAATGTTGATGATGGTTTATTATCAGTTAGATTAACCAGACTGATCATCCTGGAGCTCTTTTGTGAATGCACCTTTATGGACAGAAAACATCTGTATTCTGTAAATGTACAACTTATGCACATGATTTCTCTATCCACTTTCAATATGGCGGATGCTATAATGTATTGCAACAACAGCCGAACTTCCGGGTCAAAAGCACTGTCGTCCAATCAGCGATCTCTCAGGTCTCCAACTGGGACATACCCTTTGCGTTTTGTTAACGTTGTAGTGCTTCGTTAATGTTGTTGTGTTTTTCTAATTTGTAATTGAACTTCCTTGATGTTGTGTTTTTATAATTTGTAATTGTGCTATGTTAATGTTGAAGTGATTGCACCTCTGGGCCACTGTACGAAAGCACATTTTAAATAAAAACAGAATTATTATCATAAATACTTATACTGCTACAAGCAAGGACCGTTGCTATGGTTCACGTGGCGGCAGACTTCCGGAAATTTGTACTAATTTACATATGTATGCATGGGTGGAGACAAGGCGGACCAGCAGCTGTGCTCAACTTCCCGCAAATTCTGATTTATAGATTTATAAATGCGCACAGCGTTATACATCCAATTTTGTTTTGTGTGCCGCACTTTTCTAAATCTGACCGTATTGACATACAGTTTTAGTGTGAAAACTGCGCACTCTTTTATACATGAGGCCCCAGATGTCTACAGATATACAGTCACTGTTTGTAGGAGTTTTTCTACTAAACATCTGTGGCAGTGTATCAGTAAATGACTTTATGAATCCTCTGCCTGTCAGAGGCGACTGGCTCCTGGGGTTCCTGTACCGAAGCTCAGCTGCACAGCTGTCTGTCGCTGGGCTGCAGCCAATCAACATCCAGGACCGCCGCATAATTAATGTGGATCTCTCATCTGTGGTAAGCCCTCATGCTGTTAAAATAGCTAAAATGAAAACAGTGCTCAAACTAGACAACAGTCTGAAATAATTTCTCTTTTATTTAATGAAAAATTTTTAGACTACTTGAGAGATCTTCATTGATTGTAAATCAGTTTTATCATTAGATTATAAGCTAATCATAACTCACTTCATTTTTAGATGAGGCAACATGCATGCCAATCTGAGAAACAATCAGAGTAGTTTTAATTAAAAAAGAGAGACTGTTCATGGAGTTCTAGCAAACATTAATCTGCTGGTTTGTACCAAACATGACATGATCAGTGTCAGAACTTTAACATTTATATATAGTAAATAAATAAATTAGATTTATTTAACTAATAGCTTTGACCTTTTATACACTGAGCACGGATAAGTACATGTTCATCCCCAGATGATTCAATAAGGACAGAACTCAACAAGACAGCAGCTTATTCTGTCTTTATGCAATACAACACCCAAATCAGACACAATGCAAAACAAGAGGAAGATCAAAATTTAAACTCATACTTCATATACGTCACAGGACTGATAAAAATCCACTTCCTTTCTCTACTTTTACACCCACAGAAGCCACATTTGTACGAACATACAACAGAAACAGTGTGACAGCAGCTTCATAAAAAAGTTTCAGCAAATATTAGTCTTCTAGGTTTGAACCCAGCATAAGCACCACACATTTAATTAACATTATAAATTACATAAATAAACTCACTATTCTGGGTTTCAATAAAAGTAGAAATCATTATGTAATGAACTGGGAAATTTAAATTACTAGTGGGCCACAAAATTTATTAAATTAAAAATACAAAATAGCTTACTGTAAATTTTTGTTTTGTTTTACCTGCTCAACAATAAGCATTTATTTTAATGGAATCTGACTGATGTTTTGGTCAAACCAAAGTCAAAACTAAAAAAACATCTGCATGATGTCTGGCAGGTGAAAGGCCACTTGGACTACATGCGTCAGATGGACACCATCTTGGTGGCAGTGGGAGTTCCCACCAAAGAAGTGGCAGGAGCTTCATTTGTTCTTCCTCAGATTGTAAGAAGTGCTCAGAAGACCGTAGACCGGACCGAAGAGCAGCATCGAGCGAGCGAGAAAGACAAAATGTCATCACAAGAGAGCACAGACTGGAGGGACAAGACAGAGGACATGGGCGATGGCTGGGACATTCCTGACATCACAGATCTGCTAGACTCGCTGAATGAGATGGAACCAAACAACGAAGTCTCAGTTCTAAACAATGTTTCCCCTAACAACGCCACATCCTCTGATTTCATTGCTCAGAACAGCAGAGAGGAGACTGAGCCGGATGATGAGCAGATGTTCTGGAGCTGGAACTTACACAAATAAAAACCTGGAGAAGAGTGAGTTCCAGAACCAGTTCTGCTGCTCTCAGGTTATTTTATGCAACACAGCAACTTCTTCAGTGGATAGACATTTATGTTGTTGGCAGAGAAAACACGTGTCATACATGTATATGGCAGCTTTTAGAAAACAAATTAACTACCTTGTTTCACTACTTAATGTACAAATAATTTAATCATAATTTTGCAACACAGTGTTGTTTTTTATTAACTGTAAAGGTGATTAATATTTGTTCTCCTGTGAGACCAAATACCTGCAGAATAGTTTAGTTTGCTGGATTTATAATGGGACACTTGGGTCGAGTGACTACAGGGACATGGGGGAGGATATAATAAGGGACAATTGGGAGGATTTAACATGGGACATTCAGGAATACTTAATATGGGTTATTTGGGAGGGTTTATAATGGAAGATTTGGGTGGATTTCATATTGGACATTTGGGAGGATTTAATATGGATGTAACATGGGACATTTGGGATAATTCAACATATGACATTTGGGAGGATTTAATTTGGGACATTTGGGAGGATTTAACATGGGACATGTGTAACAGGGAAAAATTCTACAAGGCCACCTGATCTGGCTCTATGCTTGATGTCGTTTTAGACACGAAGCGTGTTATGTACCTTTTAACAATAAAGTTAAAAGGTTTTTTTTTTTACTTTACTGTGATGAGCCATAAATATAGGGAAATGATCACTTATATCACTTATTATGCACTTAACTATTCCATTTTTTTAAATTACCACAGTTGCACTTGTACTAGTAATTCTGGCTGGTTGAGTAATCACTAGATATAAAGTTCTACTGAACATGGCTTCTGCAAAATCTGTAAGTCATTTTGTTCTGTCCTTGTTTTAATAAATCAATATTGAAATCTCCACATATTAACCAAGTTTTCTTATCATTTAATCCATTCAGGAAATTTTCACAGCTATTTCTAACAGAGCCTGTCATTATGTATACAAGCTACAATGTTACTTATTTTCTCCATCTCAGTTTCAACAGTAACATTTTCCATCATCTCATCCAAAGCAAATGACATACATTTAATTTTTCACATCTCAAGGAACAACTAACATACAGCAACACCCCCACCTTTGTTCTTCACTCAATTTGTATGAGAGAGATTGTATCCCTCCAACTCCATCTCCGAAAAATGATCAAATGTTACAAGTCAAACAAATGGAACAGAAACAGAGTGACATTCACCGTCCAGCACTGAACGTCAGTCAGCTCATTTAGGGCTGACACCAAGTGAAGCATAGATTGTAGAGTGAGTTTAGCTCTTATTCTTCTCATTCTGTTGCATCCCTAAAGGGTAGTGTAATCAGTTTCATTTTGTTTATGTACCAGTCTTATATGATATGGTTATGGCTTGGCAGCAGGGGTGTGTGTGTGTAAGCAGATAAGAGAGATAGAGGAATTCACAGAATCAATTTAACTATAACACTTATAACTTCTTTTCTGTTCTGTCATTCCATATAAAACCAAATGGGATCCTGTAATGTAAATCAACAAAAACATGCATTCTAATAAATATAGGTTGTGACAAGCATATCACAGTTGACTGTAAAAAAAAAACACAGGTGTTGAAAAAGTAGTCTGTTGGCATGGGAGTACCAGACATGGTACTCTCTTTCATCTACACTGTGTAAACAATTATAACAAAAGTTGTAGCATTGAGGATTCATTTTATTATTGGACAACTACAGCTCTCTCGGTTAGTCCAAAATGTTAATAACCTCTCAAACCTGAATATTTAAGTAAGTATAAGTGAGATTTTGGCTTTCTCAGGACAATATTTATGTGTGCACAATTATTAGGCAACTATTAGTGTGAAGAATTATTATACAACTGAATTAAAACTGAAAATGTTCCCATCTCACTTGTTATTATCTGTTATAGTGAGAATAATAAACATGCAACTCAAATCACTGACCAGTATCGCTACCCTTCTTTTGAGCAACCTTCCTTTTATGGAACCCGCCAGTTGCCGATCTGTTGATGATCAACTTTTTATGCAGCAGCATCCACAGCCTTCCGACATTGTTCAGAAACGTGTACCACTTTTCTTCACCTTAAATCTCCCATTTAAGAAGAGCAAGTTGTCCATGGGGGACAACTTGTCCATGGACAAGTTGTCACGTTACTGATCCAGCCATGTGCCTATCCATTATCAATAACATCTGGCCCGTCAAGAGCCACTCTCATCTCAGCAGTCCATAAAACCTTTGAAAGATCTGTATCTTGGTCCAGTCTTTCAGCTTATATTTCTTGATCAGTGGTGATTGGGTTTCAGCCTTCCATGGCCAGGTCTCTGAACTTTGAACACTTTCACACTTCTGGGCACTCCAGGTAGGTTGCAGTTCTGGAATATGACAGTAACAGAAGATAATGGTTGCTTCACATTTGATTCTTCTCAAATCTTTGCCAGTTAATTTACTTCTTTTTTTTCTGAACATATTTCTTGTGACCCTGTTCCATTATTATTATCAAAATATTTGATGGTTCTGTGATCACACTCCAATATTTTAGTAATTTCAACAGTGCTACATCTCTCTGGATAACTTTTTTGCACCTTTCAGAGTCACTTAAATCTTTTTGTTGGCCCCTTTTGTCTGAGGTCTGAGGAAAAGAAGCTGCCTAATAATTTTGCACAAATGCGTTGTGTGTGAATGGGCTATTAAAATTCCTGGCCCAACCTGCTGTGGCGCTGTTGACACACTTGCTTTCTCGCAGTTTCCTAGTGAAACTACGAGAAAGTTTCACTAGTTGCACAAGCCCACTTTAGTGAGAAAGTGGGGTTGTGTGTGTTGTGTTGTGTTTGTGTGTGTGTGGTGAAATATGGTTCATAGCTACAAGGAAACATAGAATTGGACATTTTTTAAATCTTTTTTTGACTGCCGGGTCAAATTGACCCGAACAGTATCTACAGTACAGACCAAAAGTTTGGACACACCTTCTAATTGAATTCAAGTAGAAGGCGTGTCCAAACTTTTGAAGCTGAGTTTTCTATGAGTTCTATGAGCTGAGTTTGAATTCAATTAGAAGGCGTGTCCAAACTTTTGGTCTGTACTGTATGTAAAAAGTAGACGCAGGGGGTCACCACACTTGTGTTACTTTTAACACAAGTGTGGTGTGTAAAATGAATAAATTTTCAATTTCTATGTAGAGGGCACCTATTAGGGCATATAGAAAAAGTTTCATCCAAAAAAAACAACTTACAACTATTTTAAAAAAAATTTAAACTTTAAAACGGGTCAATTTGACCCAGAACATAACAGGAGGGTAAAATTAGGAGGTGCTGCTTTGTGTTGGTGTATCTCATAAAACCCCAATGAAATATACTGAAATATTAAAGTTCAAGGGTTGTGAATACTTTTGCAAACCACTTTATGCTTAGTTTGGTAAAACTCAGCTCCTTGTTCAACGCTTCACTCTGACCAGAGGGTCTGGACCTTCGGCTAAATAATTACTTCCTGGAGGACTTATAAAATATAAACCTCTGTTGAGGTTTATATTTTTACCCAATTGACGTAATGTGCCAGTGCACACTATGAAACTTATTGAACGTTGTTTGCACTGTAAACAACCATCCTCCACTGTGAAAAGAGAAGAGCTGATCTGAACAAGGCGATAGGTTATGTTAAATATTTGGAGGTTCATCACCAACTTCCTTCACGTCCTCTGCTGCCATTGCTAAACCTACAGGCGAAATACAATCTAAATTAGAGCAGACGATCAACGGCATCATTTTCAAAAACTTTCTAGAAAAAATAAAGAGCTGGGAAAGTTGAAAATTTGATAGAAAAAATGTTTAACTAAATTTAAACATTTTTGCTTCTTCTGTTCTTCCAACAAACACTCTCAGGTAGTTGTGCTCATATGTGTTAAATCTGATTTTCTCTGTTCAGTCAAATATAAAATATTACTGAGCATCAGTACTTACCAATGGCCCATCCTCCCCGTGTAATTCCTCAGTCACTAACTGGCTGTGCTTCCACAGTGATTCAGTCCAGATTGTCCACCTGGTTGGGAAGAAGCAGAGGCAACTCAATCCCAGCGTGTTCGGCATCCAGCAGGTTGACGCTGTCTGTGGCAGTGGCTGCTGGGTGTGCAGGGTCGGAGTCCAGAGGCGAGGTCAGGTTGCTGGCCATGTTGGGCTCCCCTGAGTTGCGCAAAGAGATGGAGAGAGCCGGCGAGGGTCTCCTGGGTGACCGTGATGAACAGCAGGGCAGGAGCTTAGCCAGAGCTCGCTTGAAGTCCCTCATGAATAGCGGGTAGATGATAGGGTTTATGGTGCTGTTACAGTAGCCCAGCCAGGTGATGGCGTCAAACAGCGCAAGTGGGACACACTCACACACTGCCTGAAGGAAGACACAGGATTTCCTGGCATCTTAACGTAGCAACAGGAGTTTCTTTACAAAATATTTAGGAGATATGAAAAATAAATTTAAAAAATGATAGAAACTGTTTCCTCTGATGAAACATTGAGTTATGTTAACTTTGTCAATGTTTAAATACTTTTAAGATGTGAGTTTGTTGTAAGAAGCAGGCACTAGTGTAGAACAGTGGAAGAAACAAAAAGTTTCTAAAGCACGCCTGGACCAAGACAGAAATTACAGAGTAAATCACAAACCTAACAGTACGGAGTTTAATCTGTGCAGCTTTTGTTTGAATGAGTGAAAATATCTGTATATCTTTGACACAAGCATTTTAAACTGACAATTAATGTCTTGCACCTTTGACAAAAAGGTTTACATCATTTTACAAATTAAACAAGTGTGAGTATTCTTTGATTTTATAGCACACATTTCTAATGCGTTTAGTTTTAAGGGAACAATGGATTGCGCTTAAGGAAGTTGATTGAATAAAAAAAAAACTTTTTAAGGAAATTTTGAACTGAATAAAATTTTTGTCACAACATTACCCTTGCAGTGGGCAGGTTGAGTTTCAGGTGAAAGATACTGAATGATAAAGTTCAGATGTACATAAAATCTAGTAAAATTAAAAATAATTGATTATTTTGAAACCATCATGTTTTATAAATTAAATCTCCAGTTTAAAAATTACATTTCCTATGGTGAAAGGCCATAAACTTAAGCTGTGAGAGGTTCCACCACAATTTGTGTTCCAAAATGTTACAAACTGAAGTTGATCATCTGAATTTTTTTTAAAAGATCTGACAGTTTGTAAACCAGATGTGTCATAAACAAGCTCACAGCTTATTAGCTCTTAACTCCATATCGTTTGATATGTGAGTGCTTGAAGGTTTAGACAGAAACAATGAAGAAGGAGACAGCTGTTAGAGGAGAGCTTCCAATACTATCAAGATGAGACAAGGAGGCGGTGGGAATGAGACAGAAGGGGGTGTGTGTTTCACACACCACATTGAGTGTGAAAAGAAAGGAGAGCGCAGACACAGTCAAGTCTCTGCAGCTCTGTTTCTCCAGAGGGAGGGCACAGATGGTAAATCAAAATGACAGGATCATCTTAAAAAACAGAACAAGTGTGATTATGAATTTAGATTAAGCTGCATATTGACATGTATTCGGTCTCAAAGAGCATTTCATGCCACTTGTTTGTTAGGAGTATATATTCAGTTCATTCAAAATGATTTGTTTCAACAATTTGAAAATTGCAAATGGTCCTTTAGTGGGCTAAGCAAACAAGCGTTTGGCTTTAAATGAGTCAGACATACAGAGCTGAAATGCCAATCTATTTCTTTGTTGGCTTGGCAAGGCTGTGACGCCAAGGCTGGCCAACACAAAAATAGACCAGTATCCAAGTGTTTTTTCACTGTGCATTTCCTGTGTTTGGTCCTAGTACATTTATTTTTCATACTTGTCATGCTTGTAAAATAATTGGTGAGAAGAATCACTGAATCATACAGAGTCAGTCCAGAAGACAAAAGTGTTGCAAATGTTTGTAGTAAAACCGTTAAAATTCCTGCATGTGCGTGGGAGGGGACTAAAGCTTTAGCAGTACTGTGTCAGCCAGCGGTCAGGGGCTCATACTGACCTGAGCCATGTTTGTGATGAAAAAGGGTAACCAGGTGCTGAAGAAAAGTCCCAGAAGGACTCCTAGTGTGAGGCTAGCCTTCAGTGCCCTCCGACCCTGCTTGTGAGCAAGACGGCGCTCACTGGTCACAGACAGCTAAGGATAGCAGAGAGTGACAGAAAAACGGTAGATATAGAGGTACAAATACAATTCACATCTACTTTTACTGCTGCCATCATGGATGAATTGTTAGACAATAAATAATAAAAATTAGCTTACAAGTCTAGCATGAATACACCAGTACTAGTACCCATATTTATTTTACAAAAGAACTTATTTGGGTGTCTTTGGTATAATTCTGACTGATTTTAATTATTTTAACAATTCATTTTAATGATGTGGTAATTAGGCTACACCAATTATATAAGTTGTAATCAACCTTTCTTAGACTTGTTCAAGGTCAGTCTTGTTGTTCATAAACTTTCCATTAATACTCTTACCACATAAATGGAAATTTGGGTAGATCTCTGGATATTTATTTGGATTTCAAATTCATATAAAATCAACACTAAAATGAACTCTAACTTAAAATCAGAAGGAAAATCAATGAGAGAGAGAAAATTTAGGAAAATCAAAATTTTAACTTCATCCTTAACAATTAAGTAAATGAAACACACAAGCAGTGATAAAAAGTGATTAAAGAACTAACATTCATCAAGAATTTTTTTCAAAACTGCTAAAATTGGGTAAATTTTAAAAATAAAAAACATTTTTGTAAGCAATTTGAAGTGATACATAAATTACAATTTGAATACTTATTGAGGTACTCTACAGCAAAAAGAAAAGTGTTGCAGTTTTGTTTTTATACTCAGAAAAGAACAAATAATAACGTCTTTACTACCTCCTAGAAAGCTGGACAAACCAATCTTACACTTCCACTGGATGGAGCTGTGACATTTAAATAACAGCCTTTAAAACAACACAGTGAGTCTCTCTGGGGGAAGCTACTGTATACATTTTCCCTCTAGCTATTCCAAAAAAGGAGAATTATTCAACAAGTTATTTTTAAATGTTCAAGGTTGCAGTGCAGCCAAGCAACTTCTTGTCCTTCCATGATGATTTTTTTTGCCTCTATAAATGTCAAGAACTTCAGTTAGGAAACCTTTGCAGTACATAACCAGCTCCTACTGTCAGGAGCCATTTCCTTTAAACTTCAACAGACCTTCATGCAGTATTCACCTTGGCAGAGTTTCAGTTTTATTGTTCTCTTACCAGTGCATTTTGAGACATGGCAGGTCCTTGATGACCGCAGTCACATCCATCTTGCTGAGCTGACCCGGAAGCAACACCGGGCGAAGGAGGCTGGGCAGGTTCTCCAAAGGACGGATGAGGGTGAGGAGGGTGGCTCAATGCCGCCACTCTCTTTGCTTGTTTCCGTGCTGCCAGAAGGATCTGGCAATAGGTGAAGCAAATGGCGCTGGAGGGCAAAAAGAAGGTAAGCACGGATGCCACCAAAGCAAAGGGCAGGGTCACCCGCAGGCGGCACTGAAAGGACGCACCTCCCATTGGCGACTGCTGGAAGTAGGAGTCCGGGTATTGCTTTTCATGGAAGGAACTGATGTTACCAAGGCTGACTTGAGGAATTAGCAAGTATTCATCCCCGTGACCCAAACTGTGCCAGTTCATCTTAATGGGTAGGAAAGAGGCCAGGGCTGCCAGACTCCAAGCGGCCCCAACCAGAAGTAGAGCCCTGGGTGGGGTCATCCTCTGCTTGTAACGTAGTGGCGAAATGATGAAGAGGTAGCGGTCAAGGCTAATCACACACAAGTTCAGGATGGACGCACTGCAGCACATGACGTCGAAGCAAAGCCAAACCGGGCAAAAGGCAGGCCACAGCATCCAAGAGCCGCACAGCACGTTGAGCATGGCTGGGGGCATGACCACCAACGCCACCATCAGGTCGGAGAAGAACAGAGACACCAGGAAGCAGTTGGAGGTGCAGCGCAAAGAGCGGTGGGCAAACACCAAAGCGATGAGCAGGATGTTGCCACAGACGGTCATGAAGATGATGGCAGTCAACATGAAGGCCAACAACCAGGGGCCGCTGCCCGTGATGTTCCAGTCACTGGAAACAAGAGAGCTGCCCTTGGAACTGCCCACAGAGGCAGATGGGTGGAAGTCGGTCATGGTGGATGCAGTTATCCAGAAATCAGCCTCTAAGGGTCACTCCCCCAGTCACTCCTCAGAGTTCCCAACTGGATCTAATTCCTGGCCAAAGCTCACACCTCAAAACTTTACCACAGAGTTCTTGCTATCAAAAACCATCCAACTCTTCTTCTCCATGGGTTAACATCTCCACATTGGCAGGAATCACTCTGCAGAGACTAAACTGAAATCCCCCAAACTGTTTGCCTCATCTCTCCATCCTGGCCAGCATGTCCTTCCTTCATCCACAGCTGAGAGCCAGAATGAGCTCTTCGGTAGATGACAGAGCTGCATGTCACAATGATGACAGGTACTGGAGGAGGGCACAAAGAGAGATAAGCCTTTACTTCGCACATAAAAGCAGTGCCAGAGACATGACCCACTGAGGATGGAGAGAGATCCTCGTAAACGCACCTCGGGGAAAAAGACTCGGCCAGTTTTTGCAAGTCCTTTTATTCTGGGAAACAGAGAAACAAAAATCTGTAACAGAAACAAAAAAGCTGCAACAGTCATTACCAAGCAAGGCTGTGTTCAGAAGTGCTCTACAGCTATCATGATCCTTGTAAAAGAGCTGCATCCCTTTGCCTCCGTTAATCCCTGAGGCGGCCACTTCATCGTGTTTCCCAGTCGAAGCGCACAGCTACTGAGTGCGAGCGTGTCCAACATGGAGCATAACCATGCACAATCACAGCCCAGATATGCTAATTCTGCATCATAGGAACTGTGTGGGTGGTCTTTCTCCTATTTTGGTTCTGAAGTTTTTATCTGTTTCAATAAAAATATGCGCATTTTTGTAAAGCCTGTTCGCATTTTGTGGGCCTGTTCTTCTGTGTAGCTTTTTTTTTAGAAACATTCTGTGATTCTGTTAACCGATGCAATCACAATGTATTCATTCACATACACTTTCTACACTAATGTTCTTTTAAGCAAAAGAACATTAATGTTTTCATTTTTGATAAGAAAATTAAGTGGATTTTGTAACTATTGATAATTGTACATTTTCTATTTTAGACATACATTTTTCCATTCTAGTGATTCTTAAAACTGTTGATATAGAAACTGATTTTTTTGTTGCTTCCTGACAAAATTACAATAATGCTTACATTTAATTATTATTGCATATCATTAACACACAAGAAATGCTAGATCCTAGATTCTAATGGCAATTTGAAACTGTCTGATCAATACTATTCAGCTGCTGCTGGGCTTTGATGGAGCCACTGTCCTCCATCAAAGCCCACTGTCTTATGGGACAACGGTTTCGAAAGGAAAAGCAGAGGAATTTAACCTCCACCTGTTATTAACCTTGTTTTACTGAACAAAAACACAACCGATCGAAAGTTTGACTTGATCCAAACCTTCTTTTGAATATAATACATTTGCTCAAGTTAAATATAATATCACCAATTAAATATCAAACCACCTTATAAAGAATCACACCACAAGTGTTTTTTCTATAATTAGGGATTATTTTATTAAATTCACACAGATTGCACTGATCAGGCAGACACAAGTCTTACAATCATAATTGGGACGGTTTATCTGGAGGAAGACAAATTTAAATTTAGTGCATTGCAAACTGTAACACTCGAAAAGCATAAACAAAATCAATGCAAAAATAAAGATAAAAAACATCTTGATGGGTTGAAATCACTGCTCCTGCTGAGAAAAAAAAACATACAAAAAAATAGACAAATTATAAAATTTATACAAAATATTGACAAGGAACTGTCACTTTAACATAGAAATAAGACTTAAAATCTTTTAAAATTATTCCTTTTGTTTCATTGGTGATGCAAAACTATTTTAACCTAACTCAAACTTAAAAAAAAAATTATAAACCACCACGAAGTACGGAAGAGGATTAGGGTCACTGGGAAAAAAAAAAAGAGTTTTGACTTTAATCTCAGAATTCTGAGAAAAAAATAATCAGAATCTTGACTTTAGTCTCAGAATTCTGACTTTATAATTTATGGACACTATAAAGAACATTGATGTTTTCCAAGATGGAGGAACCATCTTTCAATGACCAACATGCTAGTTGTGCAGGAGGACAACAAAATATCTGGAGGAACATGCTGGATTTAAGGGGTCTTCAAAGGTGAGTAAAATTAGATGGATAGCTAGCTAGCAGCTAGCATGGTTTTAGTTTTCATTGATGGAGGAATTAACGTGTCTCGCAATGTTACATCATATGTTCATAAAGGGTATGAACAGTTGATGTTTTGGTTTATTTTATTGTTCGTTTCTCTGAATATTTTCCAAGGAAAGCAACCAGAGTCTATATTACAGATATAGTGACCAATATGATTGGCATGTCAATAAGGTTTACTTCAGAGAAAGAGAGAAAGGTTACTCGGTTGTTCAGATCATGGGACATCCTCACCGTTTTGCTAACACCAACTGATGTGGATTACAACATGGTATATGTTGTAAAAAGATGGAAACTGTTTCATAATCACAAAATCATTTTCCTGCACTGTATTATACGCGTCATCTAAAGATTGAAATTTCATCAAATACCATCTGCAAATAGTACAGTTATCGTCCAGGTGTGGAAATGTTATAGGCTGCAGTTGTAATTCACTAAATCACAGTTAATGTTTAAAGTTATTTGTAAAATAAAAAGTCCTGGTTAGGATCATTCCCACCTTAATCCTAAACAAGGCACGGGGGGGAGGAACCATCTTTCATGCTAGGTGATGAAAGACGGTTCTTTCATCACCTAGCATGATGATGTGATGCTAGGTGATGAAGCATCACATCTTCATCACCTAGCATGAAGGTGCACAACCAATAGAAATGCAGAATGTTGTGATAGATGGATGGATGTAAATAAATAGGCAAATGAATAGATAAATAATGAAAATAACAAAGTGATCCCATTGTTGTTCCTCATATGTGCCATGTGTAATACCTTTTACTATAATTAAACTGCATTCACAAATCTGTTAGTGTCAATATCCTAATCAATCCAATATTTTATTTTTTAAAGGCAAACTTCCTTTCTCCCCCAATACAGTAGATAGCTTTTATGTTACTCAAAATCAGTATTTTCTTACTGCCATAAGCAGTGAACTGAAGGTACACTATTTTGGGTGATCTTATTATTGTTCTGCAGTGCATTGAAGAAAATAATTGTTCTTTCTATCTGTTTATAGATTGACTGCGATGTCATAGCGCTGATGGAAGACAAAACTGCCAGATTACATCCCCTCTCTTGGAGACTGAATTCCATCTATCCATCCATCCATTTTCTATTCACCCTTTGTCCCTAATGAAATTAACAAACTAGAGCATTTGTACAAACATGTATTTCTGCAAATATTTGAGGTTTTTATGCCTTTTGGGGAATGCTTAGTGTTATTAAAGTAAAGGGAAGATATAATAATCATCACCCATGTGAAGAACCATCACATTTTGTTTCAGCTCTGTAATGATTTTAAGATAGTTTAGCAGCTTTTTATGTAAATTAACAAGCTCATAACCAAACTGATGTAAAACTAAGAGGTTTACATTACTTACATAACTTATGTAAAGCTCTTAATCTGACAGAACTAAAATAAGAAACAAATATCCAACATAATTTGAGCTGTATTTGTAGACCCTGCATCTATGAAACCATGTTATTGTCTCATTAAGTAAGAGACCATGTATAATTATTAAGTGTGTATCTTTAACTATTTTTAATTAATGTTTGAAGAGACAAATAAATGGATTTTTGTCTGGTGACTCAGTTCATTTGTGGCAGTTCCTTGAATTCTGTTTCCATCATTTTCATATCTCTGAATACTTTACCTTGTGACTAAATACTATCCTGTAAGATGAAATATTTTTCTCAATTAAATTAGCTGATCAGTCTTATTTAATCACTGCAAAACAAGGCACATGTAAATATTGAATTTACAGCAAAATACACATTGGAGGCAAGGCTATCGATTTGCAAAGATTAAATATTTTATTGTTAATTTGAATAACATGGTCATTAGAATGACCCAACTTTCAAAGCATTCTTTTAGGTCCTGTGTTACAAATCAGCTATATAAAATATAAATGATAATACTACTGCTCTTGTATCAAAAAATAACATAAGTTCCCACAAGTGTAGGGAAAATAAGCACCAACTGTTGAGAGAATACAAAAGAATACAAGAATACATACAAAAGCAAAACTGAATTCTGACTCTAATCTCAGAATTTTGAGAATACAGACAGAATTCTGACATTTTCCTCAGAATTCTGAGATTAAAGTCAGAACTGATTGTTTTTTTTCCAGTGGCCCTAATTCTCTTCCGTAATGAAGTCATGTGATGTATTACATAAAAGTAATTGAGATTTCAGTAAAAAGCTTAGCAGTTTTTGTTTGTTCTTGCCTTCTTCAAATGACAAAGTAAGACACTAACAAGAAGGCTGGCATCAAAAACTAAAAATATGTGCAGAACCTATAAAAGGCCCAATAAAACGTAATGTTATGCATATAACTACTATTCCCTGAAGGAGAGGAATGAGGTACAACACAAGAGTATGGGATATCACGCCCCGCCTGGCCTAACTGAAGACACCTTTAATCACGTTGTAAGGCAAATGACGTGTAATGACGGGTGGCAGGCCCCGCCTGCATATAAATACACCCCCATCACAGTCATTATTCAGTTCGATGGCCGCTCTTCACCGAGCCAGGCTGACTGGCGGGGCAGAAAAAGGTGTTGTACCTCATTCCTCTCCTTCAGGGAACAGTAGTTATATGCATAACATTACATTCCCTTTCAGTCAATTCACTCGGTACAACACAGAGTATGGGACATATATACATGCCCTGCGGAGCAGCCATAAAACCTAAGACAAAAGCACTGAGCTAGTTTGAAACGTCCAACCCAGCAAAAAGAACAGAATGAGCCACAGAAGGGGCTGTCACATCCAGATGATAAAACTGAACAAAAGTGTGTGGTGAAGACCAGCTGGCTGCAGCACAGATGTCACTGGCCCTCTGAAAAGGGCCCAGGATGCCACTACACCTCTGGTTGAATGTGCTCTCACACCATGCGGTAAAGGGAGGCCCTTGCTGTTGTAAGCCATAGAAATAGCCTCCACGACCCAATGAAAGAGTCTCTGTCTGGACAGAGCCTTGCCTCTAGCTGGATTGGCAAAACACACAAACAGCTGATCACACAGTCACACATTGTGAGTGCGATTGATGTAAAGACTCAGTGCACGTACTGGGCACAGAAAATGCAGCCTTCCTTGCTCTTCAAAAGCAAAATGAGGGGGATAAAAACTAGAAAGCTCAATGATCATTGTGCAGTAATCCAAAGGAAATACCTTAGGGAGCTATGCAGCATTTGATCTTAAGGTGACCTTTAAACCATCAGCTGAAAACTGAACACAAGAGGGGTGCACCGAAAGTGCATGCAGGTCCCCAACCCGTTTTGTAGTCGCCAAAGCAAGAAGCAGAGCTGTCTTATATGATAGAAATTTCAAATTAATTTCAAGAGACAGACCGTGAAGCGTTAAGCCGCACTATTCCCTCGAAAGGAAACCTCAGAAAACACCTGTGCTACGTGAAAGTAAGCATCTGTCAGATCGATTGTTGCAAACCAATCGCCTAGGCCGACAGCGTTCAAAAGTTGTCTCGGCGTCAACATTTTTAATTTGTACTTGCGAAGGTGCTTGATTAACTAGGGTGACCAGACGTCCTCTTTTCCCGGACATGTCCTACTTTTCAGACCTAAAAAAATGTCCGGGGGGAATTTCAGAATCGTCCGGGATTTTGGTGAACTGCATCCTGTACCGTTTCGGCTAACCCGTCCACATACTCCATATGGTATGGAAGCTTTGGCCCCTTTGTCCTCGTCAGACTTGGACAACAAGGAGTCTTGTTGTGACACGGTAGCCTCTCCCAGCACTTTCTGCACAAACTTGACCCGCGGTTCAAGCGTGGAGCGCCGAAGCTGGCTACAAAAAGCAAAAGCGGTCGGCTCCGACAACGCTCTTCTTGCGTGGACAATTCCAAGGCAGACGGGGCATGCCTCGTGCTGGTCTTTTTCGTGAAGCGTTAAGCCGCACTCCTGAGGACAGGGGCGAATGGAAGACTTCTGCTTCGCCATTTTTGTTTTGTGCTCATCCCGAACTACAAAACAAAAAAGTAAAAATAGACAAATCAGAGATACAACTAGCGCTCAGCAGGCAGACACGTTAACCAGAAGGCAGCAGTAGCCAACACCAACAGGAGCAGTTAAGCTAGTTTTGGAAAAGAAAACAAGAGCGATGCTATCTAGCAGCAGCTAGAAAGCACGGATTGGAAATTAGGTGTTCTCAACGAGGTGAAGAGCGTAAGAACTAAATAATGACTGTGATGGGGGTGTATTTATATGCAGGCGGGGCCTGCCACCCGTCATCACACGTCATTTGCCTTACAGCGTGATTAAAGGTGTCTTCAGTTACGCCACGCAGGGCGTTATATCCCATACCCTATGTGTTGTACCGAGTGAATCAACTGAAAGGGAACCCACACTAACCTGTTCACTTGTGTGCAGCAAATAATGTGACCTCAGGTCATGCTGACAGTTGGCATACGCCATGCCAAGTCCAGCTCCAGAGAATAACGTAATAGGCCATGTACGTCCTATAAAGGACAAAGATGCACTGACTTTGTTGGCAGAGATAAAACAAACACTTACTGCCCTAAAGAATGGCGTCTATGTCTGCAGCTTAGAGTACCAGCAGAAGAGCATGATGCTAGTTATGCTGCCAGATATTCTCAATGGTATCTGAGCTAAATTAACGTTTAAAGATAAAGAACAACTTCAAATCCACTGAAACGGCTTACTTTTGAAGAACAGGACAGAAAACACAATTCCTAATCCCAGACCGGTACCTGAAACACAGAATGATAAGGCAAACATTAGATACAGGGAGGAAATAATTACTAATGCACATTTCTAATATGTATCCTGCATGTCAAGTGTCTGACCTACACAGAATAACATACCGCAAGGTGTTGTTTTTTATTGTTAGTAAGTAAGCCTGTGACTGTGACCATTTCCCATTGGATAGTCATTAATGAGGTACACCCCTTTAACTGAAAAGCCGCCATTTAGAAAAACCCTGCAAACATTTGACATTTGCACTACTTGCCACTTCTGCCTGTAGGGTTAACCAAAACGGTTAAAAATGAAACATTATTAAGTTTTAAAATGCAAGTTTGATTACAGAGATGTCATAATCCATCTTAACTGTTGTTGCTTTGTATTTTTTATTTTGGATCATTTAAATGTTTCCCAGTTCCAGTGTTGAATGTTCTTTAGAAATTAATGTTTTTCTGTGCTTTGAGTAAGTATAATTGCATTAATAAATCATTTCAGTTGAAAATGGTCACAAATTGACAATATCATCATTTATCCCAATAACTTCTTTATTGTCCTGCAAAACTTGTTATTGTGACATGCTTATTAGTAAGATGTATTTGTTTCAAGACTAGAGAAAAAAAATAGTCTAGTGCAGTGGTCCCCAGCCTTTTTTACGGTCAACCCTTCGTAAATTTTCTGTGGACCGGGGCTGTGGGGGTGGGCTCAATACATACAACGGACAGATTTAATTATTTCTTGCATGGCCCAGTACCAATTGGTCCATGGACCGGTACGCGGCCCGGTGGTTGGGGACCACTGGTCTAGTGGATAGGTGTGGGGATTACCATGTCACCAAGACTTTGCCTAATGGTGGATCAAACAGTGATGCCTAATAAGTCAAAATACCAAAGCACCGTGGTGCAGGTGGGGATGGTCACGACTGCCAGAATAATCCTCAGACTATGGAAATCTTCAACTGTTACTAATGTTAAAAACCAGTTGGAATTAATGTTGGAAATAGTGTCATATGAACAAATGCTGGCTAAGCTAAATAATGACATAGAAAACTTCAAGAAATCCTGGAACTGTTTTCTCTCCTGCAATATTGGGACAAGTAAATTCCTTTGATGAAATGTTGCTTTGGAAAATACAGACGAGTGATTACTTCTGTTTACTGTGGTTGTTTCTGCTAACATCGAGGATATTTGTATATGCCAATTTCTTGTTAAAATTTTATTGATTGGATATGTGCTGACTTGGTTGTTTTGTTTTGTTCTATTGTATTTGTGGTTTTTGTTTTGTGAAGGGGTGGGGAAGGTTGGGATGGGTTATATACATATATGTTCTAAAAAACCCAAAAACTTTGATAACTGTCATGAGATTAGTTTCTGTTGTACATCTAGAGTAAAGGTAGTTAGACTTCCTGACCACTGGGGGAGCACTAAGAAACTAGTTAGAGAAACAAGTTCAAAGAAGATGTAGTTCATGTTGTTACCTCGTGCTTCAGGTAAATAAAGGAGTACAGCTTCCAACTGACAAATGCTTCTCCTGTCTTCCCTCATATCATGACATGGTGTAAGAATTAAGGACTTAAACGCCTACAGAGAGAGCACAATGGCAAAGTTTGGACCTCCAGAGCCGTTTGACTTTACGCAGCCTGCGCAGTGGCTGTCCTGGCAGCAGGGATTCTCTCGCTTCAGAGTCGCATCGAAACTCGACAGGGAGAGTGGTGAGATGCAGGTAAATTTGCTCTTGTTCAGAGATGCTGAACCTATTTACGGTTCTTTTGTGTTTCCTGCTGCAATGGAGGACATGCTACATCCAGAGTATGAGTTCGCCCTAGTGATGCAGAAGTTTGACGAACACTTTGTACCAAAAAGAAACGTTATCCATGACCGTGCCTTTTTTCAGAGAAGGAGCCAGAGGGCCAGTGAGATGGTTGAAGCTTTCGTGCGGATCTTACATGAGCTCGCGCAGCACTGCGTGTTCGGCGTTAGGAAAGACGAGCAGATTCGGGACCGGATCGTTATTGGAATAATGGATAAGAAGGTTTCTCAAAAACTTCAACTAGAAGCAGACCAGACTCTGGAGAGCCATCCAGCTAGCACGTCAGAGTGAACAAGTGAAACAGCAGTGGAAACTACAGTGAACGAGGTGAGACAGAAATATTTTAGCAGCACAAAGAGGAACTTCGTGAAAGCACGGCAGAAATAAGTGCAGACAAACGAGAATAGACAGAATTGTCAGAGATGCACTACAGAAAAAAAAAACTGTCCTGCCCGAAATAAAAGATGCAGAAACTGTAACAAAATGGGACATTTCAAGGCTGTGTGTAAAACTAAAATGCTAAAACAAGTCAGAGCTGAAACTGCTATATGTTCAGATAAGGATTCATTCTTTATTGGTGAACTGTTCCATAGGACAACATCAAAGTCAAATGTCATCGAGGAGTCAGATTCAGACATCGACTGGGACATTGAACTGCTGGTGAATGGTAGTCCAGTGAACTTTAAAATTGACACTGGTGCTGATACCACAGTCATGACAGACACAACTTTCAATAATCTACCGCAGAAACCAAAATTGTATAAGTCCAGATGAACAATGTACAGTCCAGGTGGAAAGGTCAGATGCGTAGGTACGTTCCTCGCTACCAACACACACAATGGTCAGAGATACCAGTACTGGATTATAGTTATTAAAAGACAGTTTGTCAGTAACCTGTTAGGCAGAGCAGTGGCAAAACAACAAAAAAAGGAATGCCATCAGTGGTGACTATTTGTTATCCAGTGACGTGTTTGGGAAAATAGGACTACTGAACTGTGCGGCGGTTAAAATTGAGCTGACGGAAGAGGCAATTCCATACAGCGTCAATACACCATGCCGAGTCCCTTTCCCCCTCCTTTCAAAGGTGGAGAAGGAACTAAAGCGGATGCTAAATCTTTGAATCATTGAGGTCACTGAACCAAGTGACCTCCTCAACAGATTGGTGTACCCCAATTGTGCCTGTTCCAAATTGCAGCAAGGATGAAGTCAGGGTGTGTGTAGATTTAAAACGATTGAACAAGGGCGTTAAGCGGGAATGCTACATTTTACCTACAGTAGATGACATAACACCTAAACTAGCCAAGATTTTCTCCACTCTGGATGCCTCTAGTGGGTTTTGGCAAATTCCATTGGACCCCAGCTGCCAAAGACATTCATTACCCCGATGGGCCGGTTTTGCTTCTAACGCTTACCGTTTGGGATTACATCTGCGCCTGAGATTTTCCAGCGACTGATGAGTAATCTACTTAAGAACCTGGAAGGAACTGTTGTCCCTAAGGATGACATTCTGGTTTATGGATCTACTAAGGAGCAACATGACTGCCGGCTCAATGCAGTTTTGTGGACGATCAGGGTGTCCGGTCTCAAGTTGAACAGGGCCAAGTGTCACTTTGGAAAAACTGAACTGCAGTTCTTCGGACACATCATTAGTGCAGATGGTGTAAAGCTGGATGAGAGCAAGGTGGATGCTATTGCTAAAATGCTTCAACCGTCAAATGTGGAGCAGCTGAGACAAGTGCTTGGACTAGTGAACTGTGTTGGGAAATTCCTGCCAAGTCTGTCTACTGTGCTGTAACCACTGACTAATCTGCTCAAGAAAGAGTCTGCATGGGTTTGGGACAAACCCCAGGAGCGAGCATTCAACAAGGCCAAAACAATGCTCATAGCTGCTCCAGCTCTTTGCCACTACGACGCCAACAAAGTGACAGTGGTCAGGGCCGATGCCAGCAGCTATGGCCTCGGTGCTGCTCTGTTACAAGACCATGAGGGGGAGTTGCGTCCTGTTGCCTTTTGCTCACGCACACTTACTGATGCACAGAAGAGGTATTCACAGATTGAAAAGAAGTGTCTTGAATCAGTTTGGGCCATATCCGGTTACAAACCGATCTGTTTGTGCTTGAGGGTAAGACGTATCTAGTTGCTGTTTATTTTTCCAGGGACATTGAAATTGCTTCCCTCACCACCGTTTCCAGCACTCAAGTTATCAACAAGCTCAAATACATGTTTGTGAGATCCCGCTAGAACTTGTCAGCAACAATGGTACACAGTTTACATCGACAAAGTCCCAAGAATTCAAGCAGAGGTATGGGTTCACTCATAACCTCAAGCCCCCATTACCCACAATCTAATGGAGCTGCCGAAAGGGCTGTTCAGACTGCTAAGTACGTCCTTAAACAACCTGTCCCCTGCTTAGCCCTTATGAGTTACCGCTCCACACTGGTAGCAGCAACAGGTTCCAGTCCAGCGCAACTTATGACTGGCCAAAAGATTCGCACCACTGTTCCTGTCCTGGAAAAAACATTGATGCCAAGCGCAGTCAACCCAGACCTAGTTTACATAAAAGATGTCAAGGCTAAAGATTCTTACAGATTCTTCTACAACCGCAGATATTCAGCTCGCCCTCTTTCTGACCTTCTCCCTGGTCAAAATGTGAGAGTAAAAATTGATGGGGAAAAAAGAGTGGACAATGCCTACCAAAGTCATCAGCAAGTCCAAGGAGCCGAGATCCTACCTTTTAGAAATGGCCAACGGGAGCGTGACCCGTCGCAACAGACGTCACCTTCAGGAGATTCCTGGGACTGATAACAGACATCACTTTCAGGAGGTTCCTAAGACTGATATTCCTGTAGCACAATATTTGGCTGAGTCTGCAGTGCCACAGCAGGACTGCAAATCCCCTGCTACCGAGGTGGCCATTCCATCTGAACCACCATCAAATCAGCCAGTAGCGAGCCTTCCTTCAGAATCCTCCTTCCCACCATCTACTCCTGTGAGGACAACTTCCAGGGGACACAAAATAAAGCAGCCTCTGAGATTCAGGGACTTTAAGGTTTAAAAGGGCATAATAATCCCTGTCAGGGCTGAGGGCAGTTAACCCCTGTGATGTCCTGTATTGTTCTGTGTGGAATTTGTTAAGACTGTGATAAAAATAAATAAATAAAAATGTTGTGGGAAAGTTGTTCTGAAAACATCTAAGTTTATGTTGGAAAGAAGCCTTTGTTGAAAGAGACGTGACAGCTAAAAATTACGTTAAATGGAGTAATTAATTGTATTAGAGAATGTACTATTTAGTGTCCTTTAAGACATTGAAATAAATTGCAGATGTTTGGGATCTTGCAATGTGTAACTTTAAAAGAAGGGAGATGTCGAGAGATTAGTTTCTGTTGTATATCAAGAGTAAAGGTAGTTAGACTTCCTGACCACTGGGGGAGCACTAGGAAACTAGTTAGAGGTTTCTCTAATAAGATGTAGTTCATGTTGTTACCCCATACTTTCGCTAAATAAAGGAGTACAGCTTCCAACCGACAAATGCTTCTCCTATCTTTCCTCATATCATGAAAATAACCAAAAAAATAGTCTATCAGCACTCTTTTGAAATCATGGTCATTCCTAAAGAGTTGGTCAATGAAAACTTGCTAAACAGCATCTGTCACACAACTGAGCAGGGTTTAATTTGGGTCCAAATGTCAAACACTTTCTTCCCCCAATCTTTGACCTTTCTAGCCCCCAAAATAAAACAGAAAGATTGATTATCAGTTGAGTGTACAAGCAACACTAGTAACACAAACATAACAAATGGCCAATATAACCTACTTTTACACTGTTGTAAAGAACATGTGTTACAGGCCCAGCCTTTCCCTAGGGGGGGCGGTAGATAGAGCAATGGGACAAGCACGTAGAAGAAGAAGGGTGGGTGTGTTAAGATTTTTGAGAGACTAGTCCTGGACAGTGTGGTTGTTGTTTGCCTTGCCAAGGAGAGGAATAAAGTTCTACAAGCTTCCATCTGCCTCCTCCTTGTTCTTGCCGCCAGCAGAGCAGAACCTATGAGCTTGTTACCAGCAAACGAGCTGAAATAGGCACCAGCCTGTTCTGAACTTACTTAGGTAACACTGGGGGCTCACTCCAGGATCGCTCTGCTAAAAAAAAGTAATAATAATAATAAAGGAGTGGGGAACGGCAAGAAATGGATGAAGCAAGCTGAAAGAGCTTTCTGGGAATTCTAAGATGGCTGTGACTGGCGCCAACGCTGCTGCCGAAGTATCAACTCACGTGGAAGGAAAGAGCAGAAGAGTAAGCTTAAACCCGTTCGTGATGGATGAAGAAGAGATCCGACAGGACAATGTGGGTTTGTGTGATGAAATAGAGTGACGTGGTAATGATCAGCGTGTGATGATTATGGAATTAACTCCAGCCGGGAGCAAAGCTGCCAAATACGCTCCACAATGGCCGCTTACCCCGCCGCCATCAGAACACTACAACCCCTTTATAACGCCGACAAACTGCGGTGAGACTTTAGCCCATTTCTATCCGAGTCATGGTGGTGCTGGAAATGTAGCATGCACGCCTCGTGGCGACATGTTATATGAATGATAAGACTGATAGCCGAGGTGTAGCTGCTGTTGACAGATTTCCTTTTTCCCCGCTAACTGCACCGAACTGGGAACGCTGTGTAGCTTCAATGCTGACCCACAGGGCACCGCTGCAATGGGTCTATCTATTGGTCTATCTCGATGACGATACAGTTCTAGGACGAGACACTGGTCAGATGTTAGAGCGACTGGAGCATGTGTTCGCCAGGCTGTGTGCAGCTAACCTCAAGCTCAAACCCTCCAAATGCTGCTTGTTTCAGGAGCAAGCAATTTTCCTAGGCCACAAAGTTTCTGCTGAAGGTGTTGCCACAGACCCCCAGAAGATTCAGCGGGTACAGTAGTGGCCCACACCTCAAAACGTGGGGGAGGTGCGGCAGTTTGTGGGGCTGGCTTCATATTATCGCTGTTATGTGGAAAATTTTGCCACCGTTGCCAACCCACTCCATGAGCTCACCAAACAATATGCACGTTTTAACTGGACGACTCAATGCCAGGAGGCTTTTGAAGAACTGAGAAGACGCCTAACATCAGCGCCTGTCCTTGGCTACCCTCTGGATAGCGGTGAGTTGCTCCTTGATACTGATGCCAGTATCAAGGCATCAGTATCAGACAGTATTGGTGCCACAGACAGTGGCACCAATACCACAGACAACTGCATTTCCAAGTGCTTCACCGCCCAGGGATTAAACACCTAAATGCAGATGCTCTCTCCAGGAAGCCATGTCATGAGAACTGTGCATGTAACATACCCAATCCAGAGCTGAGCAGGAAGCAGTTTCAACACAAGGCTGTGCAGTGTGACCTAATGGATTGCTCATCAGTCCACAATGACTTTTCAAACTCCTCAGGGCAGCCTCTAGTGGGGGTAGTGGGCAACTACATAAATGGTGACAGACAGAACTCCACTCATCCCAATATAAACCTGGTGAACGAAGCACCTCAGCCTAACCTGTTCTGTGGTTGTACTAACAAGCAACTTGCTGCTGCCCAAAAGAACGACCCCAACATAGGAGCAGTTTGGGAATGGATGGATAAAGGGGAAAGTCGTCCTGCTTGGGCCAGCATAGCAGCAAAGGTCTATGGTCACAGTGGAAAAGACTCTACAGAAAAGATGGAATCATGTTAATAAAATTTTATTGCAATGAGGGCAAAAGTTTCTACCCACAGATAGTATTACCACAGCTCTGTATTGGAACAACTGCACGATGGGCCCATATGTGGTCATTTTGGGGCAGAGAGGACTCTGTCACGCCTGAAAAGCAGATATTATTGGTATAATATGAAAGATGATGTTACTCTGTGGTACCTGCATCAGCTGCTCAGCCAAGGCCCGGCCAAGGAAAACACCCCAGGCAGCCATGGGAACTGTGCGGGTTGGTGCCCCCATGGAAAGGGTTGCAGTTGACCTGATGGGAGCCTTAAATGAAACTGAGAGACATAACCTCTATGTATTTGTGGTGCAGGACTATTCCAGTAAGTGGGTGGAAGCTTATCCTCTATCTGATGAGTAAGCTCCCACTGTGGCGAAGATTGTGTCTGAATGGGTCTGCAGATATGGAGCCCCACACTCGCTCCATAGTGACCAAGGCACCAATTTTGAATCTGCTGTTTTCCAGAGAATGTGTGAACTGCTGGGCATAGAAAAAACGCGAACATTTCACCCCCAATCCATCGGCCAAGTGGAACGGTTTAATGCTACTTTGCAGAAAATTCTGGCCACCACTGCAGAGCGATGTCACTGGGAGTGGGATCTGATGCTTCCATATGCAAGCCACCAAGCACAGCCACCTGTGCTTGGTGGCTTACCGGGCCACCAAGCACAGCTCTACTGGATTCACGCCTAATATGATGCTGTTTGGTCGGGAGATAACCGAGCCGATCGATCTTGTTGCTGTTTCCCTCCCTGACGATGGTTGTGCCAACATTCCACAGTGTGTCAGGCAACAAAAAGAGAGGTTACAACTCTACCATCAACTGGCCAGGGAGTGGCTGGATAGGTCTTCTGAGCGAGCAAAGAGGCAATATAATAAAAACATGCACAAAAATGAAAATCACGTGATCACATGTGACTTTCACATGTGATCACATGTGGTTCACACAAATTTTACATGTGAATGATGTGATTCACATGTGATCACGTGATTTTCACATGTGAAAATCACCAAAAATCACATGCTTTCACATGTGATTTTCATGTGATCACATGTGGAAATGTGTGATTCACATGTGAATCACATGTGATGACATGTGATTTTACCACGAAATGTTCCAAAATCACACGTATTCATGTGCTTTCCCATGTGATTCACATGTAAAATTTGTGTGAATCACATGTGATTTTCATGGGATTTTTTGTAAGGGAAGGTTGGAGAAGCTGTTTGGCTCCTGATTAAAGGCACCAAAAGAGTGAAAAACAGAATACGGAAGTTCCTCCCTTGCTACGAGGGTCCTTATTTTGTCACTGGAACATTGGATGACCTCGTTTATTGCATCAAGAAGGGCCCGAGGTCACGAACTAAAGTGGTTCATCATGATAAGCTTAAGCCTTATTACAGCAGAAGCCCATTGGACAATAGCTGGGTTTTCCAAGACTCATGGCCCAGCATCAGTTGAGGTGCCTCCACCAGTGGTTGATGCTTCTTCGGATGTGGATCATCCCCGAGATGGTTTCTCAGAGATGGAGGAATCAACTATGGACCATCCATCTCAGTCTCTGCCAGCCCATTCAGTTTCTACCGGACGGAGTTGACACCGAGGATTCTGTGGAGGAGCAGCGGCCGCTGGTCCTTCAAAGAGCAGGACCTCAGCAAAGACCACAAAGGAGATGCAGACCCCCTGACTGATTTGGTCAGTGGGTCAGTGGCTAAATGTCCAAATGCATGAATGTACTCTTGTTTTCTTTTCTTTATTGGCCTGAATCTGGGTGTAGGCGGATCGCTGCCCAGTTCAGGTGATGGACATTTAAAAAGAAAAAAATTATACAGCATGCCTGTTCCAGTTCCTAGTGTAATGCACTACATGCCGTGGATTATTATTAGTATTATTTTTCTTTAAGTTGACTTTAGCTTGTTATTCTGCAAGTATATTGTCTTGTAACACTGTAGTCTCTGTCGCATTAGATCATCAACGAACTGTTCTAGTTTAGATGTTGGGGGATTTATTCTAACCAGTTTAGTTTGCTGGAGTAATGTTAAATCTGTTTAAACATCATCCAGGGTGGGGTAGTGTAAGTAGAGAGCAATGGGAGGAGCACATAGAAGAAGAAAGATGGGTGTGTGTAAGGTTTTTGAGAGACTAGTCCTGGAGAGTGTGGTTGTTGTTCGCCTTGCCAAGGAGAGGAATAAAGTTCTACAAGCTTCCATCTGCCTCCTCCTTGTTTTTGCCGCCAGCAGAGCAGAACCTACAAGCTTGTTACCAGCAAACGAGCCGAAATAGACACCAGCCTGTTCTGGACTTACCTAGGTAACACATGGTTTTCTCACACTTGTGACCATATAAATATCAATATTAATATTGATGTTATGGCCAGTTACTAATATATATTTATTATTATTTATGAAAAAAATTGCAATTTGTAGGTATGGATCCTGGAAGAATAAGAGAGGATGGCTGTTTATTTTTTATAATTTAGTAACCTTTATAACCATATATAAGTGTTTATGAAGAGGATCTTAAGAGCCCATAACTGCCCGTTAGTAAAACACACAAGATTCCTGACTCCAACTCTGTAAACCACTGGCCTACAAAATGACTAACCTATGGCTTGTATGAGCTAATTTAACCTGCCATCTGCTAAATAAATAAGCGATAAATCTCTGACTTCATGAAAGTTGAACAGGCACCATAATGGGGTTGACGTAAATGAGGTTCGCGTTCTGTGAGCGCAAGGAAAGATAGACAACAGTTTGTAGTTGTAGTTTGAAGTCAACTGTGATGTATGTTACTTATAATAATCAAACCTCTGCTCTGGTTTTCTTTCACTAAACACAGTCTTAATCGTAAGCGTCAAATTCAAAAACAGGGCGCTAGAATAAACCTCAGTTTATTTCCGTTAACGTATGACTGCTCATTTAGTTGTCCTTTAACAGTTTTTTACGGGTAGCTTGTTAGCCTCTCGTCCAGTCAATGAGAGATGTAAACTACAATAAAAGCTACAGCCTAATGCTTCTGTGTCCACCTATATTACAGTAACACTAGTACACTAGGCAGAAGAATATTTACCCAGCTTAACGACACCGTCTGCCAGGCAGCTGTCCAACTTTTTCCCGAGCTCCTTCTCAGACATTCTGACTTAGCTCGCTCCAGGCTAAAGGTTTCAAACTGCAGCTGTAGCACATCCTTCCGATAGCGCTACCTTCGAGCGCTATCGGAAGTTTGACAGACTAATGCATTGTGTAAAGAAGTTAACGTAGATCTACGACAAAATTAAATACATAAAAAAAATAAGAAAGCGTACATTTATTAAAATCGTTAATAAATGATTTTAATAAATGCACGAAGATACTTCGAGAAAATGTTTTTCGTTGATGAACTTAGCACATAAGACAGTTCCATTATGCATCTTCAAGTGAATGCAGCACGAAGCTGGTTTTTGGAAAAGCAGACAAACAGAACCCAAACTAGAGTGCAAATGACTGCGATGTAGAAGGAAAAGTAGCTTTTTAGCACAAAGATTTTGAAAAAAGTGGCATTAATTTATTTCCCTTCAAGTTGATACCACTGAAACTATCATCACCCTGAACATACCATCGATACAAGTGTTGAAGAAAGGTTCGGCCCACAGCATTTTGGCCGAATCTCGGGGCCGAATTCACAAAATAAACATCAGAGAAAATACTGCAGCAAAAAGCCAAACATGCCACAATGAAATGAATCAAAATATCTCCAAAGCATCGGCGGACTGACAGGGGCATAGAGATGTGCATCGCAGCGGCTACTGAGACAGAGCCGGTCCAAGGTAATATGGCGCCTTAGACAGAACCCCCCTCACTCTGGAATTTCTACTAAGAACCTCAGCATCACTAACATGTTTAAATATCAATAAGGTGAATCTGTGAGAGAGAGACCAGGTTTATTGGCCGAGTTTAAAATCAATCACTGATTATTGGTTATTTGCTGTGATGTATTTGTGAACAAACCTAATTTAAAGACAAAGATTACACCATATTGTAGCCATGGTAACAACAATCAAACTATCAAGATGATTCTTTAAACTTCTACAAAGTAAACGTCCTAATTAAATCCTAAATGTACTATTTATTTTTCTCAGCTGAATGCATTAAATAAAATATAATAACATTGTCATTCTCTATAAATGATGCTACAGGTTTAGATCTATGGCCTGTCTTACAATTTCTAGGGGCCCCTGAGTGTCTGGAGGTTCCTGAATGGCCCCTACCAGCAGCTACTGAGTTTTCTTTGCCTTGATATTCCAGTCTTATAATTCTAGGTCTCAGAGAACATCAAACCCCTTTGAGCTTTTTTGGATCTATAAATTGGTCTTCAGCCAGGTTGTTCTAGAGGTTAAATAGATATTATTAGGGCTTAATTAGTAAAATGGCAGCAAATTAGCTTATTTCATAACTTCATAACCAGAGACCTTCTCTCCTCTGGTCTGTTTAACAGCTACAGTCTCAGATCAACTCAGACCTCCAGGACTGTCATCAGCAGAAACAGCAATTTTAAACCTGTTGGGGAAAATATAGATTATATTTGCTTTGCATTTCCCTGGATGACGGTGATGATACAGTAGGATCCAATTAGATTCTTGATTAATATGAGTTGTTGCTAGTTTTTGTTCAATGTGCCCCTTTTTTAAATTTGAGCCCCTGCCCCTCCATAGGACTCTGCATGGCCCTGGATACAACGGAGCTATAGGCGTTGGCAGTGTCATGCTGGGCAGGGGTGCAACTACATATTTTTTAGGTGGATGCGAACATCTCACCGGCGGCCCCTCTCCCATTCCCAGAACATAAACTTATACAAGTGAGTACAGGGCGGAGACAACAACAACCACCTGTCATTTTAGCCTAGCTTAAGCTAACCTGAATATTTACAACTCTCTTGTTGATACACTGACATTACTTACCTACTGTCTTTCAACCACTTTGAAAAGCTTTTCTTCGTCTCTCCAACATCTTTATCCTTATCCGTTTTCTGCCCCGGAGTTTTTTCTGCGCCCCATCTTTAGCTCCCTGTTGTCAAGGCATTACTACAAATTTAAAAGAAAAAAACGCGCCTTGAAGCATTTTTGAAGGGCCGCTGCCCAAGCTATTTGTATGGACAAGAATGAAAGCAAGAGCACTAGCAGAAGGGCAACCAACAGAGGGAACAAGGTAGCCACATTTTGCGCCACTGATGCTGGGCACATAAATGCCTTATAAACATATAGGTACAAACTGAAAATTACACAAAAAGTTGGCATATTTTAAAATCTTTTACTTTGTACAAAGACGTGTCATGAACTGGTTTGGTACATTTCCTCTGCTTCCAAATGTGGAAACTGACAATAGTCCCTTGAACGTTAAAATCCATTCTATGTGACTAACAAACATATTAAAAGTATAAATGCATTATGTGCAGCAGGTGAAACTTTGTGAAAAGTAATTTTTTGGCAGAGAGCACGCAGTCTTACACTGGGGTGAAACAAGAAAGTTTATCCTTTTAACAACATAAAACTCATTTCATTATAAACACAAACCTTGTTTGAGTTTCATTTCTTGTTATAATGAAGAATTATGTTTACAATGACATACTGCTCCTGAATTTGTTTCCACTGTCTAGCAGTTGAAAGTTTTCTGTTCTGTATCTCTGAAGAGTAACTGTGTCTTTATTCCAAAATACAAAACAAATCTCCCTTGCTGCTTTTAGTATCTTAGTCACAAATCAAAGATGTAATTAGCATCACAGGTTATGATAAATCCACTCTAACATGACAGCAGTGACCATACAATTACTGTACAGTGATGCTTTACAAGAGCTTTCATAACCCACACGCGGGTAAATGCTCATGAAAGCTAAAATGCTGTGTTCAAGTGACCTTAACCAGAAAATACAAAACCCTGTTTGGTTTCTTTTCTTTTGCCCAGCCACAGTACAGGCAGAAGCTGCTCTGCTCACTCATCAGACGCCGGCAGTGGGGAATGCTCCCACTGGGCTGCTGGTGGGGGTGATGGCGGCTGGGCGCCATCATCTTTCGCAGTCTTCATCGACCCTTTGCTAATGTTCAAAAGGTCCCGAAGCTCCTTGTTCTCAATCTGAACGAGACCCAGAGAACAACACATACAAGATGAATGAATGGATACAACTACAGGATTAGACTTAACATCTTTTGAATCATATAAAAGCCTCACTAGAATTCATTCAAATAGAAAAAACTCTTAATGCTAATAATTTTGAGGTTTAATTCATAGACGTGATATTTCTCAGGACAAAATAATGCCTTCCAATTAGAAGTCTTTAGAAATGCGATATGATGGTTGGAAAGGTCACAATCACTGACATGTTCAGGACAAACTTTCTAAAAGTGACAGCAGCAGTACACATAAGACGACCAAATATTAGGTGTGCACCAATAACAAGTTTCTGGCAACATTTAAAGGTAAATGAAGATGAATAATTTGCTGCCGTTCTGAAGCTTCACTTACTACAGCAACCGAGTCCGAGTGCTGCTCACCTCTAGCTGAGCCAGCCGCTCCCGGATGGAGCAGTAGTGCTCATCGTCCACCTGCATGGCTCTTCTCATTACCTGGCCCATCTCACAGATCCGCTCCACCTGGCTCTGCACTTCCTGTAGAAAAAACAGCCAACCTTTGAACTTTACATAAAACAAGGAGCATCTCAGCCATGTGAAAATAACTCTCATCTGGGGATGTAAACAAACATACTTTAGCGTGGTCCTGATGAAGGCTGAGCACCGGTTTGGTGTCCAGCTCCTTTTTTGCCATCATCAGCTGGAGCATCTGCTTACGGTACCGACCCATGATTAGCTCCAGGGCGTATTGGTGTTCTTCAAGAGATAGCCACAGTTCTGCAGAGGCCATAAATTATGTTAGCGCAACTTAAACCAGTGTTTCCCAACCCTGGTCCTCAAGGCACACTGCCCTGCATGTTTTAGGTATTTCCTTGTTCAGTGCAGCTGATTTCAATTGATGACTGATTAACAGGTTGAATCAGGCACATTAAAGCAGGGAAACCTCTAAAACATGTAGGACAGTGTGCCTTGAGGACCAGGGTTGGGAAACACTGACTTAAACCATCAACTGAAACAAATCGTCAGGAGTGAGCATTACCTTTATTTTCTTGTTGCAGCTCCTTAATTTGAGAGTTTTCCTGAGTCAGAAGGACATGGGGCTTGTACGTCATCAGCTCTTGAATCTCTGTATTGTCTCCTGTGTGCTGAGAGAAACGATGACAGGCAACAGAAAGAGGGGAAAAGCATTTCAAGGTTTAGATTTTAAACTGGTTCAGTGGATAAAGAATCCTCTTGAATCATCACAAGGATGAACCTTGTTTTGTTGTGATTTGTAAGGAAAAGGTCATAATACTGCTCTGATGTTCTGGTTAAATACTGCAAATTTTCACACGGTTTTCAAAACTTTTTGAAAGTACAAATCTGAAAAGTGTGGCAAGCTTATTGTAGGCCTCAGATCCTCAACTGCATCTCGGTTGGACATTTGATCACCACCAGTGCATTAAATAAATATACTCACATTTGTTGGGTTGCCTTGTATTTCACTCAGTATATCTTCCCTGAACCCAATGAAACAGGTTTGCACACATCATGATTGCACACATCATGATTGCACCACCACTGTGCGCATGGTCGGTTCAATGCAGCTGCACAAAACACTCTTATATAATTGTTCACACAAATATCTAATATTTATTCTCTTCCTTTAACTTTACAGCTATGCATTATACTGAATTGGTCTGCCGCGTTTATACTGTCAGAGTGAAGCCTGACACTCGATCCTACCTTGTCTGGGAGAGCATTCCCCACCTCCTTCATGCTCTGCACCCTCCGTCCAAGGGCCCCGGTTTGGTCTATCAGTCCCTCGGCGGCCGTGTCGTGCTCCTTCAGTCTGTCCAGAAGGGCCCGAGCATCGCACAACACTTTCTCTAAAGTACACGCCATTGACGGAAAACTGACAAGTTGGGTCTGTGACGTAGGAGAGCGGCTTGAACCGTCGGGTGAAAATACCTCTAAATGGAGGCTTGTGAAGGCAAAAAGCCTGAGAATCTTTATAGGAACGTCGTCATAGCAATGCAGCACCTACTGTGAGATTGTGACGGTGAACAGAAGAAAAATTGTACACAGACACACAAAATAACTATTTTTGTTGTCAACTCCGTCGGTGGTGTAGGGCAAAATGTCACGTCACTTCCGCATCCCTTTTTTTTTGTGCTGCATTCAAGCACACATGAGAGCTCGGAAATCCTTCATTTGGGTCTAAGTGGAAGTTTTGCACATTTAATAGGCTCACATTTTCCATTTTCCAGACCAAGTAAAATAACGATAACTATCTTTTAGCTCTGCTAGTTCGGGTGGGTCTTGAGTTAAACTGTTCATAAAAACTTGTTGATATTTTGAGGTAAATTCCGAATTACAAAAATGCAGCAGTAATCTTATCAATTTTCTTGCTTGACTTGTCTTATTTCATTTTGCTTAGAGGATTGCTGCCATCTACTGGCATATTGTAAATTTGATTTTATAAAGAATTAAATTGAAAATTATTATTTGTTGTCACTCTTTTAATTTTTCAATATTTATAACATTGGCAATAAAGCTACCATTGACTTCAAAATCTATTGAAGTATATTTTTTAGATTTAATGTGTCTTTTTGTATATAATCCCAAAGTATAAAAGGGAAATTTTGCAGTCATGCCACAAAAAATATAAGAAAAAATACTGTTATAAAGCTAATGACTGAATAATTTGAATTATCCCCATAGTGAAGTTAAACATTCTTAAGGGAAAGTGTTGTGCATAAAACCAAAACAGTTTAGTAACATTGTAGTTCAGTAAAATTGTATAAGTATTTCTTAACATGCTTTTTTTAATAAAATGTAAATATAGACAGATAAGATGCACTTATCTTTTAACCTAATGCTCTTGAAAATGATGTTTTATGTAAATAGAAATCACATTGCTCTTTATGGCATTCCCACCAGAAACAATTGTATTGATTGACTTAAAGCAATGTAAATCTGCATGAATCATTTTAGAAAAAATAAATCTTTGTTATGTTTAAAGATTATAATATGCAATTCCTTGTAGTAATTCCATATTCTACAAGGAATATGCAATTACCAGCAGATATTTTAAAATATATAGGTTTTAAAATTGTGGCCAATGCCGTACTAGATTATATCTTGGGTAAACAAACAATTGATAAAGCTGAAAATCGAATGTGGTGCTGAAAATTCACATATTGTCCGTTTTTCACTTCCCTCGCTGAGATAAAGCGTTTTTGGTCACTAACAGTAAAAAAGCTTAAAACTCAAAATTTTGACTTGGTTCCAGCTTCAAACAACCAGATCTACTGCTTGTCAGCATTTCAACGTTGTACCAAAGCAAATAAGGCAGAAAATTGAATGTGGTGCTTAAAATTCACATATTGTCCGTTTTTCAATTCTTTCGAAGATAAAGCCTTTTTGGTCACTAACATTAAAAAAGCTTAAAATTCAAAATTTTGACTTAGTTCCAGCTTCAAACAACCAGATCTACTGCTTCTCAGCATTTCTATGCTGTACCAAAGCAAATGATGCTGAAATTTGATTGTGGTGCTGAAAATTCACATATTGTACGTTTAAGCGTTTCTCCTCACTAACATTAAAGAAGCTTAAAACTCAAAATTTTGACTTGGTTCCAGCTTCAAAAAACCACATCTACTACTTCTCAGCATTTCTATGCTGTACCAAAGCAAATAAGGCTGAAAATTGAATGTGGTGCTGAAAATTTACATATTGTCCGTTTTTCACTTCTCTCGAGATAAAGCGTTTTTGGTCACTAACGTTGCATCAACACAGTCTCACTCCCGACTCGTCATATATTGACGCATGGGCAGGTTCCCTTAGCGTCACATGTTGACGCGTCGGGTACCCCCTTCGCGTCAATAATTGACGAGAAGGGTTCTCTCTTTGAATGCTGTACCGCTCCCTAAGCGTCCAGAACCGACGATCTAGGAACAAATAAGATAACACAATTCGTGCATAGCTGATGTATTTGTAGGTTCTTAACAATTTAGTTAATTTTACTTCTGTTTTAAAAGATCCTCCGGTTCTCTGAAGCCGGAACCTTTTTATTTTATTTTTTACCTTTTTTTAAAAACCTTTATTTATAATTTCTCTGCAAATTTGAACAGGATATTAAGAATTTACTAAAAATACAAAAGCCAAACCTATCCGTCATAAGATTTTAATTAGGTATTGTAATAATCGTTACAGTATTTAAAAACAACTCACTAAAATCTAAAACCGGAGGGTTTTTTTCTCTTTTTATTTTTGTTCGCTTTTTAAAGACCTATATTTCCAATATGCCTTTGATTTCTTTGGATTTTTCCAATAATTCACTCAAAATAAATGCCAAAATTTAACATACTTGGTTAATTTTATTGGATCTTTACAAGACGTGTTCTCTCAATTCATGCCGTGTTTTTATCTTCCGGTCGTGCAATTTTTCATTATATATATATATATATATATATATATATATATATATATATATATATATATATATATATATATATATATATATATATATATATATATATATATATATATATATATATATATATATATATATATATATATATATATATATATATATATATAAGCATATATATGAAATTAAAAGGTATATTCTAGAGTTATGTAGTGTTGAGTTGTCCAACCTCATAGCCTTCCACTAGGTGGCTGTATGTACATCCGTAGTTGCTTGCAATCTTATCAATAATGATAAGAAGAAGTTATCTTATAATCTTATTTTTAATTAAAAAGTTAAAAATAAAATACGGATGGATTTGCTCATATGATTATATGAAAATCTGTGTTTGTACCATATGAAAATGTTTAATATTTGTATTAGTAGTAATAATAATAAATTACGGATTGCACCCGACAAAACATTAGAGAAGAAGAAGAACTTACGTCATTCGACGCGACACTTTCCACGGTCGGAGCTGGTGAGTAGCCCTGAAACTGTCAAATAAAAATGTAGTAAAAAAACCTCAAAAGACCTAAAGTCTACATTTATAAATCTGCTGATTGTAGTTCTAGTAGATAAACTTATCTAGTATGTGGCAAAGCATGTGTTTGTACAGATTTAGACACGTTTTAACCCTACTTGGTAGAAAAAGGCTACTTTAGCTCGCTAAAGTAGCCTTTTAAAAGCCAGTCAGGTTCAAATGTAGCTGTCCTTCATACCTTTAATAACAATGTGCTAAAATTTTGTTTCATATATCTTAAAAACCGTATACTTTTTAGTATACTAGTTTATATCAGTATATTGATTTAATGTTAGGATTCTGTCATACAGTTCATTACATTTCATCGTTTCCCACAGTGTATTATAAACCCTGAGGCCATCATTCTTTATTTGTTGCCCCACCAGGCTAAGCATTGTTTATTTATTTAAGTCTTTGTAAAACGTTTGCATTTTCTGTGACTTTATAGTTATTGTTCATGCTAATTATACAAGCTATGCCAATATAAAGTCTTTGTTTTCATTTTTAGATCCGGATCACATACACAGGAGTCACTCATTGAAGATGAATCACAGTAAGTGACAGAA
This sequence comes from Gambusia affinis, assembly GCF_019740435.1. NCBI lineage: Eukaryota > Metazoa > Chordata > Actinopteri > Cyprinodontiformes > Poeciliidae > Gambusia > Gambusia affinis. Next base: position 10,867,644 of record NC_057868.1, read on the forward strand.
ATTTGTACTCTTCTATATTTGAACAACAGTTCTCGCCTCAAGTAAAGAAACTGTGCGTTGTTTTCTTGTTGTTGTTGTGGTTAGGCTGGACAGGGATCTTGAATAATTGAGAGACACCATGGTGTAAAACGAAGGTGGCTCCCTTGGGATGACATTTTCCAGAGAACACTGAGAGATGTTGACCAGGAACTTAGAGGTCAGCTGATCGACGAGCACAAAATGAAGCAAGGGAGAGGGCCACTCTTCTCAACCTGAAAAGAAGATGTAATGGTAACACTACTTCTTCTCTTGACTGTATGGTCATTAGCAAAATTGAAGCTCAAAGGTCTTGTGGTAAACCTAAATTTAATCTTTATGTTATCCCTGCACCATGCATATGTTCACTCTAGGTACTTAAGCGTCTTTATGCAGTGTAAGAAGTGACTGGTTTATTCCAACTTGTCCTTTGTCATGGGTATGTGCTTTTGATGTGTATGGTTATTTATCTTTGGTGTATGAATATGTTTCTTGGGTGTATCCTGTCTTTCACCTAATGCCCGTTGTAAATAGGCACAGATAAGTGAGTATTGTAATACATCCATTTTCTAATGGACATTCAATGATCTTATACATTACGGCAGATATTGAGTCTTTCAGAGCGAAGGTGAAACATTAACATGTTTAACGTTGAAAAATTGTCTTATAGTACTACTTGGTTCTTTGCTGGAATAATGACATGGTGTCTCACTGTCCAAAATGTTCAAATCTGTATGTTCGAAGATAGTGTCTAATATATGATATAAGTAGTTTTTGGCTTTTTATAGCCATGGATCTCCATTGTGCAACATCTTCAGGTCTGTGAAATCATTCACTTCTGTTTTCAGCAAAATTGTAAAACAAGCTTTTATTGGAGATGTATTTTTGTGTTGTGCTATCTGTCATTAAACATGTTTTTTTCAAAATGTATTATGTATCACTGGGACTGCAAAAAAGACACTTCTAATTTGGTCACAGTTGTGACATTTGTTTATCTGAAAGCTGTCAATGTAAGCATTTCCTGTAGTTTGTCTTAAACAATTGATAAATGTATAATGCATCAATAAAAGCTTTTGTATTGAAAAGATATTCTGTCAAATGTGAGTGCTTTACATAGTAACAAATATTTGGGTATCAAACGAACACATCAGTGAGCATGTTAGCTGAACTCATTACTGTTGCACTTCAAAAATTTCCACATGGTAGCACAAATAATACCCTTTAGCAAAAAAATGAGTAAGATCTTTCCTTTTAAATAAACAAATTGACCAGGTTAGAAGATGACACGTTCAGGTAAAGGCACTTTCTCCCTTCAAAATCGTTGGGACAGGCATGTTGATAGGACACAGCTGGAGAAGATTCCATTGTGGGATGCAGTAGTTCCACAACGCGTCACATGTTACTATTGGTTATCAATGGGTGACACGCCACGTGACCAGTTACACACTTTTTGCCGCTTAATGAAAACTATTAATACGATTTGACATTAGGATTTCATTCTGTCTGATAAGTTCAGTTTATGACTGGAAAATGTGATTTACTTACTTTAACAGAATTTGCTACCCACTCAGACTGGTGAGTTTAATCATGACATCGCCCCGTGTGTCAATGATGGGGCGCATTCCATTTCAAACATTGAACGTTTGCCGCGACAATAAGACCCTGTGAGTTGTAAGTGCGAGGATGTTATAAAGTAATGTATATGGTCATTGAGAGTGTAATTGTAGTGTATTAAACTATGATCAGGGCTTCACTTTTTTCTCATATTTAGTTTAGCTGCACTATTACAGATAGTATGTGTTAACAAGGAGACGCTGTATGGGAGAGTGATGCAAAAGAAGCCTTTTCAGCAATTACGCCTCAAACAGAGCCGCTTGAGGTCTGCAAAAGCACATTTGGACGAGCCAGCTTCATTTTGGAATAAGGTCCTGTGGACTGAAGAAACAAAGATTGAGTTGTTTGGTCATAAAAAAGGCATTATGCATGGCGGGAAAAACAAACAAAAAACAGCATTCCAAGAAAACACTTGCTACCCACTGTAAAATTTGGTGGAGGTTCCATCATGCTTTGGGGTTGTGTGGCCAATGCTGGTACTGTGAATCTTGTTAAAGTTGAGGGTCACATGGATTCCACTCAATATCAACAGATTCTTGAGAATAATGTTCAAGAAGCTGATACGAAGTTGAAGTTATGCCGGTGATGGATATTTCAGTAAGACAATGATCCAAAACACCGCTCCAAATCTACTCAGGCATTCATGCAGAGGAACAATTGCAATGTTCTGGATGGCCATCCCAGTCCAGACCTGAATATCATTGAACATCTGGGATGATTTGAAGCGGGCTGTCCATGCTCGGCAACCATCACACTTAACTCAACTGGAATTGTTTTGTAAAGAGGAATGGTCAAAAATACCTTCATACAGGATCAAAGAACTTATTAAAAGCTACAGGAAGTTACTACAGGCTGTTATTTTTGCAAAAGGCTGATTTAATAAATATTAATGTCACTTTTCTGTTGAGGTGCCCATATTTTTGCACCTGTCAAATTTTCTGTTAATGCATACTGTACATTTTCTGTTAGTCCAATAAACCTCATTTCAATACTGAAATATTACTGTGTCCATTAGATATATCAAACTGAAGTAGCTTTTGCAAACACCCAAATATTTATACATAAAAGCGATTAAGATTAATAGGGGTGCCCAAACTTTTCATATGACTGTATGTTGCCGCTTTCTCAGGTAGGTTACAAACAGTTATGTCATATGATGCCCCAGGCATACCTAGGTGGGCCCCATAAGGGAAAAAAGAGGGCAGACAGTATAGGTCCCAAAATGGTTTGTCACCATTTTCCATAGTGGCCCATATTTTTTTTTTCATGTAAGCAGAGACAAATCACATAAGACTACATGTCAGAATTTTCTGACATACAGTTGGTGTTATTCAGACTCTCTGTCTTTATATTCCTGCCTGATCCGTCCTGCTGTGTGCTTAAATTTTAATGTAATATCTGGTGTGAAGGATGTCAATATTCGTGTTGCCCTCCAGAAAAACGCAAACATCAACACTAATATTAACTGCTCTATAACATTTTAAACAACCAGGAATGTACATGTCCTTACAGTTGCAAAACTAAATGCAAATCTAACAGTAAGATAATTCTCACTAGTCTGTGCAGCCATCTGAGTGGTGGAGCAGTGGAAGGAGCGCTTAGACAGCAAACACTCAACCTGGATGCTGGTGTGAGGGGTCTCCTAAAAAAGTAGTCAATCATCCAACTGCAGATGATACATTATGGTGCTGCTGGCATTCTTACTAAAACCAGGAAGGTAAATCAAATCAACCAGTTTGTAAGTCCCTACACAGGCTACAAATAGTTCATATTGTAAGTTTTGAAATCTGTCTGAAATATCACAGAAACACTGACATAGCTCTTAATGAATTTTTAATACAGAGTAGTGCCCTTCAAAATAATGTAATTCTTGGATAACAGTCAAATATTTCTCAAATATGAACATCACAAAATTTTTGTCCACTACGTTTTAGTTATTTCATTGTTGTGCTCAAATTTAAAGATATTATGTAAAGCAGATTATGCAGCATCTCAAGATTAAGAGTTAAATTCAAACTGTAAATAAAGTTTAGTCATTAACAATGTCATACTGAACAAGAACATTAATAAATGTGAAAAAGACTACAAAGCTGTAATGAGTAAAATTAAAATGCCCTTGATTATATATAGCTTGACTTAAAAAACAGATATGTCTCAACAATATCAAAAACAATAAACTGAGATGTTAGAACAAAAAGCTTATATGAAAATCATCAATGAACTTTTTATACTGGAATATGTGCTCTTCACATAGAACAGTAAGTGGCCATAAATCATGAAGATGATTCACAATCTATGCTGTTCTCTCCTTCACAACATTGTCGTCATCATCCTCTTCATCCTCTCCATCGTCAATGCTTTCATCATAGTCTATGTAATGTAGATCTGGAGACATAAGTGCTTGAGAATAAGAGTTAAACTCTGGTAGGTGATGATTTGGAGGAGGGGCACCAACTTCGATAAACCTCTTGAACATGTTCATTGCACTGTACATTTTCTTTTATAACATGATAATGTTTTGATGAAGTACAGCTTTTGAACCAGGATCTGCAGTATCATTTATAGCTGAACTTAAATGTCCATGTTGTTGATGAAGGTGAAGAATGACAGTGTTCATCTCTCTCTTAAGTAGAAGCTTTTCTTCAGTTGCTCTAGTCTTCAAATGCAGGGCTTCTATTGCTCGACTTTTTAGGTTCTTTGGAACAACACCATGATCTTCAATCTTTAAAATAAGAGAACAATTGCAAGTGGAACCTTGTTAAATGTAGTAGCAACATAAAGTGAATAACAGCATGTAGAAAGTTGAATAAAACCTTTAGATCAATTCTACTCACTTCTTCATCAAACAATGTGTACAGCTGGGAGGAGGCATCACACAATTCTCAAAATTCTAAATGTGATGGAAAGATGCCAGTTTGTGGAGGCCACTGCAGATTATTGTACTCTGTAACAATCTTCTTCAGTTTCCTGTTACAGGCATTCACTTGCTTGGACAGCCTTATAACAACTCCCTGTCCATCTGTAAAGAAAGAAGAAATATAAATACTAGTAAAAATAATACAATCAACACAATATGAAAACATGATACAATAGTCATTTATGGAAGTATGTTAAACATAATAAAAGGTTGACATCTGAAATAGTGTTTATCTCAATTTGGATGTTGTGAACACAAGTAGTGGCAGCCAATTCTACACAAGATATTCAACATGACACTAAAGTTCGCATAAGGAAATCTCAGTTTGTAGGTCAAAATCTATTACTGCCAATAATTGAATGATATTTTAATTGTACTCTTAAAAAAGTTATCCTCAGAATATAAAGACTGATAGTTCTTACAGTGACTCAATATCTGCCGTAATGTATAAGATCATTGAATGTCCATTAGAAAATGGATGTATTACAATACTCACCTATTTACAACGGGCATTAGGTGAAAGACAGGATACACCAAGAAACATATTCATACACCAAAGATAAATAACCATACACATCAAAAGCACATACCCATGACAAAGGACAAGTTGGAATAAACCAGTCACTTACACTGCATAAAGACGCTTAAGTACCTAGAGTGAACATATGCATGGTGCAGGGATAACATAAAGATTAAATTTAGGTTTACCACAAGACCTTTGAGCTTCAATTTTGCTAATGACCATACAGTCAAGAGAAGAAGTAGTGTTACCATTACATCTTCTTTTCAGGTTGAGAAGAGTGGCCCTCTCCCTTGCTTCATTTTGTGCTCGTCGTATCAGCTGACCTCTAAGTTCCTGGTCAACATCTCTCAGTGTTCTCTGGAAAATGTCATCGAAGGAGCCACCTTCGTTTTACACCAAGGTGACTCTCAATAATTCTAATATCCCTGTCCAGCCTAACCACAACAACAACAAGAAAACAACGCACAGTTACTTTACTAGATGCTAGACCTGTTGTTCAAATATAGAAGAGTACAAATTTCTGTCACTTACTGTGATTCATCTTCAATGAGTGACTCCTGTGTATGTGATCCGGATCTAAAAATGAAAACAAAGACTTTATATTGGCATAGCTTGTATAATTAGCATGAACAATAACTATAAAGTCACAGAAAATGCAAACGTTTTACAAAGACTTAAATAAATAAACAATGCTTAGCCTGGTGGGGCAACAAATAAAGAATGATGGCCTCAGGGTTTATAATACACTGTGGGAAACGATGAAATGTAATGAACTGTATGACAGAATCCTAACATTAAATCAATATACTGATATAAACTAGTATACTGAAAAGTATACGTTTTTTTAAGATATATGAAACAAAATTTTAGCACATTGTTATTAAAGGTATGAAGGACAGCTACATTTGAACCTGACTGGCTTTTAAAAGGCTACTTTAGCGAGCTAAAGTAGCCCTTTTTTTCTACCAAGTAGGGTTAAAAACGTGTCTAAATCTGTACAAACACATGCTGTGCCACATACTCGCTAACATTAACTCATAGAACTACCATCAGCAGATTTATAAATGTAGACTTTCGGTCTTTTGAGGTTTTTTTACTACATTTTTATTTGACAGATTCAGGGGCTACTCACCAGCTCCGACCGTGGAAAGTGTCGCGTCGAATGACGTAAGCTTCTTCTTCTTCTCTAATGTTTTGTCGGGTGCAATCCGTAATTTATTATTATTACTACTAATACAAATATTAAACATTTTCATATGGTACAAACACAGATTTTCATATAATCATATGAGCAAATCCATCCGTATTTTTATTTTTAACTTTTTTAATTAACAATAAGATTATAAGATAACTTCTTCTTATCATTATTGATAAGATTGCAAGCAACTACGGATGTACATACAGCCACCTAGTGGAAGGCTATGAGGTTGGACAACTCATAACACTACATAACTCTAGAATATACTTTTTTAATTTCATTATATATATATATATATATATATATATATATATATATATATATATATATATATATATATATATATATATATATATATATATATATATATATATATATATATATATATATATATATATATATATATATATATATATATATAATAAAAAATTGCACGACCGGAAGATAAAAACACGGCATGAATTGAGAGAACACGTCTTGTAAAGATCCAATAAAATTATCCAAGTATGTTAAATTTTGGCATTTATTTTGAGTGAATTATTGGAAAAAATCCAAAGAAATCAAAGGCATATTGGAAATATAGGTCTTTAAAAAAGCGAACAAAAATAAACAAAAGAGAAAAAAAACCTCCGGTTTTAGATTTTAGTGAGTTGTTTTTAAATACTGTAACGATTATTACAATACCTAATTAAAATCTTATGACGGATAGGTTTGGCTTTTGTATTTTTAGTAAATTCTTAATATCCTGTTCAAATTTGCAGAGAAATTATAAATAAAGGTTTTTAAAAAAAGGTAAAAAATAAAATAAAAAGGTTCCGGCTTCAGAGAACCGGAGGATCTTTTAAAACAGAAGTAAAATTAACTAAATTGTTAAGAACCTACAAATACATCAGCTATGCACGAATTGTGTTATCTTATTTGTTCCTAGATCGTCGGTTCTGGACGCTTAGGGAGCGGTACAGCATTCAAAGAGAGAACCCTTCTCGTCAATTATTGACGCGAAGGGGGTACCCGACGCGTCAACATGTGACGCTAAGGGAACCTGCCCATGCGTCAATATATGACGAGTCGGGAGTGAGACTGTGTTGCTTAAACACATGAATCCAAATCCTCGCATGAACGAGTTAAAAGCAACAAATAAAATGAACACGTCCAAAATTAGGCTGGGTTTAGACAAGGTTCAGTACAGTATTTCAAAACATTTTTTGTTAGCATTTAATCCATTAGTTTTGGTTTTGGTTTTTTGATTCAAATCTTTTAATGGGTTGGCTGTTATTTTTTGATTTTTTTTTTGTTAAAGTGTCATGATTAGTGATTTTGTTGCTGGTGAAGTTGACACGATGCACTCAGATTTGTAGAGAAAATGATGGTTTAATGAAGAAGTGAACAGAAATCCAGGCAGCACAAGTGAACGATAAACACACTAGTAGCACTGGTACACGATTTGAAAGAATGACAACAGATGACAACTATCCAACAAGGATCAGTATGGAAGTAAATATGTTTTACTGCAAAAATAATGACATTGAATTTTTTTTTAGGTTAAAAATATATTCTGAATTTATTTTAATACTGAAAAAGTAAGCACTAATATACAACATTCAAATTTCAGAGGTATTTTTTATTCAAATTCTGATGGCACATATTTACTTCCATAATATATGTTCCATATTAGTTACATCTAACTTAGTAGACAATGCGGATCAGATCATATAGATTTGTTGGTCATGTTGGTTGTATAGTTCCTCCTCAGTCTGGAGCTGTGAAATATTTCTGATAAACTTTCTTAATTCACTCAACATTTTCAAACCCTAACCCTGCAAAACCCATAGTGTTTATATTAAGCCTGCTTTTGGCCATTTTTTAAAAAATATACAACAGCAAGCCAAGCTCTACCTTTTAATTTATATTCATGTAATGTCCAACAGACAGCACTGGATGTCAGTATTTAATAAATAATACAGTGGATCTGAAATCCACTGAGCCATCTAGGATGAAAACAGGCTTCGTTGCTATCAAATCAGTAAAAAAAAAAATAATTTTTTGTCAACATAAAGACTAACACACATGCTGCTGAACATTTTCACTCCTTTATAACCTGACTGAATCATTAAACTTGCTTGTTGTTACTTGTTGTTAAATGTCCTATGATTCTTTTGCATACTGATTTGGAAACACTCCTTCAACCATGTACCGGCCTGTGTTAGTCAGATGTCAAGTATTTTCTCATGCGTGGAGAGGAATGACAGAGGCTTGACCCACACCAGTTTATCACAACAAACTATAAACAGAGCTAATCCTCACTGTAGCGCACAGCAGACGAGGAGGGCTGCCAAAATGAAACACCGTCTTCTTGCTGCCGTGTTTTTGTTTGAAACTTTTTTGCATGCTTCAACTCGATGCACCGCTCCATCCTCAGAGTTTCGTCTGGATGGGAATTTTTTGATAGGTGGACTCTTTGATGTTCATTACACTTGGGGCCCTGGTCGCCATCTCCGACCAGAAGCTCTGGACTGCTCGACGTGAGTTAAGTTACGACTATGATTCACGAGGGAAAATGACGAAAGAATGATGCAGCATTTTAAAATTGGCGTATGATATGAATATACTCTCTCAATGTGACTTAAGTACGTGTTGGATTAACTACACAGACAATACATTTATTGACAAAGATAACTTGAGTAAATACAAATTGCAATTTGAAAGTGATTATTTAAAAATACAATTTTCTGGAGCAATTACAGTTTCGTTCTGATACTTTGCCTTCTTGTCCTCAGCCAGTGTTTCAGTATCTCAAGTTATCGGAGGTTTCAGTTGATGAGATTCACGGTAGACGAAATTAACAACTCCACCAGCCTGCTTCCAAATGTGACTCTGGGCTACGAGATGTTTGATCACTGCTCAGACACGCTTAGCTTCCCAGGAATTTTAAAACTCGTCTCAGTGAATGGTCAGATCCAACCTTGGGCTGAACCAAACACAAAACTGTCCAAGGTAATAGCAGTGGTTGGTCCTTTCACAAGCACTCAATCCCTCACTGCAGCCCCGTTTTTCATGGCAGATCTCATTCCTATGGTAAGTACTGAATCACCACAACTCTATATAGGCCAAGTTATCGTCACAATATCGGGAGTATTGGGCTAAAATTAAAATGTCGCTGTGTTTTTCGACTAGAGAAGCTTAATTTTTCTGCAACTCTTCTTTGCAGGTTAATTATGGATCCTCAACTTCTATCTTTTCAAAGAAAGAAAAATTCCCGTCATTCCTACGAACAGTGCATACCAACAGAGATGTGATAGAGGTGATTGTTACCATTCTGAAGCACTTTCAGTGGCGCTGGGTCGCTTTCCTTTACACTGCCGATGATTACGGCAGCGACGGCCTTGACTTATTCGTGAAGCGGATCAGGGACACTGACATCTGCATTGGGTACACCAAAGACCTCAACGCCGACATGAATTTTTCTAGGGTGTTCAAACACATTGAGCTGCTGAGGATACGTGTAATCATTGTCTTCACAGCTGAAATGGCTGCCAAAGTTCTCATCAAGTCAGCTATCCACTTTAACGTCACCGACAAAGTTTGGATAGCAACTGATGCATGGTCTCTGAATAAACAGCTGCCTAAGATGGAAGAAATACGAAACATTGGAACTGTACTCGGTGTGGCCCAGCCAATAGTGGCTGTTGGAGCCAAATATGTGTATTTTTGGTTTTGGTCACTAGATGGCGCTGTCGGCTCCAGTATATGAACCAAGAGATCACAGGTAGTCGACAGGTGTTGAACCCGGAAGGGCATACAAGTTTTTGACCGCTGTGGCGGAGTCTTTGTTAACACTGTTCTCGTGTATTGTGGAATAAATGGAATTTGTTCACAAATGGTTCATCTGATTGGAACAAATTTGGACAACAAGAATCGGATTGACTTTACACGCTGTCAACAGGTACAACGTTAGCCGCTCAGCGCGTCATAACAAAGCAGCAACGGATCAACGCTTAACAAGTGCAGTATTAAACTGGCACTTATACTGTCAAAAACTTGCCCTTTTTGGACTTTGATGAACTCCGATGTCTTTGAACAAAGCGATGGAGACCATGTGGAGCAGACTGGGACCGTTTGGGATGCGATGTGCTGGTGCTTGCTAAATGGACAGAGCTAAAGTAGCATCAGGCTGCGGCCGTGGCAGAAAAGGATGAACGCGGTGGCAGACAATTTGTGATTGAAAGGACGTAACTTATTGGACTAGACCGCGGCAGCAATGGATCTGATGGACGCGGTGGCAGTCAGTGATTGAGGAGGATCGGACAGCCGGATGAACTACCTGGATCTTTGAAGATCGTTGTGGATTAAATCATGGAATGTCAACAGGCGCCCAACGAGGTACGTGTAGCGCTACACCTTTGATGGCCATTATTTTATTTTATTTCATTTTTGTTTTTTGTGTGTGCACACATTAAAACCAATGCATTGGTAACTGCGTCGCTTTAAATAATATTGGACCTCTTTGCGTTGAGGCTCATTTAGTAGCTCTTTTGTGCGCGTTTGTCTTCCAATTGAACCTTTGGACTATGGAAATGGACAAAAACTCTGAGACTGAACTAATGGCTACTGGTGGGGAAACTCAAAAACGTACTGTTAAATTAACAGAAAAGGCCTTGGCTGAAAAACTTGAAACATTACAAAAGGAACGAAAATCTAAATTAAACAAAACGGGTAATATAAGATATGAAATTCATGATTTAATGTCAAAAGGTGAAAAAACAAAGGTTTTAAGTGCTTTTGATAGGTTGACTAAGTTGTGTGATGATGCCAAATGTTTGCATGAATCTTTTCTGGGGTTTTTGCCAGATGATGTAAAAGAAAATCATGAAATATGGTTTAAAGCAGATATGATTCCTAATAATGAATGTATTTCTAGAGTGAATAAGTGGCTCTCTCAAACTGCAGTTGGCAACAATAATGATGATGATGGTGTCAATCCCACTGACAGTGTGTCAAATGTTAGTGGACATTCACAAAGGAGTGTTAGTTCCAGTATCACTTCATCTGTAAAGTTAAAGGTAGCAGCAAACAGGGCCTCAGTTTTGGCCCGTGTGAAGGCTGTAAAAGAAAGACACGCAATTGAAGAAGAGGAGGAGAAACTGAGGAAAAGAAAAGAGATGCTTGCTCTGGAAACTGAATTGGCTGAATCTGACTTGCAGATGGAAATGTATAATTTAAAGCTGGAGTGTTCTTCACAAACGTCAAACTCAGTGAGCTCACACTATAAAAAGAAAACAAAAGAAAAGGGATTAAAGCAAAGTTTGGACCCCTTTGTGAAGGAGTTTCTTCCTAGAAATGAAATTGATAATCCAACAACTCAACAAGATGGTATAGACCATACTAAACAAAGAAATGAATTAAAGTTGACATCAAAGGAAAATAAATCTATGGATGTGAGACCAAAGAGAACGGTAGCAACAAACCAGCACCCTGTGTGTGGTCAACATAAAGCTGGTGGATCCCAAATACAATCGGAAGAGCATTTCAAACATAATGAGAAAATGATCCAATCATCAAACAGTGCTCAATTACCTGGAGAACTTCTTACCATCATGAACAGACAAAGTGAAATCACAGCAGCCTTGGTAAAGCAGCAACAGAGTATGACTCTCCCACGTAACATTCCTGTTTTTAATGGTGATCCTCTTCAGTACAGAGCCTTTATTAAAGCCTTCGAACAAGGGGTTGAAATCAAAACAAATAATGCGGACTGTTTGTATTACTTGGAACAATTTACTAAAGGTCAACCTCAGGAGCTGGTGCGCAGTTGTCAGCATTTGAATCCAGATTATGGCTACACTGTAGCAAAGTCTTTATTACAGGAACATTTCGGAAACCCTTATAAAGTTGCAACTGCATATATTAACAAGGCTTTGTCTTGGCCAACAATAAGAACTGAGGACATTAGAGCATTACAGAGTTATTCTTTATTTTTGCGCTGTAATGTAATGGAAGAGCTGGAGCACGTGCAGGAGTTGGACATGCCTGTAAATATGAGAGCAATACTTGCTAAGATGCCATACAAGTTACGAGAGTGTTGGAGAAGTAAAGCTTTTGATATAATGGAGACAACTGGATACCGGGCAGGATTTGGTGATATGGTTGCATTCATCGAACGACATGTCAAGATTCTGTCAGATCCTTTTTTCGGAGAATTACAAGATTCTAACTTCAGTACATCATCCATCAGTCGTCAACGGCAACCTGGGATTAAGACCAAAGGGAATGTAGTGGCCAGCACTGTGACATCTGGGAGTGCTTCAGGAGAAGTTGATCAGCAACATGCTGCAGCTAAAAGAAATGATGGATGTTGTGCTTGTTGTTCAGAAGCTCACCCACTAGAAGAATGTAAACAATTTAAAAGAAAACTTCACAAGGACAAAGTCTTTCTGTTGAGAAGAAAAGGATTATGTTTTGGGTGTCTACAGTGGGGCCACATCAGCAGGAATTGTGAAGCACGATTAACTTGTGAAATTTGTAATGAAAGTCATCCAACTGTGCTACATATAAGAAGAGAGACAATTTCTGCTGAGTCTGAAACAGGAATATCAGAACCCCCATCAATTGTGAATGCAACATGTGGCCATACAGGGGCCGGTAAGGATCGTGGAATACTATCTGTGCTCCCTGTAAAGGTTAAAGCCATGAAAGGACAATGTGTCATCCAAACTTACGCTTTCTTGGATCCAGGCAGTACTGGAACATTTTGCTCTGAAAGGCTGATGCATCAATTGAACCTCACTGGAAAGCGAACACAAGTTCTTCTTCGAACAATGGGCCAAACTAAAATAAGTTCAGCATTTTCTCTGTGTAACCTTGAGTTGTCTGGGCTGGAGAGCAATACATTTTATCCTTTGCCAGAAGTTATTACACAAAGACAAATGCCTGTAACTAAAGATGACATGATAACATCTGAAGATTTAATAAAGTGGCCATATTTGTCAAGAGTTCACATGCCATCCATAAATGCTGAGGTTGATCTGTTAATTGGTACCAACGCTCCAAGGTTATTAGAACCTTGGGAAGTCATTAACAGTCAAGATAATGGTCCATATGCTGTCAGAACTGTACTTGGCTGGGTTGTCAATGGGCCCTTGGATAGCAGTGGTGTTCAAGAAGTCTCATCTGTAACAGTGAACAGAATCTCAGTAAGTAAGCTGGAGGAACTGCTCAGGAGCCAGTACAACTATGATTTCTGTGAAGGATCAGTTGACAAACAAGAAATGTCCAGAGAAGATCAAAAGTTTCTCAATATTATGGAAACATCTGCATTAATACAGGATGGAAAGTATTGCTTGAATCTGCCATTTAAAAGAAAGGATGTTTGTTTACCAAACAATTTTGCAGTGGCCAAACAGAGAATACAAAGTCTCAGGAAAAGATTCAGATTTAATCAGACATTTCACCAGGAGTATGTGGAGTATATGAATAACATAATTTCATGCAGATATGCAGAACGTGTACCTGAGCATCTTTTGCATTGTGATAATGGAAGAATTTGGTACATTCCCCATCATGGGATTTACCATCCAAAGAAGAGAGCTTTACGTGTGGTGTTTGACTGTGCTGCAGTATTTAAAGGAGTTTCTTTGAATAGTGAGTTGCTGCCAGGCCCCAACCTCACCAACACTCTACTGGGGGTCCTTATGAAGTTTAGAGAAGAGTCAATAGCCATAATGGGAGACATTAAAGCTATGTTTCATCAAGTGCAGGTGCCAGAAGGAGATCGAGACTTTCTCCGCTTTCTCTGGTGGCCAAATGGGGATATGACACTCGAACCAGTACCTTATAGAATGATGGTCCATCTATTTGGAGCTGTTTCATCCCCCAGCTGTGCTGCCTATGCTTTAAAAAGAACTGCCCAAGACAATTTGAATGAATTTCCATCAGAGGTCATAGAAACTGTAAGACAAAACTTTTATGTCGATGATTGTCTTAAAAGTGCAGCTACAGAGGAGGAAGCTATTCATTTGATAAAGAATCTTGTTGCTCTGTGTGGAAAAGGAGGCTTCACATTGGAAAAATGGATAAGCAACAGTCGTGTTGTTCTGCAGGCCATCTCAGAGGAGCAGAGAGCTAAAGATTTGAAGATGTTGGATCTGGCCATCGATAAACTTCCAATGGAAAGAGCTTTGGGTCTGCAGTGGTGTGTGGAGACCGATGCCTTCCAGTTTAAGATGAAGTTGAAACAGCAAGCCCTGACCAGGCGTGGAATGTTATCTGTGAACAGTTCTGTGTATGACCCTTTGGGTTTCCTGGCGCCAGTGACATTGCAAGCAAAATTGATGCAGCAAGAACTGTGTAAAAGAGGCTGTAGCTGGGATGATGCACTGCCACAAGACATTTTACACAAATGGAGAAGATGGCTGGAGGAGCTTGCGCTACTGTCTACATTTAGTGTTGACCGCTGCATAAAACCTGTGGGGTTTGGAGCCATAAAGCATGCACAATTACACAATTTTTCAGATGCTAGTGAAACTGGATATGGAACTGTTGTGTACATTCGTATGGTAAGTTATGAAAACATCATTCATGTTGCTTTCCTTATGGGGAAGGCCAGAGTAACACCATTGAAAGTCATCACCATTCCCAGGCTTGAACTTTCAGCTGCTGTCTTAGCTGTGAAGGTGGATGCCATGGTCAAAGCAGAGCTGAATATACATCTGGAAAAATCAGTGTTCTGGACTGATAGCACATCTGTGTTAAAATACATCAATAATGAAGACAGACGTTTTCACACGTTTGTGGCGAATAGAATTGCAACCATCAGAAATTTGTCGGAACCTACTCAGTGGAATCATGTCAGCACAAAAGAAAACCCAGCTGATTATGTGTCTCGTGGACTGAAAGTTTCAGACTTCCTGAAAACCAGGACGTGGCTGGATGGACCAGAATTCTTATGGAAAGATGAAGAAAGGTGGCCTAAAGGGGTGATTGATGTAGCATTGGATGTCGGTGACAAAGAGATTAAGAAGGAGGCTGCAGTTAACATCATTGGCCTTGACACTCCTGCACCTACAGACCAGCTTATTGCATATTTTTCAGATTGGAGAAGACTTAAAAGAGCAGTGGCCTGGTACCTAAGGCTGAAGTGTGTCTTAAAGGAGAAATGTATTAGGAGAAAACAGCTGGATCCTTTAATGGACAAGAACCCAGTTGTGCATCAGATGAACACAAGAGGGAAAGGACCACCAATCACTCAAAGGGTGGAAATTTGTCATTGGCAGAGCTCCAAAGTGCAGAGTTCTTCATCATTTTGTACTGTCAGCAGCAAAGATTCCAGCATGAGATTGAAGCTCTGTCACACAACTCTAAAGTGAGCCGTACGAGTTCTATCTATGTACTGGATCCTGTTTTGGAAGATAAAATTTTAAGAGTTGGAGGCCGGCTTCATAGAAGTGCAATGCCAGAGGAAGTAAAACATCCAATAATTCTGGCCAAAGAACAACACATCTCCAAGTTAATCCTCAGGCATTTTCATCAAGTTCTTGGACATGCAGGACGGGCACACACACTGTCGGCTGTAAGGAAAAGGTTCTGGATTACAAAGGCAAATTCTGCTGTGAGAAAGGTTATTGGTGAGTGTAACATCTGCATGCGGTATAATAGTCGACCCTTAATGCATAATATGGCTGACTTACCCATTGCAAGAATTCTCCCAGACCACCCCCCTTTTTTTAATACTGGGGTTGACTATTTCGGGCCATTTGAAGTTAAAAGAGGAAGAACACGCTGCAAAAGATATGGCGTTTTGTTTACCTGCTTGGCAAGTCGAGCCATTCATTTGGAGGTTGCTGCTACACTTGATACAGATTCCTGCATCAATGCATTGAGGAGATTTATCAGCAGAAGAGGACAAGTAAATCAGTTATGGTCTGATAATGGAACAAACTTTGTTGGTGCTGAGAGAGAATTGAAGGAAGCTCTCGTTAATCTCGATCAGGACACAATAAAGTCATTTTTAACACAAGTGGAAATTAATTGGATTTTTAATCCACCTGCTGCTTCCCATTTTGTTGGTGTTTGGGAGCGAATGATTCGTCTAGTGAGAAGAGTACTTAATTCAGTGCTGCGTCAGCAAATTCTTGATGATGAAGGGTTGAGTACAGTGATGTGTGAAGCAGAAGCCATCTTGAATGATCGCCCTATTACAACCCTCTCAGATGATCCAAATGATCTGCAGCCACTTACCCCCAATCATCTGCTCTTGCTCTGAAGAAAGCCTTCACTTCCCCATGGAACATATAAGCCGGAGGATCAGTATGAAAGAAGATGATGAAAACAGGTACAATACTTGCTGACCTGTTTTGGAAGAGATGGGTTCGAGAATATTTACCTTTGCTTCAAGAAAGGCAGAAATAGAATGAGAGGATGAAAACTCTTGCTATTGGAGATATTGTGGTCATAATGGATCCTTCTGCACCTCGAGGATCCTGGCATCTTGGGAAAGTTTTGGAAATGTTTACAGATGATCATGGTTTTGTGAGGTCAGTGACATTGAAAACTAAGTCCAATATTATTGAGAGACCGATTTCCAAACTTTGCATGGTGTATGGTGTTTAAATTAATGTTAATGTCACATATTGTCTCCTGTATTATTGTTTTGGGAATTGGCATATTTGTTTATTGTGCCAATTAGGGGCCGGTGTGTTGGAGCCAAATATGTGTATTTTTGGATTTGGTCACTAGATGGCGCTGTCGGCTCCAGTATATGAACCAAGAGATCACAGGTAGTCGACAGGTGTTGAACCCGGAAGGGCATACAAGTTTTTGACCGCTGTGGCGGAGTCTTTGTTAACACTGTTCTCGTGTATTGTGGAATAAATGGAATTTGTTCACAAATGGTTCATCTGATTGGAACAAATTTGGACAACAAGAATCGGATTGACTTTACACGCTGTCAACAGGTACAACGTTAGCCGCTCAGCGCGTCATAACAAAGCAGCAACGGATCAACCTTAACAAGTGCAGTATTAAACTGGCACTTATAGTGGCAGTTCCTGGTTTTGGTGATTTCATCCATTCTGCTAAGGGCCACACCGAGTGTGGCTACACTGGGCAGCAGATGTGTGGCAATCAGGTTTTCAACTGCAGTGACTGGAGTGCAGAGAGTATCCTAGAGGCAGACCCATCCTTCTCTTTTCCTGTTTATTCTGCTGTTTATGCGATCGCTCATGCACTGCACAAGACCTTACAGTGCGAAGAAGAGGGATGTAGTAATGTCACAGTGTATCCAAACATGGTAAGGATGTGATCATTCATTTCAGCAATTTAAGTTTAGTGGTACCTTTAAACAAAGTCATACGACTCAGCTTATTGGTTGTTGGATCTGGATATTTTCCCAGGTTTTACAATCTACTAATTTATAAATCTCATGTGCAAACAGGATACTGATGGGGTTTGTGGGAGTGAAGCACCATTTCTATTTACCTTCATTGTAAGAAAGTTATAATAAAAGCTGTTGCAAAAAGGAAGGACATTATCCTTTAACTTCAAGATCTAAAATTCAATAAATACATTATTTTAAAATCTTGACCTGGGGTTTAGGATGTTTTGTGCATTTCCAGATAGTTGTTGGTGCCTATCAACAAGTAATAGGCTTGAAGTCGTCATAAATTTCAAAACTGCTGTCAGTTGTTGTCGATAATTTCCCTTTGAAGGCCATGAGAGTGGTTATCAACAAGATTAAGGAAAGTGACCTTGGACTCAGATCTTGTAGTGCTTGAATAAACGCTGTGCAAGTTTAAAATCATTCGTGGTTTAGTTTTATGCAAAAAAACATCTCCTGAATTTCCTGCTGTAATAAATTTTCAAAGAGATAATTTGTTGCCAAAAATTATCAAGTGATCCACAGATCAACAGCAGATCTCCAAAACTGTTAGAAATGAAACTAAAGTGGTTGGAATGGCCTAGTCAAAGCCCACTATGTTGTGTTGGAGCCTTGACAGAACTGAGGACCAGACAATGCATCCAAATTAGAAAAATAAACTGTATAAGAGTGAAACAAATGTGTTCATAATTAAATAAAAGTGTTAGACATTTAATTTGCTCACACATTATTTCTGTATTTGATTTGTTCTGGTTCAGTGTCATTTATCTGAAACTCTTATGACATGCTTAGAACATTTAGTTATCTTAAAGGGAGTTTAGGAAATTATTATATTTTATTATTTTGTAATAGCCTCATGAATGAACCAAAATAAATATGTGGATTTTTGGGAAATTTTTGTTTTATTTTTGTTTTTTGCAAGGTTTCAAAAAGTATTGCTCAAAAATTATTAATTTTTTCAGTCAAATTTATCACCTCATTTAATAACTGGAATTTTTAAGGTATCTTTTAATACCTGTGTGATAAAGAAAAACTATTAAAAAGATAGTCAGGTGCATGAATCTTGTATATATACCAGTGAATCATTTTTAAAAAAAGTCATGCCTTTGAGATGTTTTTGGAGAAAAAAATACATTAATTAAGTACAAATTTGGAAATATTCATTTGACTATTGTTTGTCCATTTTAGGTTCTAGCAGCGCTTCAGAAGTCCAACTTCACTCTGTTAAACCACACCATTCAGTTTGATAAAAATGGAGACATCAAGTTTGGACTCTATTTCCTCGTTTTCTGGAACCAAACTGGTGATGCACAGAAGTTTGGATTTTATCAATTTTATCCAACAGTTAATTTCTACATCAACAGCACCGAAATCATCTGGCACACAAATAAAGAAGTAAGCGATGGATGGATGGATGGATGGATGGATGGATGGTAAAAGCAGTAATATGTGAGAATCAAGTTTTTCAGTAAGTCAGCTAAACATTAGAGTATTCACTGAAAGCTAAATAAAATTGCTGAATAGAGTGAAGATTGTTCTAATTAATATTCTCAGATTCCACTTTAAAAGGTAAATTAAAGATTTCGACACACAACGCTGTATGAAAGTTGTGTGTGTGCTCACTTTTTGTCTGTTCCTTAAACAGGTTCCCACTTCTGTTTGCAACCCAGAGTGTCCTGACGGATATGCAAGAAAGCAAAATTACATCCACAGATGCTGCTTTACCTGTGAAATCTGTCCAAATGAAACATACATCAATGTTACAGGTACATGTGAGGATGTGGAAATATGGAGTTATTATTATTTTCTGGTTTTTAACATTTTGGTTGTTTTCAATAAGCATATGTCAGTTATAACCGCATTGTAAGAAAATCATCGACAATGAAAAAGATTTTATACCAGCTGTCACTTCTCAACTGTGTCAGAGTTGTTTTATTAAAGGCGATTTTAATTTGTTTATGTCTCAATTTATAGAGGATCCCTACAATTGCATCAGCTGTAAGCATCTCGCATTTTTTCAGACGGGGTGCCGGCTTGCTGCGGGCCGGTTCTAATAATAAATCAAGATCATCCCAGGGGCCGTAGAAAATCTTCTCGCGGGCCGGATGTGGCCCGCGGGCCTTGACTCTGACATATGTGACTTATATGCTCTACCACGGAAAGTTCATCCAGTCTCTGAACGCTCTCGCAGTGCTCTGCAGCCTCTACTCATTCTTGCTGTGGTATTTTCTGCCAAAATGTTACATCATTATTTTTCAGTCCCACAAAAACACACCGCAGTACTTTCAGTGTCTCATACAGAACTACACCAAAACAATCAGCACATCTGTGCATAAATGAGTCGAAGCAACACTGCAGGCATTTTTCAGAAATTCTTCAATCTGCCCAATTTCAACATGTCAAATTGCAAAGTCAACTTTCTTTTAATGTATGTTTGATTTAAACAACATCTTTTTACAACAACTGAAGGTGACGTGCTCTATTGTGCTATGAATTGGCACTATTTCGTAAAATCTATGTTGCTTAATACCAGAACTTATAACGAGTTTTACAATATATTTTTTTTATATTGTTGAGACTGACTTCTATTGTAACCACACGAGGGCGCCACTTTATTGCAGCAGGCTAAACAACCATCCTTCCGTGTCTGAGAGTTGATTTTCTTGTTTAGTTTACGAAAATAAAGCCCAATAATAGATACACTATTTTACGTCTGCAGTTATTCATTTGGAGCCATGTTACAACAAATTCCACCTCAGAGTACTTTACAAGACAAACTGGTCAAATTCATCTTTAGAGCCCAAATCAATGTTTTTTTTTGCTCATTCCAGCTAATTTCTTTACAATTCAGTCATTTACTCAGGTTCACTTACACACAATTTTACCTTGATTATAGCAGAGAACAATCAAAGATTGATGACATAATATTCAGTGGTGAAATGTTATGTCTGAGGAAGCCCATTCAATCTGTTAGAACCTTTAAATATTTCATCCTGAGAAATCTTGAGGTGACTGTGGAAACCAAAATTTTGCCTCTAGATAATACAAATATTTGGCAGAACCACCAGCATTATTGTACATTTGCTGACATTTTTTTATTATTATTATTATTACTCACAATAAACAAGAAATTGTTTCCACTTAAATGAAAGTTGCAGAAATTGCATCGCTATAAAATATAATTAAAATCTAATTTATGTAATTCAGTGCAGGTAAATATTCTGATTTGGCTCAATGCAAATGTATTTAATTTGCAGCCAATTCACAACAAATGTCATCTTGAGGCATCTGTTGCCTCGATCACAGGAAATCCAGAGGTATTGATTTAAATTATGCAATCTGTTTGGTCGAGATTCTTCATTAGAAGAAAAGCCACAGTGCTACACCAACACTTAGGGCTAGGCACCTTAACAAGTATAGATAAGAGGGAACCACTATTTACCAAAGGTCAACGTCCACCTTTTCCAGAGTCTGGAACAAAGTTTTATGAGGCTTTCAGCTAAGTATTTTATGGGGTCCCCTTTTTAACTTGTGAAAATACCAGTGTGATGAGTTCTACAGAGGATTTTAATACTGATGATAATAATAATAATAATAATAATAATTTATATAAACTATTTTGAGAATATGACTAATAATTGTCAATAAGTTATTCAACCTACAAGAAATTGACTTATGTGTCAAACAAGAGTCAGGGCAACAGGGGGCCCTAAGCAGCCGCAAACTCCGCTTGGTGGCCCTTAACTTTTCAGTCAACATGTATCTGGATCTCAGAGATAAGCCCCTTCAAACCAAGTCCATTTATCTGTTTTATTTGGGGGTTTTTTGTTTGTTTGATTTGTTTTGTTTTTAATCTCTTGATTTAATTTGGATAAAGATAAACCCTGTGTGCTTCCTATTGCCAGGTATACTCAGAGTTGTTTGAAATAAAATGCTGACTTCAGGCAACCTGTTGCTCTTCATCTCCCCCCCTCCCCTTTCAAAAGTAAAAGCTTCACGCCGAGATGCTCGGTTGGACTGGGGGTGGAAGGGTTGCCCCTCCAAGTGAAACGGAAGAGGCTTGCCGCAGGGGACACATGGGGGGGCGCAGTCCTGGTGGGTAAATTGCCATTTTGTTGCGGCTTTTCAGCTTCCTGGCAAAGGGAAAAAAATGGGAGGACGGACCGTGAAACTAGGAACGAATTGGTAAAAAAAGTGCCACTTAACATGGCATATGGCACTTTTCCTAGAGAGCGGGACGCTGACACCTACAAATTGACAATTTCATACCAATTTCAGAGTTACTTTAGCCACACACGATGGTGCCTCGATTAGCACCATTTAAGATTGACACAATCTACAGTTATTCTACTAAACAACATGCGGTAAAATGTTTAGTTGGTGACCATATTTATTTCATTTCTATCATCTTAGAAAATCTCTACCCTGTGTAACAGTTTGACAACTTACATTGCACAGAGAAAATGCAATGCAAAAATATTCACTGCGTGTTGTAAATATAATAATTCTAAATATATATGCTTTAATGTAAAACGCACCTCCAGTATCTAATCTAACATTACAAAAAAAACAAACAAAAAAACGTGTTGGCTTTGAGAACTGCTGCAGCCACAGAAAAGATATATGTTTAATAAATAATGCTGTTCTTCTTTTTTTTTTTTTTTTTTTCGTTTTTGCTGATACAGCATGCATTTTCCTTCTAATAGAAAATACAGAGCGAGGAAAACAGCAGGGACGCCTCGCGGCTTTTCACTTGTAGCTTTCTGTTCCCCATGCACTTTTGAGCAGATAAAGGGGGAAAGCCCTGGGAAAAAGTCGAGCTGCAGTTGGTCCATCCTTTTAGGTCCAAAATAACACACTTTAGGATTCCAAAGGTAATTTGCGTTCATAAGAAGGTTTGGCATAAAATAACCTTCTTTTAATCCATGTAACAACTGACAGGACAGTTTTGTTTCAATACAATCTGATCTTTTATTATCTTTCTTTAATGGCTTGGTAGGGAACTTAACTCCTTAACTGGTGGCGAAAAAAGGCAGAGTATTCAAACAAACTGGATTTGTTGCATTGATGGGATACCGCCAGTTGAGGGGTTAAGTCATGTTTGTTTTATAACTTATCTGGCAACCCAATGATCCCTGTACATGTAATTCTATTAACTCGTATAGTTTGCATTTTTTTTACTGAATGCTTAAGTATAAAATATATTTAGTTTTATTTTTCTTCTTTTTTCTAAGCAAAAGCTAAGAAAAAATATTAAGTATACCAATATTACCATGTATTTCTAAACAATTATGTAATTCTGTGCTGTAAGGCTGATACATTTTGTCCCTGCATTAAATTTCTATAATCATCAGCTAAGGAACATCATTGATGTGTAATGTAAACCATCCTGGCTCCAGCAGAGTGCCCTGCGGGATCCCATGATCTCTGAATTTTCCAATTTACCTTCTGTGTTTGAGACAACCGTGAAACTGGCATTTAACGTTCAAACACTTTAGTCTCGGTGTACTTTGGTATTTATTTCTATGAACAACAAATTTAAACTAGACATATAAAACACACAGCTTTCATAACTATGACACCTGAGTTACATGTTTATGAAGTGCTGTTCTGTAGCCGTACATCATTATAGCCCAAATTCAGAAGACATTAAAGCTAAAAGACAAAGTAACTTCATCATCATGTTGTTACTTAAAATCAAACGCTGCTCTTGTGGCTGTCGCCTTACGCGCGACTGAATGCAGCGAACCAAAATCTGCTCTGGTATTCTCATTCAAATCCTGCTCTGTCCCTTCAGAGTAAATGGCAGATGTTTTGCAATTCAAGACGCATCAATGCCCGTGTGCTTCAGTCTTTAACAATGGCGAACTCCTTTAGTCAAGCTCTTGTGTCTTTCATTTCAGAGGCCAACAAAGGGCTTCATCCTCCAGCGCAGTTATAAAGTTACTTTCCTGGTCAGTTCATTTCGGCCCTTGAGAAAAAAAAAAAAAACCTTAAGCGATGTTAATGTGCGGCCTCTGCTCCTTTCATGCGCTAACCCCGGCGCACACATGAGAACAGCGGTCTTTGTGTCGCCACTCCAAAATAAGAAGTCTTTAAATAACCGGGGAGAAGTCCATAGAAATTCATGACGCTATTTTTTTTTCTATTTGACGTTTGATCAGAGTTTCGCCAACGCGTCCGTCGCGTGGCTTCTCCTGAAATCCTCCGAATATTTTCAGGTTTCTTTTTTTCTCCCAGTCCACCTGTTCATGTACCTGCTCGCTCTCTCTCTCTCTTTTTTTTTCTTGTACTGAAGCCCTGGTGTGCACAATGAGGGTTTGGTCACACCTCGAGTTCAGCTCAATGGAAGGCGGTTCATCGATTTGCTCCGCTCTCCGTGAGCCAAATTACGACCCAGGGTTTGCGTAGATTTTACCAGTGTCCTGAAAACATAGAATAAGCTAAAACTTTTATAAAATACGTGATGAATAAATATTTTTCTTAAGTTATTTTTTTGTTTTGTTTTGTTTTGTTTTGTTTTTGGAGAACATAATGCTGCTAATTGATGAGACCTAAAAATTGCTTCTAATAAATGGACAATGGGTGTAAAGGGGAATTTAAAAAATGACCATTGTTCTTTATAACTTTGCATGAAACCCGATGTTTTATTGTATGCCAGGTAAGTATTTCCAGATCTAAATAAATATAGAGTAAGATGTATAGATTGGGGGAAATATTTGGACTTCTTGACATTTTCTTCATCCAATTATTCCATCCGTTTATCCATCCGCCCGACCGGATGTTTTATTTCATATATATAGTAAAATACGTGGTCGAGGACGTTTAATGCAAATTCTATGTTGAGGAAAGCAGGGATAAATATTGCTCTTTGGGTTGGAAAAGCTGCCAATCCCTGGTGTAAAGAGCCACGTTGGTTTCAGCCTGCTTTCTGCTAAAATCTTTGCTTTCGTCTATTAATGACGGTCGGGGCTCCGTTCGTAACCATTGACTTGCAGATGCATCACTTTCTTTTCAGCGGGGAAGCAGTTTATTGCAGTAATTGCATAATTGACGCACTAATTGTTGTTAACAAGTTCCCCAATAGTCCAATTATTACAGCGGTTTTATCGCGTCTCCTCCGGCGGGAATCCATGACAAAGGTCCGGTCGGGTTAATGAATGACCCGCGGCTGAAAAGGGACAGTGGGAGAAGAGCTCCGATCCCTTTTATAAACATACACCTAGCGTGTTATTTAATGGCTCACATTATTGTCTCCATTTTGACGCACACGTTCCTTGCTGCGCTTTTCTTATGGATAGATGTGGCGCAACACCATGTGGAAGAACTGCAAGAGTTTTTTGGTTTTTTTCTTAAGGCTTCCTGCAGTCATCTGCCACAGGGCACGCTTTAGAAACATTCACTAATAGTAACCCAACACTAATT
This sequence comes from Gambusia affinis, assembly GCF_019740435.1. Lineage (NCBI taxonomy): Eukaryota > Metazoa > Chordata > Actinopteri > Cyprinodontiformes > Poeciliidae > Gambusia > Gambusia affinis. The sequence continues at coordinate 10,892,707 of NC_057868.1, forward strand.
TAAATTAAAGCGAGTAATCAGAGGTGAAGCCTATCATTAGGGGTGCAAAAAAATATGGGGAAAAAAAAAAAAAAAAAAAACAAGAGACGCGACAACTGCTTTTGGGACTGCACGTCAAAATCAACTCTCCACACTGTTAGCCTTTGCTGTATTTTCTACAGCTAAATACCGCAAAATGCCCAGTAAAACTAACATAAAACATCTTTACAATTAGTTACTGTAATTTGCATTGCATTATGGGTAAAGGACATTGTATTACAGTAACTTACTGTATGTTTTGAAGTTGCAGTAATTTACTGTTTACACATTGCAGTAGTGGTACTGTATTTATAATGTCTTGTACTGTTAGCCTTTGCTGTATTTTTTACAGCTAAATACCGCAAAATGCCCAGTAAAACTAACATAAAACATCTTTACAATTAGTTACTGTAATTTGTGTGACCAGCAGAGGGGGTTGATCTTTTTACACAAGACGCACCAGAGAGTAATATAGGCAGCCTTATGCCAAAATTTAATCGGGAGTGATTTATGACCCTAATCATTTTAATTTCCGGTGTATTACCGCCCCTCCCCACTTCCGGTGTATTACCACCCCTCCCCCCTTCCGGTGTCAAGTTACCGCCCCTCCCCCATTCACCCCATCTGTTATGACATCAGAGTTTTAAGAATAATACAATTAAAGAATGAAAAACATTATGAGTCTTAAGATTAATACAATAAGTTTTAAATAATCCATATTAATATACAATATAATATATTTAAATAGATTTGGGATGTTGTATTTACCTCGGGTTTCAAACAGAATATCTTCCTGAGATGCGGTCCTGTTTTGAGGTGGGACAGAAATCCCTCAGGATAGTTCTCCTGACCTCTGGGTCAACACATATGGCGGACAAGGAAACTCTATGTCTCAGAAAAACACATTTTTCAAAAAGTTGGCATTTTCTGCAGGTCTCAGAATTTGCGCGGGAGAGGGTATAAGACTAGACAGGGCTGACATGGCCCCCTCCTTTCTGCTGTGTGTGCCCCTGCCATGGCTGCATGTGGCAGGGCTGACCCCTAGGCTCTGAAAGAAAGGGTTTGACCCCCAGTCCCTGCCATCGCTGTGTGTGCGTGCGGGCGTGTGCGTGTGTGTGAGTGTGTGTGTGCGCATGGGTGTCCCTGCGTAAATACCTCTAAAGAAAACCTAGAGTTTAACTGTTTTACTGCATTATTTATGGTAGCACGATTAGTCAGTGCTGACTGAGTTTGTGATTTCCTTCATCACTTAAATTTGAAACTCTTATAGATTTTTTTTTCTGTCACACTTGCTAGTGTGATACATGTCCGTAAAAGTTCCTCATCTGTAATTTTATTTCTGGGGAATATGTGACGGGGACTAAACAGGCCTTGGTGAAGCTACTCATATGTATCTTTCAGCTTTCCCTAAAGTTGAACATTTTTTACATTGCACAACCACGCTCCAAGAGTTGCTCCAACATGGGAATTATTTTTATTTCTTTCTTTTTTTTTTTTTTTTTTTTGCCTTTATCATTATTCACTACTTTTGTCTCTGAGTTATATGCTGTATGTTTCTTGGCCCTAATGATGCTTTCCCTTCATCCATTATCTTACACACTTGAGTAATCCTGTGAATATAAGAACCTGTAGTATTTACTAGCAGTCATATCACCTGAATTGTTCCACCTAAGTTTTCAGTCAGTTCACTCTTAACAACTACTTAATTCAGTTAAACCTGAATTGATTCGTGTTCACAGAACCAGTTTTGCAGCTACAATCTGAACTAGTTCTTGCTCGTTAAGCTAAAAATAAAGCAGAAAGCAAACTATAGGTCATGCTGTGATTAGTTATTTAGTTATTACTAGTTTATTGTAGTTAGGGCAGATATAATAAAGTTATCTATGTTGACAGTAATGAAAAAAGTACCCGGTCCGCCATAAAATGGCTTATTGTTACAAATAAAACGAGTGTTTCACAAAGAAGTGCTTCTCAGCCGTTATGTTGTTTTTGCTCAAATAAATTGCATTTTAAAATGTTTTATCTAAACTGCTGCTCTCATTCATGTATTTTAACTGTTTAATCTACAATAAACAAAATGTTTTAATGAAAAGCATTTTTGTAACTCTTTACCTTTTACCTTCTTATTACCATTAAGTCAGTCCTTATATCGAGTTGCTATATTGATATAGAACACAATAAGAATCCAATTACAATCCTTTGAGTCTGACAATCTCAAAGGGAAGTGAAGGCAAGAAAATATAACAATAAAAAGTTCAAATCTGTAATTTTTGAAGATATCGCAAATGCCTGCATAACTAAAATCCCTGTAGTACCTGGATTTCTATCGATTTATTGAATATGTAAATATTTATGAATGGCCATTCAGGTTTTATATAGTTTTTTTTTCTTTTGGTGTTTGTTGCACAAATTTAAATATATGAAGGATATCAACCAACAATTCAGTCAATTTGTGATTTTTCTTAAATACTCCCTCTCACGGTGAATTGCTTACATCTTCTGACAGCTAGTCCAACTTATGATAACATTGACTAGGTTTGCTATTGGTACACTTTACCTAAAAATAAAAATAATAAAATTAAATTAAACATACTCACTACACAACCGTGCTCCAAGAGTTGGTCACAATATGGTGAATTGTTTTGTTGCCGATAAAATTATCTACAGCTTTTGTTCCTTGGTCCTAATAATGCCGTCTGTTCACTAATGTTCACTAACAGACAGTGCGCCTCTTGTAATTGATAAGCTTATAAATGATCAATGCAAAGCATCAGTATGCGTTAAAGAAGATCTATCAGTCAGATTAAGTCAAATTTCATCAAACTCAAAGCAATCAAAATTCTATTTCTCTGAAAGGTAATCTTTCCTTTTCAGGGACTGTATGAAAGGAATCATTGAAATATATTATGAAATATACTATGAAATATTTAATTTGCAGAATCCCCATAATAAAACTTCAATTGTGAATTGAATGCATTGCATCTAGACACAAAATAATCAACTGTTAATTAGTAATCGTGCTATGTAAATGACTAACAAGATCTGATCAGACAAGAAACTTGACCACCTAAAGTGATTTCTCACATTGAACCGTCTGACTTTCTGTAGCCCTAAATTTAACCTTACCAAAGTTTTGGCCTTAGAGCAAACAGGTACTGAGTTTGAAGCGTGGATCAGGACGCCTTCAGCCATCTGCTAAAGCTAGACTCCGGCCTTCCTCACTGTAAAATAAAACATCAGACTTTAAACAAAAAAGTTCAAGTGAACATCACTTAATTATTATCAACTTATTGTTTGTACTCGTCTTAAACAAGTGGCAGGAACGTTTGGTTAAAAAATAAAGCTTTACAAGTCAATCTATTTAAGTTGAGTCCATGCAACAACTAAAATAAAAAGTGAACTATTTGAAAGTAGCGAGGATTTTGGGTGGTAAAAGTTTAACATCTTAACACATCCAGACACTACCTCATTTCTGCTCAAACAAACGGAAAAATTTTGAATAGTACAACTATGTCAAATAATGAGACCGTGTGTCTTTAATCTATGTAACAAATATATTGCTGCTGCTGCTGTAGGCAGAAAATAAAAGAAGTTTTGCAGAGAATAACATTTTGGATGAGTTTAAAAACTCATTTTGGATGAGTTTAAGAATATTGTTTGCCAAAATCACACAGTGTAACTACACATGTCTTTTATATGATGCAGTAATTGAATCTTTTAAGGCAATTGGTCTGCATAAATGTAAGTAAATACAACCTATTTTCCTGCTCCACATACTTAGCTAGCAGTTTGCCAATTAACTTCCCAGTCTGAACTTCTGGGCAACGTCTTGATTCAGTCAAATCTTCTATCCTAGATCTCCTGAACTCCAACATTCTTCTACATATCGGTACATATGTGAATGTTTAGCTTGCTGGTCTTCAGCATGCTTTGAATGCAGTATCTGGTTTCTCTTACTTTAACCCGCCCAACTTGCACCTGATTGGCATGTTAGTCTTTTGATTCCCTCCCAGTGAGGCGGTGCTTCACAAAGCAAACTGTTTGTCAAACCGTTGATCTGCCTGGTGGCTGTTTCAGAAGATGAGGAAAGACGGTGACTGAGTTTTAGACAGTACTGGTCAGTTCAAGCAGCTGCTCATGTAGCTGCTCATGTAGCTTTTTTTTTTTTTTTTTTTTACTGGATGGCAGTCCTAAAAGTATATATCTTTAAAATATGAATAAATACGTACAATTCCATAGTTATTTGATCCAGCGGTTATAGAAGTTTGGTAATAATGCAATTCTGGCATTGTGCTTTCTTAATGTAAGTATTTCTGCTACTGGACAAGAAATAGTGTTAAAAGAGGATTTAGAAAGAAAATAGTTGATATTTGTATTTACTGAGAGCAAGGCTGTGACTAGTTATCAGGACAGAATGAGAACTGAAAAACTGTTGGGTCCGCATGACCAAGGAGGGAACCGGTCATCTGCTCCAACAATTTATTAGTCTTTAGGAAATATTTTTGGACACAAGGAGCAGGAACATAACAACATCAGATGTATTTTTCATCCTTATATCAGTGATTTAAAACTATATTTAATTTTGCATCATCTTATTTTTCACCCATAGAAAAGTCTAATGTGTTTATTATGAGTAGGATTAACCAAGCTGAAGAAGAGAAAAGAGAAATAAATATTCATTGGTACAGAATCGAATCAGCAGATATAAACTTATGAAACTATTGAAACTTTCAAGAATTTTATGTTGTGTAAGGTATTTAAGAAAATAATACTGAAACCGTGAACTCATGAATTTCTTTATCTGGTTGTTATCTCTAAACTACGTTTACTTTTATGTTGAACACCAGACCTCTTGCCTCTTTTTCACAGTTTTTTCACTTAGTTCCACGACTGCAGTGGATTTTATAGTCAATGTTAAAATCCAACACAGAGTCTGAAGCGATGGAGGAAATTTATGTCAATATGGAACCTGTTGGACAAACTGCATCTAATCACACAGGTAAGAATGAAGTTACAGAGAAATCTAGTATGTATGTTATTCAATTTTTTCTAATGTTAAGGTTTTTGTTAAGGTTGGAGCAGCTCCAAAGAGAGGCTCGGTCTCAGTGTGATCGTATGCTTGGGAATCCTGAATGTTTTAATTCTGGCTGAACTCATAGGCCTCAGTGTACACAGTGAGTCTTTTTCTAGTCATCTTACAGATGTAAAATGAATAAATGTTATGTTTCTGTTTTTTCTACTGATCAAATAGCGAGGGTTTAAAAAAGAATAAAGCTTGGTGTCTCAAAGTGTTGCAGAGAGGTGAAACATTACACCATGTTACATGAGTTTGATTCATTTTCAGCAATGGTTGCATCTGCAGCCGTTTAGGTTAGCGTGTCTTTAATATCTCCTCTTTTTCAAACTATTTACCAAACAATTTATTTTTCAGTGTTACCTCAGTTTAAATTCTACAGGTGTAACCAAAATCATGAAACTATTTTATAAGTCTTAGGTGAAAATACGATGCGACTTCTTTTTTTTTGCAAACATGTTTGTTGATTTTTTCCCAGCTCATAACATGACAGCAGATTTTTCTGACATCGGCAACATGCTGACTGAACAGAACAGCAAGTTTCTCTCCATGAACTCTAACTTCACTGAAAGCAGGCGCCACGAGCTGAAGAGACTTTAAGGTTTGTCAAAACTTTAAAAATTTGTATCTCTTTAAAAACTGAATTCTACTCTGAATTGTAGAGTACTAAAACCTTTCCTTTTTGGTTTAAATGAGTATAATGTAAGTGACCAACTTTTTTGAATTTATTAAGTGCTCTATCATTTTTGTGTGCTAAAGAATAACGATGTAAAGCAAACTAAACTTTGAAACTTTGATTCTTTTTTCCTTACAGATCAGACAAACATCAGTTGTTCCTGTTAATCCAGGGTCTCTGCGGAAGAAGAAGAGCAGATCCATTATTGATGGATGATTAGGATTTGTGTTCACTGTGATATTATTCATCAATAATAATGTAGCTTATTAGTATGCTGTTACATAAAACCGTAAAGATAAATTGTACGCTTCCAACTGTTGTGACTTATAAAGCAACAATTTTACCGGTTGTTCTCCGTGTTTCTCTTTCTTGTTAAAACTCTGACACGATAAACAAACGTTGGAGGATGGTTTTATGCGGAGGATCGTTTTTAACGATGCGTTCTGATTGTGTCTTAATGTGACTTTACTACGAGACTTTATGGAACTCCAGTTGTGTCCGGTAATAATGGACTAAGCTCTATCTTGGTAGATTTTTTTTATTTCCAATTATTTACTATCATTTGTAATAAAGTAACGTCAACACCACACATTCAGCTGTGAGGAGTTTGTTCTAGTCATCTTAAAGATGGCAAGAGTCAATGTCGTGTTGATTCTGAGAAGCTGAATGATTAACTGAATGACATTTTATTCATTTCAGAGTTCAACCAGCGAGGTTATTCATTTTGTGGCGGTCCTAGTCTTAGAAAGAAAGAACCAAAGATAGAAAGCAGTAAATGTTCATGTTGGTTCCAAAGGCTTCTCCTGAAAATATGGATCAAATCAGGGTAGGAAACATCATTTTACATCATTGGGATATTAAAAGTCTTTTATCTAAACATCTTATGAGTAGGTTTTTATTTTTTCCATAAAACTATTTAAGGAGTGTTGATTTCATCTAAAATTTTAAGGCTAATAAAGAAAATGATGAGTGGATGCACAGAGTGACTCATCTTAGTGTTTGGACAGATGTAGAGGGTTAAGCAAGACTGTAGTAAGCGCTGATACCAACTCAGTACTTTATGATTATATATTTTTCTCCAATTCGCTTGTAGAAAATATCAACATGTACAAAACTGAGAAACTCTATCAATAAGAAACCCTAAGAAAAACAGCCAAGGGGGTAGTTAGTAAAAACAAAAGAGGTCGTAAAACATGTAACCTAAACAACCAGCAACCCAATTTCAGGTGTGATAACTGATCTACGATCTGAGCCCGGTTCAAATCTCGGTCAAGCTGTTAACAAAACAAAAATAATTTAGGGTCTGAGAAACACAGAATTTAACGGTTTCACAAGAAGATAAACAGACAGTCCTGACCTCCAGGTCAGTTCATACACACATAAGGAAGGTTTAAACAGACTGAATGTGAACTAAAGTAATAACAAAATGATAATACCAAAAATTCTCTAACACTGTCGCATGGGAGCAGGCATAGCGGTGATGTTCAAGAAGAAATTTGGTCGAGTCTCAGAGTTAAAGGAGCAGAGTGAGTCAAACTAGTTATTAAAAAGTCTTTGTTTAGGAAAAAATGTTTTATGTTTTTGCAATTCATTCAAATCTATGATTTCAACAGCAAGAGCTAAATCATATCCTGTTTTGTACTTTTAATGTATGTCCTAATAGAGAAGCTGCCGGGGCAGTGTGCTGTCCTGACACATGATCAACGTTTCATCTACTGTCTGGTAAACATACCACAGTCAATTATACTGCTGAGGACCATTAGTTGTTTTGTTATTCAATCTGTTAACTGTATCGTTCCTATTATGTGTCTCAGATCACGAAGAAAAAAGGCAACCAGAAACCCACGTATGTCAGCCTAAGACAGAGACTGGAAGACATGAAATCTCACTGCTTACAAAATGGTGTCAGTAGGATATACTACTGTGGAACTACTGTGGATAAATGACTAGAATAAATACCCTTAAATCTTCTTACTGGGAATAATTAAACGGTTTGTTTGCCTCGTGTCTCCCCTCTCATAATTGGATGTGGCCTGGACCAGCTGCAATGGTCAAAGGTTTCTTTAAAGAGACAAATATTTCCATCACAGTGAAAAGTCTACCCTGTGTTGGGCTACAGCTTCAAATGCAAGCCATGTAGTACATTTTTATTGTTTTATTAGCTTTAAAACCTCTATGATCCCTTAAAATTTTAGATGAAATCAACACTCCTTAAATAGTTTTAAGGAAACAATAAAAACCTACTCATAAGATGTTTAGATAAAAGACTTTTAATATCCCAATGATGTAAAAATGATGTTTCCTACCCTGATTTGATCCATATTTTCAGGAGAAGCCTTTGGAACCAACATGAACATTTACTGCTTTCTATCTTTGGTTCTTTCTTTCTAAGACTAGGACCGCCACAAAATGAATAACCTCGCTGGTTGAACTCTGAAATGAATAAAATGTCATTCAGTTAATCATTCAGCTTCTCAGAATCAACACGACATTGACTCTTTCCATCTTTAAGATGACTAGAACAAACTCCTCACAGCTGAATGTGTGGTGTTGACGTTACTTTATTACAAATGATAGTAAATAATTGGAAATAAAAAAAATCTACCAAGATAGAGCTTAGTCCATTATTACGGACACAACTGGAGTTCCATAAAGTCTCGTAGTAAAAGTCACATTAAGACACAATCAGAGCTCATCGTGCTAAAACGATCCTCCGCATAAAACCATCCTCCAACGTTTGTTTATCGTGTCAGAGTTTTAACAAGAAAGAGAAACACGGAGAACAACCGGTAAAATTGTTGCTTTATAAGTCACAACAGTTGGAAGCGTACAATTTATCTTTACGGTTTTATGTAACAGCATACTAATAAGCTACATTATTATTGATGAATAATATCACAGTGAACACAAATCCTAATCATCCATCAATACTGGATCTGCTCTTCTCTTCTTCAGACCCTGGATTAACAGGAACAACTGATGTTTGTCTGATCTGTAAGGAAAAAGAATCAAAGTTTCAAAGTTTAGTTTGCTTTACATCGTTATTCTTTAGCACACAAAATGATAGAGCACTTAATAAATTCAAAAAGTTGGTCACTTACATTATACTCATTTAAACCAAAAGGAAAGGTTTTAGTGATACTCTACAATTCAGAGTAGAATTCAGTTTTTAAAGAGATACAAATTTTTAAAGTTTTGACAAACCTTAAAGTCTCTTCAGCTCGTGGCGCCGTTTCAGTGAAGTTAGAGTTCAAAGTTAGAGTTCATGGAGAGAAACTTGCTGTTCTGTTCGGTCAGCATGTTGCCGATGTCAGAAAAATCTGCTGTCATGTTATGAGCTGGGAAAAAAATCAACAAACATGTTTGCAAAAAAAAAAAGAAGTGGCATCGTATTTTCACCTAAGACTTATAAAATAGTTTCATGATTTTGGTTACACCTGTAGAATTTAAACTGAGGTAACACTGAAAAATAAATTGTTTGGTAAATAGTTTGAAAAAGAGGAGATATTAAAGACACGCTAACCTAAACGGCTGCAGATGCAACCATTGCTGAAAATGAATCAAACTCATGTAACATGGTGTAATGTTCCACCTCTCTGCAACACTTTGAGACACCAAGCTTTATTCTTTTTTAAACCCTCGCTATTTGATCAGTAGAAAAAACAGAAACATAAAATTTACTCAGTTTACATCTGTAAGATGACTAGAAGAAGACTCACTTTGTACACTGAGGCCTATGAGTTCAGCCAGAATTAAAACATTCAGGATTCCCAAGCATACGACCACACCGAGGCCGAGCCTCTCTTTGGAGCTGCTCCAACCTTAACAAAAACCTTAACATTAGAAAAAATTGAATAACATACATACTAGATTTCTCTGTAACTTCGTTCTTACCTGTGTGATTAGATGCAGTTTGTCCAACAGGTTCCATATTGACATAAATTTCCTCCATCGCTTCAGACTCTGTGTTGGATTTTAACATTGACTATAAAATCCACTGCAGTCGTGGAACTAAGTGAAAAAACTGTGAAAAAGAGGCAAGAGGTCTGGTGTTCAACATAAAAAGTAAACGTAGTTTAGAGATAACAACCAGATAAAGAAATTTGTGAGCACAGATTCAGTATTATTTTCTTAAATACCTTACACAACATAAAATTCTTAAGTTTCAATAGTTTCATAAGTTTATATCTGCTGATTCGATTCTGTACCAATGAATATTTATTTCTCTTTTCTCTTCTTCAGCTTGGTTAATCCTACTCATAATAAACACATTAGACTTTTCTATGGGTGAAAAATAAGATGATGCAAAATTAAATATAGTTTTAAATCACTGATATAAGGATGAAAAATACATCTGATGTTGTTATGTTCCTGCTCCTTGTGTCCAAAAATATTTCCTAAAGACTAATAAATTGTTGGAGCAGATGACCGGTTCCCTCCTTGGTCATGCGGACCCAACAGTTTTTCAGTTCTCATTCTGTCCTGATAACTAGTCACAGCCTTGCTCTCAGTAAATACAAATATCAACTATTTTCTTTCTAAATCCTCTTTTAACACTATTTCTTGTCCAGTAGCAGAAATACTTACATTAAGAAAGCACAATGCCAGAATTGCATTATTACCAAACTTCTATAACCGCTGGATCAAATAACTATGGAATTGTACGTATTTATTCATATTTTAAAGATATATACTTTTAGGACTGCCATCCAGTAAAAAAAAAAAAAAAAAAAAGCTACATGAGCAGCTACATGAGCAGCTGCTTGAACTGACCAGTACTGTCTAAAACTCAGTCACCGTCTTTCCTCATCTTCTGAAACAGCCACCAGGCAGATCAACGGTTTGACAAACAGTTTGCTTTGTGAAGCACCGCCTCACTGGGAGGGAATCAAAAGACTAACATGCCAATCAGGTGCAAGTTGGGCGGGTTAAAGTAAGAGAAACCAGATACTGCATTCAAAGCATGCTGAAGACCAGCAAGCTAAACATTCACATATGTACCGATATGTAGAAGAATGTTGGAGTTCAGGAGATCTAGGATAGAAGATTTGACTGAATCAAGACGTTGCCCAGAAGTTCAGACTGGGAAGTTAATTGGCAAACTGCTAGCTAAGTATGTGGAGCAGGAAAATAGGTTGTATTTACTTACATTTATGCAGACCAATTGCCTTAAAAGATTCAATTACTGCATCATATAAAAGACATGTGTAGTTACACTGTGTGATTTTGGCAAACAATATTCTTAAACTCATCCAAAATGAGTTTTAAACTCATCAAAATGTTATTCTCTGCAAAACTTCTTTTATTTTCTGCCTACAGCAGCAGCAGCAATATATTTGTTACATAGATTAAAGACACACGGTCTCATTATTTGACATAGTTGTACTATTCAAAATTTTTCCGTTTGTTTGAGCAGAAATGAGGTAGTGTCTGGATGTGTTAAGATGTTAAACTTTTACCACCCAAAATCCTCGCTACTTTCAAATAGTTCACTTTTTATTTTAGTTGTTGCATGGACTCAACTTAAATAGATTGACTTGTAAAGCTTTATTTTTTAACCAAACGTTCCTGCCACTTGTTTAAGACGAGTACAAACAATAAGTTGATAATAATTAAGTGATGTTCACTTGAACTTTTTTGTTTAAAGTGTGATGTTTTATTTTACAGTGAGGAAGGCCGGAGTCTAGCTTTAGCAGATGGCTGAAGGCGTCTGATCCACGCTTCAAACTCAGTACCTGTTTGCTCTAAGGCCAAAACTTTGGTAAGGTTAAATTTAGTCAGCTACAGAAAGTCAGACGGTTCAATGTGAGAAATCATTTTAGGTGGTCAAGTTTCTTGTCTGATCAGATCTTGTTAGTCATTTACATAGCACGATTACTAATTAACAGCTGATTATTTTGTGTCTAGATGCAATGTAATCATTCAATTCACAATTGAAGTTTTATTATGGGGATTCTGCAAATTAAATATTTCATAGTATATTTCATAATATATTTCAATGATTCCTTTCATACAGTCCCTGAAAAGGAAAGATTACCTTTCAGAGAAATAGAATTTTGATTGCTTTGAGTTTGATGAAATTTGACTTAATCTGACTGATAGATCTTCTTTAACGCATACTGATGCTTTGCATTGATCATTTATAAGCTTATCAATTACAAGACTGTCTGTTAGTGAACATTAGTGAACAGGCGGCATTAGGACCAAGGAACAAAAGCTGTAGATAATTTTATCGGCAACAAAACAATTCACCATATTGTGACCAACTCTTGGAGCACGGTTGTGTAGTGAGTATGTTTAATTTAATTTTATTATTTTTATTTTTAGGTAAAGTGTACCAATAGCAAACCTAGTCAATGTTATCATAAGTTGGACTAGCTGTCAGAAGATGTAAGCAATTCACCGTGAGAGGGAGTATTTAAGAAAAATCACAAATTGACTGAATTGTTGGTTGATATCCTTCATATATTTAAATTTGTGCAACAAACACCAAAAGAAAAAAAAACTATATAAAACCTGAATGGCCATTCATAAATATTTACATATTCAATAAATCGATAGAAATCCAGGTACTACAGGGATTTTAGTTATGCAGGCATTTGCGATATCTTCAAAAATTACAGATTTGAACTTATTGTTATATTTTCTTGCCTTCACTTCCCTTTGAGATTGTCAGACTCAAAGGATTGTAATTGGATTCTTATTGTGTTCTATATCAATATAGCAACTCGATATAAGGACTGACTTAATGGTAATAAGAAGGTAAAAGGTAAGCGCAGTTACAAAAATGCTTTTCATTAAAACATTTTGTTTATTGTAGATTAAACAGTTAAAATACATGAATGAGAGCAGCAGTTTAGATAAAACATTTTAAAATGCAATTTATTTGAGCAAAAACAACATAACGGCTGAGAAGCACTTCTTTGTGAAACACTCGTTTTATTTGTAACAATAAGCCATTTTATGGCGGACCTACTTTTTCATTACTGTCAACATAGATAACTTTATTATATCTGCCCTAACTACAATAAACTAGTAATAACTAAATAACTAATCACAGCATGACCTATAGTTTGCTTTCTGCTTTATTTTTAGCTTAACGAGCAAGAACTAGTTCAGATTGTAGCTGCAAAACTGGTTCTGTGAACACGAATCAATTCAGGTTTAACTGAATTAAGTAGTTGTTAAGAGTGAACTGACTGAAAACTTAGGTGGAACAATTCAGGTGATATGACTGCTAGTAAATACTACAGGTTCTTATATTCACAGGATTACTCAAGTGTGTAAGATAATGGATGAAGGGAAAGCATCATTAGGGCCAAGAAACATACAGCATATAACTCAGAGACAAAAGTAGTGAATAATGATAAAGGTAAAAAAAAAAAAAAAAAAAAAAAAAAGAAAGAAATAAAAATAATTCCCATGTTGGAGCAACTCTTGGAGCGTGGTTGTGCAATGTAAAAAATGTTCAACTTTAGGGAAAGCTGAAAGATACATATGAGTAGCTTCACCAAGGCCTGTTTAGTCCCCGTCACATATTCCCCAGAAATAAAATTACAGATGAGGAACTTTTACGGACATGTATCACATTAGCAAGTGTGACAGAAAAATAAAAAATCTATAAGAGTTCCAAATTTAAGTGATGAAGGAAATCACAAACTCAGTCAGCACTGACTAATCGTGCTACCATAAATAATGCAGTAAAACAGTTAAACTCTAGGTTTTCTTTAGAGGTATACGTTTACTCTTACGCAGGGACACCCATGCGCACACACACACACTCACACACACGCACACGCCCGCACGCACACACAGCGATGGCAGGGACTGGGGGTCAAACCCTTTCTTTCAGAGCCTAGGGGTCAGCCCTGCCACACGCAGCCATGGCCGGGGCACACACAGCAGAAAGGAGGGGGCCATTTCAGCCCCTGTCTAGTCTTATACCCTCTCCCGCGCAAATTCTGAGACCTGCAGAAAATGCCAACTTTTTGAAAAATGTGTTTTTCTGAGACATAGAGTTTCCTTGTCCGCCATATGTGTTGACCCAGAGGTCAGGAGAACTATCCTGAGGGATTTCTGTCCCACCTCAAAACAGGACCGCATCTCAGGAAGATATTCTGTTTGAAACCCGAGGTAAATACAACATCCCAAATCTATTTAAATATATTATATTGTATATTAATATGGATTATTTAAAACTTATTGTATTAATCTTAAGACTCATAATGTTTTTCATTCTTTAATTGTATTATTCTTAAAACTCTGATGTCATAACAGATGGGGTGAATGGGGGAGGGGCGGTAACTTGACACCGGAAGGGGGGAGGGGTGGTAATACACCGGAAGTGGGGAGGGGCGGTAATACACCGGAAATTAAAATGATTAGGGTCATAAATCACTCCCGATTAAATTTTGGCATAAGGCTGCCTATATTACTCTCTCGCACCAGAGCACGGAGTAGTCTACAATGATTTATTAACAAATTCCATTAAAACATTTTTCCTTTAAAACATGGCCTCAGGCCCACTACTCAGCCCCTAGAAGGAAAAGGCATCAAAATAAGGACAATTTAAGTTATTCCCAACAAAATGAATGAACAAACAAAACATGCAATGCAAAAGAAAACAAATTAGTAAATCAAACAAAGGAAAGCAAACAAATTAGTAATTTAAATAATAAGCAAACAAACGGCAAAGAAAAGAACACAACCACTACAAACGATGGGACAAATTGTCATTGTCCGACTTCTAATGTCTTTTCACGCGGGGCCAGAGGAGTCGTGCCCCGCTCGTTCCGCCAGCAGGCTCCGTCGAGAGCGGCCCAAACAAAACCGGCAAGACAAGACAGCAGGAGCGTCCAAGCGCTGCAACTCCGAAGGAATCCTAAATTAGAAAACTTGTTAACCCTGGATTCAGGTAAAATAAATTAAATTCTAAACCGGTAGCTTACCCAGATGTGGTGACACAGCCGACCAGGGAGGGAGCGGATCAGCAGGCGAGGGCTGGATGGAAGCCGCTCGCCGCACCAACCTCCAACTGCAGCCGCCAACGCCAGCTGCGCAACGCTGCAGAAACGCACGGCAGGTATTGCACCAGAACCCGACAACAATCCCAGCCCAGATGGCAAAAATGGCACCTACTATTTTGGATGAGTGGATCGAGCACACCAGCCACTTGGGCAGCCAACATACAGTAAGGAAACAAGGCACACGCACCTCGCAGCGGACTGCTCAGCTTTAAAGCTATCTGCCCCGCCCACCAATCAGTCGCTACACCTGGTGTGTGTAGTTGGGAGGGTGGAACACCATCCCACCACATTTGCATTGCATTATGGGTATAGTACATAGTATTACATTAACTTACTGTATGTTTTGAAGTTGCCGTAATTTACTGTTTACACATTGCAGTAGTGGTACTGTATTTATAATGTCTTTGCGCTGGCCATGTAAGAATTCTATTTGATTTCCAACGGTCATCATAGATGTTTCATCGTGGTTCCCTGTTTCTGTATTTTTACTCCTTTAGTGGTTAACATATTTTTAAGGCAGAAAGAGAGCGTGTACTTTTGTTTTTTCACATCCTAGCTAACATTAATATGCAGTTTATCTGGCTACGTCATCAAGGGTGGCTTCGCTTCCAACGTTTTTCTGATGACGCTTTGTTTTAAACTCCAAGCTTTTTCCGTCCAAGTGCAAGTGCAGCTCTGTCGCTGTGCTGTGGGCTCACACTGCTTCAGCTCTTCGCAATACAGGTAAAAACACTTCTAGAAAACTGTTTGAAGCCAAAACCTAATCTGGATATGTACATTTTAGATGGAGCTAACGTAACTTATAGCATCATGCTGTAATGCTATAACTTAGCATGAGGTGAAAGATAGAAAAATATGATGGTGTTATTTTTTGAGCTGGTTCGGAATTAACGTTAGCTAAGGTGCTAATTTTACCGAAGGTTTTAGCTTGACTTTTGCCGCTAAATCTTCCTCGAACGACTAGCTTTGGGTTGAGATAAGCTCAGTGCTGAGTGTCTGTTAGCATTGTTGTTACATCCTTTGTCGAACAATATAACGTTAATTGATATTTTTTTAATAACTAATAACTAATTATCTAATTATTTTATTAGATAATAAAATAATCTAATAACTGTTCATTTGTTTAAACCATGACCTTGCAAATGTTAAGAGTGCAGATTAGCTAGGTCAACAAGGATGAATTCTAACTTGTTCTTTTTTTTTCTTTTTGCCAGATGACTTTTTTTTTTAACTCCCAAGCTTTTTCCGTCCATGTGGCTGTGCAGTTCTGTCCTGCTGAGTGCTAACATAGTTTCAACTCTTGAAAAGACAAGACAACAGGTAAAAAGACAGCTCTTCAAACATATTTGAAGCCACAAAATAGTCTGGAAATGTAGAGGAGCAGCTAACCTAATCTATAACTTTGAGCTTGCTACAGCTAGTTAGCCTGCTAAAGTACCATTACATCTCCAACATAGTGTATAAGAGTCTGTAAATGAGGACAAAGGTGGAAAACATTCAAGTGGTTTCTGTTATTTTTTGAGTTGGTTCAGCAGGTGGACAAAAAAGTTAATTTCCAACCCTGGTTACATATAAGGACTGTTCACCTGTTTAAACCATGCTCTTACAAATTTAAAGTTAAGTCAGTACTAACAGGTGCAATTATGTACAGGTGTAAATTCTGCAGTATTTGTAGTTCATAATTTAGAGAATTTTGTAGTCATGTGAAGAAACATCAACACACAGCTAATTATCGGTTTCGTTGTGGAATAGAGCAATGTCCAACTTCCGTCAGAGAAAAAGAAAAAATTTCAAAGAAAAAGAGGACTCAATCTTCATCTTGGTTGATGTAATTTTATATCGACTCTTAACTTAAAACACACATCTTAAATCAGAATTGTTCAATTAATTTGTTAAAGGTATCAATTCACCCAAATCACAAACATTTCATTTCATTAACCCATATTGTACTTAGCCATTCAGATACTGTATTTGTGGAATGTAATGCTTTCAAAAATCCGTTTAGCCTCACAAACTGTCATTCACATCCGTTGTTTCAGAGTGGTAGCAGGATGTAGGGGTAAAGTCTAGTCTAGTCTCTGGGGTGAGGTTCTCAAAAACCTGTTGTAATCTGGGTGAACTGGCCCTTTAAATATAAATTACTACCAGTAATTCATATTTAAGAGTTTTCCTTTTATGTTTCAAAGGTATCTTCCACCAAGATGTCTGTTGAGATGGAAATGACCTTACCTACAACACCAAGGGTAATCATGCTTGGTAAGAGGAATATTTTCTATCACTATAATTTTTTTGTAGCAATCTATGTAATAGTTATGGTAGTCTGTATTTTTACTCACTAGCATTAGCCTGACAAGGGTTTGTCTATTTTAGGAAATAGCTTGATGTCTGCAACCCGGTGGATGGTCAGTATGGAGGAGAAGGTATTTTTCGAGCCTGAGCAACTACATGACTTTGCCAGCGTCCTTGCTGTCTTTTTGGGTCATATTATGACTTCAATCTGGAGTATCAGGAGTCAGCATCCACCACGCTGGAGATGATACAACGGTAAGTACTCTACACCAAGCCATTTATGAATTAAATTTAATGACAGTTTGATTGATGATGAAGAACCATAGCTGATTGCTGTATTGTATGTCTTCATTTAAAAAAAAATACAATTAATATATTTTATTTCTGTTAAAAGATTCTTTGTGAGGATCAATTCAGATGTTGGTACCAAATGCACAGCCAAAGTCAGTACAAGCCGCAAGACGGGAAGTCAAGAGGAAAGTAGTCAGTGTCAACTCCCGGATCACCACCTTCCTCAAACGACTCGCTGAATTTGAATGGAGGACTTCCAACTAGGTAAGCATTTTACCAAATGTTTATTATTTTATTGTCTTTATTGTCCACCAACAAAATGACTAAAAAGATTGTTATGACATGTTGTATTTCATCGTCTCCTTGGGGACACTTGCAGGGTCTCAATACAGTACGCAATCGTTTGAATTAGTGAAGACTGACTGACTGCTTTTGCCATAAACAATCCAAAAACCTGAAGTGAAGCCAGTCCTGCTCATTCTTTATGCAGCTTCTATTATCACTTCAGTGCAATTGATTTTTTTTTTAAAACAAATTATCAACTTAATGCTGCTTTATGCCAATGATTTTATGCATTTGGACATTGTCACTTCAGCTTAATTTGTCAGCCTTCCTGTTGATTTGAAAATGTAGATAACTTCCTGACCATCTCATGACCTCCCACATCGTCTTATTCTTTACAGTTCAGCTTCCACAAGATGGATCTCACTGATTTTGTTTGACGAATGGAATAAAAGTTCTTCTGATGTAGGAAATGCATCTGATATAACAATATTTAATTTCAACAAATCTGCTGAAAATAAATACCTGTTTTATTCACAGTGTTGGACTAAAATTTGCTTTACTGTTCACCATTTGAAATTTATACGGTTTATAGTAACAATATTCTTGTATTAAAAAATGTAAACTTTAATTGTACAGTGCAAAACTGACATTAAGGTTTGTAAACAAGTTTACAGTTATTGGATCCAGATGCTTTACCATATTGAAAAATACATTTACAGTTTTATGCTATAAACTGCATTTACAGTAAAGCAGTTATAACTGCAAAGCACACTCACAGTAAAAATTAACTGTGAAATATCATGACAGTAAAGGTACCGTAGAATGGCAATTACAGTAACTTACTGGCAACACTGTTGCCAGTAAGTTGCCAGTAAGTTACTGTAGAATGGCAATTACAGTAACTTACTGGCAACACTGTTGCCAGTAAGTTACTGTAGAATGGCAATTACAGTAACTTACTGGCAACACTGTTGCCAGTAAGTTACTGTAGAATGGCAACTACAGTAACTTACTGGCAACACTGTTGCCAGTAAGGTACTGTAGAATGGTAATTACAGTACCTTACTGGCAACAGTGTTGCCAGTAAGGTACTGTAGAATGGTAATTACAGTACCTTACTGGCAACAGTGTTGCCAGTAAGGTACTGTAAAATTACAAGAAAAAGTCTAACAGTGCACGGTGTTGTGCGTGGAAAAAAAACAGGCGTGAAAACGATGATTATGTGCCGCAACGCCGGGACAAAAGCCATCAGAAAGGCTGCTTAGACCAGAGCATCCCGAACAGATTTCATATTGAGTTATAGTGTCACACACTGTTAGACTTTTTATTGTATTTTTACAATAACTTACTGGCAACACTGTTGCCAGTAAGTTACTGTAGAATGGTATCAGTAACTTACTGGCAACAGTGTTGCCAGTAAGTTGCCAGCAAGGTACTGTAATTATTCTACAGTACCTTACTGGCAACAGTGTTGCCAGTAAGGTACTGTAATCACCATTCTACAGTAACTTATGGCAACTTACTGGCAACAGTGTTGCCAGTAAGTTACTGTAATTGCCATTCTACAGTAACTTACTGGCAACAGTGTTGCCAGTAAGTTACTGTAATTGACATTCTACAGTACCTTACTGGCAACACTGTTGCCAGTAAGGTACTGTAATTACCATTCTACAGTACCTTTACTGTCATGATATTTCACAGTTAATTTTTACTGTGAGTGTGCTTTTGCAGTTATAACTGCTTTACTGTAAATGTAGTTTATAGCATAAAACTGTAAATGTATTTTTAGTAAAGCTGGTCTACTGTAAACTTGTTTCACAACATAATGTCAGTTTTACTGTAAATTAAAGTTTACATTTTTAATACAAGAATATTTTACTATAAACCGAAAAAATTTCACAAAAGAAATTTTAGTCCAAGTACTGTGAATAAAAAACAGGTATTTATTTTCAGCAGATTTGTTGAAATAAAATCCATTTATATATTCACAATGTCATAAAGAACAATGTCACAATACAATATAATGTGCTATAAAACAACAAACCATAGAACACACTACAGGTCATGTCAATAATATTTTATGGCACATGTATGTAGCAACATGAACATGTGTGCATCAAGTACCAGCCATAAACTATTTAAAGACTGACTTAAAAAAATATATAGAATATACTTCATTTAAAAACCAGCAGAGGCTGCATTGTCAGAAAACAGTAGCTTAAATGTGCTCTGTTACACAATACATCACAATAACAGTGCAAGTGCGATAATGTACTATATGGTAGACATTCATATCAATAAATATTGTTATATCAGATGCATTTCCTACATCAGAAGAACTTTTATTCCATTCACAAACAAAATCAGTGAGATCCATCTTGTGGAAGCTGAACTGTAAAGAATAAGACAGACAATGTGGGAGGTCACGAGATGGTCAGGAAGTTATCTACATTTTCAAATCGACAGGAAGGCTGACAAATTAAGCTGACTGACAATGTCCAAATGCATAAAATCATTGGCATAAAGCAGCATTAAGTTGATAATTTCTTTTTTAAAAAATCAATTACACTGAAGTGATAATAGAAGCTGCATAAAGAATGAGCAGGACTGGCTTCACTTCAGGTTTTTGGATTGTTTATGGCAAAAGCAGTCAGTCAGTCTTCACTAATTCAAACGATTGCGTACTGTATTGAGACTCCTGCAAATGTCCCCAAGGAGACGATGAAATACAACATGTCATAACAATCTTTTCAGTCATTTTGTTGGTGCTGACGGATTACTGCAAAGGTGTGCCTAATAAACTGAAACTGCATAGTATAAAAAAACACCTCAATTAAACGACTACACACTTAAACATTTCTGTGATTTAGTAAGAGATGCAGCGACATCCACTTTTTACCACGGACACAGAAAAGATGCAGGCTACTCTAAAGGGCTATTGTGTAGGAATCACATGCCATTTATAAATAATCATTAAAATCATATTAAAAAGCCTAAAGTAAAGTCAGAACATGCAAGATAGGAGGAAAAGACAATAAAATAATAAACATTTGGTAAAATGCTTACCTAGTTGGAAGTCCTCCATTCAAATTCAGCGAGTCATTTGAGGAAGGTGTTGATCCGGGAGTTGACACTGACTACTTTCCTCTTGACTTCCCGTCTTGCAGCTTGTACTGACTTTGGCTGTGCATTTGGTATCAACATCTGGATTGATCCTCACAAAGAATCTTTTAACAGAAATAAAATATATTAATTGTATTTTTTAAAATGAAGACATACAATACAGCAATCAGCTATGGTTCTTCATCATCAGTCAAACTGTCATTAAATTTAATTCATAAATGGCTTGGTGTAGAGTACTTACAGTTGTATCATCTCCAGCGTGGTGGATGCTGACTCCTGATACTCCAGATTGAAGTCATAATATGACCCAAAAAAGACAGCAAGGACGCTGGCAAAGTCATGTAGTTGCTCAGGTTCAAAAATACCTTCTCCTCCATACTGACCATCCACCAGGTTGCAGACATCAAGCTATTTCCTAAAATAGACAAACCCTTGTCAGGCTAATGCTAGTGAGTAAAAGTACAGACTACCATAACTATTACATACATTGCTACAAAAAATTATAGTGATAGAAAATATTCCTCTTACCAAGCATGATTACCCTTGGTGTTGTAGGTAAGGTCATTTCCATCTCAACAGACATCTTGGTGGAAGATACCTTTGAAACATAAAAGGAAAACTCTTAAATATGAATTACTGGTAGTAATTTATATTTAAAGGGCCAGTTCACCCAGATTACAACAGGTTTTTGAGAACCTCACCCCAGAGACTAGACTAGACTTTACCCCTACATCCTGCTACCACTCTGAAACAACGGATGTGAATGACAGTTTGTGAGGCTAAATGAATTTTTTAAAGCATTACATTCCACAAATACAGTATCTGAATGGCTAAGTACAATATGGGTTAACAAAATGTTTGTAATTTGGGTGAATTGATCCCTTTAACAAATTAATTGAACAATTCTGATTTAAGATGTGTGTTTTAAGTTAAGAGTCGATATAAAATTACATCAACCAAGATGAAGATTGAGTCCTCTTTTTCTTCTAAATGTTTTATTTTTCTCTGACGGAAGTAGGACATTGCTCTATTCCACAACGAAACCGATAATTAGCTGTGTGTTGATGTTTCTTCACATGAGTACAAAATTCTCTAAATTCTGAAGTACAAATGCTGCAGAATTTACACCTGTACATAGTTGCACCTGTTAGTACTGACTTAACTTTAAATTTGTAAGAGCATGGTTTAAACAGGTGAACAGTCCTTATATGGAACCAGGGTTGGAAATTAACTTTTTTGTCCACCTGCCACTGTGGCTGAACCAACTCAAAAAATAACAGAAACCACTTGAATGTTTTCCACCTTTGTCCTCATTTACAGACTCTTATACACTATGTTGGAGATGTAATGATACTTTAGCAGGCTAACTAGCTGTAGCAAGCTCAAAGTTATAGATTAGGTTAGCTGCTCCTCTACATTTCCAGATTATTTTGTGGCTTCAAATATGTTTGAAGAGCTGTCTTTTTACCTGTTGTCTTGTCTTTTCAAGAGTTGAAACTATGTTAGCACTCAGCAGGACAAAACTGCACAGCCACTTGGAGGGAAAAAGCTTGGGAGTTAAAAAAATCATCTGACAAAAAGAAAAAAAAAGAACAACGTTAGAATTCATCCTTGTTGACCTAGCTAATCTGCACTCTTAACATTTGCAAGGTCATGGTTTAAACAAATGAACAGTTATTAGATGTATTTTTAAAAAAAAGGGGGCGGGGGGATCAATTATCAGTTAACGTTATATTGTTCGACAAAGGATGTAACAACAATGCTAACAGACACTCAGCACTGAGCTTATCTCAACCCAAAGCTAGTCGCTCGAGGAAGATTTAGCGGCAAAAGCCAAGCTAAAACCTTCGGTAAAATTAGCACCTTAGCTAACGTTAATTAACCAGCTCAAAAAATAACACCATCATATTTTTCTATCTTTCACCTCATGCTAAGTTATAGCATTATAGCATGATGCTATAAGTTACGTTAGCTCCATCTAAAATATACATTGGCTTCAAACAGTTTTCTAAGTGTTTTTTTTACCTGTCTTGAAGAGCTGAAGCAGTGTGAGCCCACAGCGACAGAGCTGCACGTGCACTTGGACGGAAAAAGCTTCGGAGTTTAAAACAAACGTCATCAGAAAAACGTTGGAAGCGAAGCCACCCTTGATGACGTAGCTAGATAAACTGCATATTAATGTTAGCTAGGATGTGAAAAAAACAAAAATACATGCTCTCTTTCTGCCTTAAAATATGTTAACCACTAAAGGAGTAAAAATACAGAAACAGAGAACCACGATGAAACATCTATGATGACCGTTGGAAATCAAATAGAATTCTTACATGGCCAGCGCAAAGACATTATAAGTGCAGTACCACTACTGTAATGTGTAAACAGTAAATTACAACTTCAAAACATACAGTAAGTTACTGTAATGCTATGTACTATACCCATAATGCAATGCAAATTACAGTAACTAATTGTAAAGATGTTTTATGTTAGTTTACTGGGCATTTTGCGGTATTTAGCTGTAAAAAATACAGTAAAGGCTAACAGTGCAAGATATTATAAATACAGTACCACTACTGCAATGTGTAAACAGTAAATTACTGCAACTTCAAAACATACAGTAAGTTACTGTAATACTATGTCCTTTACCCATAATGCAATGCAAATTACAGTAACTAATTGTAAAGATGTTTTATGTTAGTTTTACTGGGCATTTTGCGGTATTTAGCTGTAGAAAATACAGCAAAGGCTAACAGTGCAGCGTTGGCAGGCAATTTCTCGGTTTTTATTCAATTAGTATTTATTTTAAAAGAATAAATACATACGAAAAAAAGACCGACAGCCCTATGCATAAGTTGGAGTCCACACGTTTCTACAGTGGGATTTGATGGAAGCTTCGATCTATCGAGTCCCATATTAATAGAAATGTTCTAGACTGAAACCTATTGGTTTGAAATATACACAAACTCTTACGAATCTATTCATGTTGCATGTAGAGGAACGTCTTTGATCCCATAAACCGCATGAACCGATCTTCGTTAATTTGGGTAAGAAATAAGAAATGGTTTATGATTAAGGGCTAATGTGCAGCGAGCGCTGTGGCTTTGTGTCTCTTTTAAAAGATATTTAGCAGAGTTAAATCAACAAAATTTAACTCTGCTAAGGCATCAAAATGACATTATAATACAGCTATTGATGAACGCTATTCAATACATCCAAATGCAACTTTTTACCGTGTAGTCTAGCCGGGAGCTAAAGCCAAATCAAAATACAACATTCTTCGACAATGTGCTTCAGGCAACTTTCTTTGGTTAGCGCGGCAGTAAAAAGTCGATAGTTCTCCTTATGCCCCTCTGAGAACATTGGCAGCACGACTCTAAACTTTGGCACTGCAAAGGAGAAGGTATCTATAATCTCAGACGCATTTAAGTGTTTTCGTGCGGTCTTGTGTGTGCGCGCGAGCACGCAGGCCGAGCGCCGAGCCTCCTCGAGCCTGAAGTCAGCGCATTGTTTCAAATGGCACGGCTTTCCCAAGAGTTAACCCTTTTCAGAGAGCAGTGTGGCAAATCGGGAGGCGAGAGTCTAAGGGCGAGGGGGCGGCCCGCAATTCTCCTCGGTGCCTCACCAAACCCGCATGCCACGAAGACAAAAAACTGCTGACGCACAAAAGCCAAAGAATCCGAAAAGTCCCAAAGAAATCAGAAAACGTCCGTAAAATTCACGTTTCACTTTCCAACTTAAGCAGGTGTTGTGTTTGCTTATTTTTTGTCGTTTCTACTGTTTGGTGTAAAGCAAATGAGTTTGACTGATAGCATTTCTTCGGATGCAAAAGTTTTGGGGTGTTTTTTTTTTTTTTGGTTTTTGGGGGGGATTTTTTTTACAATCAGCGCGTACCAGAAAATCAGAATCATGTGTGGACATGGTGGGGAATTATCACGGTGCTGCCTTGAACCAGGTGGCGTGAAACTCACACATAAAAGCCTGAATGCAAGAGTCAACATTTCCCTCTCTGCACTCCAAGAGCAACCGATATGGTTATCATTTTTACGCTTCTCTGTGAGTGTGGTATTTTTTTATTTTTTTTTTTTCTCTCGCGCCCCCACACGTTGATTTTTGGACGTGTGCAGATAAACATTCAGTAGTAAATTTACCTTCAATCTGCCTGCCAGATCTGTAGACCGCTTCTGCTACCGAAACTGTTCGACAGACCCAAAATGCTGCGTCTAAATCATATAAACTCGGGTTATACTCGTGTGAGTAAAGTTCCTGTTACTTTTCCATTAGTTTGCACAACCTGCTGGATAAAATTCTGCGCAATTATGCGTGAAAATACCGAGTCTTGCATAAGACGGGGATAGTCACGTGTGCCACGTTAATGTAAATCATTAAAGACAGAAGGCATAAATCCGTTGTTTGGACAAAGTCACAAGAATACCTGTTTGCAGCTTGAAAACGCTTTGACGGCGCTCTGCTATATCAACACAAACAGTGAACCTAAGTATTACATTTGCAAAAACCCTGTATGTGGAGGAAAACTTAAACGGCACATGGCCTATCACCCTCAATATAAAATGTGGTGGTGGCATCATCATGCTGTGGGGATGGGTTTTTATTTTTCTGCGCGTGAAACAAAACAAAACAAAAAAATTAGTTTCTGGAAGTTCAGCGTTGGAATATCTTGTAGTTGTGAATGCAGCACAAAGCAGTTCCACAAATGATTGAATTTGAGAAGCTGCATACAATGTGAGAGCTTCATTATTAATTTAAAAAGGTTTTGATATTAATTCTTTATCTTGAGTAACAATACAATTCAAATAAAATACATGTGGAGCGAGACAAAAACAAAACAATAAAGTTAAATATAGACAATCATTCTTGCTTGATTATGTCAATAAATGAAAACAGTTTTTAAAATGTTTGCTGCTCTTGTTGTGTTGGTCTGTAGCGGTGGTTGGCTTATGCTCGTGAATGACGCCATTGATGCTCATTTGAGCGCAGGAGACAGGCGGGATGGTTTGTATTCACATGTTAAGTGGGTGCTCCTATAAAAAGCTTCCCCGGATTCTCCGCTCAGGGCAGCGGAGAGGGAAAGAAATTAACTTCAAGCAGACTAAATCAAAATCTGGACTAAAAAAGAAAAGAAAAGAAAAGAATGGTGGCAACATCAGAATGTGGTGAAAAGGGCAAATCCGGAAACAAGGTACAGATATAACGAAAATCGATGGATGTGTGGGGGGGGCCTAAAGACTCAAGCTGTAGAAATTAACCTAAGCCTGACCTTTTCACAGGTTTCGAAACCACTCATGGAGAAGAAGCGAAGAGCGCGAATAAACCAGTGTCTGGACGA
The DNA here is from genome assembly GCF_019740435.1 of Gambusia affinis. NCBI lineage: Eukaryota > Metazoa > Chordata > Actinopteri > Cyprinodontiformes > Poeciliidae > Gambusia > Gambusia affinis. The sequence continues at coordinate 10,918,827 of NC_057868.1, forward strand.
GTTGAAGTCGCTTCTGGAGAGCTACTACAGCAGCAGTGTGAGTGCGGACGACAAGTCTGGGCTTTTAAAAGATGGAACTTTACACGAGTGATCCAAATGTGACGATTTCTATCAAACTGTTTTCTCAGATCCGAAAGCGCAAGCTGGAGAAAGCCGACATCTTAGAGCTCACGGTGAAACATCTGAGGAACCTCCAAAAGATTCAGAGCAGTGAGTTGCTAACTTAATCTGCGTCATTAAAGCAGCTAAACGTGTTTCTATAAATTATTTCTCTCTTCTTTCCACCTCGATGTTTGCCGCAGTTTCCGCCGGTGCGTCCGAGTTTCCTGATTACCAGCTGGGCTTCCGGAACTGCCTGGCAAACGTCAACCAGTACCTGCTGCTGGCTGATCACCTGAACGGAAGTGAGCGCTGGATGATGTCGCAGCTCTCTAACAAGCTCTGTCGCTCTCGGCGGAGAGTTGAAGCGTCCAGCACCACGGACAGCGACCCGAGCCGAACTGAGGCGGCGGAGGAGGAGGAGGAGCAGCAGCAGCAGCAGCAGGGGGAAGAGGCGGCGGTGAGGCTTCGGCTGCCGAGCGCAAAAGGACACGAAGAAGAGAGGAACCCGACCAGATCTGTAATACCGAAACTCCGAACGGCTCACACGGTTTCTTCTTTAGCCATCGAAGATACGAACAAGTTATTTGACGCCAAACAGACCCGTGTTTTTGCGCAGAAAGCTCCCACTGGAAACATAGAGACGCAAAGCAGCCGTCACAGGAACCCTGAGTGCGCCAGTCCGCGGCTTGACGCGGGGAACACGGAGAGCCATGTGTGGCGGCCCTGGTGAAGCTGATTGGGAAACTCACTCACTGAATGTTTATAATTGCACTGTAGATTTTCACCACTGTGTTATTAAGCTCACTTATGTATTATTTTATCAATAAAACTGTCGAAACATTGACTGAGTTGTTCATGTAACTTGGAAATAAAAAGAGAAAAATTATAAAACTTTGACCAAACATCATTTGTTTTTTGTTGTTGTTCTCGTTGTTGTTTTGATTATGATGTTTTTAGTTTATCGTGCAAAAGCTTAAAAAAAAAAAAAAGACATTTCGAGCCCTTATTAGTCGAGTCATGAAATCGCTTTTATGGAGGTCAGAAAAATCATGAGAATATTTAAAAAATGTGAACACCAATAAACATAAACAACTGTACTCCGTTGTGATCAGGTCCCTTAATTCCGGAGTTGTATTTTCCACAGAGCTGCACAGCAACTCAGAGTGAAAACTGGATGTCCCAAGTTCTGAAAAAGAAAAAACCGAACTAAAAAATGTCAAATATCTAAAAACAAAACAAAATAAAGTTTCCTGCATCTGCAGAAAAGATAAAAAGCTGTTACAGTAATTCTTTGGCTAATTCAAGTAACTGCAATTTATCACCTAAAAGACACCTAACGCTAGTTAAATGGTACCCAATTAAATTCAAAATAATCATTACATTAGTTTTCCTGTTTGTTGTACTTCTCCGAAAAGAAAGAAAGAAAGAAACAAACAAAAAAGAACTGATTTGTGAATAAAACATGAAAAGTTTCTGAAATAGTAATACACCTTTTGGCTAAAACCTATTTTGAGAGTCGCAGCTAAAATGTGCCGTTCACTGACAACGACAACGATCAGCTTCCAGCCAGTTTGACTTTAATATAATGTTGTCACTCATTAAGGCGGATCTAAACTTAAACTCTAAGACAAAATAGATCCAAGCTTAAGTTTACACTAATTGAAGTCTTATGGCAGTTTTTTTTTTTTTTACTTTTACTTGTACTAAGGTGATGTTTTCAATCATGATCTAACCAATGTAGGTAGGATTTCTTTTTTGTAAAGAAAGCAATGTCTAGTATCATCTAGAACCATTTCAAAAATAACATGCTTAATTAAGATTTAAACAAAACCCTCCAAAATGGAGTTTTACAGTGATCCAGCAAAGGTTGCATCTGAAACTGAAAAAAGTCCTGAAACTGGAACAAAACCGGGACCGAGACAAATTAAATAAAAATACGAAGAATTAAACAGAACATAACGAAAACAAGATGTGTCACATAATGAACTAAAATATAATAAGGATTATTTTAAAAAGGAGGTGTGAGGTATAGAAAACAGAAAGAAATCCAGGATATTGGAAAACATCATCACAATTCACAGTTTCAGAGTCTTCATTTATTTTTCCCAGCTCTTCTGGAGCTTTTTCTTTCCTTCTCTCGTCTTTGTCGCGCAGTCACTTTTTTTTCCTTCCCAAAAGTATGCCATGAAACGCATCGGACGTGGACGCGCTGCTTTCATTCTCCTCCACTTTCACGCATAAGTACCGAAACCAGAGCGGGGAAATCGGACGCTTGTCGGACAGCGTGGCGATTTTCTGCTATAAGCTGCGAATTACACGCCAGGATCCTTCATCAAAGTCCACAGGAGCTGGAGACGGTAAGGTGGCTGCAGGAGGACAATGACGCATTCAGTCCCCGACTCCACAGATTTGGTTGCACGTTGAGTAAGATCAACATTTTTAAGGGCGGAATAAGTCAGTAATGTGTAGACTAGCACTTGTTTTTTTACAAGTGAACAAAAGTTTGATATTTATGCTGTCGTAAATATTTCTGCATTCTGACGCAAAGCAAATGCGCAACATAGTCTTGACATATTCCAGAGAGTGTCATTTCGTGGAGTTTGAGTCAATATTTAAAACCAGATTCTATCGTGTACGTTTAAATATAACAACACTTTAAAAAAATAAAAATAAAAATCAACCTGATGCACGATGCCTGCGGTCTGCAGGTGTCTTTAACACAGCAGATTAATCAGTCTGCTCCCATAAAGCGCTCTTTAGTTTTCTCCCGCTGCCTGGGCCGGGCTGTCATAAAGCGTCTCTCTATCCTGGGAAGGATGGCACCTTACAGCGAGGAGAATCGCAGAAACGCCCACAAGCTCTTTCAAATGGCGCGAACTGAAATAACGCATCTGCCTCCCACACGAAGCTGGTTCCTAATAAAAGAGGACATGGAAAAGTAGAAGCAGTTATTTCAAACCAAAAATAGTGAAATGTAGTTGTCATTTCAAGTAATATATTCGTTGTTCTAACCCTTTGCTTGGTTGGTTCGCCCCCTAAAAACTCAGCCTGGAAAAGCTCGCATCATCAAAGTCAAAGCTGCTCGCTAATAAGACCTCTGGGGGCCAGAGGCACAAGGAAAGTTTGTTTAATGTGATAAAGGGAGGGTCACGTGACGAGCGCACTGAATGCACTTCAACTTTTTCTAAGGACTTCTATGAACTCTTCCACACATTGTTTCACTCTCCAAGTTTGCTCCACCAGAATAGGGACGCACATGAGAACTGAAGGGAGGCAGAGAATCCTCTATTAGCATGAGACTGAGGTCAGCCGGGCGGAGCTAACGGGCCAGACGTGGATGAAGTGCGCTCCAGACGCTCCTTTCTGTGGCCTGTTTGCGGATAAACTTTGCCCTTGAAGGCGCAGTTTTAGCAGTATCATGACGGGTAACGACGACACAGGATTTATAACATCGGGGGCAGAGAGGAATGATGACTTTCTGTTCCAGGTTGATTCCGGCTGCAGACCATAGGATTATTTCACCGCCGGGCTGTAGATTCAATAGTATTCGACATTTCTATCAGAACCATATCTAAATCAGTAATTTAGATTAATAACCTGTGATATGGTTTATGCCCATAGTGCACAAAGGACACCTAAAGCAGTTTTCTTGTCTGGCATATTTCAGCGTGTTACTCCATGCACTGCCACCTATAGGGCAGTCAGTGCAAATTCACTAAAATGCTTTCAAGTCCACACGGCCAGCAGTCAGTTAGAAATGTCTGAAATGATGAGACCGAAGCATAAACAGAGAAAAGGCCAACAAGTCATTGAAAATATTTTTTTTTTCTCCCATTGCACAGAACAACAAGAAAATAGCCGGTCATATGTATCACTTAAAGCACTTTAAACTACAATCACACTCACATTTGCACACACACGCATACACCAACACACAGACAAGCAGGCAACCTGGGGATTAGGTACCATGTTCAGGACATCAACACAACAGGAGAAAGGTCAATTCAAACCAGTCGCTTTGTATGATACTTTAAATCATTTGTTTAATTGGCTTTTGCTGAACATCTATTTGTACGTCCTTGTTGTTCACCTGCCTGAACATTCTTCTTCTTTGGCAAGTGTGTCTAAAAAAAATTATTGCTTTTTTTATGAATAGCTATATAAAAAACAAACTTTCAATGTATTTAATGTTATTAATATTCCATAGTTTGGTCATTGAAATACGTGCCGGGAAGGGAGTTTGTGTCCTCTATGAAAAATTAAGCCGAAATGACCGGGTCAAAAAAAAGATGATTACCCTTACAGTTATCTTTAGAGAACATGGTGGCATAACCTGTGTTTGAAGTTTAGGAACAGCTCCTTTTGGACTGACTGGTGCCCAGCATCACATTATGTAAAAGTCAAACTCTGCATATTCAGAAAAAATATTACAAACTATTGAGAAGGTTGGAGGCAGAGAGATCATCTGGGCTGGACATCATGACAACTAAACATTGTTGAGTCAAATTAACGATTAGGGAAGTCTCATGGAACAGAAAATGAACACAAGCGTGGTACCTCATATATATACACAAAATGAATTAAAATAAAGATTATTAGGAAAGAGGTGTAAGGTGTGAGAAAAAAGAAAGAAATCCAATAAGATGCCCCCCCCAAAAAAAAAAAAATTATTAAAGACATTTGAATTAAACAACTAAAAAATAAGACGTTCCTTATTTCTTTTCCCAGTGTTTAAAGCATTCCAAGATTTCATGTTCATCCAGGCTTTAGAAAGCAGAATCATCAGATCGACAGTTTCCACCCAAGTCCAGTGAACAGACACCAGAACGATTCTACACACAAACTCTTACGTGTTTTCATGTGAATTTAATCAGTCATATCATGTCAACAAAGTCATCAACTCAACAAGAAACTAACATTTAACGTTGTTCGTATTTCGGTAATCAACCTTTGAATATGTCACAAAAAATGTTTAATATTGCAAATACAATGAAATGAAAAAAATGTATATATACTTATTCCACAGCAACATATGACTGTGCGAGGTGATTTGCTTCCCAAAGAAAACAGGGTTAAGCAAAGCTGCTTGACTGAATAGTCTGAAATTGGTAAGAAACACTTAAAATTTTAACAAAGCTGCTGTTAAAAAAAAAAAAGCATAAAGCATAAATGCCCAAAAAGTGCTACTCTATTCATTTGGACGGAGATGGTAAAACAAAACAACAAATTTTATGACAAATAAAGGTGCAAAAGGGGATCATTTCAGTTCTTCATGCCTACTTAATAAGCTGCACTTTATTAGTGCAAATACATTCACATTCACAGTTACTATCCACAAAACTCCCAACTGGGTCTTCTACCTACTGTCTCCATTGCATTATTTTAGCAAATTATCACTTTGGAAGAGATGAAATAATGTAGTTTGTTGATTTATTTAGAATTTTGCAGAAACACATGGCTGATTTTTAGTAAAGCTGTTGCTATGTTAGAAATTATTGGGCATTTTACTTTCTGAAAATTTGAATTTAAAATAAGAAATGTAGATCTTCAAGTCACTTGTGAAAGTACTCCCACCCCTTGAGGATTTTTAAAGATACTTTACCACATTACAACCACAGAAGTAAACTTAGTTTTATGAAATTTTGTCCCACAGATCAACACAAAGTAGTGCGTAAATGTTAAGTAGATGGACAATGACTGACATTTTTTTTTAATTTCTGTTACATGATTTACAATCTAAAAATTTGGTAAGCATTTCAGGCCCCTTAATACTTTGACACCCGTAAGTAAAATCCAGTGCTAGTAGCTGCCTCCAGAAGACGACTGCAGATTGATAAGAACAGTAATGTCTAAAGAAAGTCTTGTTCAGATGGGAACTAATTAGATTTTTTACTTTATTTATTTTACTTGTGTGGAAAAACACCATTTGTGGCAGAAGTTTAACACGTCGTGTTCTGCTGAACACACAATCTTCACAGTGAGACGTTATGGTGGCGGCATTATGCTGTGGGAGCCTTTTGCCTCAAGATGCATAGTGCTAAAAACAGGGTATTTCCAGGAGGAAAATCTTCGCATGTTTGGCCTTCCTGTTGGTATTTCTTAAAATAATAAAATACACTGAGGTTTGTGGTTGTAATGAGATAAAATGTGAGGTAGGGATAGTCTCTGCACGGCGCTACAGCATCCCTCTAAAGATTTATAGGGGTTTACTCTGATATAATCTACACTTTATCTTTGGAGAGCCCAGTCAATTAAGCAAAAGAAAACATTAGCTTGACAAAACCTTCCAAAGCCCATTCATCTTCACATGTCACCCAGGAGAACCAGGTCACTTACAAGTTGAATTTTAGTTCCAATTTATGGTTCATAATTTGTGCTTTTCACCTTTTTAAATTTATGAGAAATAACTAAATGTGAATCAAAGCATGGTGTGAAGTCAGATTATTGAGGATCAGCAGGGGGGAGTAGAAAACACAACTTGCATATTTATTTTAAAAGCTGTTTGTTATGCAATGAGCTACATCTGTGCCTCATTATCACCAAAGTCAAGTAAGATAAACCTTTGGGAGGAAATATTTCATATAAACAGAAATTCCCAAAAACAAAAATATCCACTGTTCTTCATATTTACATAACATCTGAATTCTATTTTAAAAATAACTCTTTACTTCTTTATAAAGGATTGGTCTTCACGTTTTCAAAAGATCACAGAAACCGTTAATTAGGCAAATAATGGAGTGTGTTTAAAACTAATTTTCCATTTTATGTGAAAAATGTTTTATAAAAGGTTTTATGTGGTGACTGGTAATTTAAAAATGAAAGAAGTTGAAATGACTCCTGCACTTAAGCAAAGCTGAAGGAAAATGTACTGTATTCAAGAAAGCTTGTGTTCGTACCACACAACAAAAATACATGACAAGCCAAGTAAAACACAACTCAAGTTCAAGAATTTAAAAGAAGACAAAAGAAAACATAGTAATAAAAATCCTTACCAATCCACATGAAAATATTTTATCCTCCTATAAGAGCCAAACGACAGAAACAAGGTTCAGGAATGATCACAACAATTAAAAATAGTTCCCTTGTGTCAGTGCTGGCAGAAAAGTGTTTGTCACTGGAGATTTTGCTTTGTGACAGATAAATAGCTGGATTGATCAATATTGTCACCAGCCCACACATGAAATCAAGGCCCAGTCAAAAAATAGGTCCAAAGTTCCTAAGGCCATCTAGGATTAGCAGATGCTTATCTCTGCTAGATAAGAAAACTGAATAATGGCACAAGTAAAAAGGTCGATATGTTCCAGCCTGTCACTTCTCTAAACCCACTGAGGTTTTCAACTAGATATTACGTCCTACTACTTTTATCAACATGGGTGCTTTGCTTCAGGTGGTGGAACCAACAGAATCAGAGTGAAAGGTAATATATCCCGAGGACGATGCTGAAGGTGTGCTTAGGAAACTGTTTGTGCTGCCCTTACTCTCAGCCTTGCTGAGGTGCTTTTGCTTCAGCCAATCAGCTCCAGCATTGGACATGGCACCTTCACCTGTCCTGTGCCTGCTGCCAGAGTGCCCTACAGTCCTCTCTCTGCGTCGGGGTGAGCCCCCTCTGTCCTGCTGTCCCGCGTCACGCTGGCCTTTACTGCAGCCCTTCCCTGAGCCACAAGCCCCGTGGCTCATCTTGCCAGGGGACCGGTCCGGTTTGGGGGAGCCCTCTGGCGAGTTGCCCCTGCTGCTGCCGCTCCTCTTGTGCTCCGAGGTCCGCCTGAGTGCCTGGGGCTCCCGCTCGAAGTCTGTGAGTGGAAAGTGGGGAAGGACGATGGCGTGCTGCTCGTACATGTTGGGGATGAGGGAGACGGTGGACGTGCGGCGTGGGCTCCTCCTGGGGCTCGGCACGGGAATCTCGTCTATAAAGTTAATCACCTCGTCGCGGCTGAAGCACCACAGCTCGTCCTCGTAGCGCTCCCCGCCGCACACGATGCGAGGCAGGTGCCTGAGGGAGTGCATGTTGTCCTCAGATCGCCGCCGCTTGCGGTGGGGGTGGTGGTGATAGTGGCTCTCCTCGTGGTAGGAGACCAGGCTGCTCCTGCGCCTCTCGCGGCGCGGCAAGGTGGAGCTGTAGTGGGCAGTCACTATCACGTCCTCGGTGGAGCCCCATCGCTGCAGGTATGAGGGGATCAGGTCGCTGGTCCACATGTCTGTTTCGTCGTGGGAGTATCTTCTTGTAGGGGGCACCTGGAGGAAAGACACAAAACAAACCCTTCATAATAAAGACTGATACATTAAAATGCATAAAATGTTACACTGGCTACAAAAAATATGGTAAACATGCTATGTATCATTATCATCCTTGTCAATAATATAGATTATGTAAAGATTTAGTGCAACCTAGAATTTTATTAGTGCTAATTCAATTTTTAGAGGCTGTTTACTGTGGTCAGTGGAGAAAGAAATGAGGCAAAAACAACTTACATTCTGCATAGCGCCCTGACTCAAAATTAAATCCCACATGCAACAATTTCAAGCTTCTATTTCCTCATTTTAAGAGAAATTTTTAGCATAAAGTTATTCTATTTCTATAATCTTATCTTATAAAGGTTTCCTACTTGTTATACTCACATTGTGTTCTGACAACTATTCAAAGACAGTGGGTTTGTCAGGATCACGTCAAGAGCCTCAAGACTGATATCAGTCTGCCCCCCTGTGGCGTCTTTCAGTAAATGCAGAGAATTAAACAGTAGACGATACAGTAGCATTGAACTCTAAAGGTGGGAGAGCTGGACAGCAGAGGGCAGCACAAGCTTTAGAATGAGTGAAGATGCAGGACAGACAGGCAAACATGGACACAGAGCAAATAAAGCCAAAGAGGCTTTATTCTTGCAGTTGTGAAGCTCAGGCTACGAAATCAGAAGGATTTGTAGACACATGTCACACTCGATCTACTTTGGAAACAATGTAATAAAGTTCACTGAGTCAAAGTTCAGTCAGACATCCTGTAACTGAAACAACAAGTTTATGTTTTCTTTTTTGCAGGTACACAACACAGTCTAATACAACTACACAGCAAAATAGATCTACCGATGTAAACAAAGGACAAAAGATGATGGACGGGGCACCGAGTTGGTATAATGGAGTGATGGCTACTGTATACATCTCTGTTTTGATGACGTCTTAACCACAGTCAGGTCAAAAGCACATTAAATGCTGCGTTTGGTGTGCCCATCTTTTATGTTGGACATCGAATGTACTGGGCCAATTTAAAGAAATTGATTTGCAGTGTGGATACGTATAAAATAGACCTCAATGATACTTTTTTTTTTCCAATTTTTACTGAATAACACAAAGATGACACAGTACTACTTTCAGATGCTTTGCAAGAGGTAATATTGTATGGTTGGGAATTGCTGACTTTGACGTTACATATCCCCACTACAGTCTTTTAGGACAGTTCAAACTATGATTACTTTAAACCATGTTAAGGTGATATGAAATCAGAGAGAGTAAAAGGCTATTTTCAAAATGGAGCCAATGTCTGAATCAAAGCAAATACTTTCATTCTGAATTTGTTGAACTGCCCTGGAAGGCTGCGAGTTGCTGGATTGAATGGACATAATGCTATTTTTTTATTTATTTATTTTTTGCAGAACATGAGCAGACATTTATATCGCTTGAGGAAAATCCTGAAATGTAGAAGGTAAGTCAATTACTACCCTCTTACCCTCTTCCACAATATTGTAATGCTGTTTGTAAGTTCATGACTAGGATGTACTACTTGGTAAACGAAGCACAGTTAATGTATTGATGGGACTACTGATGGTCATATTTACCAAACATTAGTCAGCGTGAGAATATTTTAGATTCACCCTAGGAAAGCAAAAAACAAAGGCCAAAAAAAAAATAAACTGCTGCAAATCAGAGAGAAAGCATCACAATTATTACCATTTCAATCAAGCTGCTGCAGAGTCATACAAGGCCACTTCACCATGCATTCAATAATAAAGTAAAATTAATTATAACTGATTAAAAAAAAAAAAAAAGAAATGAAGGAAATCAATAAATATACCTGCAAATACTGCATTTTATCTTCCTGTTGTTCCCTCAATGGATACCCTTGCAGAACCCCCCTTTCTAAGGTTGAGAACTCAAACTTGGCATTACGGTCTATCATCACGATTTCAGGCGCCGAGCTATAGTCATATGGTCTGTCATATATTAAGTCGGCATGAATTCCTCCATCTTGGCTGTTTTCTGCAAAGTGCAGAAAAGCACGAGCATCAGGATTAGAGAGCAACGAACTCCATACACAAGACAGACAGACAGACAGACGAATAGAAAGGAGAAACAAGTTCAATCGTTCTCTGATTTGTTGACTTCTCCTCTGTGTGTTCTGAGGAATGTAAGCTATAAGCAAAGAACCAAGCAGAGACAGCCAAGGAATTGCTTGTGAAATTCAAAACCAGAATTGTTGCAATATTTTAAATCTTTTTTTATTATTATTATTCTAACACAACAACTGTCTTCATGTTCACAACAAATCAACTGAAGATGGGTATAAAATGATCTTGAGGATAAATGTTGGCCAAATGGATGCAGGATGAAAGTTGCTATTTGCACAGGCAGCTTTGCATGCAAAGTTAGTAGCTTTGGGAAACAGGAAACAGTTCTTATACATACAACTGTGATGAGTTATACATGGCAAGCCCTCTGGAAAAAAAACAAAACAAAACAGAGAACTGGGAGTGTTAATTATCACACAGAATATGAACTGCCTTGTGTTTTTCATGGCACCCTTTGGACAATTTTCAGCTCTGAGGAAAGGTGTCAAAAAGAGAAAAAGGGTCAGAAGGTCTAGAGGGTTAGAAACGGGGCAGGAGGGATTCAGACAGGGTTGAGTTTAAACAAAAACAGGGGGAGAAATTTTTAGCCCAGTTCATGTTTCTACCTGCTGCATGATTATCATGTGACCTCATTTTAGAACCAGATGTTGCAGAAGTGTCTGTTTTCTTGGTGGAAATTTAAGCTGCACTGAATTCAAATGAATTTACTTGAAGTAAACTGAATTAAATCGAGTTGAACTGAGTACTATATTCTTGTTTAGTATGTTATGAAAGAGGTAGGTATCATGAGACTTTCTGATATTAGCTAAGCGTTGTTTAATGTGTGTGTGCCTTTAAATGACTTCCGTCAGCAGGTGACTTATCATTGCACAAATACAAAAAAAAAGCAAAAGAAAAGAAAACAAACAAAAAATAAAACATAAAAAAAGCATAAAAAATCATTAATTCAATGTATTTTAGGTTTGTAACCAATACCCAATTGTTTTATTCCTGACTTGAGGGAAATATGACCATCAAAATGACATGAATATGCATCTTAGCAGCGTTTGGTTCACTTTCACTAAAAGCTGTCAACCGAATGAGGAATCCTTTGTTCCGTTCCTCTCTTAAGAAAAACTTTCCAAGGGAGGATAGCCCACTTTAAACCATTACAGTAAAAAGACAAACAGATGCTTTCTTAAGCAATGTATCTTCATATATCTGTAGCAGTTTTAAAGCATAAATACAGACATCATAGAAAATAAAGTTAGAAGCACTTTATAGAGCTAGGCAGACACTTGTCGTTTCATTTTTTTATCTCATAACAAAGGTCACATGATAACATTTGACCTGTGACTTGAGATTATGTACAGATTAAAGAAAAGTAATTAAAGCTGCTTAAAAAAACTTATTTGCAAATGTTCAAACTTAAAAAGTACACAAGAAACAGAAAAAAAAACCCTACAATTTGTGATTTTGAGATAATAGTTTCAAAATCACAGAAATTTTCCATCAAACAATTGCTGAAGTTTAAAGTCTTTTCAAAGCGATGGCAGAGAAAGTGCCTGTGTGACTGTTCCTTGTTTCTGACAAGATGGCGCACAGAGCAACACTTCACTGCCGCTCTGCCAAGTAATTGTTTAACATTTTAAGTTTTCAGCTGCATCATATATCAGCTTTTAATCCAGGACGTTTAATCACTAACAAAAATAGAAATGTTTCCTTGTTTTCTTGACTGAACAGAAATAATTTCACCAAAAGAGACTCACTTAACATTTTTCCCAGCAAATACTCTGTCTTCATTCTTTTTAGTTAGAAAAAGAAAATTTGATGTAAATTTTCTTTGGATTACTCTAGACTAAAGCTGTTTAGAAATGTACGTTAAAAGCTCTCCTTCATTAATTTAACAAGTTAATTTTAAAAGTCTTTAAACATCATCAACTGGGCAGATGCAAATGAGGGAAAAACGGAGGCGGGGCAGAAGGGAGATGCCTTACAATAACTTACCCTCATCCACTTCATCGTTGGACATGATGGCGACACACTTCTCCCACACCATACGGATGTCGGCCCGGTAACGGTCGCAAGCCCAGAGGAACATGGGCAGCAAAATGGACTGAGCGATGGAGCACCACAGCACACACAGCACCATCCAGTTATAGGAGCGGTCGAACTTCAGACTGGCAAAGCTCACCACCTTTTTAGAACAAAAAGTAAAGTCTTTTACAAGTTGCAATTAGGCTTTTAATGTCACAAATCATATGATGCTGTCAATTTTAGCAACATTCAGAAAACTGTTTAGGGGAAAAATTGAGGGATATGATATGATACTCATACTCTGGTCAGGCGTTAAGGCTGCATGATATTAGAAAATCTTGTGTTGGTGGCAATAATTGTAAATTTAGTGATGACAATATCATCAGGCTATTTTCCTATTTCCTCTCTTCCTTATCTGTGCTTCCATCACTCTGTGACCTTTAGGATTTTGACCAATGTCGTTTTTTGTCCAATGTGACCATCTGCCTCCTTGAGACTGTGTCTATACTGGCGTACAAAATGCAAGTTCATAAAACTTGGGAGTATATTATTAGCTGACATTTATAGCACTCCAAATAGTCCTTTATGGACTTTATGACTATTGCACAATGAAATACTCGTGATACACTGTACAGTCTTATCAGACATCTATAATGACATTACTAGATTGTAAAGTTGAAGTAATGGAGCACAAACATTAAAGGGACATTGCCTCATTTCAGTGTTAACATAAAAAAGATTACACGTAACACACAGAAACACCAATTAGAGAGTGATGCAGAAAAACTGTAAGTATAGACAAAACAGGCTTATAGTTTACATATAGTATATCTCTTCATTTTCATCAAACATATGTCAATTTGTTTAGAATCATTTAGTGTGTGATTATTTTTACCAAACTTCAAACAGATGCACACATAAATCACTTTTACATGCAACCCTGAAGTTATTGATCTTAGCATCAAAACAAATCCCATCTAGATCAGATATTGTACAAGCATTTGATTTTATTTCTGGGCTCTCTAAGCCTGGATTACTCCATGTAACTCCATGCACTCCAAAACAAAGATGCAGTATATTTGTGTGTGAACGGCTTTCCATGCATTTAAATAGCTCATTAGATCAGGACCAGAAGACTTGCTGTTTCGTTCACTGCACTAGAAACATGGTCTGTCATCAGTAATTCAACCCTATGAAACAATATACAATGCAGTGTTGTTGTTGTAAAGTGTGCAATTATTTTTTTTAACAAAAGGAGTGGATTATCTTCAAGATAATTCAGCAAAAAGGCATTTTTAACACCGATACTGAAATAAACTATCTCAGCATAATGCTACATTATTGCTATGCACTGAGAACACTTTTCATCTTGCACGAAAAACTGCAACACAGACTCCAAAGTATAGCCTCTTCTCATGATGACATTTGCAACAAAAATAAGAGGTCTAGTGAAAACACAAATACAGAAAAAGAATGTCGAGCTGTTCAAATAAGAGGCTCTTGATTTGGCTGAGCGAGTTTTGTTTTTCCTCTCCAGCTTAGAGGACCACAGCAGACACACGGCAGAAAATTTAGCAATGAACTGTTTTGGTTTTACATTAAAATTACAACTTAACAAGAGAAGATAATTCAAAATCCAAAGTGTCAAAATACAAATAATCTTCACAAAACGTACACTTGTGAAGCAGAGGAAGAATATTTCTAGATTGAGACACTTCAAATAAACTGTGATCAGCAAGTTCTCAAGAAGGGAACAACTAATTCCTGAAATCACATCATGTGATGTGATTTTAGGAAGCTTTATGGATTATAAAAAATATTCATCAGATGGCCTACATAGACAGACAGAACCTAAGCAGCATATAAACTGACCAGATTCTTGTGCCTTCTGCAGCTTTTATTGTAACCAAACTGTAACTAACTTGCTTTCAGGAGGCCAGGCTGGTTCATTGTGGATACAAGAAAAAAAAGAAGCCGGTAGCTTTCAGTAAACACCCAACTTTGAGAACTTTAAATGTCTTTTGAATAGGGAAGATGTGAAAGACTATTAACTCATTCACTCAAGATTCAGGCATACTTTAACTCAACATTACCAAAAATTGCATAAGCAAAGTCACAGTCTCTTTATATATAGTAAAAGTACTTTAAAGAAACAAAACTGGAAGAGATGGTTTGACAGATAAAAATAAGGGATATCCAAGAGGAAATACGCCCGGCTGTTTTGCCTGTCTGTTGAAATCAACAACTACAGATACCGTGCAGTGTGATTCATATTTATTGAATTGCATAAATCTAAACCATTCTTGCAAATCACGGGGAAATAGTTTCCAAAGCCATATTTTCTCTTTGTTTTAGTCTCTCTAACTAACATGGCTCCATTTTCCATTGAGAGCTCAAATTTGACCATCTAACCCACAGGTGTCAAACTCCAGTCCTCAAGGGCCACTGTCCTGCAGATTTTAGATGTGCCACGGGTACAAAACACTGGAATGAAATGGCTTAATTACCTCCACCTTGTGTAGATCAGTTCTCCAGAGCCTTAATGACCTAATTATTCTATTCAGGTGTGGTGCAGCCAAGGCACATCTAAAAGTTGCAGAACAGCGGCCCTTGAGGACTGGAGTTTGACACCCCTGATCTAACCCCTTAGCCACTACCTACAATAAACTCACCAGTATGGGGAAACCAGTCAGGAAGTCGTAGATGAAGACGATGCCACTGATCAGGTAAGTGATCTGCAGCGAAGTTTTGAGAGGCTCTGATCCGTCTATGGATGATCTGCGCTTCCCCTGAGCATCCTCGACCACGATGGTCGGGACATTGAACTTGTTCTTGTCGGCGTTATGGCCCGCCTGAATGGAGAAGGTCTGGAAGAGAGCAATGCCGATGCAGATCACGCCCATGGCCACGCTGCCGCCGATGAGCAGCAGGAAGCACACGCCGAAGCCCAGGCCGATCTCTGTCACAATGAATCTGCAATCGGAGGTGTAGAAGCGATCGATGGTGTCGTGCCAGCCCACTGCTGGGAGCGTGGACAGGATGAAGGACACCATCCAGATGCCCATCACTGTGTGAACCGCCTGCTTTTTGGTGTTACTCAACCTGGAAGCATAAGCAAAGAATTTTGTTTCAATTCAGCGAAGCTGTCAGGGCTTCAGCTCAACTTGGCCGTCGCTTTATGTTCTGCTCCGTAAGTTCTGCAGCTTATTAGTTTAAAGCTTGTGAGCCTCGTCTTCTCGGCGAAATCTCAGAGGTATTCCTACTAAAACTTTACTGCAGTTACTGTATGCCTGGAAAGCTGACAGAGGTGTACAAAGCCCTGCTAAAATGTTAGACTTTGATAAATTATTTCTAACTTATTTCAAATTTAAATCACATTTAACCTCAATCAAATGGAAGACTGAACAATCACCTGTTTGCTTAAGTGTGAACACTGTTAAACTAACATTTTGATGAAGAACCTTTGATTCAGTTTCAGCGCTCAGGATTCTTGTGTTCATATTTGCAGTCAATTATAATGAACCTGAGTAAACTACCAAAGTTCAGCTGTCCTAGTGAGACGTTCCAGACATCTGTTCCTTTTCCTTCTTGGCTCAGGCTGTATTTTGCTGAAAAGCGAACATCATTTAATCCACAACATTATCCAAACACTGTTCACCAAGAAAGGCAGCCACTGATAAATGGAGAAAATGTAAGGCAGCAGGGAAAATACAGAAAACTAGATGTTGTAATAAAACCATCCAATTAAAACTGGTCAACAAAGTTGTCCAGAGGCAGACAGCAACATTGAAGCGGCTGCAGAAATGACTAACAACTTACTTATTTAGTTCTAAATGTGAACATCTCCTTGTTATGACCTGGACTTTGAATATAGTTTTCTAACTCTACGTACTCTTTGTTTGCATTTCTAGTTATTGTAGTGTTCAGTTTTTGTGTTCCCTTTCTTAATCAGTACTTTCTCCCAAAGCCTTTCATTCCACATCTGTTCTCACCTGCAAAACATTTAATAACTAAACTCCTATTGGTTTAGTTACTCCATTGTCAGATCCTCTGTTGCTGCTGCCAGCCTGTTCTTGAATTTCAGGTTCTGCTATTGAACTGCTTCATTCGTTAAACTTACTTCATCCATGTGATTGTATTTGTGTCAGCAACATCATAGCCTGACACTCCTGGTATCTCCATATTCTGGACTAAGGTCTGGTGTTGAAAGAGAAAGATTTTCTTCCACAGTAAACATACATTCCCAAATAAATCTCCCAGAACCTTTTGGGAAAATGCATTATAGTCTGTTAAAACAAAACCTGAACTTTTAGCTACAATTCCTAAAGGTAAGCTTGGCACCAGAACAAGCTAAATCTGACAATTAAAAGTCCATTAGTTCTCCTTTAGAGGGCTAACAAGTAGTTAGACACGTTTTTCAAAAGGGTTCAACACAGGGAACCTCAGGAAAGCAACAAAAGAATAATAAATTGCGCAAAATATTAAAAGTGCAAGGAAAAAAAACTCCTCATGTCGGCCTTTGGTGGACAGGAATATAAATTAAAAATACATTTTTAAAAAGTACATTTAAGATTCTAAAACTGAAGATCTGTTTTAAAAAAGCACCTCATCAAAAACAGTGATGGCCTGGACAAAGCAGAGAAGAAAGTGGAAGGAAATCGATTTTTTGCTGATAGTTTCCTTCGGTCCATTTGTCATCTGGGTCTTTTTCAGCATGAGAGAATTTCCAATTCCTTTCACCTCCAAGTCGCTGCTACAATGAAGAATATTCTCTGTCGTTGTCTTCTGGTGGTGTGGCTATTGGCGCACTTAGCAGGAAGACATATCCGTCTTAAAACTATGGTCAGTTTTAAGATGAATATAGTTTTCTGGTTTGTTTCTGAGTACAAACAAACCAGAAAACAGATACAAACTACAGAGTAAAACCATGGAAAGACTAAATGACGTTCTGACATCTCACGTTTAAATTTGCTATCAACAACAAACTAAAACAGCAGGAGCTCCTCAATTCCCACTTTCTCATTTCACATAAAGGCAGATCGACTTGGAGTTTAAGAGAAGAGAGGAGATAAAAGACAGGAAGCTGATTTGCTTTGCTCAGAGTCAGAATGAACCTGTCATTAAGAAACAAAACAGGGCCCAGGAAAAGTGTTAAGTTTGTATTTTCCCTAGGTGAGTTGCTGCTGATAATAGCCATTCAAAAATGTTGCATTTAAATATTTTTCACAATTCTTGGCGTTAATCAATTTAGATGCATGTACAAAACCTAATGAGACCTTTTCATTGCATGAACCAAGGAACTAATTGGGATTTGGAGGAGCTCGATTGGCTTTGATCAGCTACCAACACATCAGAATCTTAAAAGTTTTATCTTTTTCCAGATAGTGACTGATGTTACAAAGTGAAGAAGGCCTAAATTTAGATATTTCCAGTTTCAGTATGATATTCAAAAATTAAGTCAGAAGCTATGAAAAGAAAACAATTTTCAGTTACACAATAAAGGTGTCGTTCATTCTGGATGTGAGGAAGAAAGGGAAAATGAGACTTTTAGCAGATAACAGGAAGGCTAAAATGATTATAGTAAAAGTGCTCCACATTATTCTGTTGAACTTTCAATCTCTGCTTGTCATGGAACATGCAGGATTTGGAAATACTGATAGACTGGTTCTTAAAGAGAAAATATAATCAGCTAAAGTTGGTTGACTGCAGGTGAAAGCTTTATGAAAACTGAGAATAGATCACAATATTCTGACAGTGAATTTTACCACTTCTGTCTTGTACTAATTTTGCTGGATAAGTGGTCCAGCGGTCTAAAAATTACAGATTTTTAAAGGTTATGTTTATTCTAAACTGTATGTGAATGTTCACTCTTTAATAAGCACAATAGAAGATTGACTAATTTATATAAGTAACAGATGCCAAGGCTTCCCTGCAGTTAGACACTAAAATAACCTGTGATCTATTTATTTACATTACCACTTCAGTTCATAAAACACTTGCTTTATAAATTGCTTTTAAAAATGGCCTGGCTGAAGTAAAGTATTTCTTCTGCCTCATATATCTAATTAAAGTAAACTCTTTTCTCTTTAAGCTCTTTCAGCCAAACGCCACAACAGCCTCTCCAAAGAAATTAAGAGCAAACATCGCCTTTACGTCTCCTCTTCTCAGGATTATCCTCTGAAGATGCATCTCATTCTTATCAGGTTAAAATGTGATTTTAAAAATATTTCAAACTTGTTTAGTCTATGTACACTGTGTCAACATAAATAACACAGAAGGGGCAGCAGTTGCCTCTATTTTTCCACTGTGTTTTTTGTTTTGTTTTTTTTGTTGCAAAAACAAGTAGATCTTGTTGTCACAGTGAGTAATGCTAGCCTTTCCTGAATGTGCCTGGGGTACATGGGGGAGGTTACGTCACCAAGCTGCATGAATCTATTACCAGAGTGAGCGAGGAAAATAACTTACATGAGATAGTGAGCACAGGGTGATGAGAATACCTCCCTAAATACAAAGCTGGAACTCATAATTCAGGGCTTCGGCGTATGTTAATGTCAGGGAAAAGGCAGGCCTGCCAGCTCAGCGGGGTGAATGGGAAGCAATTTAAAAGAAAGATGAACACTAGTTACACAGCCCGAGTCTGGAACTTTGCTTCCTCCATATCACTGTTGAAACTAACTTAAAAACAAAAAGGAAATCAAGAGAGGGGACATATAAAGATGAGAAAGTAAAAAATGAAAGCATTTTGTGCCAAATCATGTGTCTCTGTGTGTGTGTGTGTTAGTCAATAGATAACAGATTGACTAACACACAAAGAGCAAGAGAGAGCACTTTTTTTTTTTTGAGCAGCTGCTTGTGTGCAAAACTTGCCAAGCTGACCGCAGACCGAGCATCTGTAGGGTTGATTGCCACTGGCAGAGCAATCACTCTGTTTTCCAGCAGGGAAGAAAAGGGAGCCAACATATTGCTGCTCTTTACCAGATGCACCATGGTTAGGCTTTCAGGAGGATACAACATGCACTGTGCATGTAATCTGTAGAATAACACCATCTACGACCTGTTATTATTTAGCCTTTACGCTATGTTTATATTAGAAAATCTTTCGACAGAATATTATAAGGCTGAGATATGCAAATATTGAATAAAAACTGAATACATCATCCTGTATTCAAAATGCCTTAGTGTGTAAAAAAATAAACCTAGCCGTTGTATTAAATCAGCTTCTTATTTTAGTGCAGCACTTCAATGCTGATATAATAAAGACACGATCCTGTTTAAAGCATGTAACTCGGTGTGAACAGCAGACGTCCCGGGAGACGAAACGAGACGAAAATAGTGGTGATGCTGTTAAAGTGTGGTGAACCTCGGTTTTATTATTACTCACTGTTTCTTGTTAATATCATATGTTGTGAGAGAACCGAGTGAAGGTGGAAAATAGAGCTGGCAGATACTGGCTGTTCAGACAGACTGACACGGTGTTACCTCAAATAACTGCAACCAGCTGACCTGCTAGCAGGAAAGAGATTTCACCTGATGCGATCCTTTCCACTCACAAACTGTACACAGGATGACAGATGCCTGTGTCCTATCTTAGAAATCTGCGACGAAAATCTAAAATTTCTGACCTGAATGACACCTTGTCTTCTGAGATTTGCTTCTTTGGGTCTATGGTTAGAGTTAAAGTTTATAACTACCCTGTTTAATACGTATAGTTTGAAGATATTTTATATGAATGCTTACACGTAGAGATAGGACTGATCCAGCCCAGTATCAGTGCTTGAGCGATACTAACAGCGTTCTTGGGTCAGATATTTGACTGATATACCTGACACAGGTAACATGTCTATCTGTGGCAGCTGTCGATTATTTCTGACTGAATTTGCTGTCAGTAGGTAGCCTGCTGCATGCACAGCAGCACTTTCTTCAGTTATTTTTGTCCTAAAAAGGAGAAAATAAAAGACAGATGTTTGTTACGGGTTTTGAGAAAAAATTTAGAATCGTGGAAGTTATGTTGAATAGTTTATAAAAACCTGAGGAGAGAAGTGACTTTACAGAAAACTGACAAGAATCAGCCGCAGAAACAATCTGTAACTTCTATTTGGGCTTTCACTAACAAATAATCTCTTCAATCCATAAATTCCCAATTTGTTTGATAAATCAAATATATGGCGACAGTGGTAAAAGTTGGTCAAGTAACCGGTAGATTGCTGGTTGAATCCCTGCTCTGTTTGTCCCAGTCATTATGTCCTTGGGCAAGACAGTACACCCACTTTGCCTGCTGGTTGTGTTCAGAGGATACGATGGCACCGTTGTCAGGCACCAGACAGATTAATGCCGCAAGAATGCTGACGATATTTATGAAAATGAAATGTCCAGTGCAAGAGTTCCTCCCAATCTTAATGCAAAAAACATGAACATGTACCTTGAATAGTGGCCCACCCATTATATGTATTCTCACACTTATGTCAGAGGACACTCCAAACATACTTTACAAGGCAACCATTTCTTCTGCCGGGAATAGTTCCAATAATAAATGTCCCCAGAGGGAACAAGTGGAGCTCTCCATAAAGGGAAATTTAAAAAAAAAGGAGAGAACAACTGATCGTTTCATCTATAATATGAAAAACAGGAGCTCGTCTTTTAATTTGTATGACTTTGGTTTAATCTGAAACAGCCGTAGGACTTTTTAGTCTCATAATTAAATGTCATACCTGTAGTTCACTGGCCAGCGGACCATCCACATGCGGTGATAGGAGAGCGAGGTGACCGAGAAGCAGGTGACCAATGTTAGCGTGTAAAAGGTAGAGACAAACATCTTGCACAGACCCTCGTTCCACTCATAGTTAGAGTGCTGCCGCCGCAGCGTTATGACGCAGTACATGGTGATGGGTATAGCCATGTTGAGAATGTGTGTCCCTGCCAGGGTGCAGATGAGGAACTCCAGCGGTTTCCACTTTTTCTGCTTAGCACTGACGCTAAGAATGCTCCAAGTGTTGGCCAGGATGGACACGCCCGAGCAGACCAGCCAAGCCAGCGTGTTGGCATTGATGACGTCATCCTTCATAGTGGTCATCTCATCCACCATGTTGGTGCGGGGCGGGGCGCGGCCTGAAGGGCTGGGAGGGGCCGTCAGCAAGAGCAGGTACACGTGAGGAGAAGGAGGTGGTGGCGATGGGCAGGAGGGGACGCAGCGCGTCGGACGAAGCCGGCATCCTATCTGGGTGGGCGTGTACTCTCCATGGGTTGAGGACAGCAGGCAAATGTGGTGTTTGTGGAGCGGCACAGTGGGATGTGAGAAGAGAGGATTGGCAGAGCTGAGCCAGTTCCCTTACATGCATAAACCTAGAGAGACACAAAGAAGGAACAACAATCAAATTCAGATTGGTACAAAATCTGTGAACTGAATGACGATGCCTCCAAATACACAACACTCATCAGCGGTACATTCATAATGCAGCTTTTTAATTTTCCCTGTTCTGCTTGTTTGTTTAAACTGGGCGACGCAGATTTGAATAAAGAGCATAAAACCTACAGAAATCCAATAAAAGGAATAATAGATTTCCATCTGGTGGCTTATGAAACCACTTATGCATGAAAGAAAAACCAGGCCGGCACTGTGTAGTAAATCTCAATCACCAATATAAAATCAAAATACACCTTAGTTGCAACGTTCTGTAGTGTTATGCTGTGCTCCCTTCAAAATCTGGGAGTCTATATGCTTTACCAGTTGGGTGGATTCTCATTGACCTTCAGGGTACTCTCTTTTAAAGATTTTGACTGAGAAGATAAAGTTCAGTACAAGAACATCGTGATAGTAGAAAACAGGTTTATTCACAATTGATGTCATTGCAATGTTTACCAATAATAATTTCCCTAGTCTTATGCAGTCTTAATGAAACCTACATACCACAACAGACAGAAAAGCAAATGTGTAACCAACGGCAACATATTTTTGTTTCAGTCTACAACTATAAATAGCAATAAATGCAAACACAGAAATAGTCACCCAAATGAGTTTATTCATGCACCTAACCCTTGTTACTCTTGAAGCAGCTTCTACATGCATATACATATCACTTTGAATCAATCAGTCAAATGTTTTTCTTGCATATAAATATTCTGTAATATACCAGGTTAGTTCACCTGAAGGAATGGATGAGATATCCAGCATCTGTTTGTCTGTCAAGGGGGTAAAATAGGTACCAAAGATCATGGAAGGATTAAAACATGGTAACAATCTGCCTAAGAACAGTGATGGTGAATTTGGGCATGTTGCTTTTCTATGCAGCCGTGTCATTTGGCGTTTTTACATTAAACATTTTCTGTGTAGCAATCCCTCATAACTGTTGTCATTCACCTCAAATGAAATGCAGTTTTCAACAAAACAGACTCAGATTATAGGTACTTAACAATCTTAGACAATAATGTTAATTATCAAATCATGACCAGCTGAATGAATAGTTTAATGAAGGTCGACATGCATTGGTATACTTGCAGTCAGACTAATCGCCATTATGCTGTTATGCATATTTGAGGATTAATTTAAAGTAAGCTAGCCATTTCAAAACGTCAGACAGTATCCTTATTAAACGCATATTTGCAGTGTCTCATCGAAATAAATGTATACGCTTAAAATGTACATATTTGTACGAGTATTTCTGCTGAGAAAACTTATGAACAGCTGAGAGGAAACAGCAGGAAAGCCACCTCTGTCCTTGTAAATCCTCTCAACCCAGTGTAGGTGGCGCCAAACAGGAGAACTCTGACTAAATAGCATCACTATGAACATGTTTTCCAGCCCATGCATATGACCATTATAGCACTGAAAACCTCCTACAGCAAAAGGATGTTGCATCTATAATGTGCAGCGAAAGATATCAAAGGTCGTTTCTCTCTGCAGCTGGTAAACTGAAGAGCTGATTACATTTACAATTTAAACATTATCTTAATGGTCAAATACATTTGTTATAAATAATTTACATCTACTTTTATTCATAACTGTAGCATTTTCTCACCACTTAAAGTACCATTATGGTACAGTTTCTACTTTGTCTTTAATATTATTGATTATTTTATTACTTTACATGTAACTCTGGGCTTCCTGTCACGTTGCTGCTAACACTTGAATTCTCCCCACAAGTAGAGGATTATTCTACAGGGTGGGCCATAAGTTTCCATACATACAAAAAAAAAAAAATTGTATGTATGGAAATGTTTATTTTTTGTTTGTCAAATGGTTTTTCTTGACAGATGAACCATTTGTATGTATGGATACAACCGTTTTTATTTTTGTGGGACTCTGTGTAATCGCTGCACGTCTTGGACCACTTCATGGTTGATTCGCAACATTTCCAGTTTTCTGATACTTCCAAATAAGTTTTGGCGCAGTGTTGTGTGTGACGCTCGTTCCATGTTTTTGTTAAAGTTTGGTGCAACCATGCGACTGCTTCCCAATCCAGCCATCAGTATGATTTCAATTTTTTGCTCTTTTGTCAAACGCATCTTCTTGGGTATCTGAAATACAAAAGAAATATAGATTTTACATTCTCCTACGTATGGAAATTTATGGCAAACTCTGTATTATATTCTATGCACAGTATCTCATTTCTCAGGGGAGTGTTTAACCACTGCCTGAATTAACTGTGAAGGGAAAAGGGAGAGGGACAAAGAGAGGTAGAAACCCTAGGAGGTAGAATTCAGTTCAGTTACTCAATCAAGAACAACTACTAATTATCAAAGATTTTGTCCATCAAATTTCAATGATTACTGATCCTCATCAAAGGGGTTGGAAAGCAACACAGGGAAACTAATACTGTGCTACAAATATTTACCAGAACAACATAACAAAATCTAATCTGTACAAGGATCTTTTTTCAGCCTACCACAACACATCTCATGACACTCATCACAAGAGGAAAACGCTGGTTCCCCCCCAGAGTGACGAGAAAAGTGCCTGGCACAGCTGGAGCCTGTTGTCACATCCATTTCCTGTCTTTTGGCTTGTCCAAACACTGACATGCTGCAGGCAGGACCCCTGAGAAGGAATGATGAAAACGGCAACAACTGTGTCACCGGGAACCCTGATCAAATTTCCACTGATCTAATTCTACTTCTTTCTCTTTACAGCAGGATTGCATGTAAGATTGTCGACTTTGTCCTGGAGAACAACAGACAACAGACAAAGACTAACCACAGGAAACAGGTGGCAGTTATAAATCTGAGAAATAAAACATACAGAAAGCAAAAGGATGATAGATATAGCAGATTTCAAAATTATACCCATTTAAGCATTGAAACATATATATTCTTTGTGCTGTTATTAATCTCAAAAATGTGCATGAAAGTATGAGCGATTGGTTGAGCCCTTTTACAGACTAAAACTGTAAAATTTTAGTTCACATTTTTGGTGAACTAAAAACAATGTTATGCATACAGGGTCTTTTAAGTTCTAAAGTTCAAAGAATCCCAAGGTTTAGCTTCACTATATCCCCCTACTCATTCATTTTTCACTTTTTGCTGCCTTTACAGAAGCACATTTTACCCAGAGAAGGATGAAGCAACACACATTGTATCCACAGCCTTCAAAAACATTCTGGGATACAAAAAGAATGATTCATGGCTTTGATTTGGGATTCTCCAGGTGGTTGGGATGGACTGAGCAACAGAAGAGTGCTGAATCAATTAAGTACTGAAGCAAGCGTCACAACATGACCCAAATCAACTCAACATATCCCATAAGGGAAATACAATAAATCAATAAATTTCCTTTGCTGGGAAGACACAGAGGCAGAGCAAGAGAAAGTATCTGAAGCAGTAAGGTACGGCGTAAAGGACATAATGGAGGTAGAGCTGATTACTCTAATAAGATCTGACCAAATATTTGTATTTAAAAAAAAAACACATGACCTTTGTTTTCTCAGACTAATTGTTCTTGTTGAAGATCAGATAGGATTAATAAAACTGTTACTACATGCTAAATGCAAGAATAATGAGAAAGAATTTATTACATAACTCCTAATTACTTTCCTCAAAGTCAGAAATGTACATGCAATAAGATAACTATGGAAAAGTTTGCCTTGACTTCTCAGTGAGGAAAAATAAGCTTCTGACTCATTTAATTCAATGTTTTCTGGTTTCATCTGAGTGTAATGAGAATCTCAATAGTTTTCATATTCAGGAATTTAACACAGACTGAGAAACTGTGAGATTTGCCCCTCTGCCTCTGTCTTCTACATAAATGACGTATGGACTCCGTCTAGTTGACGTGTTTTCTGTGTAACAGCTGCTCAGGAGTTATCCAGCAGGAAAAACATGCAAAACAAAAGCAACTTTGGAAAGTATGACTACATTTGTTTTAGTCTGTGATTACTCACTGATGTGAGACATTTACCGGAAGCAGCTATTCACAACAATAAAACTATTGTTGCTTTTATTGGTTGTCTTGAGTCTGTCAGACCTCCAACTGAGCACAGACAGATATATTTAGTGGCTGAGGGACATGCGGTGCTGTTGTTCATTCATATAATGTGCAACTTAATTCAAGCAAATTGTTTTACAGATTAAACATTGCAGGTACAATCTTTGTCATATGTTCAGAAACATATGTAAAATCTAATCACAGGAGAAGTTTTAGAATTGAATAGGAATCGTATGAAAGACCGTGACAGGTTAGTACTTAACGACCAGAGACACCAACACCAGCAGAAAGTCGTGTTCAATCTAATTGCTATTCAGGAAAGGCAAAAGCAGGTTTCTGTTGTTAAAACAAACTATTTTATTCCATGGAAATCATTATCTAATAAGCAATGGTAGTTTAAAGGTTCTTTTTTTTTTTAAAGAGAACTAATTAAACTTATTAATGCTGAAAGCTCTTCATGGTGTACTCCGGGTGATTTGAATGAAGTATGACACTTTTGAAGATGTTTTTTATATTGGAGCTCTTCTGACATGGCACAAGTCGACTTTTGTCTCAGTCCTGCTCTGACTAGCCTCTGCTTCACCAAAGTATAATGTCTGCAGACATTAAACATCGAATAAAATTGAGATCATACCTTTCCTAGAAAGCAAAAGAGAGTAGAAAAAAAATTTGAAGCCCTTCCTCCAGGATGACTCAGTCAGCTTAAGAGGTACACAAATGGGTTTAAACTCAATAGAGAGAAAATATTCGACAAGTCCAATTTCTTAATCTCTGAATGTGTACAACTGGTATTTTAATGTCCAGGGATAAAGTGAACTATAGTCAGGCACAAAATAGGAGCTACTTTATTACACTTAAGCTCAATATTTAAGATGAGTCAATGTCATTAACATTTTTAAATACATCTTTGACACACATATGCCCAGTATTTTAGTTTGACCTGAACAGCATTTTTTGCTGGTTAAAAATAGACGGCGAAAAATCAGAAACACCAGGCCAGTAGGTCCACAGGACGTTATAGTTCATGATTAACTGATGAAATTTCCAATTCAAACTGAATGTAAGAAGCCCACAAGGGCCTGTCTTCCTTAGAAGTTTGTAATTTTAAGGATACTGACCAACCCAGTTCGGATTTGCCAACAACCCAGTAAGAAATGCAGATCCAGCCAGCATCATTTTATACATTGTGAAACCTTCAATCAAAAGAGGCTTAATCAAATAAAATAAAAAATCCACCAAAAAACATCAAAATATTATTTTTTCTGCTTCTCAAAGAAGTATTGCGGTAGAACAGGAGGAGCAGTAGTAGTAGTAGTAGTTGTAGCTCAGGTTTTATTTAACCATTTGACTGACGGCCTTTCTAACTACAGAAGCTAACAGCTCGATTGCCCACAATCCCACGGGCCTTCAAGCCAAATCTGTCCTTTACACAAGGGAAATCAGCACTGACAACTCCACGTGCACACACACACCGATTGGAGACTTTCTCTCTCTGACACCAAGACACTGAATGTTAAATGAGAGGCACAGATTGGAAAGCAGAAATGGGTCATGCATTTTAATAGCAATTAATTTTACATGTTACCTAACTTACATGAACTATCGGCATGAAAAGCAATGCATGAAAGTGAAGCTGTAGTTAATATATATTTCTTCAAACAGTTCTTTTTTATCAATAATTATGCTATTTGGATGTTTTCCTTCAAGGACAAATCAAAAATGATCCTATTAGTTAGATGTTATTTGCAGATTCAGATTTGTCCATTTGCTCTTTATCAGTGGAGCAGATAAAATGTTGTTACTCCTCCATTAAGACAAACTATTGAACCTGTATAAAGATCTGCACAAAAACACAACCTCTCAGTCAGAGTATTTGACCTTCTAGTAAAATGAAGCCTCATTCAGCCAATTGCTGTAAATTATGAAAAAAAGTTACTTTTTTTGTTTTCCCGGGTTTTTGTCATGTCTTATTGTGCTTCTTGTATTTGTTTTTATTTGTACAACTTTGATTTTTGTTGTACGACACCTTGTGACTTTGTGTCTGTGGAAAGTGCTTAATAAATAAACTTCACTTACTTACTTACAGCTTGTTGTTCAGGTTCTGAAATAGCAAGCAACCCCAGATCATCGCACTACCAACTCAGCTGTTTAACTCTCGGCATCTTCTTTGTTTAAATATTAGTTTTAAACCACATGTAACCTGACACATATCTTAAAATGTACCACTTTGGTGTAATTATGGCACAAAATATTTTCAGAAAAATCTTTGTCAAGATGGTTTTTGGCAGGCCTTTGGGTCAGTAATGGTTTTGGCCTTACGACTCTCCCACGGAGGCCATTTTTGCGAAGCCTCTTTCTTATTGTTGCATCACAAATGCTAACCTTATCTGAGGTTAGAGAAGTAGTTCATTAGATGTTATTGTGGGTCCATTAATGTCCTCCAGCATGAGTCATTAAAGTACTTTTGGAAAGGCTCACCAATGGTTTTTGGTTTCTTCATTTGTGGGTAATATCTCAATGCAATTTGCTGGAATCCAAAAGTCTTCAAATCGGCTTTATAACCAACCAGATTATATTAATGGGACGCCAATGATTTTGTCTGTTCTCCATTCTTGAATTTCTTTAGATCAAGTTATGATTGAGACAGTACTTCATGACAGACAGGCTCTATTGAATGCTAGTCCTGCTAGTGAAATTCAACTCAACTTTCCAGAAATCATGTGGAAAAAGTATTTTGTAATTGCTTTACTCTGATACATTTAAATGTGATTTTCAAAGCAGGAAAAACAGAAAAAACTCTGTAAGGGGCCAAATAATAAAATAATAAAAGACCTTATAGTGCACATCAGGTAGCAGCTGTGTGTTTACAGTAAATACCAAACAAACTACATTTGGGAGCAGCCGAAATCATTTATCACCATAATGTCTTTGCCTGTAAGATGCGCACCATTTACATCGGGGAGTCCTTGTGAAAACAGCCACAGGGGAAAATGTGTCTTTATTCTTCAGCACACAAACTTATCTCGTTAATAAAAGGAACAAACAACTTCTCTTTTGCTTCTTTACCTCATGCTATAATCATCTTAGAAACAGAGAGGATGAGATCGAATCTTGGCCAGCCAAATATTGGCAGGCATGAAGATGGATTTATCTATTAAAATAAAGGATAGAATGGTATCTGCAGAAATTCAGACTAGTAATTATGCTGTCCCTTTTTTTCTTGGTGATATCTAAGCTACTACGCCAGCCAAGACTTGGTCAGTGTGTCAGGAGGGAATCTTTGCATCTTCCTGCTTTAAACAGTAAAGTAAACCTTTTATACATGCCCTAGTGTCCAGTGTGATTCATGGGGGCCTTGTTGGCCAGCCAACCACACTTCTATAGAGCCGTCAGAGATGAAAATAAAATATGCTCCACGGAGCATTGCTGCTTTCCCCAGACTACAGGCTCAGTACTTGATAATACATCTCTGATGTTTACACATGACAGGTGATTAACTCTGAAAGTACAGTCAGCAAAAATACATTTAGAGTCATTTCCTGCTGGTACAATGTTAAATGCTCAATTCTTCCTGGTTCTTCTCTTGTATTTAAAAGCTTGAAACTGTCTAAAGTTTGATATACAGTACAGACCAAAAGTTTGGACAGAACTGTGTGCCCAAACTTTTGGTCTGTACTGTATATATATTTGGGTTTTTTTTTCTCTCTGTAAACATCCAGTTACTAATTTAAAAATAGACTGAATAAGAGATGAACATGTGGCAGTCCCCAGAGGAATATCTATTCCAGAAAATCACTTACTAAAAGCTTTCTAAGACATATCGGGAGATAATGTTACATACAGACCTGACTGCTGACAGGAGGGACAGAGGGATAAAAATCAATATACTAGTACATAATTGATTCACAATGAAGAAATAAGGAAGTGACCTCAGAGAACATTCAATTTTTGCCAATGAACATGGAAAGAAGCTGGTAAATAGAGCACAATGGGGTTTAAAATAAAATAAAGGAGAACAGGACAAACTGAATGTATGGACCAGCTGGCTGGAACATCTTTAGTAGGGATTTTACCAAGAATATAGCAATAACTGGCTGAACAGTGCCAACAGTGAAACAGGAAATGGGATTGTGCTGAGGTGGGGCTGCATTAGAGTAAACGGCTCTGTTCACAGCTGACATTTACAGACTAATATATTCAAGTTGGAAGAAAAATAAGCAACACAGAAATTTGTTGCAAGAGGGGAAAAGAGCAGAGAGTAAAAGTGAAAACTGGAAATAACCAACAGGACATTATCTATTGGTTTTTAGAGTCATCTGGAAGCTGTTAAGTTGCCACTGGCATATTAATATTTTCTCCTCTTGAAAGCATGAGGTGATCTCATTTACAATTATGAAAGTGAAGCAGGAAAGAGTATGGAAAAATGTGTAAAACTTTAACACCTTTGTTAGAAAAATTTGACTATTTCCATTTAGAGAACTAAAGAGAATAAATTAGAACTATGTAGCCAAAAAGACGAATAGAAAATCGAGATCTGAAAGCTCTATGGCACAGTTCCGATTTCCAGTTCCAGCGGAGCTTTATTTAACCTGTTGATGTTAATTTCATCCTACAACCATTTCTCTTTAAAAATTTTAATTAACAGCATTCAAAATATTTTCTCCAACCTTCCTTTAGTGCATATTCATTCATTATTAATATCAAGAACAGATCACACAACATGTGCAAGAAAGAACTCAGCTAGCTAACTGGGCGTAGCATCGCTAAGCTCAGTTAGCATGGCTCACTGTAAATGGCAGGCTCTATTTTTGCTCCCTAGGTAATGTGGACCATTACCTCAATGCAGAAATTTCCAAATCTAGTGTGTCCTATTACAAGCAAAAGTTAAAAGCTCAAATCTCAATGAGCTCAAGGAGCAGAAGGCCAAAAATATTGTCATCAATAAACCAATTTGCTCTGAATAGAATGATAGGACCCATAGTAGCCTAGTCCAGTGCCTGATATAAATGAAGATTTCCTTGAAACAAAACAAACAACCTTGTAAATAGCACTTTCCTTTTTCTTTTTTTTTTTTATTGTTCCATCCTTCACGCAGTGTTGAAGTGTTCCTCTTCACCACATGAAGGATTGGGCTGACTCTCAAAGACTAATACACCATCAATCTTGCTCATTTACATTGAGTGCTCATTATCTATTTATAATGAGGCCAAGAAAAATTCCTTTGAGCCAAGACAGATCACCAGCACAATCCACTTTATCTCAGTATCCCATAGATAAACTAGAATGTCAAAATGTGCACTCATCCAAACGAGGAGATAAAGAACAGGAAGCAGAGGCAAAACATCAAACATTAAATTGATCTGCCAAAAGTAAGTGTTTTAATTAAAGTACGAATCACAGGAATTTGCAAAACAACTGCAAACTCTAAAGGATTGAAATCCATAAGCCCAATCAAATATCATATATCATATTGTGTTATATACAACTGACAAGCTCACATTTTTTCCTTAATTACACCACAATTACGCTAAATCCTTACTGGACATGGTCAGGATCAATATACTGAATCTTTTACTGTGTATGCTGCTTAGCAACTGTACCAAATCTTAAACAACTCTTAAACTGAAATAACAGCAGAACGTCAGCCTTTCACTCATTTTAAAAGGCCAGGGAGCTTTTCTTGGGTGTCATCTGACTTTAATGGTTAACCTGCCCAGCTGACACCCAGTGCTGCTCTGCCAATATTAAATTATTCAGACATAAAACTTATAAGACTAGCAGCTCCATAAATACCAACAAATCAAAACCGGATGATAGAAAGCTAATATTGTCCTACAACTCCAGCATTCTGCATGAGTTGCTTGGATACATTAAAAGGTGATTAAACAAGAGTGAATTATGACTAATGCAGCATCTGAGTTCACGCGTCCATCATCTTTTATACAATACTCATTAAGCATGTAGTTACAAAATTAGTTTATCTAACAGCAGTCATTGGCAAGTGTAAGGGAAAATGTAGCAACTTCACATAATTTTAAGCAGCTTTATTCTATGTAAAATGTAATATATTTTACTATAAAATGTATAATACATTTCAATGTAAAGTATATTCTATTTTATGTTCTAAAATAGAATATAAAGGAAATAGGAAAGAGCTCAAAACAACTTCTTTCTATGATTGATAATGAATGGATAAATAAAGCAAATGTTTGAGACAGAACAAATGCAACAGGTTTTTCTATATGCATTATAGTCAAATTGGTTTAACATTATTGAGGCTTTATTTTATTTATGCTTTATTTGCTTCACATATATTTTAAGATGATTCAGTAATAACTCGCTTATCTACCAATGCTGATGACATTAATCTTTGTATTACTTTTCACAAAAGGACAGCCTTACTTTTAACTGTGGTTTATTATTTACAGAACACATCAAAAGTTTTGCTCTGTCTCTTAATTTCCATTTAAATATATTTTTAAACTGTACATATAGTAATAATACTGCGCTGGAGATGGTTATTCCTGCTTTTTTGTGTGCATAGAAAATTTAAATTTCACTAGCCTTCCTAACACTTCTCTCTCTGGATTACAAACAGCCAAAACATGGAAGCCGTTCTAATAGGATCTCTAAACCTTTACTGATTGCCATGCAATGATTCCCTTTAAACTGAAGCACATTTTAATTTTTATTTTAAAAGTTGCTGCATAAACAAAATAGATTAACTTAACTATATTTTTTACTTTACCAGAAGTACAAGTAACCATTGTTTTACTAGAGTAGCACTTTATCATAATGTGTTTTCTTTCAACAAGAGTGGAAAACTAGAAACCAATTGCTTTTACACACAAATGTATACTCTTAGTTTGAATGATGTTTGTGTAGTTTGCGCATCTTGATCTTCCCATCGAGAACTGCTCTCTGTAAATGCTAACTTGTAACAGAGCACGCTCCCAGCAGATGAAAGCAGACAGCAAATGTGGAAGTGCACATACTTAAGGCCTCAAACAACAACAATAACATGTTGTGAGCACATGCCCCTTCCACTTAATCACAGCATTTCACTAATGCACAGCAGGGTGGCAGAATAAGTTGGCAGCTTGCTCTCTACCCAGACTTGAGCCCCTTTGTCAGCCCCGCACAGCTGAAGCCACCAAACAAAAAAAAAGGTATTAAAAATGTATTACCAAGCGATGCTAATGCTAATTGCTAAACCAAGTGAAAAATTGGCAGGGGTGTCAATAAAAAAAAATGGGTGACCAGTTTGATTTATCTTTATTTACTTTATATGACATTGATTAGAAATAATAATGTTATATAAAAGTGGACATTTTAAATGCAGGCATAATATCACCAACTAAATTTCTCTAAATCACCAAAAACAAAAAACATTTTCATAGTGTACAGGATTTGTACAGCATTTGCTAGGAAACGTAATTTACCTACATAGAATCCAGTGACTATGTTTCATTCTGTAAGAAACATATCCAGACAAGTTACATAGAAAAAGCTAGTTAAATTAACTTACACTTAAACAATTTTTATCCATTTTAATCACACACATAACCTAAATACATTTATATGTTTAAGTCACAGCCTTATATACTGACAACATGTACATAAATTCTGTCTTTTTTAAAAGATAAAAATGTGAGACAAAGTGAAAGCTGGAGGAACTATCATTGTCAGTTGAGAGTAATTTCTTTTTAAAATAATACACATGATTGAGAATTTGTTTTGATTCTCGGTGTGATAAGATGTAAGTTGCAGGGAAAGGGGAGGAGGGTGGGTCTTGAGAATGTCCTTGTTTATTTATGTCATTTTGTTTTTATTTTGTATTGTCTTTATGTTCACATAAAAAAAAGGACAAACGTGTATTGCTGATTTTTCCATTTTCATGTCTGATTCCTCAATCAAACTGTTTGACAACAAATAATACACATTATTGTAATGTGTCCAATTACTATCTCAAACACGATTTTTGTAAAACACATAACCTACTTATCAGAAATGTTTGTACTTTTAGCAAGTTTGTGTTTCAGGATTTTTTAATACATCCTTATTTATGGGGGATTTATTGCCATTCGTATCATGAAGCGTTCATACTGGAGGTTTCATTCTACCTGCTTTTCAAAGCTCTTAAAAGAGTTTCATCTATCAGACAAAGCAGAGTCTGTACCTATAGATCAAATGCTGTTGTAAACTTCCAGCACACGTTTCCCTTTTATTTAGAAGTCAGGCACAAAAAAAAATGCTGCTGAATCTAATAAATATTGAAAGGACAAAAGAGTTAAAGCATCTGAAGGATGGAAGATTAACTCACTTACTGACATATTCCTGACACGCCTACGAAAGACAGACTATATTTTAAATTATGAGCACATGTGGAAATTTCTGTCTGAACTGTAATGAGTTTAAACTGGTGATATTTTAATAAGTAAAATAATATGTGCACATTGGAGACTTTCTATCAGAAAATGTTACATAACAGACCCAGAGCAATGATTTAGAAAGAACTTTGCATAAACATCAGACCCTCTTTGAGACTGTAGTTCCCACTACCCTTCCACTTTCAGAGCCAAGAATCTCATGTATAATCTTTAAAACTTAGCAAGTCACCACTATGAAAATTATACGTAAAATTCAGTATTTTTTTGAAAAAATACAAATAAAAACTGTACCAGGCCAATCATGCTTTACCATCAAAGGCCACAATCCATCAAGTTTCATGATCATGGAAAAAGCATGATGATGGCTCCTCTTAACAACATGTGCAAATTGTTACACAGTGTGCAGCTGAATTTTCCATTACAAATGCAACCCTGAAGCCCTCTTCTTGTTTACAAAAGGTTACCTTCAACTTTGTCAATGAATGACAAATTCTGACAACCACAACCCTAGAAGTATTTGAAAGTGGTATAATGATACAGACCAACAAAATGTAGTGCAGTTGTGAAGTGGACAGGAACACATGGCAATATTTTAACCATTTTTATTTTTGTCTTCATGCTTTTTTCTGCATTCCTGGAGCATGATTCTGCCACCACCATGATTCATTACGAGAATGGTTTGTTCAGGGTGATAACCAGTGTTACTTTACATGTAGGTTAAATAGTTCAGTTTAGGTCTAATCTATCTAGCGTACATGTTTCACATCTTTGCTGTGTCCGTAACCTGGCTTGCCGAAAGCTGGCAATGGGATTTCTCAGGGGTTTCTTTTTCCTTCTTTGTGATATTTTGTGTTTCACATGAAGTTCCAAACAAAGAAAACACACAAATTGAAGTTTGTGAATTGATAAAACTTGACAAAAGGTTCAAGTAGTCTGAACACATTTGTTGAGCACTGTTTGCATATGGAATATTCTTAAATAGGTGTAAATATCCTAACCCTTCTAGAAGAAATAGCATTTCAGTCTGCTCTTTACGTAATGCTGCCATTACAACATAAATCTGCCTAGACGAAAACAGCTGATTTGTTGTTGGTAAATGGAGAATGGAAAGGTGTGAACGCAGCCTAACGTGGTCACAAAATGACAGAGCTGAACGTGCGACAAACAAAATGTCACACTTGCCCCGCAAAACATTGAGATCTGGTGTAGCAAAAACTGTGGCACACAGGCCGCAGCTCTTTTTCCCCCACGGTGATTGTTAGCTACCATGGCTGCTTTCTGTACAGTGGTGGGACCTGTGCTAAATCTAATGTTAAAATGATGTGGTTCTCATAAGTGTACACATCAGCTAAATGTCAGGTTTCTGTATTGTGAAATATTAGGACGGTGATAAATAATTTCTAAGATTTTTACCAGTTTAGGGTTGGCTGTAATCTGACGGGTTTTCTTGTTCATTCAAGTCTATTCACATCTTGACAGTTTTTGTTTTCTGCATCAAATTGATCAGACTTTGGAAACATCTCTTGTCCATATCTACTACATGTGACAACACGTGCTTTGTCAGAGTCAGTTCTGAATTGTCACGATAATCCCAAGATTTTAATATTCCATTCATTAAGCAGCTGTTTTGTTGTGCTGGCTTTATGATTGAACTTACGATAATGCCGAAAATAAAAACCGCTACCATTCTCCCTAAAGGTATTGTTCACTTCTGGTTCATGTGTAAGCTATGTCCAACATTTTCAATATATGTTACATTTGAAGTAATATTTGAATTTGTTTTCTGACTGGAAGACATTCATCTTGAGCTTATCGCACAAGGTGGATGATCAAAGATACCAGCGTAAACATGCTAAACAATGTTAAGCAGTGATCAAACATTTTTTTGTTGTTGCAATGCCAATAAAGATTTTTCTGTTCAACTCATTTTTTGTTGATTATTGAAATAAAATGTATGAGCCAGATGTTGTTGTTTTTTTTATTGTACTTCTTTAACATTGTTTTATTATTTTGAGAGATACACTTCTAATTTCCAATCAGAAACAAATGATTGAGTAATGGTTTCAACATGTGATATTATTGTCACATCAAACACATTCTGGATTGTTGTCAGTCTCTTTAACAGTTAAGATTGAAATGTCGCAATATCAGTTTTATCAGTATGTTTTCTTGTGTTGACAGTTATGAGGTAGGTAGAAAACTCTGGATTTTTTTAAATACCGCGCTCCTGACTGATACATTTGTATGAGGAGGTGGTGTTGGTCCTTTATAAGTGCTACATTAATCATTGATTTAGCTGGAGAATTGAAATATTATTTCAACCCTATGAGGAAAACTAAATTTTATTTCAGGTTAATCAGATTGATTTTATTGATGTTCAGTGTGTACCAAATAAAACTAAATACTGAAATTGAATACAAATGTACTTAAACATAGTATTGTTTGCACACTTATGAAACTAGATTATTGCTGTTTTTAACCTAATGCTTTAAAAAAGTTAATTGAAGTGTTTATGTTTCGTCATATTTTATATTTCATAAAAAGATTCCTAAATTGTCCTAAATGGAAGATCCGAATTGGAACAAGGTCCTATTGTCTGTGGAAATCGTCCAGATTGTCTTTAAAGCATCAGTAAAATAAGTAATAATAAGTAAAGACGTGCCACTAGTTCCACTGCTTGCTTGTTCCTGACTCTTTGATTCAACAAGTTCAAATTCTAATGGTGGCCAGGAAGATTGTTTTGATAAAATGGGTCAAACGTGAACCTCCTTTTCTTCAAGTGAAGAATCCTAAACGTTTTTGTTTAAAAAAAAAAAAAAAAAAGCTAGGAAATTCACTGATGGAAGGACAGATGTTTTTCTGCAACAATGATAGAAACCATTAGAGGTTTTGGGTTTGAACTATAACTTGGACTCTAGGATATTGTGTTGAATATTTTGGCGGGTCAAGGAGGGTGGACTTTCTTTCTTTCATTTTGTGTGTTGTTGTGTTATGATGCTATGTGTTAGCTTGTGACTGACCAGTTTTCCATTGAGCATGCGCTGAAGGTAAAGAAGCATGTTGGGGAAAAAATGGTGACTTTTTGCTAAAATTGTGTAGGATATGTGCCGCATCATATTCGGAAAAGGTTTTGAATTTGTTTGCCATGGACCTCTGTGTGCTCCTTTGGGAGTCACTGTACATTAAAAAGTACTAAGGCAATGTTTGTTCCACATGCTGGTAGAGCATGAGGTCACCCTTAAACTAAATTCAAGTTAAAACTTCCTTAAAAGGCAAAAAAAAAACAAAAAAAACATGTACTTTATACTAAGCAGTCTAATGTTGTAAATATAAAAACGGCTGACATCACATTTCTAAAATTAAGTTTACAAGTGCTATTGATACCAGTAATAACGTTTATGATTTCTAAAACATTCAGTAGGCTTTTTTTTTATGCTAATGTCAGTTTAGTCAACAGGTACACTGGTGTATCTAGGTTACATGTCCCCTTTTATTGGTGGGTGTTCTGTCAATACTCAGCGTCCTCTCTGTAATTACCAGTATAACGTCACATACATTTATTGTAGCTGATGCTCCTCATTTAATTAAGCTGCCAAATCCCATAACTAAACCTACAGTATACATTGCATGCCATTCATCTTTTAATCAGGCCACTTCTCGGTCCGAATTTGCTTCTGGTGCCATTTGATATAGGTCAGACCTGCCTGGCCAACGCAGGTCCACATTTTGATTCAAACATTTGCACTCATATTCACTTTCTTCGCCAGCAGCTGAGCTGTTTCTGCTTCAGAACACCACCTGTTTCGATGGAGCCTCGTTATTTCTGTTTGCTTAACATCAATTATGAATTAGCGGGGTAATCACCATCGAGTGTGGCATTAACATAATAAGCTACCAGAGTTTTATCTTACCTTTTTTTCCCCCCCGCAGGATGATCAGTCTCCTAGCATCTCATAATTTCTTTTTTTCCACACGAATGAAAGGCGGTTGCCTCGTCTCGTCAGTTCAAGTCCCTTAAAGTGGCTTTCCTGCGTTTAAATCCTCAGGCTGTATACAGTGACGGGAGTGTCGACAGCATTAAGTTAAGAGAATGACCTACAAAGAAAAAGGAAACCCACCACAGCACCGCAGCTGGAGCCAGTTACTCCTTGTCTTGCCAGTCTTTTTGTTTCATTCACAGGACGGCAAAACATAAAAAGAATATCGAGTCTTTTGGCTTGTTTGAACAACAAACATCGGATTTTCTTTGGAAACAGCGCTGAGCGGAGCGACAGTGAGAGCAGGTAAGATAATTGCAGAATAAAAGACAAAATCCTCCGACGCAAGCGAGGCGCGCGATGGATGAAGCATGACTGATGCGCGCTCCCGGCAGATGAAGCGCGCTCGTGAGTCAGAGACACCGCGGCCGTGGGAGTGAACCGCAATAAGGAATAATTCATAGAATAAAAAATACACAGGATTCTCATTTAGAAGGAGTAGAGCTGTTGATTTCTTTCTTTTCTATACTTTCTTCTTTTTTTTTTTTTACGCTTTCGCGAAAAATAACCGTAAGCATCACGGGCATAAAATGTTGTGAACTAATTATGAATGGACTTCATTTCCCATGTTCGGGGAAAACCAATAATTTAAATAGACCTACAGTGTTTAGATTTAGCAGCGGTCACCTTTGTAAAATGATCTAATCATGCATTAAACCCTGTATCAACTCATACATGCTCTTTCTCCATGTTATTCATTCTTATTTTACATGCGCCTTTCATTGACATTATAGGACTTGTTATATAAGTCTCCGTCCCTGGATGATTCAGTTAGAGCAGTTTTCTGCCCGCAGGGCTGAGATTGCACCCATATATGTATGTATTATGTATGTATATATGTATAGAAGAGAATCTCCTTAATAAATAGAGAAACTCAAATTGTCCCCAGTGCAGTGGATTTTGCAACAATTATGAGGATTATTTAATTTGTTTCAGGAACAGTCTGATGAGCAATCTCTTGCTTCCCATTCATTAAACGAGATGACTTATGACACTCATCTACACCTGGGAGCTGCCAATCTTGCACACAGTCAAACTCTTTCCTGTGAAGTGCCTTCTGGAAAAATATTAGTAAATCCCCAGCTGATTCTTCCAGGACTACATTCGTAAGTTTTGGGGTTGTTTTTTTTTTTTCCAATTTTGGCACAGGCTGTCAACATGCAAAACATTATATTTATAGTTTTGTTAGCTCGTGCTTATGCTTTCCTTACCACTTTAGATTTCTCCTCCCTTACCAGTACATATACATCAATTTATTTTAGATCATCTTGTTTCTTACCTTTTTTACCTCTGGTTTGTCTCCTGTTAACTTTGTGTGTGCTTTTCTGAATGTATCTCTGATGTTTTCTTATGTTGTTCATGGTGAAGAACCAAATGTTTTTAAAGGGACTGGACAGCATTTTTAGCAGGTTACCATACAAAAATCTGTACACAATATTTAGGCTTGACTGTGTCTCCATACACAGTAAAAATGGCGGTGGTGAATTAACACCAACAGTGTTAATTTTAACACCCACAAAGTGTCTATATGTGTCCAAGTCAGCTGGTGTTAAAGTAACACTTTTCAAAGTGTTAAAAGTTTGACACCCATTTTTTTGTTAAATTAACACCAGATATTGTTAATATTCAACAATATGGAGTGTCATATTAACATTACAACGGTGTTGGTGTTAAAATATAATGTCAAAAGTAACACTAGTGTAGTGTTAACCTCAAATATAATATCGTGTTAAAAAGGTAAATAATTGACCCCACAAGGTGTCAATATCAACCAAATCCAGTGGTAAAAAATATTCAAAACAATACACAGAAATGGAAAGTTCAACTTTTATTAAACCCATTTCAGTATTACAGACCTTCAATGCACAGCTCATACAAAACAGTGTTAAGGTGTGTGAATAGATTTTCCATGTTCTCAAAACATTCTCTGACTTTGTTTAAGGTTTGCTCATTCACTTCAGATGAAAGATATGCAAGAACAGCATCCTGTGCTTGAATATGAACATCATTAACAACCTCTTCCATTGAACAAGTTAAAGATTGCACAATATTTTCAGAAAGTCCAGATGTTTGAACTTGGGCAATAACAGAGCTACACATGTCCATTAACTGCCTCATTTTAGGAAGTCTTTGTTGACTAACAGAAGTACTACTCAATGCATCATCAGCACAAACATCATCAGTCTCAGCACTATCTGCTCCAACATTGTCCACATAAACAGAATCTATAGCAATAGTACCTCCATGTGCGTTCATCAAGTGCTTTTTGAACCCAGAATACGTGTAAAAAACAGATGAACAGCTATGTTCCCCACGTTTAAAATGCAATTTGTGCCCTGGATACAAAGCATGACTAAATTTCAAACGCTGAAAAAGAGTTGAATAATTTCTGTGCTGAACCTTACAAATGTAACATGTTGGCATATTTAAGTGTTGTTAATTCTCACTCTGATTTCCTCGACTCTGGGGCTCTCCTTTGCTGTTGCCGCATCAATCCCATAAACTGTTGTTTGGATGAATGTGTAGAAGTTGAGGAGGGTTGCATCGTAGGACACAGCAAACACAAAGTGTGCCTTAAAAAGTTCATCGAAGGCAGCCACTGCAGTCTGTGCGCACAAGGAATGGGCTTCTGATCCAGGATGATGTAGAACTTCAGAAAACTGCTCTTCTTCTCTCCAACAGAGGAGGAAGGGCTGTGCAGATCCAACTTTGCCAAGGAGTGTCGCCATGCTTGTTCCAACCTAAGATTAAAAGACAGCACTTTAGAAATAATGATTTTAGTCCCTCACTAGCAACAAATTAAGAACATTTTCCACCTTCCTTTAGCTGTGAACATGCCACAAAAGGGGATATGACTTGCAAGGAAACTCCTGTGAGCTTAAGTGAAAAGATAATTTCTAATGGGCTCATACAATTCTTTGTGTCATTATTTTCCCATAACCAATTTTTTGTTCCATTTTGTCATAAAATTAACCCTGATCTCTCCCATCCCCTCCAAAAATAACTATAGATTTACAATACAAATAACGCGAAATAATGACTTTACATTTTACAGTCTTGTAAAAATTAGATCAATTTACAGTAAGTGAAGCACAATAATTCATGTCAAAAACATACCTTCATGAACTTCACAACACGATCAGCTGCCTCAGCTGCACTAACTTTTACATGTTTCTTCCCTTTGACGGTTGGAGGCAAGAGATGAACCAGCAGGAGAATGGCTGCCAAGTCACTGTCCCATTCTGATAAAATCATAACAAGCCATGCTTAGAATGCATATACATAGAAAAGACTGTTGAACATATTTATCTATCAATACATACCATAATCACTTGATTCCTCCTGAGCAGACAGAAGGTCATCCAGGTGAACGCTCTGTCCAAGGCTTTTGCTGACAGTGATGACCTTTGGTTTGTAGAACGTTGGCCATCTTGCAACAAACTTCCCCAAGATGTCTTCTCCAAAGAGCATGATGAAGTCCTGCTCAATCTAACAGAAGAAAAAATACCATCAAAAAACTCAATTCAAAAGTTCAGTTAATCAAATCTGGGAGTTTCTCACCAAGCCTGGTGTATCCAAGAATCTTGGGAAGTGATCCAAGATGAGTGATGACTGGTCCAGATCATGTAGCATATTCTGTCTATGCTTGAATGTTGCCTTCATTTTCCCCTTAACAACGTCCTGGTCTGATCGTGCTTCATTATGGACATTGCTTCTTTGCATCCATCACCAAACAGCTGTTCAGATGTTGAGGTCTGCCTTGTAGTTCTTGAGC
Source organism: Gambusia affinis (assembly GCF_019740435.1). Taxonomy (NCBI): domain Eukaryota; kingdom Metazoa; phylum Chordata; class Actinopteri; order Cyprinodontiformes; family Poeciliidae; genus Gambusia; species Gambusia affinis. The sequence goes on from NC_057868.1 coordinate 10,960,895, forward strand.
AGTCAGGGAGTTCCTCTTAAAGTCACTTGCAGTGTTACGCTGAGCGTTTTTCAATCGATAGGCCAGGTAGCCCTGTCCACTTTGAGGATCGTAGAAATTTTCCTATCCCAGAACAGAAACCACAAAATATCAATTACATTGTATTCAAAAGGACAGTTACATGGTTAATCCACATTGTGAAAAAGATCTTCAGGTACTCACATAGCCAGTTGGTGAGCAATTATTTTTCAAACTGGGAAAGCGGGTGACAATTCCCAGGGCACAGGTGATGCGGACATTGACAGGAGGGACTCTCCTAAAACACAATTCAAAAAGAATATACCTGTTTCACATAGGGGTTAAACAAACTCACACCAATTAAGGAGAGGTTATGAACAGAAAACCCATTCTCAGCAATTACTAATTATTTGAATGATCATTATGTTAATAATTATGTTTTTTCAGATATATCACTTCCACTATCACTTTGAACACATCAGCTCTGTCAACTATATAAACTTCATCCAAGCTAGAGTGTTGAGCTAGCTAGCTAGTCAGAATCTGCTACCATATCAGCTAGCCCTAACGTGGCATTTTATACTTTTGCTTTGCTACTGGTACAGTCTACGGAGCCCTCTAGTGGACATGGGGATTTTTTTTTTCGCTCTCTTTTGCGTCCCTCTCAAAAGTGTATTGCAAAGTTGACGAACCAGACAACACCCACAATGAGTCCATAAATTATATAAAGAGTTGAAAACATTCGACATTTATGTTGGATTAAAAACTTTTTATTTTACGGAAAATTAACTGCTTCCTTAACAGTAAGGAACAACTTCGCCAAGGAATTTAAAAAAACATCCCCATATCCTCTCAGAGGCTAGCCGTTTGCAAAGTTAGCTTTTTAGATACACACATCGCCAATATTTCAAATAATACAGATATACAAGTATTATCCATGGTTTAAAACGACAACTAGAACTTACCAAATATAACAGAATTCAAATTTACCTTTCGCCAAGATTAGGCAAAACGGCGGGACCTTGAATTTGATGGATTTTCCAAGCAAAATTAGTTAAATATCGTGCACTCTTTGAAGTCTCAAACTAAAAAGCACATTTACAACGAAACAATGGTCATATATGAATATTTAGCTTACCTTTAGGAAAGAATTGTGTCTTTCGTGGCGAAATGAAGCCGTACCGATCGACTGACTGCTGGCGTGACGACAAAAAGTAGAACGAACTCTGCAGCCGTTACGCGAAGGCGGGGCTTAAGCAACACCAACCAATTAACACTGGAATTTAACAACGCGAATTTTACGGAATTTACACTGGCAGTGTTATTTTAAAGCTGTGTGGTGTCAAAACAACACTCACACTCTTTATTTGACACTACACCTGAGATTTCAACACTGGCATTTTTACTGTGTAGGTTTGGAAATGTCCAAATGTGTGGTGACTCTTTGTATTGGTATTGAAGTTGTAGTTACTGTTGTTTTCTTTTTTTTCTCGAAGCATTCAGAACCAGATAAATCACTGCATTTGCTCATGACTCTTAATCACTCATTGGACATCAACAAAAACTATAAACTGTTATCATTTTTAATGGTGAAAAAGTGTTGACAGATAGTTGTTAGACACACATTTGTACTAGGGATTTCTTAAAAGAATTCCACCTAAGGGAAATTGTTTTTAAGGATAGAAACTTCAAAATAAGTAAATAATCTAAAATATTAGATTATTGAAAGACTGTTGAAAGATGGGAGTTTGGGGAGGGTGGAATAAGAAAAATAAGTAAAATGTCTTTTGACTTTAAATGACGAGACCGGAAAAATCTGGAATAAAAGTCTTCACAAGTTCTTTTCTGAAAAAGACTGGGATAGATTTGAACATAATAACCTATGTTCCCTGGCACTCTAAGCCTTTAAAATGCTCATTGTTCAGTTGTCAGAGTAAAACGAGTCTACAAAGAGCTGCCTGTACTGCTCGAATAAAAGTGAAGCTGTAATTGAAAAACGGGTTTCAATTAAACATATTGGTAGCCAGATAAGTGCCTATAGGTTAAGGTTTATATTCACTGTTGAGTACGATAGAGGCTTTGTTTTTGTACCATAAACTGACATATGTCCTTTATTTAAACTTGACAAGGGGAAAGTGTTGGAGTTTCTAAGATGATAGGTGACCTGGAATTAAAAAGTAACAGAAGGCATTCCCGCCCACTGGCTCCACAGGCACCAGGCTGCCCCCACTCTCACTTTCAGCTGTAACCTCCCATTAGAAACACATTTAGTAGTGTTGCACAGCATAAGGAACACATGGAAGATGAATATGGCTGTAATGGTGACTTGAAAGAAGCTAACAAGCATACAAACTAAAATATATATAAGTGCCTGGCAATATACACAAAAACAATGTGGTATTTACACTGTAATTTTTATTCCAAACAGAAAAGGATCATCATAGGAATTTGTATTCCATGTTAGCAATGAAAAAGTGTTGTGGCCTGCTTTCAGCCACGTGGGCATCAATGTACAGCAGCAGGTAGAGGAGGGGTGTAGCAGTATTTTGTAAAAATTTATGCAGCTGGAGAAAACTTACCACTCATTATGGTACTTTGACATTACACTGAAAAGATTTAAGGACATCATCCCATGGACTTTGCGATTAGTTCTGTCTGAGTTCTGAAATAAATAACCGAGAATAACTATATTCTCCGTTATTTATGTATTTTCTACATTTGCCTCTGTTTACTGAGTGCTGATTCTTCTCCCCCAGTCATTTCATGTTTCTGTGCTGTCATTAGTCTCTTCTTCCCAGGTCCTTATCTTTGCCCTTCAGCAGCTGCTAACTGTTCTCACCTCCCTTTGACGTCACAATCACACCTCAACAGCATTAAACTAGCTGGTTTTCATTTCTCTTTGCCAGATTCTGCTGTTGCTCTCATCCTGGTTCCTGTGTCTTGAGTTTCCTCTGTGTTTTCTGTAAGTTCACATTTTGATGTCCACATCAGCATGATGCTCTTGAGATCCTATCCCTTTCAAAAACGCATATTGATGTTTGATTTTTAACTTTCGATGCATTGTTCCATCTGGAAACGTCTGTAATTTGAATTTGCTATTTTCAATGACTAACTGAGGCATGTAAAAAGAAAATAAGAATATGAAAAAGAAATATCTTCAGACATTTAATTCTTCTAGTTTCTAAAATTGCCAAAAGTCTGGATGAATATGAAGTTTTGCAATAAAAGTTCATAAGAACCATGTGGAGACAGAGTTATAGTGAAGTATTTTCCCTCCATAATTGGTTCACTTTCACGAGCCACTCCAAGGCCTAGATACAACTCAACCAGTGAGCACTGTCATGCACAAATAGAGAAAACACAGATCAGTGGTGAACCTTCCTTGGAGTGGCCTTGTCAAGGCTGGGCTGAAATCCACTTGAGATGATGTAACATGACAATATTCCTCCACAGGGCTGCAAAGGCTCATTGTAGGTTATGAGAAACGTTTCACAGTAATTGTTGCCACCAAGAGTTGCATAGCTGCTATGTTTGGAGAGCAATTGCTTGTTCACATTAGAAGGTTGGTATGGTTAGACTTTAATAAATTGAATCATATTTTGAAAACTTCTTTTTGTGTTTGCTCTGGTCGACTTTGAATATATCAAATTGATTTTATATATGATATATGATTTTAAACCTTCAACTGACAAAAAGTGGAAAACAAGAAATTTGCAAAGGGGAAATTACTTTTTTCATTGCATTGTATAACTATTATAGCCTATAATGGTATGGGACCTTTGCAAATCCTTGGCAATTACAATATAAGATTCTTTCAGAGACATTTGCGCTCTGTGGAAAAAGAGTTTGTGAGAAGGCAACCAAATTTAGAAGTACTTCCAGTAAAGAAGAAAGATTTAAACCAAACAAACTATAGAGTGGTACCTCATCCCTTCTGCAAGGGAAGTCCTGCTGGCTCCACTCCTAGATAACACGTGGTGACTCTGACTTTCTCTCTTTTGTGAAGGTGTGCAAGGATGGATATAAGACGATTCTCTCATAAAAAAGCATTTATTTATTTTTTTCTAAAATTATCTTCTGTGTGCAGCTTTCCGTCTTTCAGTGTCTGCAGCATCGACCGGCGACTCCAAGGGAATCTTTCCCTCACACAAAATATTGACAAACTTATTTGTGCGAGTCAGATTTAAACACACAATCCACCCAGGTCAATGTGTTTTGTCTCACATGTGTGAAAGCTGAGGTCCCTGCAACAAGAAAATGACTGACAAAGCAATCCCTGAATACAAGCACTACCAGGGTGGTGGAAGTCCTGGATTTCATTGCTTCATAAAATGCATGAGGTTTCTGAACACCTCCCTGGGTCATTTATCGTTTCCTCTGCGTTCCCTAATGGTTTTTCTTGCTGTGCGGGAGAATCATTTATAAAAGCAGCCTTGACAGTCTCTCCAGGGTACAGGATACAGCAGCGAGAGTGCCGCTATCTCCTGATTTGGATGCAGAGGCATGAGCGGAAACGTGAGATCAGCATTTTGTCCTCGTTCATTACTCGTATTCTCTTGTGGGAAAAGCAGTTTAACATGGACCCTCTGGTGGGGTCACTGTCTTTAGAGTGAGAAGTGTAAATTGAAGATTGCAAGTGAATGGACGTAAATTCTTCCTTGGTATTCTGTTAGGACGCACTTTACAATGTCCAATAGCAGATTTCCTGCTACGTGTACGATTGCTTTATGATAAGGTAATTTCTTCCATTTTAAGTCTAATCTTGCACTTTAAGTATGGTTACAGTATAGTTTCTAAGCTGCCACCAACTGAAATAACTGAAGACAGTAATGGCCATTGAAACGATGAGAATAGTTTTCCGGCAAGCACACCCGTGCAGCATAATGCAAATGTCTTCCAATCAGCTCAAATTTCGTGGAGGTCTTGTCTTGCCATGTGAAAAGCATCCTGTCATTTCAACATTGTGTCTCCCTCCCTGTGTTCTTCTCCCACAAGATGCCTGCGATTCACTGGAGTTAAAAATAGATATGCCCCCCTCCCCCTCGCTCTTTCCACCCCCAGTGCAGCTCGGGCCTAACTTTATTTTCGCAGGGGAAATGAAAAGCACATATACTGATCTGGCTGCAGGGACAGAAGGAAAAACAATAACCTTCAAGAGCCAATGACAAGAGAGTTTCTTTGCACAAACAAAGAAGGAGATTTGGAAGCCTGAATAGAAAAAAAGGGCATTTATCACGATTAAACTAATGATGCTTTTACTTTTTAGAAGTATAAAATCCAAGTTTTTTGATTGTGTCTCCTTAAATTGTTTTTCTATAGCTGACAATTAAAAAAATACAGCCGTCTACATTTCTTTTAGTTTTTTTTGGTTTGTTTTTTAAGGTGTTTTATTGGTCTTATGTAATATTTAAATTTTGTATAATTTTTTATTAGCTGTGAGTGGAAAATGAACCTTATCAACAGAACATCCACCTATGTGTAGTTAATCTAAATAATCTTTCATTTCGTTTTTTAAAGTTATTGAAAAAACATGCTTTTCAATAATAGCCTTATCTTTTGAATGTGTTAGTAAAGAAAGGATATGGTGTGCTGTTTGAGTTTCTACATTTTGTCTTGTGTTGCAGACCTTTGGAGAACAAATCGTTCAACAGATTCAACACATTAATTGTCGAACAAAAATAAACCCGGAAGGTAAAAGCTGTGTGTGAAAAACTAAGTACTCTGTTGCTAATCCTATACAACTTAGCAAGGTAAGCAGCAGGTAGGTTCTGCTGGTTAATTATGCCTGATTAACTGATCATCATGAAATGTCACCATTTTGTTGTTCATTGCTGTTTAATATTTAATGAGGGTGGTTTCCACAATCCAAATTTGATGTAAATTGTTTTAGAAACAAGTTTTCTTTGTTGTATTCACATATGAGCCTAGAATAGAAAGAGGGTATTCTTTCTTTTAATGGAGACTGTATGTGGTCCTCTCACTGGAAAGATAATTCAGTTTTGACACAGTCACATGGACTCTTCTCTTGAATAATTCATTGTCCCGATCTTACCTTCTACACCAAGCGATATAATAATACTTTCTGTTTCTTATAAGGCCGAAAGCAATCTTCATATCTCATCTGTGCAAACTGAGAGTGAGGCGGGCAGATGATGGGATAGAAGAAGAGCCTTAAGGATAAATAGAGTAAATGAGCAAGAAGGCGACGTTGCGAGGAGATGGAGACGGATGCGAGCATGACACGGGCTGAAGTCAGAGTGTGACAGGCATGCAGAGGAGGAGGAGGAGGCAGAGGAGGAAGAAGACGGAGGTGGGGGAAGAGATGCTGGATGAGTCAAAACCCCTGAGCTCCGATGAACTCTGTGAAAGACACAGTGCTGAAAAGATGGCTGGCATGTGCCCTCTCTGCCAAGACATGCCTAAGACAATGACATAATTATAATCAAACAAGCAAGGGCACGCTGCGAGAGCCCCCGACTCACGCTTGGCTCTTTTTTTTTTTATTCACTCACTTAATCATCATTTTCCTTTCACTCCCAGTTTTACTGACATCAAAGCCAAATCTGTATAATTAGAGATATTCCTGCAAAACAATATGGTATTTCTACAATCCCACTGTCAGTTAATACAAACAGTAATAATAAATAGATTTTACATACAGTACAGTCATAAAACTCTCCTTAAACTTCAAAAAAGTACTATTACTTTTATGTTGATATTGCACACATGTACATGGGAACACTTTGGTGAGTAGCGCTGCTGCAAAAACAGGGTCACAGAATACGGTTTAACAGGCTACAATAACAGAGAGGCATTAACTCCATCATAACACGTGTTTACTGTGTAGGTTTTGATTCTGCTGAGCCACAGAGTCACTGCTGACGCTCCTTTTCCGCAAGTCTCCGTGCTTTGTTCTGGAGGTAACGTGACTTGCCCTCTTCAAAACGTTTCTGCTCGTCGTCTCCTTCAATCTGAAGACATAAGCACAGGGACAAAAGACTTGCTTTAAGATGCGCATTCGTCACTTTCACATTAGTCTGCACAGGAGTGTTTCCTCTACTGTAACATTATGCAAAGGCGCGAAAGGTCTGATCTAATTTACCACCCTGTGCTTGGCAATCACCATTCATCATCTCGGTGAAGTGGTCTTTCTGCATCAGACGCGGAAAGTTTGCAGAGGACATTTGCGATCAATACATCTGAAAGTGTTTAAAGGCGTTTCTGTAAGGTACTAGGCTCTGGTGTCGTATTAAACAGCAATATAGTGGGAAAACAGTGTAATTCTGATAAGCTGAAAGATCACCAAACCTTGATGTTAATATTACAGTAAATGTAAATTAGAAATGACTGTTTTGTTTTGAGATTACCGCTATCTCCTTACAGAGCCCTCAGAACCTGTCTCTTGACCTGTCCAACGACTTTAAACACATGGAGCTTTGTTGTTTGTAATGACACTAAATCCACTATATAAATGTTTTAAAGAAAGTAAGACATGCTTTTCAAACTTTCACACAGATTTTACTAAAAACTTTCCGTAATTTTTTTTTTTTTTTACTCTGCCCCCCTGGAATGGATTTTTGGTGGAATCAACTTTGGCTCTGCATGCTCTAGCCTTCACAAATCTAGTAGCTTTACACGTCGAAGGAGGAAAATTCCCCCTCTTTGAATTCTCCTTTGCAAAATAGTCCAAATTCGCACCAGCAGCTGGTGGAGGATGATTGAGAGAAAACAAAGACGGTATACTTTTCTTGACTGTTTCTGCTGTTACTGGGCAGGTTAGCCCAATGTCCATCTTCGCATTAACCAGCTTCACTGTTCATCAAGCGTTCCCACTTGATGATACAAGAGCAATATTTTCATTGAAGATGATGTGTTGAAGGTGATGCGCAGTGCTAATGTCCCTCCAAACCAGTGTTGTAGAAAGTACTAAAAAAATGTACTTAAGTAAAAGTACAAATACATGGACAAAAATGTACTCTAGTAAAAGTAAAAGTACCACATTAACACTTTTACTTGAGTAAAAGTAAAAAAGTACTGGCTTTTAAAAAAACTTAAGTATTAAAAGTAAAAGTACTTCCTGAATGCATGACTTAATCTCTAATACAATATCATTAAGTGTACCTATCATATTTAATTTTAATACATGAAATATGTGCCATTTTAATTAACAATACCACAGATAGAGCATGTTTTTAGTGTGTTTACTCTCTGTGACAGTTTAGATTTCGATTTGTGATTCTATGCATCATAATTTCAGGGATGGAAACATCTTAAATCCACATTCCCATAAAAACACCTAGATATTAAATACAGAGAGCTGAAATAAATTTAACCAGTATCATTATCAATTCAAACTCTTCTTCATTCTGCTTTGCTTCCATCTCTGTGGCACAATCCGCAGTGGTTTCCTACCAACCCTAAAAGCTACCGCCCTGGACGTTTGCCCATATCACCCATGTCAGAAACCACAACTGTCTGCTCCATTAAACATAGAAATTAAGGCAAAGCACTAATGGTAAACAACACTCAACTATGAATACTGTCCAAGAAGCAAGAAGTAACCAGGCAGAAGGACAGTGACGGTTCTGACCCTGTCTGCCACCATGACAGGTTACCAACACAATCAAAGAGCAATGAGCAGCTCTGCGTTACACGTTCTTGTTTTGTTTATTGGCCAATTAAATAAATCTATCTATTTTTTAATTAAATAAAATAATAATAGCTACTGCAGTGTATGCAGAGCGTCACAAGAACAAAGAACGGCTCTCAGTGAGGCTTAAGTCCTGTAGGACTTAGTAAAAATCCGTCCAGAAGAATCGGATTGTTCATCACTATCACTATATAGCAGATTTTGGTCACAGCGTTGTCCCATATATGCGACACCTAAAACAACACTTCCACACAATAATTAAACGCATGACTGACAACTTTTTTTTAATCACAGAAGCACCATATGTGTCTCTGTACAGCTAGCTTTGCTAACATCCGGTCCACTTAGCTTACCTTCCTTTCGGCTTGCTTTCAAAGTGACGCTAAAAGTCGGACGAAGTTTCCGAAAGTGAAGCGCTGCTGATTTTACATGTCGCCAAATCTTATAATTTATGTAGCGAAATTCTATTATTGACGATTAGACACAATCATCTCCCGCTTAGAGGAAACCACTGCGCATGTCTGGGAGCTCCGCGACTGAAAGGAGGAGGCGATGGGTGACGACAGTAATTAGTAGGTCACGTTATTACTTGGATTTACAGCGCCTTAAGTCCCTGAACTTCATATTTTAACGGGGAAAAAAGCGCAATGCGACTTGGATGTAACAAGTAGCGCGACGGTTTTGTAGAAATGTAGTGAGTAGAAAGTACAGATACTTACTGTAAAATGTAGTGGAGTAAAAGTCGAAAGTATCCATTATTAAATATACTTAAGTAAAGTACAGATACACGAAGATTGTACTTAAGTACAGTAATGAAGTACATGTACTTCGTTACTTCACAACACTGCTCCAAACATAGTCTTTTGCACGCCAGGCAAATTGTTCTTTTTTAGAATCCTCTGTCAAGAAAACATTCTTCCACGTTTCTTGTGTCCCTTTGCATGACAAACGGCAAACAAAACTTGTATGTTAAGATCAATTTCTTTTTGAGGACACACTCAGATCGCAAACTCAAACGCAGATACCAGTCTCATGGGTGAGGTGCAAACCTGGCAGATTGGTAACAACTGTGCCACAAGAACCTAGCAGGTACAAGTCACTGGGGATCATGACTCCAATGTGACGAGAAAACAAACACCTGCGTGAACATATCATCGAAGAACAGGGTGAGGAGAATGCAGCTGCAGTTTTTGGTTTGTTTGCCGTATACCAGTTATATAACCATCAACATATTGCTCAGCCAGTTATGCTTTGTTGCCATTCAGCTGAAAGTAATGCATAATTCCAGTTCGTTGGGTTTCAAAAACGGAGGAAGACAGAGATTCTACACAGTTCAGCATTTTAAGCAAATGTACACTATTGGACACGCTGTCCATTCATTCTGTTTTTAACTAAGTTTGTCAACCAAACCCAAAGAGCGTTCATATAATCAGCGAGTTTATCACTTCTTGCGAGCGCAAAAAATATATGTATTGTGCAAACAGGAAAAAGACTAGTTATGTATGTAATGATAATGAGATGCTTCACCTTTTAGACTGAGGTTAAAAAGAGGAAGGCGGACAGAGTATCACTATTGACAGGCCGGAGGAACAAACTGTTTCACAATCTGTCAGTATGTTTTTAATATGCCTTTCTTCTTCTACCAGATGGCAGATGATGGCGTGAATTATGTCCCGACTTGGAGTGGTCTTGAGATGTAAGAGGCTGTTCTGTGGAGAAAGTCACTGTGGAAAGTTGCTGAAAAGAGGGAGTTGTGTGCCACTGATGTGTTCTGCCACCTTTACTACTCTCGGCAGGTCTTTCTTGCATAGACCAGGGCAGCTTTTGAATCGTACTCTGCAGCAGTAGGTCAGGAGGCTCTCTATTGTTGACCGACAGAAAGTGGTCAGAAAATCCTGACGGTGCTTTAGGGTTCAGAGGAAACATGGTCTCTGTGCAGCATTCTCCCACCTGATGGGAGATTTGTGTGGTCAAGCTGAGGTCAGTTGAGATGTGTAACCTCTCAACCATCATTGCTCTGTGTGCTAAGTTCTCAGCATGTTGTTATTTTCTGGAATCTGTTATTATTTATGAGGTTTTAGAGATGTTTCCGTTCAGTTTAAAGCAAGAGAACCACTCTGTCAGTGGTAAAAACCTCCTTCCAATAGACCGTCATCACTTTCCATTAGCCATAAAGTGGCGGTCGTCAGGACAAGCTGAATGATTGTGTTTATATAATGGCTGGGAGAGAGATCATGGGTGCAAAGGCATAGAGAAAAAGGCTGAGGATTCACCCTTGTGTTGTGCCAATCTTCAGTATGACATGGATAATGCCTGACCATCCAGCTCATCTGAAGAAGTTGTAGGTAAATCTGAAAAGGTGTGTACGAGCCTACAAAACGTCAGACCTCCAAACCTGACTGACATACACCAATTCTGTCATGACGAGTGGGCCAGAACTCCAGCAAACTATTGTGAGAAGTATAGTATCCATTTAGCTGACCTTATCAGAGACTTAGTGTTATCTTTGCCTAGCACCATTTGACAACCAGGAGCTACACAATAACAAATAGTATTATTGGTAAAGCAACCTTGATTACTTTGTGAAAAATAAACAATTCTTCTAAATGGTGACGGTGAATTTTTTAAACCCATCTTTACAATGATCAGTCTGCCACAACTGAGCTTTACACAACGATTATAAAGAGATAAATAAAGGAACATTGAACAAGTGTCACAGCAACTGCATAAAAACATGAAAAAAACAACAACATCAGTACCAACATCTGTGTTTTTAACATGGTTGATCAAGTTGCCATGGCGACTGCACACCAGTGAACTGATTAGCCCTTTTATCACTGCTTGTTGCCGTGTTTAATGTGTTTTTGTTTTTTTTAAGGTGAAGCTGCCATCCGGAGTCTTGGTCACCTGGCCAGGTCCTCATCAGAGCTTCAATTGTAATTTTGGAGCAAAGCTGGTCATATGCACTGTTTATATTTAATATAGTTTACTTCACCCTTTATAAGCACACACTGTATTTTTAAATCATTTTTAACAGGGGTGTTTTATAATCTATCAATGTATTCGTTTTTGGCTTGTTCATTCTTTACTGAATCAGATGAAGCGATGGCATTCATTGCCACTGATCTGCTTTGAGTTTTGTCCATAAAATGGCTTGCTTTTTATAGTGCATGGAATCCTTTCGAGAGGAGTATCAGGGTAGGGAGGGATAGTTTGATTTTATAATCATAAACCCGCTGTGATTATTCTGTGCAAATTGTTCCTGTAATAATTAAACACTCCACTGGGAGCTGCAGAACGACTAAACTACTGCTGAAAGTGACTCGCTGTAGCAGTTAGCCCCACCATGTCGCAACCTGCACCACAGAACAGTTTACACCAGTGAAGCCACACCGCCTTGCAGCCTGACAGAAAAAAAAGTTATCTGGTTAAGCGTTTTCATCCTTCCTGTATTTGTATGCCACGACTGTATGCACTGCCACAGCATTGCCGTGTTAGCACGAACAGTTGCTGTCTCAAGGTACGTTATGAATAATAATAAAAAAAATTATAATTACACATTCAAAAGCGTAAAATTCTTCAATTCATCCATCAATGTTTTTTTTGTCATTCACTCACTGATTGACTCATTGATTATTTTTACAAAACACCATAGAAAATACCAGAGGGAACGCAGTAGCTCTGTACCAGTTAAGCGATACTGTTGCATTCACGCTCCTTCATAATATTTTTATGGAAGACGTCCAAATGTTTCTAAATTTCCCTAGCTTAAAAGAAATATATTTTAATAATCATGAGAACAGTACTCTGAACTTTGTTCTCAAAAATGATAAATATATGTCATATGTATTTAATGTATTATTTTACCATTAGCAATTTTATGACTTTATGTTTCAAATAAACCAACTGGATATTCTTAAAGAAGAATTCGTCAGGGTTTGGGAATCAAGAGACAGACCAAAAAATTTACTTCTTCCTCTGTCTTCATCATGTTCTCCTTTTGGACCATCTTGGCAATTTGGGACCAAATCTGTCTGCAGTGGTGTTTACTAAGCTGATCACCTTGAACCACGGAGCCTACTGCCGAAGCTCACTGCTTAGCGTTGATCCTCGCCACCCAGTGCCGAGTCTTATCGCTTCATGTGACGTCATTGGCCCAAATACACAGAATAGCATTTGCCGAGCTTTCCAAGTCTTCCTTTTCGAAGCCCCGTTTGTGGCCGTGGGCGTGCACGTGTGTGTGTGTGTGAAATCCAACTGTGGAAATTCACAATTCATTAACCACCTGTGGATCAATTATCTTTGTACGGGTACTGAAAAGAAACACATCTCTAGCTGCATTCCTTACCAAAACACTGCTTTTGAATAATATGAGAAATGTTTGAATGTTTGACAGTAAATAAATCAACTGAAAGGGTTGCATGGTGGAATTATTGCCTTGCAGCAACAAAGTCATGGGTTCAAATCCCAGCCTGGGGTTTTTTTTTCTGCAGGGGGTTCGTATGTTCTCCCCATGCATGGTTCTTATCCTTCTCTCTATAACAAATTGTGTCATACTTAAAGACACAACAAACTTTGGGTGTCTACACTAAAACTGTGCATTATCACAAAACGGTTTGCTTGTGTCTTTAAACACTCTGCCTTTACTAGACTGGACATTCTTTAGATTTGTTAGCATGTCCATAAATATGCAAGCATCTTTGCAAATTCATGAATAAGGTATGTTGAAAACCTTATATGCATAATTAATCATCCACTCCAGATTCATGACCCTTGCTTCAGTGAGAACAAACAGCTCTGTGGTCTCTGTGCTGTGCTTTGGATTACTGGAGTTTCTGGTGTGACAGTACCCGTTAACCCACGTGTGGCCGTTTTCAATGGCGGGCATCTAGAAGTAAATGTGCATCGTTTCATGTGGACTACAGAAGGTTGCCATGAGAACTGGGCTTGTTTTTGTGTCAGAGGAGGCGAGCTAAATCTCTGCCAATGAAGAACAAGGAAGATGGGAAGGAAGGATGAAGAGAACAACAAAAATGAGTAAAGCGAGGATGCAAGGAGAAGGAGAGGGCGGTGGGAAATCTGAAGAGAGTCGGGAAGACTGGAAGGGAAGGACAGATGACGAAAGAAAATCAAAGATAAATGGATAAAAGAGGTGAGAAGAGATAAATCTGTTGCAAGCTCAAAAGGGACGAATGTGCTTAATTTATTCATTAGACATCGGCAGCCAGCCTCGTTCCAGTTGCAGAGGAAATACTGACTCTATCGCTTTAATAGAACCTTTCAAATCCATAAGAGAATAAAAAATTGCACAAGTCTAAGGTGCTTGAAGACATTTTCATTTATTTCCAAACTGGATCGGCAAGCGCATAAATCGTTTCAGTACTTTTCAAGGGTACTGCTGTGAAGACAGTCCCTGAAGCCCTCCGTGCTCACGCTGTCCTCATGCCCCACTTCGCCGCTACCAGCAGTGCACGCACATTACCACAAAACCTCCCCGCCCCCTCCACACACCTACTCTTGTATAGTCCCTCACCGCCCACCCAGTGTTGAGCTATAAAAGGAAAATCTAAAGATAGTAACCACGGCGAGTTCACTGGAGAGACACCAAGGATTTGAGAATGAGGGGGGAAAAGCACCTGCAGTTAAAAATAGCAGAGGCAGGCCTTTCGATCAGGCTATTTATAGAGCACAACTGGCTCAAAAACAGCCACGGTGATATAAACATTTTAGCAGGGATGATCTGACACTTGTTTTTAGCTTTCAGGCTTGGTTATATTTTGCCCAAGAGGAAAGAAATCTAATGATTAGACGAATGTGGGGGATGGAGAGAAATCATGAGATTTCTCTCATGCTCCAGAGTGAAATGAAGCTGATCAAAGTCTTGAAAGGGAAATGTTTTGTGTTTTGTTTTTTTTTTCTGTGCAAATCATTCATAATTAAAGTCAGATAATACACTAACAGAGAGATAAAACAGAAGCTGAATCTCATTATGTGTGACCTCCCCACATTATTCAAATCTTTAATAGGACACGGCAGGAAATGAAGACCCGATGATATCCACCCAGGTTTTAGCCCTTTTCAATTTGAATTTTTATGTGAACTTGTTAAAGAAAGAGAGAGAGAGCTGTTACTCCTGCGTTAGCCGAAGAAAGAAGAAATTTTGTGGCTTTTATGAAGTTGATTCAGCAAAGAGATCTTTGAAAGAGGCAAGACTAAATGAGAAGCAACAGCAAGCAACTGGAAAATTTATACATGTAGTAACAGAGGAAGAAAGCCTCCCTGCATTTGTGCTTGGAAAACATGCTTTTGAGATAAATACATTCAGAGAATTGTTTTGGTTTTTCAAATCTTTTCTTTTATTCCAGCACAACAAAACAATTTGCTGCCGATATACAAATTCAACGCTTTGAAAACTCTCAAATTAATTTTGCCTGTGCTGTCTTTGTCCTGTAAAACTAAAAATAAATAAGAGGAACATGTTATGTAAAGTGCTTCACAGCTTTGCACAACAGACTCCCAAACAATGGAAAGGCTTCAGAGTTAAAAGTGGAGTGCAGATAATTGTATACCTAAATAATTATGGTGGTGGCAGGCCACTTCTCAAACACAGTTCCACTTTTTTTTTAGTTTTAGTGTTTATGGCACTAGCAAAAAAGGCAATAACCTGAAAACACAATTTCACCTTTACAAGAACAATTCTATGTTGTTTTTTGTTGGGGGTTTTTTGACAAATTTTGCCATGTGTACAGCACACACGGCAGGAATATCTCTTAAGACACTCTTAAATGTCTCCCAATAATCAAGGCATGCTAAGGTTGCTTGAAACGGAAAATCGGGGCAAAAAATGGCGTAGAAATCTTGTCGTTTGAACTAGGCATTACTCTCACCCAACGGTTTATGACAGGTGGGTGAGTGCTCCAACACATTTCAATTTAACTTGCATCAATGTTAATACTGGTTTGAATCAGCCCACCAGCTGACTCAACACATTTAAATGAACTTCGAAAGCCCCTTACTCTATGACCTTCGACAGACAAACATGTCCTTTTCTTCAGTGTAACATCATAAGCTTATCAACAGTTCGCATGCTAACCAGCTTGTGGCTATAAAAGTCTGGATTGGAAACTCAATCCAGACTTTCTAAGCAGTTAGGTATCAGTTTACAGGTTAACAATCAATTCCTATAACAACAGCAGGAAACTATCAGGTGTCATAGCCCCAAGAAACAAAATCCATATAACAGCTTTTATTATCTAAGGGTAATTAATAGTGTGTTATCCCACAGTCATACTAAATACTGTATATTAACGGTTTAAAGTTTAAAGTATCAAAATGCTAAGTGGAAGCAAGAAGAATCAATTTGAAAATTGGGTTCAGTAAGGAAGTTGGTTTAAATCGCTCCACTAAATTAATTGGCTTAACAATTAATCAGTCAACCAGAATTCAAGGTAAATGGATTCAGGCCAATGATTGCAGTTGTATAACAGTGGAAAAAGTAATGTTATATCAGCCCATTATTCATTAATGCAGGCACAATGAACCAAAAAGTGATTGCTGCCAGCATAAAAAGCTCATTTTAAACATGTTCATCATTCGGTAAGATAATGATCAAAAACTGAAGAGAAAAAAAGAGCTTGATAACAGAATCAGGTCTTATAAACACTATAGTCCTCTAACATGTCAGTAACGAATGATAAGAAACAACGATGTTGGGATCAGTAGAATTGCAGGCAGAAGACTGTTTAGCTCTAAAAGCAGATCAACCTCTATCGTCTTCAGACAGCCATGTGACAGCAAATGCTTTTAAATGAGACATAAAGCTGGATCAGCTAAGCAGCTTCATTATGTTTATTAAACTGTAGCACACACAAATGTTGAAGCACAGCTAAGATTGGTATAAAAGTTTGAAAAAATCTTTTTTGTAAAATCTAAATTGCATCATAATTTTGTTGCATTTTGACTAAAACCACTTATTTCTTTGATTTTTGTTGCAGGACAGCAAAGTTGCCTCACTTTGTTCCATCGCCACAGAGGCGAGTCATCAGAAGCATTCTGTCTGTTTTTAATGGTAAACTGGAGAACTGAACAAACTCCAAGATTCACTATTTAAGAACCGACTAGTTCCCATGCTAACCAGCTAGTGGCTATAAAACACTCAGCTCAACCAACCATACAGAAAAGCTTTCAGTGAGGAGGAACTTCTGGAAGGCTTTTCTCCACTTCTTTTGCACAAAAACCGGAAAAGCTATTGTCCTTAATGGCATGCCAAATGGATTAGAAAAATTATTTTTTTTAGAAGTAATTTTTTTTTTCCTTTTAGAGTTTTCATCTACGGAAGTTATTAGGTGGCCACTTTCACTACATTAAAGTAATCCTAGGTGAAATTCATTCAGGAGAAACAGCAGGGATGTTTGTCTTTATTTGTTCATCCATCGTGTTATTCAAATGAATGTCTTTACATCATTTTTATATTTTGTGGCCGATATATCACTCTAAAAGGAAACAGGGATGTTGATGAAGTTGACAGGTTGACATTGGCGATCCAGACATGTGAATAGTTTGCTCTTACTGATTGAAACCGAATGCAGGCGCCCTCATTTTGAGTCAACCTCATGCCATGTTAAAGCCCACAGTAAATAGAAAGCTGGAAATAGCACAGAGTGAGCTTTGGGGTTCCTCTCTCGCTCATTTGTGCTCAGTGATCTGTTCACATGGAGCCAAGGCTCACACGTACAGATCTGCTCTTGCTACGGCAGCTTCCTTATACTCAAGATACATACAGTGTCTGCATCACTGTGCAAATTTCTCTCTATTCTTCTTCTTCTTAAGCTGGCATGTTACATCAGCATCCAATTAGGTCTCCTTTTTTAGTGTTGAATAGACTTTTTTTTAAAATAACGTTGCATTTTTCTTAGAATTACTATTTTTTATTAAAATTTACAAAGGCTCATATTATTACTGAAATCTTCAAGTATTGAAATCCAAGCAGTGAGCTGCCTGTTTGAGATGGAAAACCCGGTGATGAATGCACAGAGGTGGGAGGCAGACAATGGCCGAACTAAAGGGCTGGTTTTGTGAAATGGAAATAGGAAGAAACATCGGAGCGTTTGAAAAGGCCAACCTACAGGAGACACATGTTTGATGATCATTGCTATCTAGCTGCTGCATCACCAGAGAAGGATGTCTCGTAGTTAAGCATGTCCTTTTTTTAGTATAAAGGGCAAGTATGATGGTTTTGAGATGGAAGATGTAGAAATCTTTAAAGCATACAACATAAATAAATCAAAATTGGCTTTTTTGTGTATTTTAAAGCACATAAGTAATTTCAAAATTCTTTCCTGAAACAGAAAGAACCTTTGTATTCAAAAAACAGTTCCTAAGATGGATGATAATGAAGCTTATGAAACAGCTGGAAGTCACTGGCACTTTTTGTTAGAAAATTAGTTTTCTAACAAAAAAAGAGGAAGAGGCAGATTTTTCCTGAACTACCAGAAACAATCTCTCTGCTCAAAACCACTTTACATTGGAAATCAGGATTCAGGCGAAGTAACAACCCAAGGATTAAGGATAAGGGTACAAAAAATGACAGCGATGACAGATAGCTTAAGCAGGGAGTCAACACTAATGGTACTGATCAGCCGAAAAATTTTTCAGATAAGAAAATGCATGAGCTTTTTTGTGCTTTTTGGCTCCTGAGTCTATACTTATTGTCGGATATTTCTGAATTGCGTCATTACCGTATTGATATGGATCCAGTAACACACCGTGTTAAGTTTAAACAAATTCACTGAAACTGTTGACTTTGACTTGGAAGCCTGCTAGCACTTTCCAAGTGTAATTTAGAGAACAATGTCCATGCTTTAAATTACGGTGAAGTGCAGAGCAGAGCAGAGACGCATGCAGTGTAAAGATAATAAAGAGGTGATTGCATGACATAAAATGGAAAGAACAAGAAGGTCTGGCTGCAAAGTAATTTATGATCATCTCCTTGGCAAATACAGAGCGTAGATTATATCTTACAAATATATCTAACTATCATTAGCTTCAAGTAAGGACACAAGTGAAAACTAAAAGATATAGCAGGATGAAATACACATTTTAAAAATAACTGTCCACCTTCTGATTCTACTGGATGTCTATAGCCAAAGAGTCAATGCAGAATTTATGAGACAACCAATCTGAGATATATTTTTTGAAATACACAGATATTAACACTGCTAAGTTTGTCTTTCTTTTAGAAAATCTTTGATTGTGCTCGCATTTAAAATTACAATTTCAAGCTTAAAGACTTTTTGGAGATTTTACAGAGACTAAATTTTAGTTTAAGAAGAGAGAATGGATTTTGAGATAGAAATCTGCTTCACTCTTCACTTTCACCCTGTTACCATTTTTGCTGCTCTGGCTTCATTTATTAATGCGTCTCTTTGGCTTCTGCAGCGAGCCACACATACTTAAAGTTTAATGATGAGCTCAGGTACTAACTTTGTAAATGTGGTTCTAGTGTTCACTTGAGAGAATAATGACCTACTGCTGGACTTTCAAATTTCTCTGAAGCTGCTTACTCAGCTCATGTCACTGTTGTGAGCTTTTTCTGGGCTTGCAAAGCAAAGAAAAAAGCACCATCACAACATCACAAACAATGATCTAATCCAATAGCATTGGGCAAACCTGGAACAAATTAAACTAAACAGGGGAAAATTGCAACCAAACACAAAAACAGTAATTATTGAATTATGAAGTTAGGAATCATGACATTTATACACATTTACAGTAAAATAAATATTACATTTAAAATTAATTGCAATCCATTGAACCCTTTGTTTATTTCTTGGAACAGGATCTCAAGGGCCCCCTCTTTTGTTTAAATATCACACGCTGACAGGATGAATTCACATCTCTCTGAAGAGTTGGACGTGATTTCAAAGGATCATAACAGAGAGAGTCAGGGCGGGTGAGGGGCGCCAGGAAATAATTCAAATACATCGGGTTAAAGCAGATGGTTCGTGTGCATAATGTTTGCATAATAAACAGGGTCAGAATCACCATGCAGCACAGAGCCAGGGCAAACAGCATCCATCTCTTTCATGTCTACGTGTTAACCTCCACTTTTACTCCCCAGAACTGCTGAGTCAGACAGTCACTGACAATAAGGACTCTTTTCAGCAATAACGGCCTTTAATTCTCAGAAATCAGTCATGGGTAATAACTAAAAACTCTTTCCTTCACTGCTGTCGGTTAATAGTGTATGTTTAACTGTATCAAAGTGCCAGTAATTTAAAAAGTCTCAATAAATATCAATCAGGCTGCCATATATCTGATTAGTCTTGTATCTAATGAAAAATCAATCAAAAAGATAAATTCTCACAGAGCAAGATAATGTGTAAAGGTTTTGTAATTTAATTAGAAGTTTAACCCTAATCAGAGTTTACAATTTGGTTTCTTAATAACTAATTAAAACTGCATTTCAGTTAACTATTAGCAGCAAATGAGAAAACTAATACTGCTTGAAATAAATATTCAGAACAAAATTTAATGTGAGTAAAGGCATAACTTTTAATCAAAGGTTTTCTTGACCTCTTGCTGAAGTTTTAAAAAGACTTAATTTGAGTAAGACCATTTAAAATAAATTTGAGTTCTGTATAAGCAAAATAATCAGAGGGCCTTACTTTGTGGCCTGGATCATCTTTTTTGACCTCTCAGTGACCCAGACTGGATCTCTTGACCTTCTCACTGTCCTGTTCTCCCTGACAGAGGAATCCCTGCACGACAGCTGCTCTACAGCCTGAAGGCTGGTCTGGGGTTGAGGGAAGTTTTGGCTAATATATCCTGCCCAGGTCAGTGGATGGTTACCTACTTTGGATCACCCCGAAGCCAAATTAGATATAAAAACCATATGCTCTTAAATAAAGTCACTGAGTAACGCTCTGAACATGTGGAGATGGGCAGGAAATAGAACACAAGAAACTGTTTGCATGTCACAAAACAGGTGAGAAAATGTGGAGCGCTGTGCACAAAAATAAAGCAGATTAAGACTTGATCCAAATTGACTGAAATAAAACTTATTGGATCTGTGTTTTGTTTTTCTCGTCTAGTCTTCTGAACAGGCCTGTGTTTATTCTGCAAGACTAGAGAAATGTATTATTTTACCTGAGGTGGGAAAAGAACAAAGTTTCTTTTGGCCAAGAGATCTAATGAAACTGAAGAGCAGAGCACCCAGGACGTCGTCAAAATGACTCTACCACTTCAGACTTGCAATCGTGAACATTTAAAATTTCTGACCAATAACATATTAGCTGTCTGAAAGCACAGAAGGAAAAAGTTCTGTCCAGGTAAATGTTTCAAGAAAAAGCTAAAAGAGAAGGAAAATAATCCATTATTTTGTTGTAGTTCTAGAAGAAAGAATAACTCTTTCCATTTCTTGCAGACTGCAGTATGTACAGCAAACATATTTTTATGCTAAGTTAGGAAAGGAAAAGGTTAGATTGGAGGTGTTCGTATGCTTCACAGTCTTCAATAATAACCTTGTTGCAATCAGAGTGAAGCAATCAGTGTCCAAAATAAACAAGACAGAAATCACACATTTAAATGATGATGTGTCACTAGGAATTTATGGTCAATTTATCTTTTTCCACAGTAAAATCTAGTAGGCAAAACAATGGCAAATAAAACCTCTTTTGCCTTTTATTTTGAGCCACAACATTGAAACGTGATACTGTGACTCTTGGTTTTTTCAATGATGGTTTGAAATGCAAAAAAAAAAAAAAAACTGTTTGGTACCAACCTTTAGAGGTGGGACATTTAGCGGTTTATTTTCCTTGTCAAGCGAGATGAAAGTGAAGAAGGCTGAGACAGCACGATATTTCCCTATCTGCCTCTCCACCAGCGAATCGGCGTCCACCAGCACTTCTATTTCCATAGACCTGTTGCTGACAAACGTGAGTCGGCCCGTCACCGTCAGCACGCAACCTTGGAGAGAAAAGGAGAAGGGCATTGAATAAATTGGCTTACCAAGTTTTAGTCTTAAATACCAAAGTACATATAGCATTTCAATCTGGAGCGACTCAGACGGAGCAAGACAGCCATTAAAAACCTTTATTGACATACATGAATCTCCACCACCAAGTCGGCTGGTGGAGAGGCAGCCGATATGCTGCCTCTCCACTTCATTGTCCTGTATGTAAACTTTTTTAAAAGGATATCTTATGTTAAACTGATATGGGAAAAAGTTTGTTCTGTATTTTTTTCTCCCCACCAGGGGGTCTGTTTGTGGGCTCTAGTGTTCCTTATACGACAGTAGGCTGACAGAAAAGGGTGAAGACGTGCAGCAAATGTCGCCAGGTCCGGGAATTGAACCCGCGACGGCCGTGTTGGGGAGTCAAGGCTTCCAAATGTGGGTTGCACTATCCCCTATGCCACCACAGCACGCCTTGTTTGTTCTATATTTTAAGTAAAAAATACAACACCTTTTTGAAGATAAACCTCATATGGATAAAAGGTAGCTCACTTTAGACTCTCTCTCTCACTCCTGCACGCTACGTGTTAACGTTTCTCATCAATCCAAACATCAATTTCATCAACCATCGGTCTGAGTGACAGGTTGCGGCTCCTGTAGATAATCGGGTGTATTGTCATTCAGTGTTGCAAAGATACACCTTGCAACAGGGGGAAGATTTCTAGAAAAGCACGAGCATTGTCTATTAAAAAAAAAATAAAAAATAGCAAGAGTGAGAAGAAAAATACTTAAGATAAAAATGGCTGAGAGGATTAGGGTGAAATTTTTTATTCTCATCAAAAATTCAACAGCAAGCCTGCAGAGAGGCGAGACGGTGGGACATTTGGAGCAGGAGGAAACTTTACTGACCACAAGACGTGTGAGACGGCCAGTCTCACAAGTGCTGAGGAGAGTTTATTCATTCATTTGCTCACACAAATGTAATCTGTGCTGCTTTTCTCTCAGAAAAATGTGCTCTTTTCTCCGGTCACCACAGTCTACCACTATAACTGGGCATGGCTGGTTCTATTCCTTTATTCTCTTTGATGTGCCTGCATTGTATTATTACCACTGTTGCCATAGAGACAAGGAGAGAAGGTGTTATCTCTGCAGGCTGAGAAAGATCCTGGCTTAATACTGAAGCACTAATAAAACAATAAAAAGCCCAAGTAATAAAAGAAACAATGTTTTCAACCAAAAATTGTCGAAACAATTTGGACATGTTACTCACGTACAGAACGCAAAAAAATGCTCTTCTTATGGAAAATGCTGTTAATGTGGAAACACACAAGCTGGTGACTTTAATCAAAATATTGTGCTTGTTAACTATAATGTTTTCAGGTACTCCTGATCTTTTTTATTTTGGGTGAAACAGTGGACAATGAGAAATTAAAAATGGTAGAAAATTGGTAAAACAACAATTATTTGGTGAAGCTTTATATCTAGGCAGGCCATTGCTTTTCTGTACAATTCTGCCCCCCCAAAAAATGTGTGCTTCCACCACGGTCTGGGCTTTCTCCTCTTGACTCAGATTTTCTTTGGTCAATTTTTGACAGAGTCGGTCAGCAAACAGAAGGCAGAGTTGTGAACAATGGCGTCGATTTTCTGCGCTATTGTAAAATTGTTGTCTGCCTGAAGTCTGAACAGCTAAAAAAAAAAAAAAAAAGAAAGATATTTTTTCACTAACTTAATTTAAAACCCGGCTGGTTCTAAAGACCGTGGATATATAAAAGATGACATATTAACTGTGACATCCAGATCAAAAACATATTTCCTAGATAAACTGTAAAAGGGTGATGTAGTACAATGGCTGTATATCAGGATGAGTAGCGACAAGTAGACGGGCTGATACACTGAAGCCATTTATCTTCCCCCATGTCATCTGCCCCTTTGAGTGTTTTAAGATGTCACCACCAGGACCAAGTTCCGTCTCATTGAGATAAATCGCCTCTGGCACAGATGTGGACAGCTCTGCAGAGAGAAGTGAGATCTGCTCAACGGCATTGTGACAAAAATGAGTCTTGATGATGGGTCTGTTTTTTCACATATTTTTTTTTAAGACCTTAGTGATTAATATTTGATTCATGCAGAAACATCCTGCGTGTGTGCAGCTCTGAAGGTCAGCTCACGTTTTCGTCTGATGCAGCAAACCTGCGGTGGAGGCTTAAAGGTGTATACATTGAGCTGAGCGTGCGAAATAAAAGATTTGCCCTCTTTGGTACGGTCTGTATTGGTAACATTTATGTTATGAACAACAAGCAAAAATGTTTTTCTCTAGAGTATTAAACTGGTTGAAGTCCCACTACTTTCTCATCTCGACTCTAGTGTTTATCATGGAGAAAAGCATAAAACACCCAAACTGTGGAAGCATAAAAGCAAAATCGTGTTTATTTAGGTAAATGAAACAAAAACATAATTTTAAGGTTTTAAGATGAAACACTCTGTCGTTATCCCCATTTTCATTGCTATTTTTTTCTCTCCCTCTCCTGCCGTGTCCTTTCATCTGACATTCAGCTTTTGAGGTTTTGTGTATTTCTTCTCATTATTTGTACCTCTGGCTATTTTGTAGTAATTGGTCACAAAAACGAGCAGTGACTATACACAGGACATCATTGGGTAGAATCAAACATCTCTTTCCCACTTATAAATAACAACTATTGTTGGTTTATTTTTCAATCTGACATTATGGTTGCTTTACGTTTTGTAGAGAGTTTGGTTTGGATATTGTGTGATTCTGATGTTTTAGCTGTGAAATTAGCTAAAACAGGCAGGTGTTTTTGGGCTTTGTTTGAATAATACAAGTTTCCACTCTTGTATTATTCCAAGTATTATTGAAAATCTTATAAATAGACACATCTGTATTTTATTTTAAAATGGAAAAGAAATGCCCCAAAAAATGAAATAAAAAAATTAAAAAGTACATTTTAGTGGCAAACCCTCTAAATCAACCGAAGTGAGACTTAGGTTTTTAGATGGACCACAGTTTGCTCTTCTTGGCTCACATCAGAGTTCGATTACGCATTCACACCTCCCCAAACGGACGATACTTTCTAGGGAAATGAACTAAAGTTTGATTAAAGCGGACTAAACAACCCTGAAAAGCTCACTATAGGGATTCATTGCATCTACCCCTAAACAACATCTTATTTTTTAAAGTCCATCTTCTTGTTCAACTTCCAAAGCTGTTCAAAAAATGTGTTCAGTATAGAAATCATTCTCAACCAGGTCGCTTAATCGTTGAGATGACTGCCCAAAACAGTAGGGAGAACTGTGTGTTACTGGTCATTGTTATAAAAGGCTAAAATAAAACTAGCATTGATGCTTGAGCCCTGGGAAAATGTATAAAAGAACAAGAAAAAGGAGAAACTCTGAGCAGATATAGTCGGTCACCTTTTGAGAACCTGTAATGTACCTGGAGACAAAGTCTGAGCACCAGAGCCATAAGCTGGGCATTAGAGATGACCTCCACAAAATAACTGCACTTTTTTTTTTTCAGTTGATTTCTGGTACTTGGATAATAGGATGATTTTTTGCTTTGTTTTGTTTTGTTTCCAGCTGTAAGCACAAACAAAGAATGTCTGCCAGTAAGAGACTTCGGTGTTTTTTCCCTACGTGATCTATTAGAGATACTGGCAACAAACATCAATCAGTCCCGGTCGGTGCACTTTTTACTGGAAAACCTATATCCAAAGTAGCACAGCAGCCGCATGGTTACCATAGAGACTATGAATGCAAATTAGTGGATAGACATTGCTAACTCAGGAATAACACCATATATTCAAGTTTCTTTGCTGCTTGGGTATTTACTGATACCCAAGCCGCCTTGATACCCCTGTGTTTGACCTCCTACATCTTAAAAATACAATTTCATCAAAACCATCAAGAAAAGATAAATACAAATGTGCAGATACATTTGCACGCCAGAGCAACACTGGCACAGCTAGAAATTGAGGACATGCATGTGGATTTTAAACAATCTGTACCAATTAGATTACATTTTTTTCATACTGCATTTTAGATTTGTATGCAGTTCTTTGTGAAGTGAAACGCTGAACAAAAAGCAGAGGAGAACAAGTTCTAAAAATGGTTACGAGGCGGTCTGATCCTGCTTGAAACCTCTAACCGCTTCAGCTTATACCGCAGCCTCTTTCCAGTGTTTTCAACATCTCAGGCCGTACACACTGCTGCTTTTAAATCCTTAGACCTTGATTGACAAAACCAAGACAACAAGTGAATTATCCTGCTTGAATGAAGGAGATGTAGTTGAAAACACGTGTACTGTAAATGCAAAGCTGAGCTGGCACAGTCGTGCTGAGCTGTGACATTTCCTTTCCACTTCATAATTCAACAATGGTTAGAGATGAAGCCAGTCTATTGTTAACATTTCATCCTGGGGGATCACAACATCTGAACATTAGGACTGGATGTCTAGACAAGGTTCTGTCTAAAGCAAAAATGTAAAAAAAAAAAAAAAAAAAACTGCATGTGCTGCTGTTGAAATGGTTCTGTACCTTTATAAACATTTGGGTCTGTAAGAAATCATTTATTTTCTAATCTGAAAGCCAAAATACTATTTATTCTTTAATGTTTCTTCCATTAGTTGTATTGGTTAGAAAGAAATATACGCAGTCATTATTATTGTTGACATACATTTGAAAGTGGAACTCATACCTACGGTTGCCTTTTCTGACCAACTTAATTCAAATGTAGGACAAAACATAAAGATTTAAGTAGACCTGGTCATGCAAACTAGGTCATTGATATAAAATCAACTGTCTATTTAGACTTTCTTCCATAAAAGCAATGATTCTCCAGATGGCATCATGTCAGACACCAGAGGTGCCGCATATAAAAGCCACCATTTTCTGCAAAAATCATAGTGTTCAAGATAAATGCGATTCCTCATGCTTTAGAAAAATACATTTGAGAAACCATTTGAAAACCTTTGACTCAAAATGACCAGCACCGTGTCAAACACTTAATGGAAAGTTGAATTCTTTCCTCATTAAACTACAAAAGCGGAATTAGAATCTCTACCCATTCTATTAATCCAGTGTAATTGCTGAACTTGCTAGATTCAAATAGTGCTGGTCGTTTCACCACTACTACTGTAATAGATGAGTGATATAAATCCAAGTGTGCGTTCACCAGTCTATCCTTACCTTTCCTAATCTTGCGATGAAAGTTGATGGCATCCACAGAAGCAGTGACGATGTTTGTGTTGCAGTGCCGAGCGGCAACAATTCCAGCAACCTCGTCCATCAGTTTCATGGCTACACCTGTATCAAACACAAGCACAAAGAAGCTTTTCCAGATGATGATTTTTAGATGTGCACTTCATTACACTTAGAAAACAGCCTTACTAATTTCTTCATTGACATAATTAGTACTGCTACACACTTGACCAGATAAAAGGCTGATTTAGTAATCAAGCTGCTTGAAATTCTAAGAAATAAAAGACATAAATAGCCATACTGACATCAACTTCTGCTCAGGTAGGCTGTGGCATTTAAATGATGCTCAAACGGTGGTAAGGAGCCTAAAGTATGCCAAGAAAACATCGCCCACACCACCAGCAGCAGCAGCAGCCTGAGCTGTGAATACAAAGTTGGATGGATAAATGCTCTCCACCTGAATGTCAAAGCTGAAATCTGCCCATTTTTCTTTGACCTCTGACATTAACATGGCATTTTCATCCACACAATTGTAGCCTGCTGGGTATTTTCTTATCTTTGCACCATTTTTTGTAAACCTAAAAGATGGATCATGAGGTTTAATATCTCAGAAAATCAGAAGTTTCTGAAATAGCCTGAGCAGTGCAATGTCGCTGCTGCTTTAAGCCTTCAAAGATCACCTTTCCAGCCTATTTCGTTTTTCACCAAAAGAGACATTTCTGGGATGGACCTAAGTGGGAACCCAAATATAATCGCACTGGTTAACTTATAGGACCTTTAACAGGACTTCATAATGGCATGTAAGTGGCAGAGCACTCCAGAAATCTCAAAGAACCTATTGAGTCTTACCGGAAAGGAGGTTCAACAAATATCAACTTTTGTTTATAATAAAAAGTTTATCACTGTGACAGACTGGCAACCTGTCCAGGGTGAACCCCGCCTCTCGCCCGGAACGTAGCTGGAGATAGACACCAGCAACCCTCCTGACCCCATTAGGGACAAGGGTGAACAGAAAATGGATGGATGGATGGATGTATGAAAAAGTTTAGCAACAGTTTTTCTCTAATTTTTGATAGCTTATCATTCGTGCATTAATGTTTTAGCTAACTATTTCTCCTCAAGAATGGTACTAGAATGGTACTAGGTGGAACTACAATTTCAGCAAGGATATGAACATCATTTGTAAGCAAATGTTCAATTTCTAACAATTTCTAACATTTTTGTATTGTTCTGATGAGTAAAAACCAGCATTTATTTTAATCTTTATTTTAATCTTTGGCCATACTAGCTATATTAACAGGCCCAAGAGTTCATTTCTGCACATCTCTAAATTTCAGGCTTAAAGATTTTAGTCTAAACCACTGAGCTGGAAACCAGAGTTAAAACCTACCAATAACTACTTCAGAACGTGGAAGCAGAGGAGTTCACACATCCACACCCATACCACACACTCAGCCCTGGCAGCTGGTGACATGTGTAAAGGAAATTGTTGTTTGATGATTTCTCACAGAAAGTGGGACACGTTGTATGGAGTGGGTGGGATGGAGATGAAGGAAAAACAAGAGGATGACATCTGCTTCTCAGAGACAGTCTGTGAGCATGTGTGACGTGTCTGTGAATGTGTGTTCATTTACAGACAGTCAGACCGTTCGCCACACACTTTGGCCGCCCCGACTGTTCCTTCTGAGCTGCGTTATGTATCTTTTATGTTGCAGAAAATCAATAAGGATGCTTGCTGAAGGCTGATTCTGCTCCCTGAGGTATATACCATCTGCACTGTGTGGCTCTATTTAAGACAGCCAAGTGTGTGGGAGCATAAACAAAATGTGCTGCGTTGCGTTGGCCATGAAACTGGGTCCACTGAGCTGATTAAGATTTAAAGATGCAATTAATTTGACATCCAGCATCAGTCTTATCTATAAACTGATTAACAGAATTTTAAAGTATATCCGTTAGGAGTTATACTCTGGTTATGTAATCAAATTTATGACCAGATATTTCAAAACAGAAAATGAACCAACTTGTCAATGATCACCTCACAGTCCAAATTGGTGGCAAACTCCCTCATTCTGTATGCAACAAAAAATAATGCATACCTTCCAGAGTCTGTTGAGAAGATATTTTTGAACTTTTCCACTGTTATGTTTTGAAAATTGACGAGATCCCACTGTGTAGCAGATCTAGGTGTGTAGCACAAGCAAAACATAGAATGGTCATGTTTGCGGATGTAACATTTAAAGGTGGTGATTGGTGACCTCAACAAACTGATGACAGCAAGTAAAGGTACTATGTTACAAGGGATTACAAATGAGCATTGGTTTGAAAAGCCCTGACTTTAACCAATTTGACTGCGCTGTTTGATTATTTGGATCAACTGAAATGTATACATGATTAGATTAAAGATATTTTTGATCTAATTTAAAGTGGCTTGAGATTACAGGCTTTGAATTGGTGTTATATAACTCAAATAAACTCAACTGAATTGAACAAAAGGTGCAGCATCAAGAATTATTAACTTAATGTATAGTCATCACCAATTACATTCTTGCCTAATGCACCAAATTAGTATACAAATCCATATTAGAACCTGCTCACAATAAAAACATTTGACGAAAATGCTTGTACAGAGTAAGTCAAGGACAAGGCTGTCCTGAACGACCGTAGATGCTTGTCTTTGTTAATCACTACCGCCGGCTTAAGCATTAATGCAACTCCTGCAAAAAACATTCTCCTTGTACAGTCAGAGTAGAAGGTTGAAGTAATCCTCAATGTGAGACTGCAAACGAGGACAGCCTAGGCCAACACAGCCCTGGGCCTGACGTTACACATTCACTGGATGACATGGCACTCATGACTCTTTCTTTGCCGTAGGGTGGGAACACAAAAAGGCGGAGGGAAGGGGTAGCGGTGGTGTGTGTGAAGAGGGAAGACAGCTCTCTCTAAATGGGGGGAAAAGGGAACGATTAGCAACCAAGTCCCCAGTGGAGCCCAGTTCGCCACAAGGCAGAATACCTATGTGATTAGATGCCTTGTGATTATTTCCCAGAACCTGAGTGCGCTGCTGTCCACGGGCTATGATGAAAGAAGTCTTCAAGGCAGCTCTTCCTACCCTTCAACTATGTATTCTGACTTCAAGCGTTTTAATTCATTACTTGCTAGGATACAGAACACCCTACACTACAAGTAATACCTTCCGCAAAGTGCAACTAACTTCAGTTCCTTTATAATATTCTCTCATCACTAAGCTTCGGTTTCTCCTCTCTTTCTCCTGTTTTTGGTCTCTGTCAGTCTTTATTGATGATTTTCCATCTCTTCCCGTCATGCTCAATCCCTCCCCAGCAAGTGCTTTAATCACGGACGGTATCAAACAGCTCAAACTGCCTCCTAATGAGCGGTTTCCATGGAAACCGCTCCTGTTAATGGTATTGCAAATGCACCCAATCCCACCCACATTTCCTCCGAAACTCCTATAGGCTGCGTTTGCTCCAACATATCCCGCTTCCAGGTAAACATTAGTAAACAGCAGGCGGCTTATTAACAAATCTGCATGTGACTTTAGGTTTCTGCAAATCGCATTAAGCTCATGATGACTTTTCTTATTAACTGTAAGCCCCATGAAAAGCAGGGTCTTCCATATTTATTGGCTCCAAAGGTAAAAAGTTTAAAAAGCCATGTAAAGAATCCCTCTTTTTCTTGCAGTAACATAATCTCACATTGAAAAACACAGGGATTGCCAACAATTATTGTGAGTACATAGTAAAAGTTTTATTTTTTTTGACACATTTCTTGTCGCCACTCAGGTGGAAAAGTGCTAGGGTTAGGGTTAGGTTACAGTGAATAACTGTTAGAAAAAGTAGCGGATCTTTAATAATGAGTGCATGTGCATTTCAACATGGATTCTTTGCAAAGAATGCTTGTCTAGGATTCCTGTCTCAGTATCCTTCAGTGTTATGAAATCTTATAGGAGGAGATCATTTTCCGTGGGATTTGTCACTTCTTAACTAAATGAAGAATCTACTAAAGGCAACCAGAGAAAATGGCTGAATAAGCATATTCTTAACTGTGTATATCTTTGATGATAAAGGTCATGTGATGCTGCAGGTCCGTACTCTTAAAGTTAAAACTGATATAGTTACAGATATGTGGTTGCTTTCTGTGTTTTCCAAGTCGATGCTTCACAACCTCCAAAAATCTGCATTGATCTGTTGGGCACTTTTCAAGTTCCCAATTTTATCTTCTCTAAAAATCTTTCAACTTCCCATTTAGACTAAAAAAGATCCAAGATACTGCAAAAAAATATACATTCATCTGAGTGGCCTTAAATTATTACTTTTTGGCAGCAACTTCCACTTTTTTTTACTGCCTTCAGCATCACCAATCAAGATGGTGCCATAAGCTGTGATTGAAAAAAAAGAAAGAAAAAGATTACAATTGCCTGCTGAGCATGTTTCCGTGGAAAGGAAAAAAAAAAAAAACTTTAACGCTGAAGCTGAACAAATGTGCTTCACTGCCTTCTCAGGTTGAACACATTTGTTGATCAGCGAAAAGGCTTTTCGCATAGTAACTTCATCTAAAACCAAGTGTCAACATAAAATACAGTTCTTTTGTGAATATAACTTCAGAAAGGTGGAACTTGAACATAAAATATGAAAAAAGGTGGTTTGCATTCATTGATGAAAAGTGTAACCAGTAGTGTAGAAGTTTTAAGCAGAATCCTGGCTAATTATATTGTTTATTATTTTAAATAATTAAAGTCAATCCACTCAACAGTTTAAACTATTTGCATTATGTGTTTTTTATTCAAGAGTCCCAATTAATATTGGCTAAAATGTTTGAGCAGATGTCTTGGTGTGAATAATAATATCTATGTCAATGCCCTCAGGAGTTTTATTTCCAGCTAAATCCAACATGGCTGCAGAAAATGGGCACTAGTCACTGTGTTTTGTTAAACCTAAGCTAACTGGTTTCTTTGTGTGTGTGGGAATGTGTGTGTTTGTGTTTCTTATTAAGATAAAAAGCATTGATAGTTGTTTTATTATTTTTTTATTAAAAAAAAAAATGACATCAACCTTGTTAAATAAGCCCATCGTTACATTTTTAGAATTGCTGAAACATCTTATGATGTTGTCAGGGGACGATTTGCTCACATCCATACTCAGGACCGAGGCTTCCTTGCGGCATCTGCCTATCGGCTACGGATGTGTAAAATCAATTTGATGAAATTAAGGTGGGTCGTTTTCTCTTTCATTGATTCTATGTCAAACATTCAGCACAAGTAAACAGAATCCCTCCTTAGCTGGTTTAAACATGGTTTGCTGGGTCTTTAATTAATTTAATGAAAGCTTGTCTAAGCTGACAACCCCTAAAAAGTAAAAAGTATTTGAAATCAGTCAACCTGTCTGAAACCGGCATCACAAATTACAAACATAAAGGAACAGAATATTTATTTTGGTTTTATTCCCTAATCTAGAATGCAAACAGATGGGTTGGTGCAGAGGTTCTCTTTCATTGCACTGTGCACAATAGATTTGTTTCCCTTTTGTTGAGGCAAATTTGAAAGTAGGCTTTCTGTTTTTCTGCAGCTGTCATGACAACATGATTTGTAAACTCAATAATGATGCCATTTGTGTCTTTTGTCCTTCCACTAGGCATAAATCCCCCTTTATAGGTGCATTTACCTAATCACTACAGTATCTTCAATCAACCACTAAAGATCATTGGATAGAAGACAATTCTTACCGCATTGTCTTATAAACAGAATCAAATTGAAATGCATGCAATCGGTAATTATTCTGTCTCCAAGATTGGATTGAATAAATTACATAGTGTATAAACTGAACTTTTTTATTTATTTTTAAATAAGTTGCAACAACTTATTTGTCTGTCATTATTTCCACTTACTGGGGAACACTCAGAGTATAAAATCATTATGAAATGATATCACACGCATGATTTCTTTATTAGAAGTAGCCAGTGTTTTCAGGAAGTCATCTAACTATGTTGCCATCAGTAATACCACTAGTTCTGTTCCAATTTTTTTTTAACTAAGTGTTTGACAAACAAAATTACTTCCACCTCAGGTACTGAAATGCTTAAATACTTCTTGATCAACAACCAGAGCCAAGAACAGATGTTAGACCACCAAGTAGCACATTCTCTGTGTTCAGAGGTTTAGCATCGCTCTCTTCATCACATTTCACAACAAAATATCTACATTGTATCTTTTCCCATCCCAATAACTGGCAACCTCACTTCTGTGCCTGTAAAGCTCTACAATACACAATCCAGCTGGTGATGAATTGTAGTTAGGTGCTTTAGCGCACATGTAGCAATCAGCTGCTGTGTCCATGGTAACAGGTGGCACGCTTGTTAACGACACGGATGGAGGAAGGGGGAAGAAGAGAGCAAAAGATAACGAGCAGAGGTAAAGGCACAAAAGAAAGGGAGAGCAAAGGCAGAAGGACTCAAGACTTCTGTGGGGTTCTATGTTCTGATCTTGCTTTTATTTGGAATATTTCAAGACATATCTGATGTTTCATAATTGTCCCCAGGCGACCATCATTTAAGAAAAAAATGTCAAAGTCCTTGAACTCTTAATATTTTTTAGAGTTTTACAAACTGTGTTAGGGCTACATGTAACCTAAGGCTAAATTCTAATTTCCAGTTACAAAAAAACTTTGATTCAGCCTGACTTTCTACAGGTCGTCTCTTGTCTTGTATATAGTTTTACAGAAGCCTGATAGAACGTAAATCTGAAGCTACAGAGCAAAAACTCATGAGCAGTGTTTCCAAAAATGTTCTGATCTTTCAGATCTAACAGTGCTTGTGTGACTACTGTGTAGGGAATATTAGTATCCAAACAGCTTCAGAGGAAATAAATTGATCAGTAAAATTAATTCATCTGAAAAACCTTTCTATTGAATCTCTCACAACTGTGTTCATAAAGTAAGTTGGAAAGATTTCTTATAATTTCATAATTAATATTTATTGAAAAACATGACAAGGACAATCTGACAATGAAATCTGACAATCTAGAAGAGGAAATATAATCTATTATCGCTCTACAATTATTAATAAAGTAAACTACATAATTGAAAGTATATACAATCTAATACCTACAAAACAAATAATTGTACATTTATGCTAGCTTTTTTCCATAATAACTGAGCTCATTCAAATTATGGATTTTTTTTTTTTTTTTCTGTTTTACACAGATTTATTTGGACATGTAAAATTGTGTAGCGGGAGCATCACAACTCTAAGAAGCCATGTATACTGACCATAAGAACCATTGCTAAGGAACATGCTGGTGAAGATTCTCATGCATCCAAGACATGCCAATCCCAAGTGTTTAAGTATGAGACAGCTGGGCTTATTTTGTTTCTTGAAGACGTTTTGCATCTCTTCCAAGTAGCTTCATTAGTTCTGAAGAACGATGAGAGGAAACGAGGAAAGTCCAGTTGCCACCTACATTTAGAATTTCTTTTTTTTTTTTTCCTTTTTTGCCTCCGAAGAGGTTTTGCGGCGCTAGTGGCTCGTATTTTTGCGACAGTAGGCAGACAGTAAAGGGGGGCGAGGAGAGGGGGAGAGACATGCGGCAAAGGTCGTCGGGAAAAGGAGTCGAACCCGCGACATCCGCGTCGAGAACTAAGGCCTCTTGGGGCGTGCTAACCCCCTGCGCCACCACAGCACTCCTCGACATTTAGAATTTCTAAGGAATTTACAAGAGTAAAAAAGTTGTTGAAATAAGCAAAGTGTTCTCTGGAAGAAAGTTTTGTTTAGTGGCTGTAAAACATGGACACATTGTACAACTATACCTGAGATCACCACAAAAGCCAATTTTTGAACATAGAATATAAAACTTAGCTCTTAATTAAAGGACATGGTCTCTATCTCACCCTATCTCAAATAAACTCAAGGCTAAATAAGGCTTTTTTGCTTTATGACAGGGTTTTTTTTTACATTAGTGGATTGCAGCAACAAGCTGTGCTCAGTGACAATAAACTTGATGTGCTCCTGAGCCTGTGCAGCGATTTCCACTTACAGAATCATGTCTATTTTTAATGCAGCGCTGCCTCAGGGCCTGGAGATCACAACCATTTCACATTTGTCTTATTCTTTCCATCCAGGGACCATGTTAGATCATATGGCACATTTTATTACTTTAAGTACCATCTAACCTATTATGCGTTTTAATACAAATTGTTTTTGATTTTGTCCCCGCATTTCTGAAACATAATCACAATTTAATACCTTGTAGGAGGAAGTTTATTTTGGATAATCTAGACTCTCTAATTTCAGTGTTTCAGCTGTTTTCTTTTTACTAAAATGGGGAAAAGGTGAATGTTGCATAATTAGAAAAAAAAATAATTATCTTTCTAAATGACTATCAAACAATCACTATCAAAGCCACCCAAGAGCAGAAGCCCAAACAACTGCGAAACAAAAGATAACGCACTATGACAGTTGGATTATCATGTGTTAGTGACCATGACATAACTGTCGAACCACTGGCTCTCTAAGCTGAGGATACAGTACGTTTCCTACTAGAGGAAAAGAGAGAGAGAGAGAGCACCCTGACTGCCTGACATGGCTCGGTTATGTAAACAAAATAAGTGTAGCGAAAGCAGCAGCAAGCAAACAACAGGGTACATTGCCTAACGAGCAATGGCATGAAAGAGTCAACAGAATGCGTGTGCGTGTGAGGGTGTGTTTTAAATGACCTGCATGCTTTTACCATATTTGATTTTAATTGGACACATTAACTAGAGAGCCCTCCAAATTAAAAAGGCAACCATGAATCTACAACGTTTATCTTTCTGTCCATGATCCTTCTTCTTTCCATCCTGTCTCTCCTATCCTGTCACTAAACAGGATAGGAGAGACAGGATGCACCACTAGCTCAGTTCCTCTTGTTCTTAGTCAACATCTTTCTTCTGTTCATTCTCTTGACTGGGCTCATGGCCTCCCAACATAGCTGACCTCAATAGAAATGACAGGGTGAGGCACGAACATCCAGCCATAAACAATATACTTCAGCTAATAGAAAGCATCTGCAATGTGTTGAAAAATAAATTTTTGGATTTGCTACAAATGCATCCTGGAAGCTTTCTGTTTTATAATCACTAGAAGTCTGACTGATGGCTACAGGAAGTAACACCAACAAATCTGGATATGTATTTATGTTCTTATTTTACACTGTCCTATCAGCTTGGTTAGAGAAGAAGATACAAAGGGAAAGAGGGAAGATACTGAGTACACGTAACTTCACCAGAAAACCCCTTTTAAAAAAATCTGATCCGCCTTCTAGAATCTCAGTATGCAACCGCTACAAAGAAATGCAGTATAATATTTTACACAATGTATACATATCTCCATATATATATAGCAAGTACACACCAGGAAGTTCTCCAAATTGTCCCAAATGTAAAACAATTACAGGGACTAGAATTCACTGTTTATGGGAGTGTAAAATTATAGAGGCATTCTGGCGAGCAGTATGTCGTGAAATTAGCTCTGCTATAGGACAAACACTTCTCCCTAGTCCAGTCATGTGTCTCCTTGGGTTCATACCCAGTCATCTGGACACTCACAAAGAAACTGTGCAATTTCTATTGATGTTGGCCAGAAAATCAATAATGCTTAAATGGGTTGGTTCTGATGTTCCTTCGATTCAGCTATGGAAAAATTTGCTTTCTGAAGTTATTGTATTAGAAAGATTGAGATATTGTATGAAGGGGAAATTTTATGCTTTTAAAAAAAGATGGGAACGTGTTCTTGAATACTTCAAAATTTCAAAAATTAAAAACCAGTAATGTGAATCTGAATGACGTGTATGTATAAATTGGTTGTTTCTCATATGAAGCTGTAATTTATGTACATGCCTCCGTTCTTGATTTTTGTCTTGTTTTCTGTATCTGTGCTGTATAAGTATTGCCCTGTTAATGTTATTTTCTTTTTTGTTTTTGTATAAACGTTCAAAAAAAAAAAAAATCTGATCCATCTGAATATTACAAGCTAAAAATTAAGTTCTCTGAAGTTTATTTAAACATTTTAAACAACTTGAAGCACTGAAAAGTGCAAACAACACACTATAATTTCTTGTCATAAACACCTTATTATCTTCCTACTGCTACACACTTCTGTCCTACTTTTCTTCACTGTTAATTTATTTTCATCCATCCCCGTTTCAGCTGTTCTCATAACAATTGAGTGCTCTCCTGCAGGTAACAGTTGCACAGACAGTAACTCACGCTCAATGCTCATTGTTTACAGTTAAACTAGATAAACCCCAACAGCATTTTTAATTATTATAATCTCCCTGGAAAATTGATGTAAAAGATGTTAAATTCCTTTTAAGCACCTCTGTGGAGTCTAAAACTTTATAGATATAGCCAAAAGAAGAGCCTGTACAACATTAATTTAGATTCTTCATTTCACTTCGCTTCTCTTCTCTGCTTTTTATCGTCTTTCAGTTTAATAATTTAGCGGTTTAACAGGAATTAATCTAAACCCATTCAAAATATTGTGAGGAAAGAGTCACTTTTGTTTCAGGTAAACAAGATTTGTAAACATTACATGTAAAATCTCACTGAACATATTTAGGTTTGTCCCGTACATGTTATCTGCTTTAGGATCAATTTCACATTTAACACCAAAGCAGTTTTCAAAATCGACAAAAATAGATACTTTCAAAACAACATTTTTACAGTCCACTGATTCCTAACTGTATTCAAAGATACCAGAGAGCATCATGATGGACATTCCTCGATTTCACTTGGCTTGCATCAGCTCTCAGCTTCCTCACAACAGGCAGGTCCTCCAACCTGACCTGAAAGCACTGTTTTTTGTTCTGGCACACTGTTGGTTTTATGCAAGACACATGACTCAGTCAGTATTTGCAAAAAGCAGGGAAAATGTATTGCCAAATTACTGAGGTTTTAATTTTGACATAATTTCTTAATATTTTCCTTCTTAACCTGCCCTATATGAACTGTGAGTCATGCGTGTATTTCTTTTATTGTGTAAGAAAACATTCTGTTGTTTATGTTGCGCTGTCATAACAGTTTTGTTCAAGAATTAATTTATATTGTTGCGTAATAGCAAAGGAATTTCCACAGGCTATTCTTCTCTGCATTTGCCACATTTGAACTGAAAACCTCTACGTATTTTACTGGGAAAACCATTGTTGAAGGAAAGTCATTTAAAATTCTCTTTAAGGTTCTTCACAAACCAATAAGGGGACATAGTAAACCCTTCCTACGGCCAGCTGAGTGGCTCTTTGGATTATAAAGTAAAGCTGAGTTTTTATCTCAGTAAAACATCATTCAGAACAAACTGTCCTGTTAGTAACATGTATTAAAAGCAACACAAGAAAGACATGAACTCACCACCATAAACAAAGCCATCTAGTGTGCAGTCTGAAGGCCCCACCAAATGGATCAGGCTGGATTGGCTGAAGCCGACCGTGTGCCTTTCTGCCATGTGGACAGAAAAACATGCAAACAAAATCTCATCACAAACTAAATTCTGGAAAAATAGAAAAGGTATATTTTCCCAAAACAACTAAACCAAATTCAAGCCATAAATGGAAAGGCATGCCTGATTTCTGACCAACATTCTCAACATACGTGTTGATGTTGTTCACTTACCCTTTGCTGCATCCTCTGTGGTTTAGCAAAAATGACAAGAGTTGCGTAATAGTTCAATATTTTTAAAATGCAGCACAAAAATAAGTCTATAAAAACACATTTAATGTTATTTGTGTTTTATACATATAAACAGTAAAACTGTGGCACAACCCTTTAACATTGAATGTTGAAAGATTTCTCTTTCTTTTGTCTTTGTTTTCTTTAGTAATATGACACATAATTTGATCATAGGAGTAGGGTTCGGGTTAGAGTTAGGAGTAATAACAATTCCCACGCCAGCACTCAGTGACACATATTTTCTCAGTTGCAGGTATTTCGCTTTACAGATGTGGTATGTCTGTATTGCACTTCATGGTCTGGATGTCATTACAACTGCAGTAATCTGGGAAAGAGAACGTAATGGAAATACAAACTGAACACTGCATTCTACATGGCGCTGAACTCTCTATTTTGTTCTTTCCTCTATTTTGTTCTTCACGTAATTACAACCACTGATCAAAATTGCTGTATGGACTGCACAGCAACAAAGAGTTTGAATATTGTTTCCAGATTGCACCATGATAAACAGTTAATTCTCCTATACTTCAAGTCCTTGCTTTTCCACAAACAACTTCCCACTATTCTCACTACTTTGTGATGATTTTAAAACACTACAATTATTCATCTTGCCAGTAATCAACAAAAGTCAGGCTTCAGGAAGGAATGAAGGAAGAAAGCACAGAAAACATTTAGACAATAGGATAGGGACAGAAATGCAATTATAATTCCATTCTCTTCTATTTACACTTATTCAGAACTTAAAAAGTCAAATGAAATCCCAGACTTTTCCAGACTGTCAGAAACCTGATTTATTTACATGATCAGGTAGAAGCAGCTGCAGCGTACCTGGGTTTGGTCGAGGCGGCATCGGCTCCTCACCCCTCGCCTTGGTCTCCATTCTTTCAATTTTCTGTGCTTCGTAGCGCTTCCTGCCTTCTTCTTCCTTCTCTGCACTAGCATACTGCAACACAGAAGAGATACAGTGAAAACATACGTATGCTCTGATTTATTCAACTTCTATAACTTTGGTCAAATATTGGCAGATACACTGTGAAACCATATGTATGTGACTAAAAGAAAACTTTTATTTCTTTGTTGTTTTACTTCTTCTTCCAGCACAAACTTCTACCAAACATTAGTGAAGGCTGGTGGTCGTTCCTGCATGAAAACAAAGTGAACCTGGTTCCCATCAAGAGCTTCACTTCACTGATCAGTGTTTCCTTGCATGACTGAAGGTGCCAATAAGAATAACATTTCTCCACAGTTTAATAATAAATGTTTTCCTAACCTCCTTGTGAAATCCAAAAGAGAATTTAATATCCTCCTCATTAACAATGCTCACAAAGAACTCAAAGTGCCATTTCACTCCGACAGAACTCTCACAAAAGACGTCTACTTTTGTCATGCATTTTTACTTCAAAGCCAGAGCAATCATTGAAGTTTGCCATAAAAGTTCTATTTTTAGACTATTAATTAAATCAAAGTCATTTTCTTAATAAAAAGAAAATGACTTTCTTTTTTAGTATTGTTAGTGTTTTTTTTAGTATTTTTAGCTCTTAGTAATGTTGGTCTGGTAATTGTGTTAATTTGGTGATTTAGTGTTTTTGTGGTATATTGTGTGAATTGTAGTGTATGTTGTGTGTAATGTCTTGAGCTGCTGGGACCTTGAATTTCCCCTTTGGGGATCAATAAAGTATTCATCATCATCATCATCATCATCAAAAACTCAGTGTAAGAACTTCCATAATGGCCCAGAAGGACCAAAAATGCAAAAGCCACAACGCAACAACAGATGCTTCAATGTAAGTTATGCTAGCAGGTTTATCAAAACTTCAATTAAAAAAAAATCTATATTCTTTTTTATGATAAATTCATTTTTAGCTAAGAACTGCTAGTTAGAGAAAAGGAACTCGTGTCAGACCAAGTTGATCAACTTTATAACATTTTCATACTAAGTGTTAAAATATAGCTCACATAGTGAGAGCATTGTGACATTTATAAATTAAATTTACACATAAAACCGAACAATTATTTCATACAAAAGTGACAAAGTTTAGAAAATCTTTCCTGGAGAGTTCGGGGAGAGAGTTTCTCCTGAATAGGTCCTACTTTGGTTTACTGATAGCTCAGCTCCTCCATTAGCTTCCCCACACTCTCTAAACTTAAATAAGACAGCAATTTACTGGAGTTAAGATACTTATTTTTCTCATTCTGGGGTCAACACAACCCCACAATGTAAGCCCAGAACAAAAGCTCTAAGCTGACCAAGACACGCTTTAACATACCTCAATAGGAGGCACCTCCGTGACCTTGTCAACATTCTGCAGAGAACAGGGGACGTACCACAGCGCTGCCTTGTTGGCCAGCTTTTTTGCACCTGCAACAAGAAAGAACAGAGTGAATTCTTGTCCAGTTATGTCAGCAGGGCAGCTTCCAGCTGTTTTTGGCAGTCAAGACGTTCTGACACGTTTTTTCTATTAAAGGAACAATGGAGCAAAATCCACTCTCTGCACAAAAAGCAACGCCCAATTTAATTTTCAGCCGTTCTTTTGTTACATTTTAAAGATCCGGCTTTTGCTGCAAACAAAGTCGACAAAGAGAACAACAAAGATTCAGAGACAATTGTTCACGTCCATTCAGAGCATAAACAATCATTTACACTAAGTTTGGTGACCACAAGGTTCTGCATAATTTATAAAGTGTAGAACACATTAAATACCATGACATTCCACACAATAAATGTTCCCAACAAATACTCATGTTGTTTACCCTGAGGCCAAATAAAGGCCCTTGAGCTTGAATGCAGCAGTTCCAGTTCTGTGTCTGTGCCTATGGTTAGGCCGAGAAACTCAGTGAAATCACGTATCATCGCAATCAGGTGGAGAGATTGTTATAGCGATTTCCATTCTTCCCACACTTTGTCAATTAATTTACAAACAGAGAGAGCGGGTCTATTTTAAGGTGCTGTAATTATGACACACATGTGAAGACACGAAATAAGAGGAAATCACCTTCTTTAGCTATTCTAATCTTTAACCTGTAGCCAAGTAGCTGATTTTCACTATGAACTATGGCTCTTGTGTTTAATAATAAGTACTTTTGTGAATGTACAAACAAATACATCTGCAACATAACCCGTTTTAGCCCCAATACTTAAGGCATTTTATTGAAGACGATAGTCATAACAATAATAACCAAATTACTACTGGCGTGAACAGCTTCATAAAACAGTATAACAGACTGCTTGTAGCTAATGAACAAGCAGCTAGATTCATCAGAGCAAATAACAATTACAGTTTTTTTATTTTGCATTATAGAGAGCTCATATCAATTCAGCCGCTAACATGCCTCACAGCTGGACTCTCGAGACTGAGAAGATTGCAGGTTGATTTCACGATTAATTCAAGGATATTGGTCTGGAAAGCTATCCAACTCACACAGTAGATGACAGAAATAAGAATCCGACCAGAAATCAGCTTTTCCGACAGTTATGTGTTCATGTGTGGATGAAATCTGAGAGGTTCATCCAAGCTAGAGCTGCACAATATATTGCAAGCACAATTACAAGTGCAAAGGACTCAGAATTGTCCTTTGCACTTGTAAGCAAAATTTGATGGGTCATGATTTCCAGGTTTTCTCTGCATTTGGACAAATTATGTAGCTAGATGGATGCCAGGTAGGTGACATGGTGGAAACATTGTGTAGTGGTAATATATCTTGCAGCCCTAGCCTTCCAAAGATTTAACTGAATGAAAACTACAACTGAAAGAAGAGGTGTAGAATCTCCACCCAGTGCTATGAACAATACATGCAGGTTAGCTACATGTTCTGGTCCCCTGACTAAACCAGTCATTATCAGCTTGTGTGTCTCCATACAGAAAAGAACTTTAAAAACCTGCAATATTCTGCACAATAAGCCACTTACATATACATTTTTGTTTGAGTCTATAAAAAAAATTGTAGAAGATACTAATAATGAAAAAGCAAAGCAAAGATCATGTTATTTATTTTCAAATGTTAAATACCATGATACCATTAATATTACCATACTAGGATAAGATGACATCTATGCGATGATGGAATTGTAATAACCAATCTACTGGGCAGTCTAAAAAAATGATGGGAGAATACTGTGACACTAGAATAATATTTGTTTTAAGTATGCCATTTTACACTTTGAACCCATTTATTTGAATAGTTAATGTCCAGAAAGAAGGTTTTAATGTAAATCTGAAACTTAGATCAGAGATGACATCTCCTATATGTTTGGCTACAACCAAACTAATAACCTTATTATAAAGCATTCACACATTACTTAAAGTGGCTGTCTTAATGTAAAGTGGTTCAGAACTTAATGGACATTTTATCCACATTGATTCTAATAAATTCTCTCTCAGAAACAGAAGTGCTAAGCTGAAAATAATCAGGAATAGCGCTATTATTGTGGCCTGTGGTCATCTTGGTGTCAAGGGCTGTAGCTTTAGCATTTGACAAAAGACTCTTGGGAACAGAGTACCCTACAGGTCACTGCTTATGTTGTACGCTGAAGTTAAAACTGAGCAGGCAGCTGGGCCTCGTTGCCATGCCCACCGTGCTTCTCTCCCACTCCTTCTCCCATTGGCTCAAACCCTTGCCAACAACCAGGAAGTTGCCCACAGGAGTGAGAGAGGCATATTTAAATATCCTCGACTCGACCCAGGACTGAGCGGCTCCGGTCTATTATTAGCTCCTGCTGGAAGTTTTCAGTGAATTGTGCTCGCAATCAAGGGAGGAAGGCGAGGAGTGAAAAGGAAGACAGAAAGGAGAATCTCCGGAACGAAGCATTCCCAGAACGGCTGATGACCTTTTCTGACCAGAGTGGAACCAGGCAGCTGGCTCTGAATGCTAAATCCCTCTGCAGCACATGAAGACAATGTTGATGTTTGAGCATGGCATCGCCTTGATTCGCTCCTTTATCCCTCACCATATCCCTAATAAAATAGCAAAACTTCCTCCCTGTTGTGATTGGAAGATTATTTATTGCATTAGATGATAAGGAATGTTAGATCTTATGGGCTCAAGGAAAAATTGCCCTTGAAAACAAGAAATTGTGTTATTCTTAAGAAAATAACTCCAGTATGGTTTAGTTTTGATTTTATGTATGATCACATGAAATTTTAATTAATATACTCATAAGAGATGGCAGAACAGGCAGCTGGTTCACTTATTTAGGATTACTAAATAAATTATAGATCTGATTTTGGCTACATTCCTTTCAGGAACAGAAGTCTCACAAAGCTGCTCGCTGAAATTTCTACTGACTGAGAGTGTTTGGTTTTGAAATTGACGAGACCCAGCTAGCCTTAGACTTAAGTCCATGAACAAAAGACAGAAAATAAATCCCTAAGTAGCGTACTCATTTCTTGATTATTATAAAAACACACATATCTCCTTTAAAGAGACAGTTTTGAATTTTGAAGCAGAGTTTCTAGAGAGGTTATCAACATGTTAGTTGGCAGGGCTAAGGGCAGAAAAGTTTGCTACAATTTAAAAGCAATTCCAGTTTCAAAGTCTAGACAACAGTTAATACCAGGTCTGTTTCGTTTATGTTTTAACCACCATCACAATTGCATTAGTTGCTCGTTTCAGTGTACAGTAATGAGAACCAAGTAGTTAAAATGAGGACCATTTCAAAGATGGCCGATATGAAAAGTCAACTCAGAGAAGAACCAAGAACAAGAGTGAAAAGGCCAATAGATCCAAGCTCCCACAGAAGAAATTCCAAACACAAGGCAAAATACCAAAGACTAAACATAGAGGCTATTTAAAGGGCCGGTGCTTATGTGGAGGAAGACTCCCTCCAGCATGGATTATCCCATATTCAATCCCCTTTAATCCAAGTTTAAGTCATCAATCATGGCATCCTACTTTTCCTGAAAAATACCTAAAAAGATGCTTCTCTTCTCAAACACTTTGATCAGACTTGCTACCTGAACATCTTTGATCTCTGGTCTTGTTCCTCTTGCCCTCCTCTGTTTCTTTCCCCTCAAAGGGTTTTTACTGCCATTTTGTTTCACCCCCTTTGTCTCCTACTTTCTGCTCTTAGTTCTTCCACAATGGAGTAAAAAAATGTATTTTCGTCCTCCATCCTGGACAATGTGTTCCAGGATTGGAGAGAGCACAGAGAGGATCATTCCTGGTGCTCAGCCCCGGTGATCAAAT
Source organism: Gambusia affinis (assembly GCF_019740435.1). Classification (NCBI taxonomy): domain Eukaryota; kingdom Metazoa; phylum Chordata; class Actinopteri; order Cyprinodontiformes; family Poeciliidae; genus Gambusia; species Gambusia affinis. Next base: position 11,005,598 of record NC_057868.1, read on the forward strand.
CCACAGATTTTTCCATTGCACTGTGCCAAGGCTCCTACTTTACTTTTAACTTTACTACATTCTTCCTGTGAGATGTTACAGCCTGATAGGAAGAGATTAATTATGTGGGCAGGAAAAGTTTAAAGGCAGTGCTTTTCCTGTGAATTTCCAATGCTCAATTTAAACATGACAGTATACTTTAGGCTCTCTGAGTGCTTTTAGATGTTTAAAAGAAGAAAGAAAAAGAACACTTTTGTCAGCACTTAATGTCTCGAACTAAATTTACATCAACTGCGGGACAAAAACACCTCTACGGCTGATGAACTCCAGAGCAGTTCATCCTAACACTAGCTCCACTGCAGTTCCTGTTGCAAATCTCGGATATGCCCTAAGATTTGTTTTCTATCTGAATGGGTTCTGCCCATGTTTTTATCTTGCTCATAATTTTCTTTTGGATATGAAGGTAAGATAAAGAAAATATTAGCTTCACAATCTAAACCGATCATATTCTGTGCACTCCCGCACCAAAGCTGTCCAAAAAATCTCCTCCATCTTTCAGAGCTCTGGGGCAGAGGGTGAAACATTGTGTGTTGTTTCACGCATTAAAAAAAAAAATCTTAAAAAAAAAAATGTTTTAACAGAAGATGTGCAACACCCCAGAGATTCCCTTTAGCTAATAATCTGTGAGATGCTTTTTTGTAGCTTTCTACCAGTCTCTGACATTGGTCTGAGGAAAGTTTGCTCCACTCCTGACTTTCACCTTTGAGATTCTAGAGAAGATTCTCATATGAACAGCTTGTCTAAGTGGCCCCACAGTATCAAGATCTAGACTTTTAGTTTGACTTGACCCCTGCCTTTCCAGAGCACAAACACCCTCTGATACAGCAGAATCCCCAAACCACGACCCTTTCACCTCCATTATTCACAGTTTATATGAAACATACTCTCTGTTCTGTGTCCAAATCCTTCAAATTTAGACTAATTTATCCAAAGACTGTCATTCCAGACGTCCTGGTCTTTGTTAATATCTCAGGAAATTATAGTAAAATCTCCATGTATTTCTTAGAGTACAGGTTTACTTTTTCCAAATATGACTACATTTAAGGTTTTTAGAGACTTCTTTAAGCATCATGTGGCCTGCTTTCAGGGTGAATTTGCCTGAACTACCAGGCCTGGGCTTGTTGGAAGTTGTTCTGAATATCCTCCACTTGTAGACTATTTTCCCCAGACTTGAATGGATGATTTCAAATCCTTTTGAGACCTCTTTAAATCCCGTAGCATATAATCTTCTTTCTGAAGGCTTCAGATAGCGCTTTTGATCTAGTTCAAGAGAGACTGAACACTTTTTCAGTGTTCACTCTCACTTCAAATAGTCAGGAGTACAACAAACAAAATGTCCTAGGTTTGAACAGGGTATACCTATAAAATACTGAGTAATGATGTTCTAACCATGTGCTACTGATGTGATACGTCTGGGTGTAATTTTAGTCATTTTACATTGAGATAAATGTGGAATAACTGAGTCCTCACCAGAAATTGCACTCTAATCTTTTACAAAAACCCAGGTTTCTAAATGTGTCCTCATCTTTTTCAGAGGATGATATAAGAATCTGAAAGGTCTGATGGTGTAGTGTTACTAGCATTTTGACCAAAGTACTTTATCTTTCAAACCTTAATGTCAATTTTAAATTAAATGGACTCAGGTGAGCATGAAACAAACAGTATGGGTTAACTGTAGTTGTGTTACAAGAACAAGAGCTGTCACACTGACAGGCTACTAAGCCTCAACCCACAATGCATTTCTCTCAGCTATGTGTGTATTGAGGGAGCATAATCTGGTTATTATACGTTTATGTAAACCTGTGCGTAAAGGTACATGCACACATAAAGCCCAAATGCTTCTATTCATAGAAACAACCTGTGTTTTTCATATGTGCAAAGCAGATCTGGGTGGCTGCGGGTGCTGTGTGAGCATAAAGTTCTTTAGAAGGTGTGTGTACTTCACTTGAGGTATCCTGAGACAGTTTTGTACATGGATGGGTACAAGAAAATTTCGAAGCACTGTGGCATAACTGTGACTGCACATGCGTATGTCAGTGCGCATGTGCAATCTCCCAGTGGGGACAATCATCACGGCTCGTGCCCACAGTAGGCAGTCTTACCCTGGGGGTCTGTGACCGAGGCCCGCCTGACGAGATGCTGCCTGACTGACTGTGGAACCTGGATGCTTTGCCTCACACACACATGCACGCACGCCTACACACATAGACAATAAACATGAATGCATAAACACAAATCTGTATCTACAAAAACCACTATATACACAAGTCTTACTCATCAGCCACTAAACCACAAAACCCTCGCGGCTGTACAAAGGCACGCTCAGTTATAACAAACTTCTGCATAAAAATACACTTATTCAAGTCTGGCCCTGAATGTGTAAAATGGTGCCAGTCCTGCTTCATTTACTAAGAAGGGGGATGTCTGCTCGGAGTGCAGCCGTGTGGGTGTGAGAATGCGTGGAAGTGCGACTTTTTTTTTTTTTTCCCTGCGTCGAACGTGTCAGCATTTCAGGCTCCTCGTGTGCCCCCTGTTCCTCCCAGCGCTCCCCGCTCGTCGGCGTGCATCAGCGACGCGATGGAGAGCGTACGCGCGTGCGGCTCTGTCAGGGCGCGTGTGCAGGTACATCCACTTGCGCATCCGAATCTGACTGGGCCACAGTGTGCGAGGACCTGACGCTAAGCCGACATGACAGAAGCAAATAATGTCTGCTCCCGTTATCTTCTTCTTCTTCCCCCTCGGCCCCGCAGGAACCTTTTAAAGGGCCAAACGTTGATGAAAAACACGCGCTTGCATATGTAAAGTGCACATGTCACAAAATGATGAATCTAAGTGAAGATCGTTAAATAAACCCAGCTTTTACATGTTTGGGAGACGTGCCCACCCACCAAAAAAAAGGGCACATACCAGTAAGGCTTCTATGTATTCAAACATAGAGCCTGAATGCATGCACACAAACACGAGCGTGTGTCCATACATACACTCAGATATGACCCACTTCCTATTCAGTACATATGACCGAATTCTACACAAAGCTACAGCCGATCCTCTTGTTCTCTGTAAATACTTTCCAGATATTTTGGAATATTTGTTTTACTACCTTGTGTTAAAACTACTATGATTAGAACTGTATATAACTTGTTTTGTTATTATGGGAATGACTGTTATTGCATATGCTGTGTTTTGGTCAATACTGATTAAGTCACCCCAGTGGCTTAATCAGTATGAATCGATCTACATAATAGTGATTAAGGATTTACACTTTCTATTTGTTTATACGAGCATTTTTGTTTTCTTTTCTCATTATAATGAGCATAGGAATGGTTGGAAATCATTGCAGTTTTTATAAAAACTAATAATATGCGCAGCATGATTTTTGCTATTAAAGACATTAAAATGGTGGCCTCCAATATTCTAAAAGTAGCAGTTTGTAATATTTATGTTGGTGACTTTGTCTCAGACTAACCATTTTAAAATCCCTAATTCCTCAGTTTATAGTTGAAAAGATAATGTTGGAAAGTATCATCAGATTCAGTCAGATTCAGCTCCACTTCCAGTAGGCCAAACAGATCAGCCTATTGTATGTCTACCTTGTTCTTAAATGACATAAAAGCATATGCAAGTTTAATTATAAAGCGCTCCCACATGTTCATCTAATGCATTTGATATTATAGTGTACGCAGTTTGATTGCTATGCATTTGTTTTTTGACAAATTCAGCAGCTCAAGCCCTGAGACACCTCAGACATTGTGCATAGTGTGTAATGCAAATGCTTGTGTAAAACAAATAGCCAACAGAAACTCATTCATTCATTACATTATATAAATGATCCTACATTATGCAGATGCTCTATCTGCATTAACAATGATTTACTTGCCTCAGCATGCCAAATGCTTGGAGAACATGCCAAGGCACAACCAATTTTCTGTTTAATTCAACTAATAAATATTTGATGAGTTAGGGGTATAGATAAATTCACTTTAAGCCAAAGATGCTTAAGTGATCATTAACTATGAAAAAATTAGATAATAGAAAATTAACATTATTGTGATGCAGTGAGAGACTGTGGATTTCATGTGTTGTTCCAATTTACACATTCTAAACTTATCAAGGTTCACATTCGAATGCTGAACATTTGGAGTGGCTCTAACTGACAGCAGCCTGACCTGCTTTATGATTCATTTAGCTAATTATTTTACTACTTGTCTGATCTCCTAGGTGGTCAGCTGATTCTCAATACACAGAAAAACATTTAACTAGATGTTAACTTCATGGTAAAAGAAATGCAATGGAATAGTGAAATTTACACTCTTCAATCTAATACTCACACATAATACAAAAAGACAGCAGCACATGAAACATCACACATTCAGAACCAGATTACAGGATTTGATGTTCACAAAGTTTACTTCAAAATGTTCTCAAAACACAAAAGATTTTAGACAAGCACACAAGATAAAAAAAAATCAATGTTAGAGGAGCATTTGGGCTTACTTGATTTTTTTTTTTACTTATTTTATAGTATAAATTCAGAAAATAACTCATATACTGGCATTTTTATCTTCATACATGCTACATGGGGTTACTAGATTGATGCAGCAGAATAGAAATGAGTCATAATGACAGTGAAGTGATTGCAGATGGTCTGTAAACTCTCAGGCAATAAGTTTATGAAATACAGACCATGACATAAAGATGGATGTTGAGCAAGGATATCCATTTGAATCTTATGCTAATCGATTTGTTCTCTTAGCTGTTCAAAATTATTCATAATTATTCATAACAATGCGAGAGGCACTTTGATAAATCCAAGACTCTGCAGAGGATTGTGGGTGAGAATAGGAAAAAATGAGCACCAGATGCAACATCACATCCTGGTATTATTAGGGTACGTCCTCTGACATTAAATGTTCTCAATATTTTATGGCTGAATGTGCTCTGAACCTCAGCCAATGTCTTGAATGAATTTACTCAATGAGCTCTTTTTTTTTTTTTTTTGCCATTCAGGGGTCCTTCCTGTCAAGGCCACAGCGGACTGCCCCTGCAGATGCCTGCCTGTGTGCCCACCGCTCTCCACCTGTCACCTCATATCTCTGCCTCCACCCCACCTCCATCAATGAGCGCTCGGCCCAGCAACGAGCCAGCCAACCAGTATGAGCCTGTTGCTACGGCAACTGCCGCCTAGGGGATACTTCTTTTGTTTCTCACAAGTCCTTTTTTCTCATCTATCATACCATAATTCCCTACTTACAAAGTATTTCTTCTTCTGCTCTAATTCCCTCTGCCAGTTTCCTACATCCATCTGCCCTTCTGCTTCCCTCTGTTTGCTTTTTTCAGTCTTCCTCTCATCTCTCTATCTTTTGCACTCCACATCTTTTTCTTACCCTCTTTAAGCACCACCAACCACTACATATAGTTTGAAACTAATCTGAAAAGTCAGCAGTATTTGCAACTTTTTCATCAAAGTTCAACAATATGTTCAAAAACTGCCTTAATTAGCTTAATAATAAGCATTTGTCTCATGCGTAAATGCAAATAAAACATGCCTTTATATAAATACACGTTGTTGCTGCTTAGCTTGCATTTTTTGGTGCAAATGGTATTTAAAGATTCATATATAAAACGCAGGTCAATATCAATTTTCCTGCAGCTTCATACAATCCTGCTTGCAGAAGCAAATTTTGTTTTATGTAGCCTATAATAATAATCTGTAGTGCAGAATGCAACAACTTGTTAAAACAGTTCAAGGTATTTTAAGGCAATTTTTACATATCTAGAAACGTTATTAACACAATAAGTATGATTTGCTGCCCTCTACTGAACAAACATGGTATTTTTTAACTACTGATAGTGAATGAGTGAAATAAAATCCTCCACATTAAGGATCTCAACAATGCTTTGTAAAAAAAAAAAAAAAAAAAAAAAATATTTAAGAAAACATACTATTTGAATTTCTTAAACTATGAGACTCAACACCAAAACGTTTTTTGTTTTGTTTTTTCAGTGTCCCTCAGGGGCTCTGTACTGTCCACATTAGTTCATTGCTAAAAATTCTGAACATTAACAAACAAACTATTCAGAAAGAAAAAGGATAATTTTCATGCACTGCCCAAACACTAATGAGTAACTCTGGCTCACTGTATGCAACTCTGTTTGGTCCGTACAGGATTGTGCCTTTGCTGGTCTTCCAAGATGCTGTGCATGTTTGCAAGGAAAGAAATGAAGTCTAAAGATTTTGTCATTAAATCTCAGGTTAGTTCACCCAAAATTGCCACCAACGGTACCGTTTTTAACATGTTTTTCAGGGAGTGCACGTTTTCACATTTCTGGCTTACAATCTGGTTCAATGTGTCCCCCTACTTCCTGTCTTGCAGAGATAAACTCCAACCTACAAAACCATGAACAGTAGAGCAACTGTAGAAAATTTAAGAATAGGTTTTTATCATGAAAAGTTCATCTGTCCTCCTATCTCTCCTAGAATGACATTTTTTGGGGCTTTTTGTTACGACAATAAAGTTTTACAATGCTGATCAAATAAAATACAAGTCCTCCTGAGCTGTGAAAGTCTCAAACTGCCATTGTTCAACGCTTTTTTCCTGATCTGTATCTCACTTCAGACAGAGGGCCTTTGTGTGAGCATGCTGTATTTCTGCTTTTAAAACCTTTAGTGCTCGGCAGTTTCATGTTGTTTTTATTCCCTGCAAGACCGTTATGGTACCACAAAAACATGAAACGTCAGTGAATGTAAAATCCATCATTTCTGTTAAAGTATACAAGCACCATGTGATTTATGGGGCGGTTTGCATTAGGTGTCTCTGACCTTTACTTAATGGCATGCATGGACATGTTCTGTTACTGAATGTCAGTGTTAAGTTGAGTCACCTGTCAAGATGTTTTCAGCTATGACTTTGACCTGAACCTCCAGCGAGTGCTTGGACGTGTAAGTGATCTCGGCGGAAACGTGGACCACCTCGCCGATGAACACAGGCGACAGAAACTCCGTCTTCTCCACCCGAACCAGAGCTGCTAAACATTGGTCCTACAGAAAAGGAAATGAAAGGTTAGCATAATCATAGACAGAAGAATAAAAGACAAGTCATTTTTCTCGTGATGCAGTTAAACAATGATTAGCTTAAAGTAATAACGCTGGATGACATCTTGCATCATCCCAGTATGCTTTAGCAAAACACCAACTAATAATAATGATTTCTGTATCCCAAGATTATCTTGGCAGTCAGAGGGCTTTGTAATCATCCAAAATTCAACATAAATGACCACCAACTCACATTCTGTTCAAAACCAGAATAGATGTCTAATTGTAAAAGAGCTTGCATAACATTAACATAAAAACTTTGGACTTCCTGGGTGCTGTGGTGGTGCAGGGGCAAAGCATGACCCACGTATTGAGGCCCTAGTCCTCGTAGCGGTGGTCGCAGGTTTGATTCCCAGCCTGGCGAAATTTTCCGCATGTCTTCCCCCTCTCTGATTACCCTGTTTCCTGTCAAACTACTTTCAAATAAAGGCCACTAGAGCCAACAAAACCTTTAAAAAAGAAAAACTTTGGAATTCCAGTTTCAGTCTGAAACTATGGTGATTCACCAGCTGTTTTACCTTCATTAGCTCAGAAAACAATTGAAAACTGTCAAATTAAGTAAAGTTTCATGTACTTCTAACTTTGCGCCCACATTTTTTTAGTTTAATCAGCTACTTATGCTCATGCAAACAGAGACTTTAACATTTGAAGTTCGGCTATTTTTTTTCTCTGATCAAAGATTAAAGCTGTGTACCGAGTTTTTTTGAAAATCCATTTGTCACTGTTACTCTTTAAGACATTTAAACATGAACTTTGTCATCAAAATCTGATATGAACGTCACTGAAGATGAGATGATAATTAGAGCAAACATATGAAGTCTATAGATTTTGTCATTAAATCTCAGGTTAGTTCACCCAAAATTGAACTAACCTGTACATGGTTGTACAAATGAAAAGTACAACCATGACAGTGAACCAATTCTAAATGTAACCAAAATAATTCCACAATATGGATCACTTAATGCAATCTGAAATAAAGCGGATATCTCAAATAAAAAAAATAAAAATGTTTGGTTTTAACATTTTGTAGCAGACAGGAAATGAGCAAAGATGTTGTGTTCAATGTACCTTCGAAATGGGAGATCAGAACAAATGATAAAGGCATTTATAGTCTGTGCAACAGAATGCAGCGTCATGCTGCTAATAGTTTCATGCTTGAACTTGGCGTGCTGCACTATGGGGATTCAGGGCTGAAAGGACTTCCTAATTTTTTGGGTTTTCTATCAATTATATGGAGGCAGGGACTTATTCCAGATCTGGATTTAATACTTTACCACTGGAATAAAAATAATGAGGACTAAATATGGTCAGTACTTACTCCATTCTGTGTGTTGCAGTGTCTCGTGCCGACGATGCTTCCAGCTTCTTCGATCATCTTGAGGATGATGCCGCCGTGAACGTTACCCATAATATTGGCGTCATCTGGCAGCATAATCCTGCAGCAAAGGTAACAGACTAAGTGTCTGAATCTGGTGGTAATAAGTCTGCATTAATAAATAATTCTGGAGAAAGATAAAGAACCCCATTACAACTGGGGTTTGGCATTATAGTTAAAGGTAAGTAAAAGAAAGACTTAAAATGAACACACACACACGCATCCGCACCCACACATAAAATTTAAATAGCTGAAACTTATACAAACGCAGTTTTCTATTTGGTTAATGTGACCTGTCCGTCTTTATTTAATAAAGTTAGTCACACTGTCATGATGCTGTCTTGAGACATCAGTTACCAGTTTCAAGGTATACCAAACTTTTTTACAATTATGCTTTCAAAAATGCAAAAAAAAAAAAAAACTTCCGTCATACTAGTAATGGGTACTTTTAATGAGATGCAGTAAAAAGGGCCAGAATGACCCCATTTGTTTCCAGTTTTATGGAGCACAGAGTAATACATCATACCCCTCCCCTACTTGTTTCTGCACACTTCCAGTCAACTGGCTGAAAGAAAATTAATACAGTTTTCCCTCATTTACAGCAAAGACACATTTGGCTGTTTCATGGTGAAAAACACAAGCAGTGTTGTTATGGAAAGTAAAGGAGCACACGCTTTAATGTCTGTTTAAAAAGTCAACCTCACAGTGACCTTCAGTGGACAGCTTGATTAAGAACTTACCAATCACTTTGTTATAACAGTGTTACTCTACAAAGAACAAAGCAAACATTTTTGATTTTTGCAATAAGCATTAGATAATAAGATTGCAACCTTCTTTAACAGCCGACATTTAGTGTTGTTTTTTCAACATTAGATATTTATTTTTCTCCTTTAACAAAAAAAAAAGCATCCAATTACGGCATGCTATACACTGTTGTATTACATTTTAGTCCAAATTTCTTGTCACTAAGCTGTAATATGTTACTTTCACGTTATCATACTGTGATCATTTTAATTCTTGATTCTATTTAATTAGCATGGATCAAGTCAAAAGGCACAATACCAGTCTCACAAAGAAAAGAAAGACTCACAGGCCGTAAGTGATTAGTCACAATTGAGACTGATAAAGGTTACTGCAACACAGATTGTTGTGTCCTTGGTGGGTTTCATTGCTGGAAAACAGTAAAGCAGGAGAAAAGTATCCCCCGCAGTCCTATGAAAACTTGTTCTCTTTATTTACATTTGTCACAGTTAAAGAACGGGTCTAACAAGCCCGACTAATCTTGTGAATCAGACAGTGAGGAATGCTTAACAGCAGAAGAAAGCAATTCATAATGAAAAGAAATCCACCTCATAACATCATTCTGAATCTTTTACTGTGATGTGGTTTAGTTCCATTCACTCAGCTAGTCATGAGCCCAGACGACTTCCTGTAAAACATTTTTCACTTGGGTGGGGAAAATTAGTTTCCAGCACTGGAAATGTACGATTCAGATCGAAGCCAAATGACTTTCACAGCTATGCACACTATAAGTATGAGATAATAAAATGCCAATAAAAGCTAGTGTTGTGAAACCTGATGAGTCTGATTAACTTTTAACAGTTGCAGTATGTGGTATCAGTGGTGGTGTGGATGCTGTACCAAGTTTAGATATGAAGTTAAAAACTAGTTTGAAACTTAAGATCAGTGAGTAGTTAAGGTTTTAAATTGTTCTTTTTATGAATAGGCTAAGCGAGTTTTTAAAAAAAAAATGAATACAACAAAAAAGTTTAGATTTCTCAGTGCAATAAAGTACCTGCTGAGTTGGAATTTCTTTACCAGCTCACATTCAGCTCCCACATCTTTACAGTCGTCCCTGCAGCCTGGTTGACTTTGACTAGGCTTCTGTTTTTCCATCGCTGCTACTGTTTTGTCCACTTCATCTGCTGCCCCTGTACAATCCATTTTCTTGCCTTGTTTGACTCTGTTCTCTCTGGAAGCCTCCCTGCTACTGTGATCTCAGGTTTTGACAATGTTCTTACAACTGATGTCACGCAGGGTAAACCACACGCCGGCTTTAAAAAATGTCAGAGACCAGACGAACCCGATCTCGGCACACATTCAACAACAGACAAATAAAATCTGACGTCGTCAGGACAGGAAGAACAGGAAATGTGTCAAACGATGACATCACACAGTGACATTTTAAAAAATTACGCAACGTTGGTCACAATTTGCTTTGTAACTATAGTAAATAGAGCCTGGATTTTCAAATGGCATGAAGAATTTTTTGTTATCTAGATTAAAATGTCTTTGGTTTTTGAAGATTTTTTTTTACAGAAAAACACCCTCAAGCTAATGTTTGCGTAACTCAGCGTACTGTAGTTTTTTACTACATTGTACCCACTTCTTAGTGGTTTTTATGAATTGTTAAACCTAAAGTTCTTGGAGGTCTGCCTTATGATTATTTTTGTAATTTCCTGTTCAAATGTGGTTAATAAAATTCACAGCTAAAATAAAACCTTACCTTCAGAGTAATGCTTTGGGTATGTTTGTTTTTGCTTTTACTATGTTGTAGCAGTCATTCTACTGTCATGAAAATCTTTTTTCAATTAGATTTGAAACTGGAGTTGGGTTGATTGCTCCAATCCGCACTGAAATAAGGTTGAAGCAATTTGTCTTTGCCTTTCTTACAATGAAACTTTGATTTTACAAACAAATTAGCTGCTTCATAATTGGATTGTTTTTAAAAAAACAAGGCAGTTACTGAGTGAAGAAGGCAGAGTTATCATCAGTATGAGGAGGAAAAAAACAACCCATAAATGTCTCTAGTATTTTGATAACCAAACATTTCCTTTTAGGTTATTCTCCTTTTCCCTGCAAAAAGGAGACCAACTACTTTGGCCAAACAAGCCAAGTACGTTTGCTTATTTGCATCCACAACCGCAAGTGAAATGTCCTTGCTTTCTAAAATAAACACGCATGCAGTGCTCTACGACGTTGTAGAGTGCAGCATAGCAGAAAGAAAGATTCAAAGAAGCGCAAAAGATCAGCTCCGGCCATTCTATACACAATTGTCTATGTACCGATTGTTTTGTTGCTCTCAAAAAGGTTTTCATATAGGATTGTTAAGATTGATCCATCCCCTCATCAACTCCAACCAGTTTCCAAATCCCTGCTAAGGAAAAGCCTTCCTACAGCATAAGTCTTAGTCTTATTTTCTCTTTTAAAATCCCAGTAGAATACATTGACATTTGTGTTTTTACCTGACAAACATGTTGAAATACTTATTTTGATTCAATTACAATAATAATGAAGATTTAATCTACAGTCACTATGGTTTCATTAAACAATGTAAAAACCCAATGGCATTAGTAGGTTAAACGATGAAACTGTATACCATTGGTTAGCTTGAAGCTAGACTGGGATGTGACGACCTCAGATATTAGAAACACAATATTGTGAGTGAGTTGTGTAGCTCCCTCTGCTGGCGAAAGAGAATAGCTACATGGTGAGTTTATTCATAGAAGGGATTTTTTTGTTAATACAACGGCTACTAGATTAGCATTCATTACAGTGTAGTCTGCTGAATAACTGTTTCTTTCTATGTCGTTCATCTGGATGATATATTTAAAACATAACTCCAAAGATTTTTCAGGAATCACAGAAGAAGAAATATCGATCTCTTGCTCTTAAAAATGCACCTTTATTTTTACTTTTAGGCTATAACGAGCTGTCCTTGGCAGTTAAACAGCTTCCTGGCCAGGTTGCTAATCGAGCTAAGGTCATCATCACACAGCTAAGATCCTTAAGACACCAGTTGGAGGGTATAATAAACCGAAGCAGAATACATATTGTGGAGCGCTGACTTTAAAAAGGCAGTGTTTTCATGGACGAAGTGGACATCTTGTGTTAGGATGAGTCCCAAGCGGCGGATTATCCGGGTTATCATCCGGGTGAACAAACGGTCACACGGCGGCGCGAGCAGAAAGCGCTGTGCTCATCACTACCGACAACCAAACTAGTCTTACCTTCACCCCACATTAGAAAATGAACCATGGACGTCATACCTGCATAACTGGAGGGAGGATGCTTCGTCCATCCCCGGCGACGACATGGTTTAGTCTCCCCTTGACTACCGGTGTCGGGTTCCTGCGTGGTACGGAGAGAAATCAGGCAGACTCCCCCCCGGCGGCGTCCCAGGGCTGCTGTGGTCACCGTGTCTCTTTCAAGACTGTTTTAAAAGGGAATGTAACGGAAGCCGCAAAAATATTGACCAGATTTTTCAAATATTTTTAACAAAGTTCATATGCTTGGTTTACACTTTATAAAGTAAAGGAAACTTGAATGGCTTTTATATTTCGACCCAATGCCGGTGAAATAAGATGTCGTTGTGCAGTAGAAACTGAAACTATGTCAGTACTTTAACTCACCAGAGGGGGGCACCAGAGACCGCTCAAATATCACCCTCACCAGTGTTACATTTTATCATGTCTATAGGTGGCGCATTTGAACTAAACATTTGTCCCACAGCAAACGTGTTCATAACACAGTGTGATTAATTATTTATTCAATAAAATGCCTAGGTTGATTCACATTCTGTGCTATATTTGCACCAATATGTAATGTTACATTAATCAATCTTTATTTATGCGCTTTACACAACTAAGATTCAACTCCTGAAGTAAATTTCCCTCAATAACATATGTAGTTTGAAAAATTAAAGCGAACTCCAAATTATAAAAACTGTTTAAATAAGCTTGAAAAATAAGGAAAGGGTAGTGAAAAGCACAATATATTAAAATTACACTTGTTTACAAACCAGAACATATAAAAAAGAAATAAGAAAAAGGCACATGTCAAAAAAATATGAAGTCCTTTATGGTTGTATTTTGCCATTAGAGTGGGTTTACGTATTTTCTAAATCCGTTTTATGGTGTCTTTTTATTTTATTTTGTTTTTAGCTCTTAAATCCAGTTTCCCTTTAATTTTAGCTTTCATTTGAAAAAAAGTACTTTTTATTGATCTCATTTTTTTCATTCATTCATTGTTTTTAATGAAGTAAGTGTGCACAAAGAAAAAAAAAACAACTCAAGACGTAACCACGACATCGTAGTTTTATTTATTTACATCATATACACAATAGGTGCTGCAAACAGCACAAGTACAGCACGTCCCCAAAAAAAGATACTATTACAGAGACATTTAATGTCTACAAAGTTCATTTGCACAGACTCAGAACTCTGAAGCCTTTCGTGCAAATCCGTACAAATAATGACCCCTTGGGTCTTACAGGGCTGTTTCAATAGCCCTTCATCATTCAGTCCAGCGAGAGGACTAAATATTGAACGTATACATACATGCGGATTTAAGAAGAATACGACTGTCTAACATTGTCAACTTACACAAGACAACGGACCGGCGCGCAAAACTCAAGTATATAATACTTAATCAAACCACTTCAACAATAAGTTCTAAAGAACAATTTACAGGTAATTCAACTTAAACGTAACACATCACAATAGCGTGATTAAAGACTCCTCGTCATTAAAGATGAGGGATCTTCAACTGCGGAGCTCTACCAGGGTCTCCACACAGCAACGCGGACTGGCTGCGGGCCTGACTGCGCTCGGCTGACTGCTGACGCTGGCTGACTCTCCAGACTGGCGCCGAAGCACGTTTTCAGAGTCAGGAGTTTTTGATGGAGCAGGGGTAAAGCCCTGGCGTTATGGGCGCAGCATTTCAGGCAAGTCGGCGAGCTGTTCGCAGACATCGACTTCTGGACGAAGTCCTCGACTCGCTGGCACGCCTCTTCGTCCAGGTTGGTTTTGGGGAGTAGAGCGGGGACGCGCTGGAGGCAGGCTTTGAAACCTTCTCTATAGCTGTCTGCTGGGCCTGAAAAGACAAATAAACGTGAGTTTTGGTGTTTACAAATGGAGCCCGGGGCCTAAGTACTGATTAAAAAGATTTAAAGGCGCAGAATTCTTTACTCACTTTTCACGTTAACAGGAGGAATGTCACTGAGGAACTTCACGGTCATTTCCAGAATGTCGGCTTTCTCCAGCTTGGAGTAGCGGGTTTTCTGTTACGAAAATCACAAAAGCGAATGTTAAAAACGCTGAGCTCAAACCTATCTTGAGTTTTTGGAGCCACATTTTAGCTTTACGTGTGATAACATTAGAATAGAGAGGCTTACGTCTCTGCCTGTGAGGGGAAGAATGAGATTCTTCAAGTGGTTCAGGCTGTCGTTGATGCGGGCGCGCCTTCGTTTTTCCATTAGTGGTTTCATAGTCTGAAGAGAACACAGAGAGTTTGAGTTTACATTCATATGGCTAAAAATTTGAGCTGATCCAAGAAAATCCAGTCATTTAGCTTACCTTTCTCAACTCCAGAGCCTCTTTCCTTTTGGCCACAGTCAGCCTTGGAGAAAAAGACTGGAGAGCGTCACAGGTCGTGTTTGGAGACATTTCTCAGTGTCGCCTTTGTACCACAGAAGCGTTCAAGAGCTAAATCGGGGAGGATGTGTCTCTAACGGACTGACGGTTCGGTATTTATCCAAGTCTGCGGCGTCGGTTTCCGTGCGTCACGGCTACGCCCCCAAGCCGACTCAAACTGGCCCGGACTGGCCCGTACGCGACAAAAACAACACAAAAGCATTGAATTTAATAAGATAACCATCTGTTCACAATTTTTAAAATATGTGATAATAGATTGCGTGTCTGCAATTTGATCCACAGACATAAACCAAACAAAAGCTGCGTCAGAAAGCTGGAGAAACCAGTGCGTAAAGACGCACAGCATTGCAAATCATAGGGTGGGGAAACTAATTTTCAAAACTCCCAATCAGACATCATCAGCACCACTTTTTCGTTTATGCTTAATGGTTGAATTATTTTATTTGTTCATTCTTTGAACATAAACTCCAATATTGGTGCGTAATTGCGCACGCTGAGGATATAAACAGAACACAACTTTGGTGCTTCTCGAAGTTTGACATAAATAACAAGTAACTTGAGATAAAATGTTTTAATTTGTGTGTACGTATTTCCAAACAATATTTCTAAAACGCATAGATAAGACTTTTGATTATAATTACGCTAAACCCTAAATGTTCCTTTTTCTGATCTTCTCTAGTCCTCTTTATAATATCAAAGTTTAAATTGCTCCATGTATTTTGAATGGAAATCCAGACCATAGCAGGATGTAGTACGTGCATCACTCACATAGGGGTCAGGTTTGTGTGTGTTTAGAAAATTATCCCCTCAAACACACACTCGTTCTCCGATCACACACCCAAGCCACGCTACTTTTATATAACATCTGCTCCTATACTTTGACAACAATAGCTTAGCAAATCCATATGACGTTGTTATGCAGTTTTTGTCTGGGGGTTTGGAGGGGAGGGGGTCACTACCTGTAGGGAGTGTCCGACTCTAGCTACCGCTTCAAGCAGAAAGGTGGGGGCCGAAAAATCGGGGGATAAACAGGGGCTGGGGGTGTTCGTTAACCACAGCTTTTGCGTAGAATAAAATTACACCATATTGATTTTTTTCTTCATTTTTTTCCAGAAGTTTAATTTTGCGAAAGTTTAAGTCGAGTCTGACACGAAGTATTCGTCGAGTACGCGTCGTTTCTCTTTTAATTCTCTGCAAACGAACATCTAAAGTGTGCGCCAGTGTTTCTGATTTTGAATAAATACTGAAGCGACATGACAGCCCATCACATGCCTCTGCACTCAGGGGAACCACGCGCGCAGCACGCGCCACGGGGACCAGATGGCTGTCTGTTACAAATCCCCGACCCCACCCTCACCCTGTACCTCCTTTTTATCACCACCATCTCTCCTCCCCCATTCATCTCCTGCGTCCTGGCTCTCGGTCCCACCGATTCTCATCCGAAGCAGTGGGACAGGCGCGTGCACCTTCCCACCCCCTCACCCCCGGCGACCCATCCCCAGCCCAAACTTCAAATTCAAGACACATGATCTCCACGCAGTTTTGGCTTGGGTATTCCGTCTGCACGCATCTCATAGGTCCGTTCTATTCCGGTCCAATCATAACGCACCATTCTCCCACTCCCCCACCTCCATTTTACTCTTCATTAGTTTGAGTCTTGGTTATTTTTCAGCGTCCAAGCTATCGTTAAAGCGTGTTCAGCAGTTCTGGTCACAAAAGGCAAAAGAAAAAGAAAATATGTCGGATGTTGAGGACAAAGGATTCTGTGCATGACTCTGATTCTTTCTAGAGGAGTGTTGCATCGGTTTCCCATGGAACATTTTCAGTTTTATGTGGACACTAATGGTGACAAAAATATACATATCGTGTTACGGAAGCAACGGTCAGTCATTGCAATATGGGCCAAGTATTTTATCTTGAAATTAATAGAATTTACCCGACACAACATAAAACTAACCTCGATTAATTTCTTTTAAATATCTATATTTTACAATTATTTGACTCTTTCTCCCATATGTACAGGTGCATCTTAGTATATTAGAATAACATAAACGCTTATTCATTTCAATGATCCAATTTATTACAAACACATTTCAAATTTTGAATGGTGAAGATCCTGCTGACGATCATAGCTTACGCAAATTCAATATACGATAAGAATACGATTTTAAAAACATATATCGACAATACAGAATTGCTAGCACTGTACTTTGGTTTACACGAGGTTAAAATGCAAAACAATGAAAAAGATAAATGTTCACAGAGCGCTGTGTCCAAGCATATTAAGGCAAAGTTAAGTGGAAGGATAACATTTAGCAGAAACAGACCGAGAAATAACAGCATTTACCGAAGTTAGCTTTGAAAATCTATGGTAGAAAACTATTAAAATACAAGACAAGAGAAAAATTAAGATTAATATAAAAAAAAAAAACAATAGATAAGGACATAAAAATTGAGATAAAAAAAAGTCTGCATTGTCAAAACTGGCAACCAGATTATTGCCAATTGCAAATTGCTTAAATTTTGCTTATAATTAGTTCTTCAACAACGCTGTTTATTGGTTAAAATTGAGTTCCATTATCATTAAATTTATGTAACACTTTTGCATTTATAAATGTTATGTGTTTGAATCATGAAGAAAGGTTTAGTGGTGAAGTAACAAAGCCTTCACCACAAAACCTGGGAACGAGCTGCACACTTGCTGCACGCGTACCCGTGCCCCCCACACACACCACCACCTCCATCCCCGCAGAGGGGCCGGGCCGAAGAGGGAGGGGGTCAGCACCTCTCCGTTTTCCTCTTACGATGAGAGCCCTCTTCTTTTGTCTTTTCAGGCAAATTCAGCGTCAGGAACCCATCTGTGCGGTCAGGATAACATTGAGCCTTTGTCTGACTGTGGAGCGATACATCATGGGAATTAAGAAACACGAGCTCCAGAGCAAGTGACTTTTACCGCAGAGTGGTGGGAGAGAGACACCATACAGATTCAGTGCTTTTCTTCCCATTTAACAAAAAGGCGCAGTATTAGGATTTTTTTTATTATTTTTTATTTTTTTTTACCGTCATAAACACGACATCAACTCCTTCAGAAATATAGAATAGATGTTCATATGGACAGATATAAGAGCATAAAAATAGCATATAATGGTTTTTTTTACTCTAACTGAGCAGTGGACAATAATGAGCAAGTATTTTGGAAGAATAATATCTACCAAATATCTATTTATACATATGCGTAAAATATAAAAGCTTCTTCTTTAGTTGGAAAAGCTAAAGCTCAACTGCAAAATATAACTTGCCAACTTACAGTTGTGTAATTATTTTATATGAAAGAAAAGCTTTATTAGCAAGCAAGCTTATAATAAAAAATAATATTAGATATTTAAAAATGATGAAAAAAAATTGGATATTTAATTTTTACAAAGTGAGATTTTAGTCCCTAATGAGATTTTAGCGTTCAGAAGCATGAGGGCTTTGCTGTCCTCACAACACGTGACTACGTGCTCGACAGCAAGCGAACAAAAACAGGGCTTCACACAAGATGGTCTTTTCTTGACTGAAAATCTTTTATCAACGTATTTTTGTAACTGAACAGGAAGTAAAAATATATTCCTGGCTAATGTAGCCTACTTATCTTAAGCACTCAAGACGATTTTGTAACTGAAATACTGTATAATAGAAAGAAACAAAAATCTTACTAGCCAATGCATATCTTAATGCTATGCTAATTTCACTGCTATTTATCAACCAAAGAAACAACAATACATATCCAAGAGTCTTCCTTTCAATTAAATACTTACAAAGACGAAAGTCTTCCCAGGTACAAAGTGTGAAAAGTACATTCAAAGTGTTCACGGGCCATTACTTTCGTCTTAGCCTAAATTTATGTTGACTGTCACTGTAACAAATGGCTATAAAAACTACATCTTAAAAAAACAGTAAGGTGGCTGGGTTTTGAAAATACAGCTCTTTACTGTGATCTGATATGCGTATTGAAAGGATATTGGATGTGATCGGACCTCTGGATCAATTTACAGCTGTACTGTAAATTTTGAATGTACACTTGCATTGTGGGATATTTACCGGTCAGAGGCGAACTTTCACGGACTATAGGGCGGATCCAACAATGACCTTCCCCATGTACTTTTTAAAAAACATTGTATTGCAGTTTTGTGTTTGTGTACGAAAATATATTTTATGTTGTTATATTCAATCAATCAATCAAATCTTATTTGTATAGCACATTTCAGCAGCAAGGCATTTCAAAGTGCTTTACATCATATCAAACACAGAAACACAATGCAACATAGAATCAACAATAAAAACACAACATTAAGTCAGGTTCTGTCATTAAATTTGTAATTGATTACATTTCAAATATATTCTAAACAAGTGGGTTTTTAGTTGAGATTTAAAGGAAGTCAGTGTTTCAGCTGTTTTACAGTTTTCTGGAAGCTTATTCCAGATTTGTGGTGCATAGGTACTGAATGCTGCTTCTCCTTGTTTGGTTCTGGTTCTGGGGACGCAGAGCAGACCAGAACCAGAACCTGAGAGGTCTGGAAGGTTGATACAACAACAGCAGATCTTTAATGTATTGTGGTGCTAAACCATTCAGTGATTTATAAACTAACAACAGTATTTTAAAGTCTATTCTTTGAGCTACTATTGACCTACTGTAGGTCTGTTGACCTACTGTCGCTTCTATGCAGTGGCGCCGCCAGGAATCTTGGGCCCCATGACAAAAAAATTAACATTGGGTCATATAACCGTTGTAGATTTTGTTGAAAGCTTACAGTTGTCTTGCTGGAGGCTGAACCTCCAGGCCAGACTCTAGTCTTTTGCAGCCTCTAACAGGTTTTCTGCAGGCTTGCAGATGTATTGCCATCAAACAGCTTCCCTGTCCCAGCTGAAGTAAAGACTAACCACAGCATGACACTTCCCCTATCATTTCTTACCGAGGGGACAGTGTTTTCAGAATGACATGTAGATTTATACTGCGACAGACTGGCGACCTGTTCAGGGTGAACCCCACCTCTCGCCCGGAACGTTAGCTGGGGATAGGCACCAGCAACCCTCACGACCCCATTAGGGACGAAGGGTGTATAAACAATGGATGGATGGATGGATGTAGATTTATACCACAAGGTTTGCATGCATACCAAAAGGTCTATTATACCAGAGCATCTCCATTCAACTGTGTGGTCAATGTGGCTTGTTGCAACATTTAAGCATAAACATTGTATATGGATTTCTTTCAACAATGCCTATTTGCCAAAGAACAGGATGTGGAGCACAACTAAGCTGCCTTGCAGACCGATTTTCTTATGTAAATTTAAACAGTGAATTTGTGCAGCTCCTCCAGAGCTACTTTTGATCTTTTGAGTGATTAGCTAATGTTCCTCTTTGGTTGGATCCTACTCTTCATCTGCAGATGGGTCGAACAGTGCACTGTAAGGCGTTCAAAGCTTGGCACATTATTTGTGAAGGAGACTAAATAGAAATGCAGGGGGTAGCAGCAGAGTGCAGAGGATCTTTTGATCGGTTGTGGACATTGATGTTAGAGAAAAGACAAACAATGTTTTACCTCAGTTACGTTTAACCATCCTGGGTCTGTGTATGGGTTGAACAAGTTTTAAAACCATTCTCCCAAGATAGGAAGTGGCCTCCTCAGTTCGGGTTTAAAAGTTTGAAGTTTACTCCAACAATTACATTTTTTTATTTGTGACGGAAAAAAAAATATCCACATTAATTTCCTTTTGCCAACCCATTAAAATACCAATAGCAATAAAATTTATTTCAGCTTGTTGCAATGTGAAAAAATGTGAAAAGTTTTTTTTTTTTAAATAACCATGATTAATTTTTTAGAAGATCTCAACATTAAAGTTTTCATCACGTTTTTTGTTTGTTTTTTTATATAGAAAAAATGCAGTAATGAATTTACAGTGTTCTCACCTTCAGTGAAAATAAAGACACACAATATGCATTACTCTTAGAAAATGACCTTTGCAGTGCACTAACGCATTAATTTAGACCTTATATGGAAATAAATGGTTCATATACAATATAATGTTGGCTGAGATGTTTTCTGTACTTAACTCATGTTAAATAAAAACCATTACACTTCCTCTTGCCTCATGTTAAATAAAAACCATTACACTTCCTCTTGCTTGTGGAGAGGTCCCTGACATTTATATTTGGCTTTAAGGCTGGTATTAATTTTAATGATGAGCTATTAAAACAAAGAGGAATGAGACATATAATGGCTGCGTGTGTTTCCTAAGTTGGAATCGCTCCCTGTTCTCAGAGTGGCTCCCTTCACAGGCATCTTCCCACAGTTTTGGCGGTAATCAGAGAGGCGCCTATTCCATCACCAACAATAGGCCAGCTGCTCATCAGCACCAGCTTGCTCTTCCTGACTTCTGGTTTTCTGCGATTGCGCGCCATTTTTCTTGCTCCCCCCGCTCGCCCTTCCCCTCTTAAATCTTCTCATTAAGGTTAATGACACGTCTGAGCTACTGCAGCAAAAAAAAAAAAAGAAAAGAAAAAAGAAAAAAAAGCAAGACAGTCGTTTGTGCTTAGCGTACATTTATTTCACATCTCATAGAAGAAAAATAACATCACAAATGTCAGGAAACAAGTGTTTCTTCATGTCACAAATGGAAAATTAATAGTTATTTTGAACACATAGTGTTTACAGACTGTTCTGTTGCACAGACCAAAATAGCTTCAAGTCCACAGTGCAACCCTCCAAAATAAAGAACCCCTGGGGTTTTACAAATGTGTTGTCTACCACCCGTCTCTTTTGAAACCCCAAAGAGAATTGCTTTCTAAAACGTTCATAGACGTCAGTTTGTTTGCGATCTGTGCTTCATGCCTTCAGGCAGTCAACGCCGACACGAGTCAAATACAAAATTAGCACATTACATATATACAGCAGTTTCATTGATTATTCTGTGCTAGAACGACGGAATGCGTACAATAAACGTAAGAACAGGCAAAAAATAATTTGACAAAGGAGGGGTAAATGTCCAATAGATTCTACCAAGGCCTCCACATGGCAGCGCTGACAGGCTGCTGGAGGGCCTGCGCTCGGATGGGGGCCTCGGCTCCCAGGTCGTTCCGGGACTGGCTCTCAAGTCTGGAGCTGAAGCTCGACTTGAGGCTCAAGAGTCTGTGTTGGATCTGAGGGAGAGTCCTGGAGCTCTGGGCGCAGCAGTTCAGGCAGGTCGGTGCGACTGTGCTGGACATGGTCTGCTGGATGAAGTCGTTCACGCGCCGGCACGCGTTCTGGTCCAGGCTGGTTTTGGGCAGCAGAGCGGAGACCCGCTGGAGGCAGGCTTTGTAACCCTCTCTATAACTGTCAGCAGAGTCTGGAGGGAGAAGATTGGAGATATGATTAGTGGACCGATTACACTATGAAGAATATTCGAGAAAAAAAACAAAAAAACAAAGAGGTCAGTGGAATAGAGCCTCTCAGTGGGTCATCGAACTCACCTTTGACCGGAGAGGATGGAAGATCTCTGAGGAAGCGCACGGTCATCTCCAGAATATCGGCCTTCTCCAGCTTGGAGTAACGCGCGTTGTCTTTGCCAACAAGAGGCAAAATCAGGCTCTTCAGGTGACTGAGGCTGTCATTGATGCGAGCGCGCCTTCTCTTCTCCAGCAAGGGCTTCAAAGTCTGGAAGGAATAACAATGATTGTAAATTTCGCTGCGCTTTAGTTCATTTCATTTTCGAGTGCTCACTGCTCGTTTCCTTACCTTTCTGAGTTCGTGGGCCTGTTTTCTCTGGGCCACAGTGGAGCGCGCAGGAAGAGGCTGGCCAGCCTCAGCGGAGATGCTCGGACTCATTTCGTTCGCTTGTTGCAGTTGTGCTTGTTTGTACTTTCTCCTGGAGGAGCTGAGCTCGAGTGTGACAGAGTGCTGGAGAGCCTCCTATTTTTGGGGTTCCATGCCTTTTGTTTTGTTTTTTTTTGTTTTGTTTTGTGTGTGTGTGTGTGTGTGTGTGTGTGTGTGTGTGTGTGTGTGTGTGTGTGTGTGTGTGTGTGTGTGTGTGTGTGTGTGTGTGTGTGTGTGTGTGTGTGTGTGTGTGTGTGTGTGTGTGTGTGTGTGTGTGTGTGTGTGTGTGTGTGTGTGTGTGTGTGTGTGTGTGTGTGTGTGTGTGTGTGTGTGTGTGTGTGTGTGTGTGTGTGTGTGTGCGTGTGTGTGTGTGTGTGTGTGTGTTTGTTTGTTTGAATTCAAAGCTGTATTGTCCAACCTCAAATTGCACATGACCCCTGTAACGGAAATGCTTCTGGCTTTCAAGGTCTAAAAACTCCGTTTATTAATTTGTTTAGAAAATGTGCTTTCTGCCCCACGCCTTTTGTTAATAACGTTGGGACTTAAGTAACAATTATCTATATAGGCTGATATTTCATTTTACCTCGTATAGTTCATGAATGAACCAATTAAACTGTATCCTTTTGAACGGAGAAAGCTACCTCATTGGATGCTTATCATTAAAAAGTTAGATTAAAACGATAAAAGCGCGAATGACCTTGAGATACTATGTGCTTCTAGAGTCAGTTTGCGTCCTGCCACAACAAAACACGCAATGTCAAATGTGAATCTAAAGTGACGAGATTAATCTATTCAACAACAAAAAAAGGGAACCAGATACCCAAGCCACGCCATGTATGGATTAACATCTGCTTATGGGCCCCCAGAAGAGCCTGATCAATTATCAACAGGATGGAGTTAAAACGAACTGAGATTTTGCACTTTCACGGATGTGTATGTTGAAAAGGAGACGATATATAAAATGTAAAATCTACATATTTACATAAAAAACCTGCACCAATAACACACTTATTGGTGCGGTGATTAAAAGTGAGTATTTAAATTTGGGAGACTTACAAAGCATCTCTTCATAAATATGTTCCGTATTTCCTAAAATATATAAACGCGCAATAAGAGCTCAAATCCTCAATAAAATTCTAAACATTTCAGATGACACAGCTGTTTTTGTTTTTCCTAAAAGATTTAACGAGTTTAACTTAATCTTTGACTTCGGTGACGCAGACTCGGAGCTGACTGTGGGATTCACGCGTTCGGCACGCGCCACGATGGGCGCAACAGATGGGAACCTTCCCCTCATGACATCCCCCACCCTCCCAAACCACAGACCCTCTCTCTCCCTCCTCCCCATGTCTGCCTCCGCTCCACCGCTCCACCCTGATGCATGTTCCCGCCGTCGGCATCCGGCTCAGTGGCCACAGTAACAAATGCGCTATTGTGCCCTTGATTACTTTACGTAACTAATGTAAAATATATAAAAATCTCTGCCAAGGTCATAAATTTACGAGACACCGTGATCTTGCATCTGCAGTTACGATTTTATAAAATAATAATTAAAAAGTCTTCATAATTTTATGCATAGTCAAATCTTCAAATGGAGCAAATTAAACTTTTACGCGCAACATCCGCTCACTAAATTAAACCAACAGTCTTTAACGGTGAAACAGTTAAATGTGTGTCCATAAGAGATTCGACATCAAATCGTTCTTCAGCTCAAAAATGTCATTATAGAGGTAAATATGATGCTGGTCTTTGTCACGCCCTTACATATAGGGGGTTTTGCACGCGCCCTGCCCCATGGGACCCCCAAATAACTGCCATCTTCTCCTGTCTGCTTGGGAACCGGTCCTTTCAGATAAGAAAAAAAACGTGGAAAAGGGGCATCGGTTGGAACCTTTTTTGTCTTGGTTTCAGCGTCGGTATCCATCTGCGCAAGCCTGGAGCGAAGTGATCCTTTGTTGAAATACGGACAGAAAACATGTGGAATCAGTTAATCGGGAAATATGGAGAGAGATATCAAGAATTTCTTTTAGAATTAATTTAACCCAATGAGCATTTTACTTTTAGCTTTTAATCGGGAAAATAAGGAGCTCAAAAGCTCTGTTGGTCAGACTGTATTATCATAAACGAAACATTAATTATTACATCAATTATTAGGCCTTCTTCGTTTTCAGGGTTGGACCATGGATGAAAAATGTTCAAAGAAACAGCAGTGCTCGGTAACAGAACATTCAAAGTTCTGCTCTTCAGTTTGGTGCATTTAGATTGTGTGGGTTCGGCATGAGACGGACACGAGCGGCAGCGCCCTGCACAGATCAGCGTCACCGAGGCGTGGCGACCACAAGCATCTATGTGCTCCGGGATGACGCGGCCGGTCTCCCAGCAGAGCCACGCAGAAGCTTCCAGACTTTTAGTTTTTAACCTGTAAAACATCTGGCTTCCCACGCCAAAATCTACGCCGCCGCCACCTTCCACATGGCGCTGAAGCGTCTGGGAAACATTTGCATCTGAATTTATAAGGGGTGAAAGTAGGAAAGTAACTTTCAATGTATACTTGCTGAAAAAGAACAAGAAGGACCTCCGCAGTTATGATGACGGTGTCAGATAAGATAATGGAAATAATAAAATATAAAAGACAGTGTGAATAACAATGGAGTCTGCAAAAGGTTACAAATGAATTTGAAGTTTGGTAATGTCGATAGAATTAACAGGAATACTTTACTTTTGCCTCAAAAGATACTCAAGGAAAAACAACTAGGAGGTGACTTTTGCCAATATGAATTTATCTTAATGCGAACAATTGTTCAAAGTATTTTAAATTATAGTCAGATTATGAGTTTGTGCTCTGTCAAACATACAACTTACCTATTTTCACATTTTGTCATGTGGCAGCCACAAATTACAGAGTATGGTTGTTGTTTTTTTTTTGTGCTACCATGAGAAAATACATAATTAAAGTAAAGTTGAAGGAAAATGATACCCGTTTCTTAATTTGCATAAAAAGAAACTCTGAGAAGAGTGGAGTATGTTTGCATTCGGAAACAATAAATGGGACTGGACTAAAATCTGATAAGAGGAACTTCAACATGGAGAGTATTTTCTTCAATGTTTTTTTGTTTTGTTTTGTTTTGTTTTTTGTTTTGGTGACCATTCCCCATGGTGCTGACGTTTGACAGTATTTTCAAGGCAAACCCCTTTTTCCTCAATTGCATCAAGCAGACGGCATTCAAAATAATTTCAATAAATCAAAGTCAATATTAATTTCTCATAAGTGGGCCAACTTCTTATATAAAGAGAGAAACAATTTAAAGAAATGAAAAGGGAGGCTCAGCTCTGATGTCGCTGTCAAAAAATTTTTTGTATGAGAATCAACACACATACATACAAAATAGCCAACAATCAACCAAAATACCATTGTTTTGAATGGTGTCTCATTCACCTTTTCACATCTAAAGGGTGAATTTCTTTTGCTAATTTTCTCTACAAAAAAGGTCAAATTTGTTGGGATTGGATTAAGAATGTCCTTGAACCACAATTTTAAAGTCTGGCTACAGATTCTCAATTGCATTTAAGTGTGAGCTTTGACTAGGCCATTGAAGTCTTTTGCAGCTTCCCTGTTCTTGCTAAGAAAATAAACCCCTGAGCATTATAATGCCACCACCGTGGTTCTTTTGGAGATACAGTTTTTAGTGTAAGGTTGTTTCATGTACTCTCCTTCACAATTGCCATTTTGGACGTTGGAGGGGGAAAAAACTTTCAGTTTTAGCGTTGTCCTCCCAGATCAACATCTTCCACTAACATATGGGCCAGATCTTGGAGGCCTCAGTTCTACAGTTTTTTCAGATGTGTATTCAAGACACCTGAATTAAATGCTAAGGTTATTGTGTTCCCCCCAAACAAAGTCTGAAGCTCATAGGACAAAATGTACAATTTTGTTGTTGTCTGACCAGAATGCCTGACAAATTACACTTCTTTGATATTTTTTTTCAACAATAATTTCCTTCATAAGTCCTAGATTTGTGGGTCCCTGCAGCTCCTCCACAGAAATTCATTGAGATCCATTGGATTCAGCTCACACGGTGACAGAAGATACATGGATTTGTGTATCTTTCCTCGTGACATTTTTATCCATTTCAGGCAATGAACTGAACTGCACTGTGTGAGATCTTGAAACCTTAAGACACTGTTTTATAAACTGATCCTGTTTCAAACGTCTTTCACACTATATCCCTGGAATGCCCTCTGTGTCCTTGGTGTTCTTCAGGATGTTCTTTTCAGCCTGTAGCTTCAATGGTTACAAAAAGTGAAAACTAAAGGAGCATGGGAGTTGTTTAACTGTCATGTGAGCTAAAGTAAAAGGCATTATCAGGTACAAGCATTTTTGGAAGTGATTGTGGGAAGGGAACTTGTTCTTGGGCTCCAGATGCTTGAACCAAACTCAATTTCGTAATGCTTCTGTCACCACACGGACGGACAGTAAGAGTTTTTCTATTAATTGCCCCCAGCCCCAGATATTTGTGATATTCTGATATGACAGTGACATGTGATTGTTTTCAATCTTTGCTCCGTCTGTGCCTCATAAAACATCAAGGAGATCAAGATTCTTCTGAAATGGCGCTCAAACTTTGGATCTAAGTGCCTTTGTGAGACATGGCATCCCCACTTCCTGTTTTAAAACATCTGTTTTCAGTTGCTTTTAATGAGCTGTGAGTTGATATGGTTTAATATCGTCAGTGTTCTATTTTTGAGTCTCTTAAGTGTCTGTTTCGTTTTAAATTTTTTCATTATTTTTTTTTCTTTTTTTATGTACAGCATTTAGGCAAATTGGCTGTTTTAAATGTGCTTTATAAATTGGGATTTTAAAATAGATGAAAGTAGTTGCCATTTTAGTAAAATGTCGAAAAATAAATCTAATGGTAGTGCGTCCGGTAATTTGGATTCCAGACCTATCTCATAAAAATAAAGACCAATGAATTGCGTACAATGAAAGTACGTATATTTAAAAACTTTTCGCCGGTGGAAGATTATGTTTTTATGTCATACAAGCATTCAGATTGTGTAAGAGAAGATTTCCTTATCCAATTTACACACAAAGTGCAAAAAAAAAAAAAAATACAGGATGGACATTATTTGGAACATTTGCGTCTAAACTAATTTCCAGACGCTTTGTCACTCTTTGGACCCTTTGTCATTGTTCCCATTTCAAAAGATGAAGCCGTCTGCAGCGCAAAGCGTCTTCCTTGAGCGTCGTTTCCATATGTAGAGGCGAAGAACTTTTTTTTTTGCGCAGTATTCGATGGCTCAGACAGGATTTGCATGGCCAAGGAAGCCTCGCCAAGCCAAAAGCCAAGCTCCAAGCTCACATCTGGTCACGCACATTTGTTATGCCTTTTTGTTTTTCTCCTCAAAGTCTACGAAGGCAAACTCACAGCGTCGCATGGGGCTCTCTACCAATAGCTGCTGTTTCTATCCCCGACATGCTTGCGCCCCAGAACGCGCTCCAGACACCATCCGTCACTCCGCTGATGCTGTTGCGCGAAAACGGTGGTCCAAACCTGAAATTCCTGATTGTGCTTCTTTGTGTTTTTGTTAATTTGTGTCTCATGTTAGGGGTAAGAGCAGTCCTGTGCGGTGAAGAGCGGTTTCTTAGGAGGAGTTTTCAACATTAAAGTCCTAATTGAGGGGAAATATGAGGGAAACACGAGAAAACCACAAGTCAGGGTGAACAAAGGCAGCAGATGGCTTTTTCCTCTCCGCTACATTATTTTTTTAAGTTACAGAGACAGAGAGCTGTCCGAGGAAAAATCAAAGGAGAGCATGCTTTAAAAGAAAAAAAAGCGACCTAAAAAATATACGGGTATTTTTGACATCTTAAACCTTTAGATGAGAACCACTAAAATGAAAGCAACATTGTTAATTTCACTTCAATGTGTAAAATTCAATTATGCAATACTAGACTTCTACAATTTTTGTTATGATCGCTTTCATAGCTGAAGCACAATGGCTCTACAGCCACCCGCCAGATTGGAAACAATCAGCAAAAGAAAAATGGCATCATTTATTTATTTTTAATTTTTTAAGAAAATAATAAACTTGATCATGTCACGTGTTTCTGCGTGAAGGCTCAACCCAGCAGTGGGTGTGGTTTGCAACGGAGTCTCCGCCCACAAAGAGCAGCGTCGCTGTCAATGAAGCTCAAAACTCTTGATGTGCAAAGGGCGCTGAATGCAACTGCGACCTGCAGGACACGGACAGCTGAGCAGCGCCGGCGCCACGTCTGGTATGTGTTAATATATATATGTGTCACTTTAATGCAATATTCCATTTAATCGCGTGCAAACTTTGTGTCATCATATTGCTGTTGATTTGAGTTGCTATAATTCTCCGTATAGGCATACTCACTACTGTGGTATAATATGAGGTCATTTAAGTTTTGGTACTGTCTTGTTTTTCTGAATACCGATATCGGGTTTTTATACGCTAACATCGATCATGACATGTTAAACAGCACATAGCCTATAAGCCACAGCCTGCCCATTTAATTTTACATGCACATGTTAGCACAATAATACAATCTCTGATTCTGATTCTGATTAAACAACCATTTCATTTCCTTACTTATTAAACAGAGACACTTGTCTCGGGGGTTTTCAGTGAATATCTACTATATTTCCATATTTTCCGATATTTACATTTTACACGTTTAAAACAAACAAACAAACATGCTTTTTGATGTTGACAAATCGGCTCGGTGTTGTTTCTAATTTTAACTGTTGATGTTGGTTTATAATAACCACTTGCCCTGTTTCTGTCTGCCCGCTCTTAATGAGTCTGTCTGGGTGTGACAAAGTCTGACCATAGTTATTCTCACTGCAGCACATGGATGACCGAGTCGCTGTCTGAGAAGCATCGTTTCTGAAGGGTGAGTTCAAGGACACAAAAGAGGTCACATATAAATATCCTAAGATCTATAAAAAGTTTGCTCAATATCTTTGGAAAGAAAGAAGAAAAACTTATGTTTTTTTCTTTTCATCCAGATATTAACTCACCGCGGATCTGCAACAAAATATCAAATTCTTACTTAAGTTTATTACATGTTTGTGAACGTTTAAGGAAAATCATATCTAGCTGTAAAACTCCCGTTAGACCTATTACAATATATTTTTTATTAATTTTATTTAAAAAAAGAAAAGAAAAAGCAACTAAGGTCAGAAGTAACGGAGTTTTGAGTGTGCATGAAAACTTATGAATTCGGTTTAATATGGCTCCAATTGAACAAATGTCCTTATGTCGATAAGACAAACAGCTCCAAATCATTTTAAAATAATCAGAAATATGTAACGAAAAAAACTGTTATACAAGTCCAAGGAAGGAAGGAAAGAAGGAAGGAAGGTAGGTAGGAAAGAAGGAAGGAGTGATCTTAAAACGCATGTATGAATAAAGAATATTTCTCTTTTGTGTGTCTTTTTTTTCTGCTTAATAAAACTTGTCTTGTGTGGCGTGCTTTCTTTTTTGGAGGGATTTATGTTGTGATGGAGTTAAAAGTTAAAAGCTGTTCATTTCCGTCTGTGAGAATTTTGCAGCTTCATGAAGGGTTAGGTTTTCAAAACAAATTAAATGCAATTATACTTAAATGTTGGCCTCGCGATTACACGTATTGCATATTCTCTAACACAGACTTAGATGTTGTCGTATTACTTTCTTCGTAATATATTTACATATATTTACATGAACCCAAAACAATGCATGTTGCACATAAAATAATAACCTGGACGACTGCACGCACGCGTCCCAGTTCACCCATGCAAAAGCAATTACTGCGTGGCACGCGCCTGAGGTTCGGGTCAAGGCGAGAGGAGCTGATCTGCAGCAACTCGAGAGATTTACTGCCAAACTTTCAAACAATTTTATATATAGGAGAATTTGACCGCACTTAAATCAAATTAAAATTTAATTAAATTAATTAGGGAACATATAGATGTTAGTTTATGTACTGTAATGAAACGTTTCAGGCCTACTTTAGATTCTGAAATAGTAAAGATTTCAAAAAATAATAAGTGGTTGTGCATCTAACGGCTGAATATAAGTCAGTTTTCAAAGTCTTTATGGCGCAATCAGAAACCACATGGGTCGTCGAAGAGACCTGAACTTGAGCCGAGAGCGTCCTGATTTGAATGTTCCCGCGCAGCAGCAGATGCGACCATACAATAGACGTGGGGCCCAAGCCTGAATAAACGAGTCCAATTTGAATAACAGTCGCACGTTTGACGCGTGCGAGAAATATCCCAGCTTTCCCAGGCTCATGGTGGCCGGGGGGAAAAAACCGTTGAGAGCCCCCGCCGCCCCCCACCACCACCACCTTTTTATCCAGTTCAATAGGGATTTAGCTCTTGACTGGTTCAAAGTTTGTGGGAAGCTCTTTGAGAGCAGCTGGGAAAAGACTCCAATATCAACAACACTCGATTAAACACCATGTTACAGCAGCCATCATGCTGCATCTGCACCGTATACAGCTTAATGCTTGAGTCAATATTATTCTGTTTTAGGAGACAGACTCTGACTGTCAAATATGTACAATGTGCTGTAATACGATACAATGGAGAAAAAAAAGGTATTTGGAACTTGGTGGAAGATTCTAGACTTTACTTTAAAAATCAATTGTTTGAGATTTATAATGAGAGAAAGCATGATTTTGGGTAAAGATACATAACAATATATATATATATATATATATATATATATATATATATATATATATATATATATATATATATATATATATATATATATATATATATATATATAAACCTCACCATATTTTG
The DNA here is from genome assembly GCF_019740435.1 of Gambusia affinis. Classification (NCBI taxonomy): domain Eukaryota; kingdom Metazoa; phylum Chordata; class Actinopteri; order Cyprinodontiformes; family Poeciliidae; genus Gambusia; species Gambusia affinis. Next base: position 11,037,195 of record NC_057868.1, read on the forward strand.
TAGCTGCTTGCTGTTGGTTCACAGGTACATTAAAACAAATACAGCAAAAGTAATACAAATATGAGGAAAACTGAATAAAACCCAGCATCCATATCGACACAAAATGTATGTGCAAGTTGTGCCTCTTATTTCTGATCAAATAAAATATGCACATATATTCTAAAAAATACAAAAACCTAATGCCAGGAATAGAAGCTGTATGAAAAGTTAGCTTTTATTTGATATGTTGGGAGTAATGCTGTACTGATATCTGAACCAACAGTTTAATAATATTGCTGTTGTTAAATGTTCTGTTGTACACAGAAGATTGTGCTAATGCGGCCTATTTCATTCTGTGCTACTGGTGCCTCCCTTAAAGCCATGCTAGAGGTCCATTATCGTCCACTTCCTCTGGGGAATTGTAACTACCACACCTCTCGTGGGAATCCCTCCCTCCCCTCTCCCGTTCCTTCAAAATTGCCGCGCGGTGTCTGTGACAGTTGGAGCTGCGCAACAGATGGGATAAGGAGGCACGCGCCAGGCACGAGCCTCTCCAAAACCCCGCCACCACCCTCCCCTCCAACTCCCGTCACACCCACAGGGAAAGCAGCCGCTTCCCACAGAAGCAGTTTGGGCGGAAAAAAGTCATTCAGACTAATCTGACACTCACAGAGGCAACACGAAGTGATGTTAAGGTGTTGTTTTTGGTTGCTGTTGGTTCAAATATTGACAACAATTTATCAATAATCAGCGAAAAGAGGCCAATAATACTATTCATACGTTTGCAAAACGGGTCTTATTTTGCACACATTCCATAAATTTCACTTTTTAATAGAAAGTTTCAACTCATTGAGGTCACGCGAGCAAGCTGCCTTTATTCTGATTAAAAGGAAATGTGTGTAAACCGATATATAGACTATTTTACAGGTTTTCAAAGAAAGTCGGAGTCTCCAATCGAAAATCACTTGGATGGTTTCATACATTAACGCAAATAGCAAGAAATGTTTATAGTAAAATGCTATATAACATATACAAGAGATTCATTGTATAAACGCATAAAACAGTTTATTGGTCTTTGTAGCGTTGCATCCGTGTCTCATCAACTTCTATCGGTTGGATTCTCATCCGCTTGTGGGGAGCAGATATTTTCCATAGTTACTTTTTACAACACAGAAGCTAAAAAGCTGAGAAACACCGTGAGAGGCCACATCTACTGTCCTTTTCTAAGTTTTCATATATGCGAGGCATGTGTGAAACAGTTGATAGGAATTAATAGAAGCTAAAATGATGGCGTGACCCTCAAACACCTTTACAGGTGGAGACTGCAGGTGCGTGTCAGATTACGGAGCTCTCCTGCCACCATTTGGTGAGGAAAAGTACTACAGTTACAATTACTGCAGTTACAGCACATAGCTCAAACCTGGGCACATATATAGTGAGTCCCAAAATTGGTTCATAAAAATTAAATACACTTTTATATGGTACATATTTTAAAGCAACATATCTATAAAAACATTATGGAATATTTAACATAACGTGACACTTGGTTGGGGGTTAAATTGTAACTGCAAATAGATGAAATTGAAATGCCTTAAATCAATTATTTGCTGTTTTTTACGGACCTCTGCAATGTATAGTTTTGCTTTGCTTACAATGACATACAAATATTTTACTAAAGTGAAACTTATTTGAAATTAAATGTCAGGCTTCCTTGGCTGCAGTTGGTAGAGCTGTTGCCTTGCAGAAATAAGGTCCTGGGTTCGATTCCTGGTCCGGGGTCTTTCTGCATGGAGTTTGCATGTTCTCCCTGTGCATGCGTGGGTTCTCTCCGGGTTCTCCGGCTTCCTCCCACAGTCCAAAAACATGACTGTCAGGTTAATTGGTTTCCCTAAATTCTCCTAGGTGTGAGTGTGTGTGTATGTGAATCTGTCCTGTCTGTTTCTCTGTTGCCCTGCGACAGACTGGCGACCTGTCCAGGGTGAACCCCGCCTCTCGCCCAGAACGTAGCTGGAGATAGGCACCAGCAACCCTCCTGACCCCATTAGGGACAAGGGTGATAGAAAATGGATGGATGTTAGGCTTCCTCTGTATCTCCCCTCAGCCTTTTAATGTTACCCAAGTATTGGCTGATAAATTTAACATTAAGCCACAGTGCACATCACTGATATCTATTTATTTACTTTGACAAAAACAGAATTCAAATGATGAAATAATTTGGCTAGTAAAGGTTAAATAATAAATTTACTTTTGTCACCTTAGGAAAAAAATCCATGTAGAATAGTTACATCCTCTTTGTCACTAGTTGATTTTGCAATGTAAGAATTTTTTTTTTGTTGTTTCACAGTAACATAATTGCATTTGTAACAGTTTATTACATCTGAACCCATCTATAGTCTGCCACTGCAGAGTTGGTGGTTTTCACAGTTAAACTATAATACTTTTGATATTCCAACAATGGGTTCACAACATGTTATTTTAAATTCTGGGAAAATTGTAAGGTTCTATAATTCAAATTACACTAATACTCACTTACTGAAAACAATGGAATAACATATATGCAAGTTAAATACTGCTAATGTAAATTTTATATTTCTTAGTTCAGGTCAAATCAGTAAGAGTCCTAAAGTGGCCTAAAGTAAACAAGTAAAAAAATCTTACAGGGTCAGGAGAATTATAAAGTAGTAATCTGAGAGTCTTGGGTGGAAAAATACAACGTAGAGAAAACTGAATTTGGTTAAACTATTTTATTTGAAAATAATACATTAATCAAAATGAAGAAGTGATCTGGAACAGAAAGACAGAAGCATTGTTGTTAAGCTAAATTAAATCCCGGTAACTTTTTAATACTTCAGGGAGTTGATTGCTTTTAATGATGTTATTTATTTATTTATTTTTAAATTACCCTTATTCAAACCAGTTCCACAGAAAGCCACCAGGTGGACATCTTCAATGTGGAAATCACATGTATTTAACATTCTAAAGCAAAATTTACGCTGGTGGAGCTTTTGACGCTGGACGCTTTGAAAAACACGCCAGTCTTAAATCAGCATTCAGCTAAACCCAGACACACACCCCATTGGTTAATCATTTCCTCCGTTGACCCGCCCGGGAATTACTGAACTTCCAGCAGCTTTTCAGTACTGCTCCTTTAACTTGTGAGCCGATTTTCAGCGAGCAGCAACTTGTTACAGGCTCAGCGGTCCTCCCTCTGCTGGATTATTTATCAGGCTCTCCGTCCAATGTCGCCATCTGCTCGAAGGAAAAAAAAAAAACACAATAGGACTCTTCGAGCCACATGATAGGAGACATTAAGTAGATAGAAAAAGTAAACACACAAAATATAAATAGTTTATAGGACTTAGAAGATCTTGTGCAACAGGTGCTCAGGAGAATCCTGCTTGTCAGAGCTGAAGCGGATAACTCATTCAGCAAAGCAGAGGTTAGTTCAAACAGCGTAAGATGCAGTGAGTTTTTAAATCCAGTATGTAAAGAAGATGATATCTGTTTATTTCTGGGACGGATTCCGCTGTTTATCGTCGCTTTATAGAGACCTATGGAGCAATAACCGAGCTTGTCCACAGAATTAACCCGGTGACTGACATGTTCAGAGGCTTTATGGATGCAGCGCTGCTAACCCTGTCAGCCCGGTGAACTGAGTCAGGGAGGGGGAGGGGGTCAGAGCAGGCAACCGAGGGACGGAGCCGCCTAACCCGCAGCCGGCTGCAGCCATGGTGGTGGAGGGCGACAGGACGCTGGTGGCAGCCAGGCAGGGAGACGTGCAGGCGCTCAAAACGCTCTTAGCAGCGAAGGTTCTCAGCAGCGACGTGAAGGATGTTCTGGGGGCTTCACCGGTCCACCACGCCGCCCGGGCCGGGAAGCTGACCTGCCTGCGTTTTCTGGTGGAGGAGGCAGGGCTGCAGGGTAACTGCCTGGCAAACAACGGGGCCAGTCCGGCCCATGATGCGGCAGCCACGGGCAACCTGGCCTGCTTACAGTGGCTGCTGACCCAGGGGGGGTGTCGGTCGGAGGTGAGTAACCTGAACCAGACATCTCAGTTCTGTTTATTCTGACGTGGCGTTAACTCTATGAGAGATTATCAATACTTTGGTACTACATTATGTTTATATAACAGGTCAAAATAGTAGCTCCAGAGGCACGTTGCTCTACAATCCAGTTTCATTGTTGTTGTTTTCAAACTTTTTGTAATAATTTAACAGTCATGGCCTCTATGACTAAGACGTCTGCTGGCTTTGCATGGTTGGTTGAACAATGTCATTTAACATGTTACTCTGAAGATAACATTTCCACATTTTTGTAAGAGGTAAAGAGTTAACTGATTTCAGAGGTTTCTAACAAAAACTGACCTCATAATCTAATATGTTGACTCTCCATCTACGACTTTGTGATTGCAGCTGTAAAATCAGTGTATTTGCAAATTTAATCATTTGTATAGCATTAAAATTTTTACACACTATTTAATATCCTTAAGCCAACATGTAACCAAGATTTGAAAGTACAGCTACGGAGAAACACATTATTATCAGCTTGAATTGCTATTAGTAATTATCCTGGGCACAAAGCACATATGTTAACAAACCCCTTTGACTTTCTAACTTGAACTAGAAGTCACTTAAATTGGTTTAATCCCACACCCAAATTCCAGTTTCAATAGTAAATAAGCCACAGCATAAAAATCAACCAGCGATTGCTCCTGGTTCACTGTAGTCCGCTTCAGTTCATACTGGGAATTCAAAGAATTTTTTTTTCCCACCGCACTGATTTTGAGACATGTCTAATTCAATATGAGCAATTCATCTTTATGGCTGTTGGAGCTTATCGTCGATACATCACAACAAATTTATCTTACAAAATAATTGATGCCATAGTGATTTACCACTAAAGACAGTTCAAGTGCCACTAGTGATCCTTGCACCATAGTTTGACAACCATGTATTGAGGACATTGGTTTCAAGTGTTAGGGTGCTTCTTGCTGGTTTATAGCTTACATGAGATTTTCTGTTTATTGCTACAAAAACTGCATGCCCCAACAATCTTAAACTATGCAATTTATCTGCTTCCTGTTGAGAGAGCTTATGAACAACCAGTTGTTTGTTGAATATAAAAGATTACTTCATCAGTGCTTTTTTTTCCCCTTTGTTCTTGCAAAATGTAAATAATCACTGATGAATTATGCAGTATCTGGTGGAGTACTATCATCTTACAAGATGTTTACTTTGCCACACTGACTTTTGAAGGTCACACAAACAGCCTAAGACATTAGGTTTAACATAATATATATGAACCGTTTCACTGGACAGGTGGTCATAATGTTATGTCATAATATATGACTATAGAAGTCTATGTGGGTACTATTGTCATTAGCAGAAAAACTAGTTATGCAGCCCTGAACTGTTTTAGATGCCAGGCAACTTTGACGTTTAAAATTTTCTTGGGTTTGTTGCTTAAATTGTTTTATTGTGATCAACTTGCCAGACATTGTCAAATGATAGTAAAAGTTCTTCAGCATTGTTGCAATTTTGGTCAAACACACAGAAGAGCGACTACCAGAAATGAAGGAAAAAAGACATTAGAAGAGTTTGACGGAGTCAAATTAAATAAAATCAGATTTTTTGTCTTTAATGAGGAAATGAGCATCTATTTTTTCTTTTTACAACTTAAAGTCTTTTAGGGTTTTTCTCTACAAGCTCGGTATTCTGTTCTATTCTCTGCATCCTTCCTTTCAAGCTCTGTTAGGCTGATCGGGCAGTGTTGGTAAACAGCCATTTTTAGGTTTGTTTAGAGATGTTCGACTGGATTTAAGTCTGGGCTTTGGCTGGGACATTCACAGACTGCTCCTTTAGCCACCTCTTTGTTGTCCTGGCAGTTGGATTTGGGTCAGAGTTGTGTTAGAAGATGATTGCTCACCTTACTCTGAGTTTGAGATCACTCTAGAGCACGTTTTCTTGAAGAATCCTTGCTGTGTTTGCTGATGTCGTCTAACCCTCTGTACAGACTGCTTCCATAGTTCCTGCCACAGAAAAACACCAAGCAGCACAACACTGCCATCAACATACTTCACAGCTGGTGTTGCAACTAAAGTCATATGTCTTACAGTGCTGGTAGCTGTTGTTTTTTTTAATAGGCTTTGTTTTTACATGCCCTTAAAGTTCTCTATGTCAATCTTTGTTTCCACTGATAATCATAAATTATTTCCTTCATGACGTCTATTTGTTTTGCTATTTCCATTTAGAACAAAGACAATCCACCAGACCGCTAGACTAATAACACTGTTTGCCTCTCCTCATTAGTAACACCTGAACAGAATTATACTTGACCTCAAAGAACACCATATCTGCATCCACCATAATCCGTACGCAAAATGAAATGCCACCAACTAGTGGCTTTATCACCACTAGTTGGTCGAGACGGTGTTATTCTGGTTAGAGCAGGGCCTTGTTTTCTATAAACATGCTACTTTAGCGTTCTAGCATCAGACTCGGGTGTACTTCAGTATGCTGAGGTCTGAGTGGGCACAGAATACACCAAGTACACCTGAGTATATTCAAGCCTTTAGGGCTTACTTTTAAAAAAAAGTTTAATCTTGGTCTCATCGGACCAGAAAACTTGGTTGTTCATTGTCTGACAATTTTTGAAGTACATTGTGGTGAAAATCAAATGGTTTAGAATGTACCTTTTTGGCTTCCATCTGGCCATTCTACCATGAAGGACTGATTGGTGGAGTCCATTAGCAATGGTTTAACTATGGTTCTTTGATTGCCATAAGGGATCAGCAGAGCTTCACATTAGTGATCACTCAATCGTCTCTCCTCCCTGACTTTGTTTAGCTGCCAGATCTCAAGAGGATAATGGTGGCTCCAAATTTTTTTTACATTTTTGACTAATGGAGACGACCATAGTGCTTTTCAAAGCATTTAGTGCTGCACAATCCATTAAATTTCTCGCCCAAAAGGATTGTGCAGGTAGATCTGGTCTGGTAGATCTGCAGACAATTACTTCAACTTTATTGATTGGTTTCTGTTCTGATGTGCATGGTGAGCTGTTGGAAGTTAGACGGCTGTGATCTTTTTCAAATCGTTCATTCAACCAACTCTGTTTGAAAGCTATGTCCAGATCAGTTATAGTACAAGTCTTCACATGTAGTTTATAACTACATGTGAAGTAAGGTTAGGGTTTGAATACTTTCAAGTGGCAGTGACTGTATACATCCAGGACATTAAAATACGACCATCCTTTTTTGATTGAAACTTACCTTGTTACACAGTCAGATGTTACCATGGTGATGAGATATGCAAAGGTTGATTTGCATTCTTAGTACCCCTTGTACAGCACTGGCAGTGTATAACGAGGGTCACAAAAACAGAATGTTAGCTCAGTTAGTAAACGATGGACGGGTGCTTGGAGCTACAGTGGTTAAACCCTCACATGATGAATTAAACCCCATGCTGACTCAGTTACAGCATGTGTTTCCAGTACATGCAAATTAATCCCAGTCAATAAAGAGCTCCAGCTTGGGTTTCCAAGAAGTCTTAAATATTGTGACGCCAAAAATATGAGCAAATTCTGCACTGCTTTGCATTGTTCTGAAATAAATAAGAGATCTCAAGTAACACAGAAACAGCTAAAAGTTAAGAGTCACCATTTAGTCTTGGGGTGCAATGAGATGGCTGTGTACTGAAAACACTAATATTATCTAGACAACAAGACTAGTAATCCATTCACATGTTCATCACAGGTTCTTTCTAAGCATCTTGTAGGAAACATCGCATTGAAAATTTGTCTGAAAAATTAGAAATTACTTGGAAATATGGAGCTTAATTTGGAACTGGGTATCACACTTTCTTGTACGTTTATCCCGATTGCCTCTTTTCATTCATTATTACTCATCTTTCAGAAAGATATATTTTCTGACATCTTGTGTGCCTTTAACCTACTCCTTAGCAATCTCCATTTACTATATGCGCTTACTATATTTTGGCTCTAGTTTTCTTTTTTATGTATTTATTTTTCCATTGCCCTTTACTGGGTTAGAATTATTTGATTTGAACGTCATCCTGCAGCCAGTGGAGCTCTGATCCTGATGTCACTCAGGCCTTTTGTCTATACTTTTGTCATGCAGTGGGACATTAATCCAATGGACACCAGCAAATCCTCTGAATGGCTCAGAATAAAATACGTTTTTTAGTGTGGCCTAGTCAAACTCTGCTCTTAAATCTGACTGTGATGTTGGATTGTGACATTAAACAGGCCATTCATGTTTATAAATCCTCAAATATGGCTGGACTCCTCAGTGATGTAAAACATTAATTGCTTGTAATTTAAAGAGTTGATGGCAGTTGTTGCTACCAAGGTTGACTGATTGTTATGGGACTAAAACTTTTCCACTTAGAAGCCGGTGGGTTTGGATTGTTGTTTTTAATTAATAAATTAAATTATCATTATGAAACTGCATTTTGTGTTTACCAGTAATCATGTTATTGACGACTGGTATTTAAATGTATTTGATGACCAGAAACATTTAAATGTGACAAATATGATCAGATTAGATCTGTAAGAAGAACAAATACTTTCTCAAAACCACTAGTTTTTATGCCTACCAGAAGTTTAGAGTTAATTTCCAAAGACCCAAAGTTGCTTCAGTATTTAGGGCAGTATTTACGAAGAGTCAAATATACAATATACTATGGAAGAAATTCACAAATGAGTCACAAGTGGTAGCGATGTAGAATTAGATACCAGGTTTAAATCGGATGTGGGATATTCAACGTGTCACATCAATTAAAACACAACAGTCAGAGGATGTGAATCAGCTCTGTTGGAGTGAAAAGGTTCAAAAGAGCCTCTGTTTACTGCCATGTTATAGCAATTGTGCCAAACAATGTAGAAATGCAGGGTCTGACCCATCCAAGACCAGGAAGAATTTTAATTGGAACAGGACAGAGGCTGAACCAGTTCTGCAAAGCAGCTCATAAAAAAAATCCTTTTTTATATATCTTGTTTCTCTTAATTGCACAGGCAGCTTGTTCCAGTCTTTCTAACAAATGTGCCCTGACCACCTTGATGTTACGGGCTTCCACAAACAGATTATGTTCTGAATTACAAAAAAAAAAAAAAAGAAAAGACGACTGTGAGTGTGCATGTTTTCTTCAGTTTCTCCATCTGTTTGGATTTGCAGGACAAGGACAGCTCTGGAGCCACGGTTCTCCACCTTGCGTGTCGCTTCAGTCACTACGAGATCACCGAATGGCTGCTGAAGAGCAGTGAGGTGGACCCCGGGGCCTCCACCGACACAGGAGCCCTACCTGTTCATTATGCAGCTGCCAAGGGAGATCTGGCTTCTCTCCGACTGTTACTGGGACACAGCCCAAAGTAAGACTTGTCTCTTCACAGTGTTTAAAATGCTTCCTCTTGAAGTTAACCGCTTCCTCTTGTCTGTAGTGACTTAATCTGGGCAATGTGAGGGATTTCAGAGATATTTTTAGCAGAGGTTACAAATGACTTTGTTTACAGGACTAAGCGGCCAATACCAGTGTGTGTACAACATACAGCAACCCTCCAAAGAATTACACACTTTTTACCTAAACGTGCTTTTTGAATAAAATGTGATGCTTAGCTATACACAAAAAGAAACAGACGAACTGATAAAGGATTATTTTCTATGTTCATGAAGGTAAAAAGTTAATAGCAGGAGATGAATTGGTGGCGGCGTTATCTCAGTGATGCCCTTCCTTCAGGAAGACAGAGTCCAGACCAGATGCAGCATCTATGGAAAGAAACCGAGAGAAAACAAAAAGTTAACAGTTGAAGCAACAGCAAATAATGCAAATTGGAGAGTAGCAGCAGAAGAAAGTGAGAAAAAGTGGTCATTGTGTCCCAGTAGCATTCTAAGCTTCTGGCAGCATAACTATAGAGGCAGCTCAGGATAGCCTAAGCCAGTATAACTGTTAACTTTACCAAAAAATGAAAATTTCAAGCCTAGTGTTACAAGTAGAGTTCACTAGCCAAGTTGGCTAATGTTATTTAATAATGTATATATTATGTTTTACATAAAAGGTTGTATAGGTTTGTCTATTTGACTGGTTTATTGGGGCACAAACGGTGCCTAACAGTGACGTTTTACTTGGCCGTCAGAGCTGCTTCGATGTCTTTCAGCATCTGACCAGATCTTACACTTGAAACATGAGCTGCACTGATCAGGGTGTTTCTGGCAAATACCAATTTCCTGTTTTCTTAAGCCCTCGTATGCTGATATCAACTTTGACCAGCTGCGCTTTTCTTCTTAAGGAAGAAAAACAAACTTGAGATGTTTTAACTCAGTTTGTGAGTTTGTCATATATCCATCCAGCCATTATCCAACACACTTATTAATCGGAACAAGAAACAATCACAGGAAAGCTTCCCAGTTGATTGGTGCATTCCCACTATAAGCTTCTATGTTTAAATGGAACATGCAACGTGTTCATTTTCAAACATTTATTGAAATCCAGAATATTTGATGTACAAAATTTTCTCAAGGATTTTAGCTGCCATTTAAAAACGACTATAGTTGCAATGCCTTTTTTGTTCTTTTTCTTTTTTACAGCTTTAGAAGAATAATCAGATTTATTTTATTTCTTATTCCATATATCTAGTACAATATAACAAAGCATGACCTCTTACTACAAATATAATACGCTGATGCCCTCAGAGTGAGAAGGTAAGTTGTGTCGCGTTTTGCACCTCCAATATTGTGTGGATGCACCCCAGACAGGTACATACCTGCTGAAAATTTAATGCTCCTCAGAGACATTGCAGCTCCCTGATAGCTCGGCTCCATTCAGTCCTCCCCGCCGCCTCTCCCACTGCTTGTGTTTACCATCGTCTCCACGGCGACACACAGAAGCACTAAATGGCGATAAGGGATAATGAGGGAAACAAATCCATTTGTATGGAGGAGCTGCTTTCTAGTCTCCAGCCCTGAATGTACAGTGGAGATGAAGTTTAATGTTCAGACTTCAATATGATGTGCAAACACGCATCCCTGGGTTTTAACAGTTATTGCTGTTTTATTTCTACCTGGAAGATCTTAAAGATTACATGGACTGTCTTGATTACATCATTGCATTTGTAACAAGCAGCCTAATTATAGTGTAACATAATGAGAGTGTGACTGCAGGGCATAAAAGTACATACACTCGAGGTAAACAACAACACCTTTATGGTGTTTTCTGTTTTCAGCATTTTATTTTGACTTTTGGCTCACTTTTAATCATAACAGAATATCTTAATGACAATAAAAATGCCAACAAAGACATCATTCTGCAGTTCTGACAAGAAATTTCTAGAAAATGTTTGGAGTACTGTAATTTCTATAGTTATACATGGTCCTGAAAAAGTATTTGCTCCCCACTGATTTCTTCAGTGCTGGCTTGTTTGTCACATTTTCTTGTTTCAAAGCATTGGTGTTAACTGGAAAAGAGGTTTTTTTTATATCGCTTTTGGAAGAATTGTGGTCAACTCTTTTTAGTAAAGTTACTTTAATTCAGCCACTGCTTCTGCCAAGACATCTCAGTCAGATTTATGTCCAAATTATGATAAACCATTTGTTTTGTTTTTTTCTTCTTTTTCTTATTTTCTGTCATTCAGAGGTGTAACTATTGGTGTTTCTTTGGTTCATTATCTCCTGCATAACCCAAAGTATGATTAGGTTTCATTTCATCAAACACAACAAAGAATCCTAACCACAACTACCTCTATGATTGGCTGTCATTATAATATTCTGATTCTGAAACGAAGTGTTGGTACAGCAGAAGTATTGTTCCACCGTTGTCTCTCAACATAATATTTTTCCTAAAGTCTTGGGAATAATTCCGATGCTTTATTAGGAAGTGGGAAACAATGGGTCTTTGTGGTCAGCTCTGGTTTTCACTTTGGAGATCTCCAGTGGATACAGTTGTTTCCCTGGCTCTTCTTTTTACTGATGCTAGTGACTCTTATTGACGGTAACTACACAGAAAACAGGCCGAGAAACAAGGAAGAATATGAGTTTAAAAAAATAAAAAATAAAAACTTAGATGTTTTCTGGTTTCTCATCTGTTCTTGAATGTCTTCAAATCAGGACATTATGTTTTGCTTTTTGAACTATTCTGGCCTACTCCATAGTGTCAGACAGGTTGTATTTCAGGGATTTCCTGATTCTATGGGTCCGACACATTTAGATCAATCATCATGTTTCCTCTTAAGGCTCCTGGAAAGTTACTGTAAACTAATGAATAATTAATTAATCTATTACGTGCCTAACTTTAAATCAGATCAATTCCCCCTCCCATATTAAGATACAGTTGTTATCTATTAGAATTATTGAAAAAAGAAGCATTACATGCTCAAGTTTGCAATTTGTTGTGTAAAAGGAGTACAGTACAGGATATAATTTCGGTTGGATTGTTTTATTTTACTAAATTGTAGATGAGAATTTTGTCCCAAAATCTGACATCAGTATGTCCCCAAAAATTCAATTTAACGTTCAATTAAATGTTGCACAAATATTAACTTGCAGCGGAGACCAAAGCTCGATCAGTGAGTCAAAACAAAAAGCTCAATGTGCTGTGCCTGACAAGATAGCCTCGTTACAAAAAGTGGATGAATGAATGATGGTGAAAGACTGAAAGAGAGAGAGAGAGCTAGTAAATGGGAAGCTGCAGACATCTTATGTAATCAATTAGTGCAGATTAAGATCTTTGGCCTGGAGTCGGTTCCAGCATGAAGTTTAAAAGGACATCGCTCTGTGTTGAGATAATCCAGAAAGTTAGCCATCTAAAGCTCCATCAGAAGTGGGGGCTGAGAAAACAGATTGTCTGATGGCTCTTTTTCTCTTGATTTTTCTCGAAATACAAACTTCGTTAATTGTAGATCTTCATGGAGTTGAAGAACACCCTCAACGTGAAATAGAGGATTTTAATCTCTTACATAAAAAGTAGTGAAAACAGAGTTCATAGAGAATCTGGAATTTTTTTTAATTGTGTTTCACTGTTTTGTAGGTCTGGAAAAATATGAAAGAATAAAATAAGTGTGTGAAAAATTTTTATTTTCAGAGTTTAGTCTCTTTCCCATTGACAAAAAGTTGTTCTTCCCTCTCTATGTTTTTACTTTTTTCTGTTTCCCCATTTACCATTAGAAGGTATATGTTTCTAATACTTCACTGTGTCCTGGCTTTGTTTATTTCTTCTGTGTGTCTATCCTTCCCTTTGCTTTCTCGCTTCTTTTCTTCTTTCCTAAAAAATTAGTCCATAAAAACCTGTAGTTTTTTCCTGTTGAATGTTCAGGAACTTTGTAAAGGAAAAGGTTTCAGCTCCAGCAGAGATACAGACTTAATAATAACCTCTTATTGAATATACGGTTGAAATTAAACTAATGAGAATGTGTTTTATTAGAATACATTTTCAAGATGCCATCACTGAGGTGTGAACTATATATTGTTATAAGGACTTCTCAAAGCTGTTTCTGTCTCTAGGTAGTTTATTTCATGAAGTTGGTAAGATGTTAGCTCACAGAGAGAAATGAGTAAATAAGGCAGTATTTGATTAAACCAATAGCTTTGCTGCACCTCCTGTGCTCTATAATCCTCCTAAGTTCCTGGTGCAAGTTGGATAAAAGCCCCTTTCAAACATCCATCACAACAACAGGTTTAAAATGAAAAGATGCAACGTAACATGACATTACAGCTATATAGAGACTATGTTTAGATAAAATATAACAACATCCTCATGTAAAAAAACAACAACATGATTTTAAATCAAAATAGCCACAAATTAAATAATATACACATGAGATATGTATTTTGTTAATATTTGGCATCATTCTGCATCATTTGATGTTTTTGGATCTAATCTAAAAAAAAAAAAAAAAATCTGTTGGGGAAAAAAAAAATCAAAGACAAAAAACATTTTCCTGCTTGTTCAGGTGGAGGAATTGCTGTGATGTCACCAACAGTATAGAATCAGCTGGACTTCATTAGAAAACGGTTTGCTTTGCTTACCATGTGGCATTTAATAAATTACTGGTTTAGATATTAATGTATAACAAATAAGATTGAATGCTGAATGTTTTAGCATTCAGCAACTAAAACAAGTGATTTGTCTTCACTGCTGGCTTATCAGTGGGCCTGGATGATGGTACCACGCATGGTGCTTGTGCAACAAAACTTTACTTTAAATGTGCAAATCTCTATTTATTGTCACCTGACTTGAAAAATGTCCCTGCTTTAGAAAACCTTGGCCTTTAGAAACTTTAAGAAACTTTCAAAACTGTGCGTTGAAACACTTTAAACACCAATACAACAGACACACGTGAGATGCACATGTTGCAAAAGGACATCAATTTCTCCATCAAATCTCTTCATTATTCAATAGGGGGATAAACACTGAGCTTGTCAAAAGCCTTCATTAACCAGGAGGGCCATTTGTAAGACATCAATTACATTACTGTAATGAAGACAACCTTGGTCTTTGTTACTGCAGAAAGGAAAGGTACAGTGATCAGACTATTACTGGGGCAAAATGCTCACTGGGGCTGAAATGGAAATATATCACATGTCTCTGACTCTAGTGTGACAACTTTTCTGTACAGTCCCTGCTGAGGTGGTGCTCCTTGTGTCGGAGAACAGTCTAACCTCTTTCCTAACCCTTTGAAATCTACACTTCTTCTCCAGAAGCACCTTTTCACTTCCTAAGCCTCTCCACTTTGAGGAGTTTGGTCCTGGTTGCTTTAGTATGTGACCTTTGGCACAGTGATGTTTTGTGAACAGGATTAATTAAAGAAATATACTTTTCTCCTTCTGAGAAAAACATGTGAGTGAAACCCACTTTAGTTACATCAATGAAAGATTCATTAACATGCTCACTTCCTGATGACAGAAACACAGACGACTTCCTTTTCTTGTGTTGAAATATTTATTATCTAATTGTTCCTACGTGGAACTTTTCACTTAATCATTCAAAGAGGCCCTCAACGTTTGTTTTCTTCTAACAGACAGTACATATTTATCTTTTGTAGCTCAGAATAAGGCTAACTGATATTAAAACTACTCGTTTGGCATGATTTAATTGCAGCCTGTGCAAAGGTGAGACGTAGCCCTTTAGCTTTCTTATGTTCAGCTCCACTTGCAACTCTTAGGCACGTTGCGAGTCAAGCAAAGCTAGTGAGTTGATAATCCTCTTAAGTGACTCATTGCTCATTTGTCAGAGTCCAAATAAAGTACGACCTTATGGGATTTAGTTGGGAAGCACTCGTTTCATCTGTGACATCCCGCTGCGACAGAGAATATCTGGGACAAGAAGGGACACGAGGGCTGGATAGTTTTGCTTTGAGAGCCGGGCTAAGGACCTTCAGGGGGAAAAAGAAAACAGGGAATGAGATTCAGTCGGGCTTGCCTGCTTGTCTACTTTTAGCAACAGAGCAAGGTGTTTTGCACCTACAGTCAGACCGTGCGTACTCGTCTAAAGCTGAAGCTAAAAATAGAAATTGCATGTTGAAAAGCCTTTTTCCAGCAAGGGCTCGTGTCTGGAATAGACGGAATCACTGAAACAACAAGAAAACACTCTTTTCAAATATACAAATGAATCTTTCCTACTGATCTGTGTATCCGTGCATGTTAGTGAGTATAACTTGGTGAATGTGGCTGTCATGTAAAGTGACTACAAAACTTTAATATGTATTCAGTCCATTTACCAATTACACTGCTAAAGTGTGGCGGTTCAATGACTTTCATTGACCTAAAACATGAAGCTGGAGTAACAACGCAGCTGAAATGATGGGTCTAGGTGGTTCTGTATATTTATCAAACATAATATCAAATCAAGGGAGCTGAAAAAAAAAAAATTCACGCCACATTTCTTTGTGAAAAATGTTGAAAAACGTTGCTTTCTCTCGATAGATTTCACTATAATGTGCTTCTTTGTTTTGGTTGATCACATAAAATCCCAGTAAGTATGATCCGCCACAGCTGCACTAAATGTTAGAACCAGAACATTGATAAAAGAAATAAAACCACTGGTTATATTTAAACGGGTATTCTTTTTAGATGTTTAGACATTTACCAGTGCATGGGGTAAAAGCCCAATCTTGTTAAAAATAACTATGAAGAAGTAAAGTTTCCCTGTTTAACACCTTTTTTTAATTACTTGTTGTTAGAACATTAATTTCAGGTCAAATGTAGCAGCAGTTACCTGGTTTGCTGTCCATGACTTTTCATTGCTTGCGGGTTTTATTTACTCGCAGTGTTATCAACTCCCAAACTAAGAATGGTGCCACGCCGCTCTACCTGGCCTGCCAGGAGGGTCATCTGGAGGTCGTCCAATACCTGGTCAAGGACTGTGGGGCAGATCCGAGCATTAGAGCCAACGACGGGATGACGCCTCTGCATGCTGCTGCTCAGATGGGCCACAGCACCGTCATCGTTTGGCTGGTGTGTTGACATGCACATCAGATCCTTTCAAATTTATTGAACACCCAGCATTATTTGTTTCTTTCTTTTTATTAACAACATCTTCTCATTTACGCTAAGAGTAGTGAAATCAATGAACACCGGTGAAGTCTGTTCTTGAATTCTCACCCTGTAGATGAGTTTCACAGACATCAGCCTGGCGGACAGGGACGGCGACGGGGCCACGGCCATGCACTTCGCAGCCAGCCGCGGCCATGCAAAGGTGCTCAGCTGGCTGCTGCTGCATGGAGGAGAGATAATCACCGACAACTGGGGAGGGACCCCTCTTCACGACGCAGCGGAAAATGGAGAACTGGAGGTTGGGCGATCAGAAGTTCTCTCTTGAAAAGTTAATTTTTTCTCATTATGTAAATAAAAGAAAAGAATGATCTGAGTATTTAAGTAGAGGATGTTTTCATTCTCTGTGCTCTCTCATCCATCCTGGGTTTTACAGCCCGTCTGTTTTGAATAAAAGGCGTATAGCGTACAGTTTTTACCCCCACTCCAGTAACTTGCTGTTTTGACTAAACATTTTTATGGTCAGCCTCAAAGAAAACTCTGCATTGAAATTTTGCTCTTTCGAAAGTATTCATATCCGGTAAATATTTTGCCATAAACTTCCACGGATATCACATACTACTTTTTTGTGAGAAAGACCGGCACAAAGACTCTTTCTGCTTGGTGAATGTTCACCATTGTGAAGGATGTAAAGTAGTTCGCTCCAAGGTGGTTTATTAACCAGCTACACATCAAGTATACAAGAATGTGGAAGAAGGTGATGAAAGTCAGCTGAAGGTTTAGCCTCCCTCAGGACCAGTGACGTGCGGTGAGGTTCATAGTTGTTGAGGCACTGACTTAATCATAATCATATTTACAAATATAGACCCTTCATGTTATTGTTTACATAAGGAAATTTCGGATGAAAAACTTACCTCCTATTTGACTGAGATCTAGATGTTTTACATTGAAGAATGGGCCAGTCTTTCAGTCTTTAGAGGCATAAAGCTGGTTGAGAGAAATTCCCAAAAGACCTTCACGACAGGACAGAATGGATATGACATGATTTAACCAATAATGTGGATATCACACTTTTGGGATTTTTATTTGAAATTTTGCTTAAATAGCGTATAATTTTCCTCCAGTTGACACTTATGATCTGCTTTGCTTTGGCCGTGTCATAATCCATACATAGGACTGCAAGGTTAGAATTAAAAGATGTTTTAGCTTATCGAAAATAGGTGGATGTCGGAATGATCATATTCAGCCATTATGAGCCAACTAGACATGATTTTTTGTAATGCGTCTTTGTTCAGAGTATGATTTATTTTCATTGGTTTCCTAGATGTATTCACAAATGTTAGGACGACAACAGTGGTCATGTGACCATCAAGAGTTATGTACTCATTATCATATCAAATGATTTTTATTTTCAGAATATTATAAAAATAACACAATGACTTATTGCTCTTTTGTTATTATATGACAAGTATTGCAGAATTTGAATTGATTAAATTACTATGTTATTATCTGTTTTTAAATTATTTGTTGCTATAATGAGTCAAGGTGGCAGAAACGTTTTTCAGTGTAAGAAAAACAAAAGGATTTTTTTTTACATGTTATTTTAATGTATTGTTCATTTAAACAGCATGTTTAAATTGACATTTCTAAGACAGTTTGGGAAACTGTAAAAATGTGTTGTATTTTTTTCGCAGCACAGTTCTGACAGACTGCAGCGCCTCTCAGCACTGTGGTCCACATTTAAACCTTCTAGATATTCATTCAATACTTTAAACTGCTCCCACTGTTTGTGCAAAACCAATTACCTGAGAGGTAATTACATTGATGACTTTGTCATCAGTAATCCAGACTGACTGAAGTTTTGTTCCTCCTCTAACTGACCCTGTCCTCTTTCTGCTCCGCAGTGCTGTCAGATACTTGTGGTAAACGGCGTGGACCTGGGCATTCGGGACCAGGACGGCTTCACAGCTGCGGACTTGGCTGAATACAACGGCCACTCCCAATGTGCCAAGTATCTGCGCACAGTGGAAAACATGGTAGGATCTGTGATTAACAAGTCCCACTGCCACGAGTCCTGACCTCTGACCCACTGGCGAACCGAGCCAAGCTGTGAGGTGATCTCTCTGTTTAGGAAGAGAGGCTTGTAATAAAATTCCTCTGGTTTTCAAGCCTAAACACATTTTATTTTTAAATAATTAAATACACTTTGTGAAACAAACCTGCTGCCTCTCTCAGCAATGCTAGAAAGCATAAGTACATGATAAAGGCTCTTAGCTACATCGAAACAATAAGCTTATGCAACACTGCCTCTGCTTCTGGGAGCTGGACGATTTTCATTTTAACAAACTATAGACACAAAAGTCATGTAAACTGTTTTGGTAAGAAATTTACATCCATTATCATGGGCACATTTTTGGCCTATTTATTTAATTAATGTTTATTTCTTTTCCAAAGTAAATAGCTATGCAACATAAAATTATTTTTAAAAACAAAAACTGGATTTCAAAGATGGTGTAAATTTCCTCTTATCCACAAAGCGTTATCGCATTTCCAAAGAGTTGAGTTTGGGGCTCTAGGAACGCAGCATCTTAATATTAACCCAGTTTATGCATCCACAGCCAGTCTAGATGTGTAGTTGGAACACCAGATTGTGTCCAAGGTTCACTGCCTTGCTGCTGATTTGAGAGGAAATGGAAGAAAATCTGACATCTTTCTTATTCCGTTCACTTTTGGGCAAAACAGCCCTCAGCATGATGAAGCTTCATCTTGATTCCTCCAGAATATTTCTTGTTCTTGTGGCCCAACAGTTCAATATGTGTTTGTCTGAAAGTAAAACTTTTCTCCAGAAGCAGGCGGTTGCAAATGTCAGGCGAGGTTTAAGGTGTCGATTTCGGAGGAGGGCTGCCTTTCTTTGTCGATACCCTCTCTGTCTGTGGCAACGTAAAACTTGCTTCAGCACATCACCGTGACTCTAGTGTTCAACAAATTTCCAGCTGGTGTCAGGCTTGGACCTCAGTGGATCCTAGGTGCTCCTGAACATCTTAACCAATTCTCTTTTCTCTGATGACTGTTCTTTAAAATGTCCATTTCTATAGAAATGGCTCCAACTAGAATGCTCACAAGTTTTCTAACTTGTGAATGTTCTTAATTCTTCTTCGACATTCGCTACACGAAGAGAAACTAATAGGTGGCTTAAGTCATAATCACTGACCAGATTGTAACAGGACTTGGATTTTCTAAATTTGAAAATACTTTTCATCCTTCAGCGCCACTTGGAGAGAGGTATAGTTGAAAGTATGTATCTTTTTAGACCTGCATGTGTACTTTTGACCACGTGTAGATTAGAAGTTTAAAGAACCGTGGTATAAAGACCTGCTAGGAGCACACACTTTTTTTTTCCTGTAAACAGTCTGCTGAAAATTGATGCCTTAATTTTTACCGTACCAGTCTTTAGACTGACCGAAGTTGAGCAACGTTAATTAGGCGAAACCCAGCAAAAAGTGAAGAGCATACTTTGTTTCTCACAGTTTCCACAGCACTGCACTAACCTTTGTTCTTTACAAGTACTCACTAAAACTGGGTCTTTAATAAGGGACTATTACACAATAAATGAGGCAGTGCAAGTTCATTTACAAGGCCCTCAATATGGCTGCTGTTACATAAGGCAGTGTCTGCTGTGAGGGCAACTCAAACAAAGCAGAGATTTAACTCAGTCAGCCCTGGAACTTTCATTGCATTTAATTTAATTACAGCCATTCTATGACCATACTGTACTTCGTTATTTGTGAATCTAACACAAATCTGTTTCACAGACTGAATAGTCTATATGAACTAGCTTTCACTGAACTGACTTTATTCCAGCTAATTACTGACTTACTCTCTGACTTACAGCATCCTACATCGCTAGCAAATTGAAGTCCCAGAGCATGCAGAGTAATTATAACAGTGCTGGTGCTGGGGAGACATACTGTATCTCCTTTGTCTCATGTTCTCTGTTCTGTCACGAGGGACATGAAGCCACACGAGTCGAGCACTTTGGGGAAAAGACAAAAACCCCAGAGCTGTTCTGATCAGCTGTGAGAAGTTTCACTACTGTGCAATAATTAAACTCATAATGCTTTTCTCCTCATTTAATTCACCAGGGACCTGGAGGGAATAGGGTTTATGAACAGATGTCTGAACATATGGATAATTCATAATGATCAGAATTATTCCATGTTGTAAAATAAAACTAATTGGCATACAATTAACTAAATTAATTAAATGAGTCATACAGAGTTGTTTTGATTCTGTAGATTTTTTTTCACAGCTTTTTTTTTTTTTTTTTCATACAAACGCAAATTTCAGTATTAATTTGATATGATGCAGGCCAACCCAATGCAGGGAATAATCTTGAATTGGAAGAAAACAATGATGCCTAGTGTTCAGCTCCCTTTAATTTGGTACCCCTAAATAAAACGAAGTTCAATTTACTGGTGTGTAACTGAATCACAAATGAGGCGAGACGAAAATTTTCTTCACGCAAAATTCCTTCTGCGGCTGAAGAGCAACACTGCAAATCATCCTAAACACTGTGAAACATGGTGGTGGCAGAATCATGATTTTGTTTGCAGGAGCAGAGTTGGAATTGATGGAAACATCGTTGTTCGTTTCTAGCAATGTGCTTTTCCAAAGTTTGGCTAAACGCGCTATTTTATGTTGATCCATCACAGACGATCTCAATTAAACCTGTTAAGGTTTGAGTTGGGCAAAATCTGAAACAGTCCAACGGGTGTGAATGCGAGCCGCTGTACAGTGACGCTTTCTTTCATAATCCTGCGACAGAGTGTGGAGCATCGGGTTCTGTCTCGAGACCCTTCGATGGAGCTCGAGTCCAAGCAGCCGGACTCGGGCCTCTCCTCCCCGAACACCACCATGCCTCCAGCCAGCCAGGCAGCGCCCTTCGACATCGGCTCGCCGTCCAGCTCACTGTCCAACTACGACTCTGCCACCTCCAGCCAGTCCAGCACCGGAGAGAAGAGAAGCAGCCTTACAATGTCTCGAGGACCTCCCACCCAGCTAAACACAGTCGCACATCAAGGTCTGTGACATTTAAAACGACGGGATTAAAACTGTTGTTTATTTGTCCATCCATTTATTTAATATTTTACAACGTTTCTGTTTGGTCACTGCCTTCAATTTACACAGTTGTTTCACTTGGGGACATGTCAGGTGCTTTATATACAGGTGCTGCACCCTAGTGGTGTGTCTACATAAATTTAGTTCTATGCTGTAACTCCAGTCATTTTTCTCAGTCATACTTAAACCGCTTACGAATCAAAGGATCCCCGATTTCAGATTTATTGTGCAAATTAAAAACCGGTCCCAGTGCGTAATTTTTGCATGAGTTGTTGTGAGACCGCCATCTTCTTACAGGTGCATCAGAGTCCGCCATTTCAGACATGCAGGCCTACATGGACATGCTGAACCCAGACATCGGCGCTGACACGGCCAACAGGAACGAGATCAAAGCTGACGGTGTACCCAACCCTCCAACTTATCCACCTCCACCTCCCCCTCAAGCTCCGCCAGATCTCCCTCCAGCTCCGAGCTACCCGGCGCCTCCGCCCCCTCAGGAGCCTCAGTCGGCCGAGTTCCTGAAGGTGAAAAGCAACTTGCGGCACGTGGACAGCAAAAGCAGCAAAAAGGAGGTACGAACGATGCTGGCAAAAGCCTGCTTCCAGTTTGTCAATAAAGTTTCTGGACATCAAAAACAGACATGTCCAAGAAATTATATTTTCATTCTTCTTTTTTTTTAATCACCAGCATGTGTTTTACAGAGAAACCGGGAAGAGCCGTGTGTTTGTCATAAATTGGCAATTAGCTGCTCCCTCCCCCAGTGGGTTTAATGAAAAGGCACACTGTTACAGCTCTTCTGTAACAGTGTGCCTTCTCTGGTGAGCCAACAACGATGTTATTGTGTCAGCATGGCTAACGAGGCCACAGAAGATGCTTGTTAGCGAGCCGGGCCTCTGATCTGACACATTATGAAGCCCGATGTGATGGGTTTGATTTTAATTACACTAATTAATCTGGCCACAGACGACTCAAACATCTGAAGAGGAGCAGCAGTATTGAGAGGCAATACTATAAACCTGCTTCTGCTGGTTTGCTTATACAGACATTGTGGAGTCGTGTTTCTGACAGAGATGTAAATGAGTTTATTTAGCATTGCAGCAATGGTTGATCTGACTCTGTCATGAGAAATGCATTTTCCTGATTGTTGCCATTTCTGGCACTGTGGTTGTGAGATGAAGCGTTTTGTGATCTTTTTACTTATTGGTGTGTTACATCCAAAAACTTCAACATGTCTTATTTAAAATTTGATGTGGCAGAGCAGAAACCAGAAAATGATACATTATTTTCAAAGTATTTCACAAATGGAAATCTGGAGAGCATTTGTATTCTTTCCTAAAAAATGGTCTTTTGTTGAAACTGTAGCTGCTGCACTTTTAGGGATATTCCTCTGGCAGCTTTGCATGTGTGCATACTGAACAAATCTTTTGTCCATTATTCCTTTCATAATATCTCAATTCAGTCCAACTGGATGAATTGGAAAACCATTAGTTTTCAAATATCGCTTCAGGTCAGTACTTTGACTGGACCATTCTACCAGAGAAATATGCTTTGCTCTTAACTCGGGATGCCAATCTGAACACAGTCATGAAGGACGCGTTCGGTTCGCTTTAGACGTGTCCCTACTTTGACGTCACTGTTTAAATCCTTCTAAGTGCGTTTTTGTTTTCACTTTAGTCAGGTTTCTTGATCCATCTGAAACATGCACTGATTAATCTTCACCTTTCTATTGAACTTTTGGTTTTTGAGTGCAGGCCACAGTTTCCTGTTGGTGTGACCAGAGCTCCTCCGTTTACATGCAGGGCATGTTTTTAAATGAGACCTGGCTCTCAGAGATTTCACCTGGTGACATAAGATTCATAAAACACATTTGCTCAAACTAGTAGGTGTCCTGTCAACTGAGCTTTGGATCTCTGCAGGTAGAGTTACCATGACCCCAATAGCTACTTCTTTGACGGTTGCCTGGCTTGTCAGTTTAGTTGTATTTTCCTGCTTTGTTTGGCTTGCAGCTGGGTCAAGTTGTTTTTATTTTTAGATGATGAATTTGACAGTGATCTGATATTCTCAGTATGTTGTTTTCTAACCTAGCTTTATTTTAACCTTCTTTACAACTTTATTCCTAAAGTGCCTGCGGTTTTCCTTGGATCTCATGAAGCTGTTTGTGCTGTATTTATACTGAAATTATGTTACACACATGCGTAATATTGTGTAGTTAGATTACATCAAATCTTCCACTGGATTTTATCTGATGGTGCCAGAAGAAGGGTGAATATATTTTCCCAATTTACAGATTCCTATTTGTAAAAAAAATATTTGAGAACAATAATCTTTTACCTTCCATTATTAGACAAATGTGTGCTGTTTGGTGTTGGTCTGCTGCATAAAATGTTGAAAAAGTTCAGTTGAACAAATTCTAACAAAATTCTTGTTCTGTATTTGATTTACTGGGTTAATTTTTTCCCCCATTTGTACTTGGATAAAATTGTTAGAAACAATAATACATGGTCTTCGGTTGATGATGACTGATGAATATTTTCATCCAAGCAGCAGGAAGCTAAAAAGTTGCATAGCCAGCTGGTTTGAGGGGAGAAAAATTGTGCTTAGACATAGGCAGGGTGTTTGCATCTGCAATGCAAATAGATCACATTGCAGTTATAAATGGTGAGTCAGTGAGTTTTTCCTATAGAACATATCCATAGTGAGCTCTTTGTGTGTGTGCGCGTGCGTTTCTGTGTGACCCTGCAGGGGAGATGTTTAATGAAACTCTAGTGTCGCCCCCGCTCCGCTCCGCGCCCAGGTGATCAGCTCCGGGCGCGCCCCGTCTTAATAATTTAGATAAGGTCTGGCTCTCAGAACACAGGCACACACATGTGCACAAAAAGACACACAAATTGGATCTCTGTGTACCAAACTGTGAAAACCAATCCACCTGCATGCTAACGCTACAGTGAGCCTCAGGCTTATTGTGCAGCATACAAAATCACCACGACAACTACGCCTGTGCGAGTTTTAATTCTTTGGAATGCAACCCGTCAGAAATTTTTTAATTTGTCAGTGTTCCTGCTGCAAGTATAATTCCCGAGAGGTTTTGCACCTGCCCTGAAGGCAGCACTGAATATTCTGATAATCCCAAAGCCTCTAAGGATTTGCGTGTGGCGAAAGCGGCGGCCAGAGGAACACATGGGAGTTTGCATAAACAGAACTGGGCAGGGTCGGGGTGTGGTCAGTCAACGGGATGGTGGTGACATCATAGCCCCTGCTGAGCTGGCCCAATAGGTTATTGATGAGGCCTGTGGGTAAAGTGAGAGGTCCAGGTAGAGTGACAGGCGTAGACTCTGAGCGGAGAGAAGGTGAGGCGCTGGATCTGGTGACAGCTGCTCTCCGTCGGCTCCGCTGGGTTGCGTGGATGTGGCTCGGTCCAGACTAGAAAGCCGCTGAAACAGTGGACTCCTAACAGTAAGGTAAAGTGTGTTTGCTTTTCTGAGAAAATGTTTTCTTTTTTTCTTTTTTTTTGCTCCTCTTACTGCAAAGCTTATCTCCTTCCAATTTGCATATTTCAGCTGTTTTACGTTTGAGCAATAAATCAGACTTGTTTAGTTTTTCTGCTTAAGAGAAAAGCTTGTTGTTTTAAATTACGCATATACATCGGAAGAGTTCTTCGTTCTTAATTGCCTCCCTGTGTTTGACAACAAGTAAATGTGCAAGTCCGACAAACAGACTGAACAAACTCGATATTGTTCTGTACGCTAATAAAATGTAAAAACATAAGGAGACACATGAACAAAAGCCAGATATCAATTCCTGCTGACAGACAGATATGTGCGATGAAAGGAAAAGGAGTCGGCGTAAATGAGAGATTGAGGGGGGTTGGCAAAACACTTTGTACATTTGCTATTGTCGACCCGTCTCCCCGGGGGACGACGATCCATCTGCATCTCCCTGGGCTCGCTTTACCCCGTCTGCTGATGAGTGCTCAGGGACCGTTTCTTTGACAGCAGACAGGAGTCAACACAATTAAAGGAGCATGTAGGAACTCGGGAACACAAGAGCGCACAGGAAGAGAGAAGGTCAGGGGTCAGCAGTCAATTATTTCTGCTCACGTCAATGTCAGACGTCCCGACACTTGAGGTGCTGGTTTGGGTTAAGTGAAACAAAAAAAAAAGAAAAGAAAAGTCCAAGTTGTGTGCAAGCTTTTTGGATGTAAATAAATACAAATCTGTTCCTGAGTCTTGGATTTGAAAGGCAAAGCAGCTTTTTTTTGCTTTAAAACTTGCATATCTTTTTCCATGTTAGTGTTTGAAACAGATTTTTGTACCTTTAGAAATTTCTTGCATCCTTTTTTTGCTAAACTTTTTTTTTTGAGAAACACAGACATATAAAGTATGGGAATCAGGAAGTTTTGTTGCATAGATATGTTGTCAGGCAAAAACGTTATGCAAATTTTAAGGGTTTTTGCATGAAGGAAACATATTTGGAAACCAACAAGAAATATAAAATTTTTTTTACACCGGCATGTGGAACTGGAAAATTTTTCCCACCGAACCTTTTAAATATGTAAAGCCTGTCAGGTAAATTTTTTACGATGAAAACTGTGATTGAGAATGTTTGATTGTCGTGTTATCAGAAATCCAGCTTTCCACACAATATTAAAGCAGAAAGTGACATTCCTAAAACGAACGTGGCTAAGTCAGTGATCTGCTCTCTCCTTCACTTCATTATAAAATCTGGATGTGGCCCAACAGGCTGCGGATGGTGAAACATAGAGTGGATGCCAGGGCTTTACATGGGCTAAATTAGAGCCTTGTTCTGCTATTCAAATAAAGCAGCTTTGGTCCCCACGAGAGAGCTAATCCACCAATAAAAGAGAGTAAATACACTGTACTCTGTCGGTGTCCAGCTTTCCTCCTGCCACCCACACACATTCACAAACATGGACTCATTTTTCACACAGTATGAAAAACATCTGGGGGAAAAAAAAAACATACATGGGAAGTTTTAAACTGACATGTACGTTTCTCTTTTTTAAATCTGTGGAGCAGCTGACTCCTGGGGAGAGCCACGAGAAACTGCGGCGAGTGGATTCAAACAGGAAGTCGAGGAGCTTCAACAAACAGCCCAGCACTGGGGACTACTACAAGAGTCTGGGCAACGACACGGCGGAGCCCCGTGGGAGCAAAGGCATGGCGCCCAACGAGGAGGCAAGTTGAAAACATCTAAATACGTTGGAACAAGATTTCTCAAAGCTTCACTCATGCGGATGCTGACGTAGCAGAAAGTTCACATCATTTGTGTTCACTGAAAATGAAAACGTATCTATTTAGCATGTGTTCCGTCAGCGTGCAGGGTAGCGTGGACATGCTGTTGCTGCGTGAGGTCAGTTTCAGGTGTGGTTTAGCTGAGCGAATGTGCGTCGGCATAAGGCAAATACTGACGGGCAGTATTTGCCTGAGCGTTACCACTCTGTGTGTTACATAATCTTTTACTGTCTTGACCTTTTATTGTTCCAGTCTCCAACTCCTCATTTCCACCACCTCTTGTCTCCATCCTCCGTGGAAGGTTCTATGACCGCCACTGGAATGATGGGACCTAACATGAAGCTTCCTGTAAACAGCAACAAAAATATAATTTAAACTTTTTTCTATGAGTAATAATTTATTTCAGTACGTAAAAGCAAATATAGTTTTATATAGTAGGATATCCAATAGATTACATAATAGAATGGATATATTTTGTTCTATACAGTAAAAATATTCCTAATACTTAAAAACAAAAGTGCAAAGTGTATAGTTGTAATAGTGAAAGCATACTGTTATAAATTATTTTATTTAGTATCTTATCTCTAAAATATTGTACAGGTATTATTGATATTTTTATTACCAAATGTGAATTTACACACTCGAAACAAGAAAGAGGCAAATCTGATAATGGCCAAATTTAAAAATCAAAATAAAATAAAGTAAATAAATTGAATTACACATATTGAAAATCGTGTTATTTATTTATTAAAGCCCCTAAACACTGCCTGTCAAATCGTTTTAATAAATTTTATTCTAGGTAGATTACTTTTTTAAAAGTAATTTAAAAAACATGCTTCTTTGTCAGGCCTCTGTTTCTGGTTAATCCCATAAAACAAAACAATGAATTCAAAATGACAGGTTCTGGTTAAAGCTACACGTAAGGTCATGTGCAGTTATAAGTCTTAATTTGGGGCTCATCGATAAATACTGACGCATTTTAGCAAATGACTGTTTAAACCACCTGTTTGCATCCACATAAGTTCACAAGCACAAGAGGATGAATGAATGAAGTCAGCTGGAGTCAATGATCAAGGTCCCTGGAGAGACCAGAAACTCCCACGAGTATCAGGAGTGGCGGGTGTTTGGGGGGGGACACATGCTATAATCCACATTGAGCCAATTAGAGCCCCAGAGGGGCCCCTCCCTGTCTCCAAGGACCTCAGCAGATGGAGGGGGTAATCAAGGGAACCGGCACGTGCCGCCATGACCCATCTGGATGCCGTCCCCCCCTCCCAGCGCCTCTCCTCCTCCACCTCAACTCCCCGGGGAGGCCTAGAAAGTGAAGGGAGCAGCAATGATGAGCACGCGTCTGAGGAGAGCCGGGGGGCGCGGTGGGAGATCCAGTTAGATGTCACAGTCCATTAATTCGCCTCCAGCTGAGTTCCAGCATGGTTTTGGAGCGTGCCGACGCGTGCAGGGCTATCAGTTGCAGTGGCAGATGGTCCATTCGCTCCGTTTTCCACGCAGAATTTCCCCCTGTGGGATTAGGTCATATTAGCTCCTTTATACGTGTGAGGGTATTGTGTCTTTATGAGCTGGTTAGGAAACAGGAACAAGGCGAACATCTGTCCCCGGCAGCAGCCTTTGCCAGAATTTAACAGTTTTGCACCTCATACCAGAAGTGCAGGACTTTCATCATGCAAGTTCAAAATATGTTGATGGTTTTTCCACAAGCAAGGCATAACTAGTTACTACTTATTTAATCAATATAAAGAATTTGGGATGATGGGGATTTATCATGTTATTCATCATTTGTCACGATTAATTTCTTATAATACGATTTTATTTAATTGTGGTCACAATAGACTCCAATTTATTATGTTTATAAACCTCTAGAAATATCTGGATTGTTAGTTTTACTGTTTTCTCCATGGTTTGATCGCTGCATCAATAAATTTGAAAATATGATTAAACGCTGTTACTCTGCGCAGTTTAGTGACACAAATCACACTCCATTATGGAGTCCTAAAGAAGTGCATTACAAATGGGAATGTTTTTATATTTTTGAGTCTATAACTGCTGCACCATGTGGCCACAGCAATACAGTTGCCTGAACAAGAAATCATAAATAGTTCTTATTGTCACTTTTATTGTTATCACAATAGTGCCAAAAAATGTCACGATAAACTGCAAGTCCATATTGCCCACTTCAATAAACAATCTAGCGATGTCAGTTCTTTACAAATAAAATTTCAAACTCAGCTTTGTGGCTGTGCCATGAGAAATGTGAAAAGCTGAGTGGGAATTTCAATAAGGCGCTCTAAGAAACGATGATTGCTAAAGCTTCTGTCCTCTTCACCCGATCATTGACCAGCAGCAAACTCTAGGAAAGGGATGACTTTAAGGATGTATCATGTCATTGACATCATCTGCGTTTTCCTCCTCTTTCCTTCAGGGTTCGGTATTATTGGAGGAGCCTACAGAGAGTCCCGCCCCCACCTCTGAAAATGGCACCACAGAGGAATCTGTGTCGCCTCCACAGCCGCCTCCACCGCCTCCTCTCCCCCCCAGCAATCCGATGCCAACGCCCCCTCCTCCTCCTCCGCTACCCACCGGGGCACAAACCACCCAGAACAACGGCAGCACCGCCCCCAGCTCCACCGACAACAGGCGCCCATCTTCCTCATCAGGAAGTGAGTGCCTCTTTCTGTTTTTCCTCAAGGCTCTCCACTTTTTTTGTTTGCTTACTTTTACCGTGTTATTCCTAGAAAGCCGAGAGCTTTCTAGGAATAAAGTGTGTGGGGTGCATACAATAAGTGTATGCACCCCAGGTGAAGATGAGCGGCTTTCAAACCCGGCCTTCTAAATAACAGATAGTAAATTAACGATGCAGGCGTCCCGTTACCCGGAGATCAGGTTTAGAGTTCAGTTATTTCCTTAAGTGGAACCTCTGCCCGATATCGCTCTGTCTCACTAACCTCACGCCGCTCTGCTTGTAGGAAGCGTTAGGAATGAGAAGTTACTAAACGTATTGCTTGTGCATTACTGCTTGTGAACCGTCTTCAGTAGCTGTTGAAGAAATATGAGGCGAAAATCCAGCTGAGACACGATGCTCGAATGTAATGGCCGGATGAAGAGAAGTAATTTGTCCATAAAGAGGGCGTAAGGGGAAGAGTAACAAGATAAAACTATGACCTTATATAATAAAATAAATCGCACTATGATTGAATTTGTCGACGTGCTTTTACCTCCTAAATATTTCTATTTCTCTTTCATTACATCTCTCCACTTTTACTGTTTCCTCTGCATGTCTTTGTCTTTTCTTCCTCTCTCTCATTGCCTGACGCGGTTTTTCCTCGATGCTCTCAAGGCGGGAATATCTCTATGTTCCACCCAGACAGAGGGCCGCTTAGACAGATGAAGAGTAAGTACAAACTGAGACTTTAACCTGCTAGATGTCAGGATCTACCCAGACCCTTAAATCCACTTTAGTATCCTCGTAGATGCACCCATGTGACAAAAAAAAATCAGACATTTTTTTCTCGGAACAAAAAGTCTTATAATTGTATTCGCTCTGCTCAGTAAAAGTAAAACATGAGCAAAAAAGTGGTTTCTGAGTGGCGGAATAGTTTGGACACCCTAACCTCTCTTTAGCTGCGACAACCTCAGTGAGATGCTTCCACCAGGTTCGACATCCACCCGAGGAAACTTTGCTCCACTCCTCGCCGTCAGCTGTGAGATGTGTGAGAGTTTTCCAGACCGTTGAATCCATCTGAAACAACTTCAGAACATTTCGATTTAATCAAGTTCCTGATTCAGTCCAGGATTTTTGCATTTATTCATCCTCAGACAGTATTTTGTGGATATACTGCGTAGTTTCTATTTACTCATCTGCCTTAAGAACTTCTTAAGTGCAACTTAAGAAGTTGTTCCTCTGAGGTAACTTTCAATCTGGGCTTTTTGTTTTTCTTGGAGAGTAAATGTTTGTTCCTTGTGCATCTTACATGAAACTGCAGTCTGCTTTGACCTCTCTCATCAGCAGTAGCAACAGTTTGCTTTAGGTTCTGTGTTGGCCACTTTGAGGTTTTGGGGATTTGTTTTAGCATCTTGCAGTCTGCTCTCAGGACGAACTCGGGTGTAGTTGCAGTGGTTTCGAATGTTCTCCACTTGTAGACCATTGACTATATCGTAAAATGGCTGATTTCAGATTCTTTTGGGGAACTCTTAAAGTCTCTTATCAGAATCATAAGGTGCTATTTTCTCCTGTTGGCTATTGCTCTTCTAAATATGACTTGTACAGTTTCAGGGTCAGGAAAAAGGCCGCTAATAAATTGTTTTTTTATCCTGGAAACAATTTGTTTGGACTTTTACCGTAAGATTAGCACTTTAGAGTTTTATTTTCAAAAACCAGACTGTTTCCTGAGGCTGTTTCTCTATTGAGCCCCAATGAAAAGGCATCAGCTAAGCTGCTTTGAAACAAAAATAGGCATATTTAAAATACAGTAACCTTATTCCACCGCTCCTCCTTTCTCTATGTGAAAAAATGTCACTACGTACAATAAGTGTATGTATGCTTTTCCTTTTATCCTTTTTTTTTATCTCTTTCAAAGTTTATATATATATATATGTATATATATATATATATATATATATATATATATATATATATATATATAGATAGATAGATAGATATATCTATATATAGATATAGATATATCTATATATAGATATATCTATATCTATATATATATATAGAGAGAGAGATCTATATATCTATATCTGTATATATATAGATATATAGATCTATATATATATATATATATGTTATCTGTACTCTGTTTCATGAGGAGCAGAAGTCAAATTTCTTATTTGTGTGTGGAAGCACTCTCAGAGAATTTAAATTTGATTTTAACTCCAACTTTAAATAGTCAATAGCTGAATCTATTCCTTGACCAGATAATGCATTTTTATTACATTTTGCAAAAAAGCTTCTTCTGGTTTTGTTGTTTATACATATTACCCTATTTAAAGTATTTCTGTTGAGTATCCAGTGCTAAAAAATGTAAAAAAACAAACAAAAAAAAAACAAAAAAAACAAGCAAACATACAGACTGTAATAGGGCGACTGAATAATTGTTTTTGCACTTTTTTCCTCTTGTTTACTAAAACATATGGAAGTAAATATGTGCCATCAGAATTTGAATAAAAAATACCTCTGAAATTTGAATGTTGTATATTAGTGCTTACTTTTTCAGTATTAAAATAAATTCAGAATATATTTTTAACCTAAAAAAAAATTCAATGTCATTATTTTTGCAGTAAAAAAAAATTCGGTGTAATTTTTTTTACATGGTTGCAATTTTCAGTTATTAAAAAAATTCACATTCCTATTTCAAAGTCATCAAATTTTCAATATACATATTTTTCACAGTTTAAATTTTCAGTGTTAAAAAATTCAGCATATAAAAAATTCAACTTTTCAAAATTCAAATGCAATATTTTCGTTGTCCTCCAATTCAACTTGCTCAAATTCGCCGTCTCAAATTCAGCGTCTAAAAATTCGCTGTCTCAAATTCAGCGTCTAAAAATTCGCTGTAAAAATGGCCAAGGTTACTTCAGGTCACAGACATTAGCAATGGATGTCCGATTCCAACATCCACCTAATCACGTGACACAACCGTCATATTGAAGAAATACCAGCATCACCCAGGCTGGCGACCATGGAGGCGTAACGACATAAACCCAACGGTGAGTTTAATGCTTTCATATTTCTATAGTATATTTTATTTTGTGCATGAAGTTTGATACATTATCTTAAAGCCTGATTTAAAACACGGGTTGGGCCGTTGTTAATCTTACAAATTGTAGATTTATTTGTGTTTTATATAGTTTCTATAATTTTAATGAGAGAAGAGCACAGTAGGATTGCCATCCCTTTCAGAAAAAATACGGAATCGCCTGCAACGAGACGCGATTTGTTCGGTATTTCTGTATGTCCGACAGTAACGCCTATCACATGCATATAAACATTTAGTGTAACAATAATTACAAAAATAAAACACAAGACATGTTAAGCTCAGCTAATGTGGCGGGAGCTAGTAAGGACCCCAGAACGCTTTGGACCATTGATGATGTCACGGTTGCCTAGAAACACTAGGGTGCAAAAGAGGGTTAGCAGTCGTGGTGAGCCGCTCTCAACCTGCGTCTTTTTAAAACGTCCTCAACCGATACTCTACGATGTCCTAGCAAAGATACAGGAGAGGGAAGACACACATGCCAGGCTGAACAGTGTCAGTGGGGATGAATGCTAGCAATTGTAAAAAAAAATTAAGAGGGAAACTGAAGAAATTATACTGTCTCTTTATTCTTTAAAACTTATGGTACTGCAGTTTTAGTTTCTCTGGTGAAATAGAATGACACTTTCCATCTGCTAGATCCTTATTTTAATTTCTGAAAGGTGGGAACCCTACAGCACAGAGCTTTCCTGAGTAAAAGTGATAATTCTAATAAAGTGTAAATTTCTTTTTAACTAATCCTTTTTCAACTGCTACTTTGTCTTTTATATATTTTGTGACTACAGGGTAGTCAGGATGCTATTGTTGAATCTGCAAGCCACTTACTTAATTTACTAACTGAAAGACCACGGAGTGGAGGAAGAGGAGACATGATGAAATTCTGGACTGGATGGGAAAATCTGCCAGCAAGTCTGTCTGTGGAGATTGTTCGTGGAAACTACAAAACACTAAGAATTCCTTGTCACTACTGGAATTACAACTCTTTCAGTGAGGATTTTGTAGCATGCATTTCCTCTACGCAGTCTGGCTTCGGCTTGCTTTGAGTGATTGACCTGTTAAAAAAAAATAAATAAAAAACAATCTACATTTAAGCTGTAGCAGTTCTTTGTTTGTGAATCAGTTTGTTAAAACAAAACAGTTTTGTTGAAATGTAGAATCAATTCAATTTTCTGATTTTGTCAGATCACAAGTTCGATACATATGTTTAAATGTGATCATATGTATTACTATTAGAGCGACAACATTGCTTGTTATTTAATTTCTCTAGTTTTGTCAAATTCAAAACTAGAGGAACTAGAATAACACAATGTTCAGAGTAGATATTTCATTTCTCTGAGTCAGTACTGTTTGTACAGGCAGTTTTAAATATGAAACTGAAATTGTTTTTTTATGCAAAATTTTATTGAATGTACTTAGATGAGTTCATATATGCTTTAGGTATTAGAAAATAAACAACATAAGACAAAACTTTTTCTGATTCTTATAATTCAAGTAATGTAAAGCAATACAACAATGTACAAATGTACCTAATGGGTTCCTTTTGAGTAAAGAAAAAAAACAAACAAATTACAAATTTAGAACATTTTTGTTCTCTGACATGTCTACCATAAAAGCACTAAAATTCACCTCTGTGGTAACATGATCAGCATTTAGCTTTACATTTCATAAATGGTGAATTTTAAACTGGCACGAAGCGTATTGCTGTCACAGGAAAAAAAATTGAGCGCTATCACGTTATAACATCATATGTATCTTATTAAAATGTGATAGTTATCTTGTTAAAACATGATTGCCTTCTGGTGATTTTGGTTGCTTGGTTACAAACAGCCGTTTGCCGTTATTCAGCTATTGTTATTCAATAAAAATCTGAACATAAAATGTTCAGCAAATACATCTGAGCCTCCGTTATAATCTTTATAACCTCTGTCAAGGCACCGTGGGGTTCAGGAATTGGATGATGTACGACCAAGAACCCAGAGCAGGTTAGGAGTCATGTTGCTTCAGTTCGAAGTGGGTGATTGTCCCAGCCACTGCAGAAAGTATCCAGATCATCCTGCAGACATGGCAGGAACACATAATGGCAACAGAAGAGGAGTGCTTCATTTGAAATGTCCAGCTATCCCTCTTCTTTAAGGTAGTGTAGCACGTCATAATAGATGCACGTTACAGCCGTCCACAGATCTCTCCACAGTCGCTCCAGTCCTTCAATTATGGAGTAATAAACGATTAAAACTGCCCTTCAAATCTCATCATATTGAAGACCACACAAAGCTAATGTTACTATAGACATTCAAAAGCATCACATATTGAAACTTGTCATTTGTACAAACCTTTGATTGTGCACACTCTTCCCAGATATAAAACTGCTTCTTCCTGCTCCAAACGATCACGGAGTCTATCAAAAATATGATTCAGCAAAAGTTCCTTGAAAAGAGAAGAAAAAAAACATTTAAAAAATTGTCAGTAAAATAAAAAAGTATTTTGACATCAGTAGGTCAGCATTGAGAAGTCACAGTAATCTAAATTAAATTATGATATTTAATCTAAAATAAGTTAACAGATGTACTTACAAGCATATATTTTATTGAAAATGAGTTAAAATCAACTGAAAAAACAAAGGCGGTTGTTTATAGTGTTGCTAGGTAACAGAACGAGGTTTTAGGCAAAGTAAAAAGAATGTAAATTAATATTGTATATCAACAATTGTCAGATAAGAGAAGCAGTATTTTGGATGATGTTGTAATGAAGTCACCTGAACAATACGGTAGCTGATCAGAATGGGGTTGTGGTTATAATTAATGTCGGAAAGTGTTCACAGCCCCTCTTTGAAGCACACAAGGCAGCGATATTAGCGGTAGCATCTCCTGAAAAATTACGACTTTTACTAAGACTGCCTGTCTCAGTCTCACCTAAGACAACATACAAACAACCCAGAATGTCGCCACCCATCAGTTCTCTTTAAAGATTCTAGACTTGACCCAAGTGGTATTTCTTTTGAAATAAAACTGGGGAAATTGGACGGGACAGCGGGGAGGGGCTGGGGTGCTAGGAGGTAGCAAGATGTAATATGCCGCACTACACGGTGTAAGATTAACAACGGCCCAACCCGTGTTTTAAATCAGGCTTTAAGATAATGTATCAAACTTCATGCACAAAATAAAATATACTATAGAAATATGAAAGCATTAAACTCACCGTTGGGTTTGCGTTCGCCTCCATGGTCGCCAGCCTGGGTGATGCTGGTATTTCTTCAATATGACGGTTGTGTCACGTGATTAGGTGGATGTTGGAATCGGACATCCATTGCTAATGTCTGTGACCTGAAGTAACCTTGGCCATTTTACAGAGAATTTTTAGACGCTGATTTTGAGACAGCGAATTTTTAGACGCTGAATTTGAGACGTCGAATTTGAGCAAGTTGAATTGGAGGACAACGAAAATATTGCATTTGAATTTTGAAAAGTTGAATTTTTTATATGCTGAATTTTTTAACACTGAAAATTTAAACTGTGAAAAATATGTATATTGAAAATTTGATGACTTTGAAATAGGAATGTGAATTTTTTTAATAACTGAAAATTGCAACCATGTAAAAAAAATTACACCGAATTTTTTTTTACTGCAAAAATAATGACATTGAATTTTTTTTTAGGTTAAAAATATATTCTGAATTTATTTTAATACTGAAAAAGTAAGCACTAATATACAACATTCAAATTTCAGAGGTATTTTTTATTCAAATTCTGATGGCACATATTTACTTCCATAAAAACAGATCTAACCAGTGTTCCTCACTTTCTCAGTAAGCTTCAAAATGTGCTGGTTTTATTTTATAGTCACTGATATTAAGTAGTTTTAGCGTGTGAGACAAAGAAGCTCCTCAAACTGAATTAAAAAGTTGAGTTGGAAAATCATGTGACACAATAAGAACTTGAAGAATTGTCCATAGAAGATCGTCAAACCATCAGTTTTGTATTTTTCTGAAGTGATAAATTAATTATCTGGTCATTTTTTTAAGTCATCATCTGTATGTATTTTATTCATAGCGCCCTCCACATTTTATTGTAGTTTTATGATTTAACAGAGAAGAAATAAAAGAATCCAACTTTTTAATTGGGTACATTTATTCAGCAGAGGACAATATTCTGTGGTAAGAAATAATTGTTTTATTAATAACTTGTTATTGCAGCGTGCAGAGTAAGGAGGACGGTAAAGGAGGTAAAAACAATGTTTTAATTGTTCAATTATTCAACTTACAGAATTGTAATTTTAATGTGTCTAATAACAATAATAAAGGACCTCAATCTAGATAATAATTTTTATATCAGACCACTGGAAATGCTGTATAACGTATAGATTATTTAATAATCATATAAGTCATACGAGGCTCTAACTACTTATTTTATTAATTTATAATTTTCTCAATAATTAATGAGGTTATTTTGCACACTTTAATTTTATCAATTTTATTTAACTCATCTATCAGCACAGTTAACAAAAACTTGAGAGATAAATATTTCTCCCATAATAATGTACAATGGAACTAAGAAATGCGGTTTTGTTCTAAACCCAAATGGAAAAGAGGACGTAAAATGGAAATCCCTAAAAGTGATTCCAGCTTGTGAATAAGCGCATCCTCTTAAACAAGGATATATTCTTAGCTTTAAAGAAAAAGGAAAACTGAATATTGGCTGCAGTAAAGTGCTAATTACTTGATTTAAAATCAGATTTGTAGTACTTACACTTTGTAACTTCCTTCTGTCTGGCCTGTCTCAGCTCCTTCTGTTCTCCAATAAATTAAATACCCATAAACTGCTTAGAGATAAAGAGGGCTGTGTCGCTATTAATGTGTCCCTTCTTATAGTCATAAAATGAAACCATTCCAGAACAACAAAAACCTCCAAATGACTTTACTGCTTTTCTTGTTGAGGTGACACAGAGCGGCAGGTGGCTGGCCGGATAGGCTGCATAGTTTGTCAAGCTCTTCTGTTCTGTAGTTCTTTTCCGCAGGAAAGAGGGGGACGGTTTTTACACCCTGCATCTTTATCTCAGACGCTGTAAGGAGCAGTGTGGTCTAAGGAAATATAGGATTTGTTTCTAGCCTCTGATCAGACAACAAAATGTCACATGGAGGCCATAAAAATGAAGAGCCTTGAATTGATATGCTGCGGCTGCTCTTTAACAGACTAGATGCATATGTTGAATTGCAGTCTTCATCAATGGTATGAATCCGTTTCATATTGTAAATGCAAGCGACTGCGATATCTGGTGTCATGTTACGATTTCTGTGCCCTGCATTAACCGATCCAACTTTTGCTGGTCAGTACCAATGTTGGGTTTTCGTTCAGGTCTGACCTGCCAATTCCCTGTTATTTTTCTTTGGACTATAACAGAATATTTTTCATAAAATTTAAAAATATATTCTGCATGTTCTTTGACAAAGTTTTTAATCCAATAAAAATACAGGTCTTATAAGATTATCTCCATTTAATATTTTCATTGAACTCTAGTTTTGATATAAATAGCATTGAAGATCTGATGATTGGTGCATCTCTGTCCTTTCTGCCACCTCCTGATCAGTCATTGGAGACACTAAAATTCAGGCAGATTGGTGGAGGCATTGTGATAATTGAAAAAGACAAACGTAGTGAGGAGAATTTGCAATTGACATTGTTATTGCAATGTGCAATGATAGTTTGGTAATGTCAGATTCATTTAAGCAGAATGTCTAGGACCCTTAAATTGATAAACCATGACTTCCAGTCTGACTGGGCTACACTGAGTGATTTCATTCAAGTAGGACATTTGTTTGCTCACCTGCTTAGTCCAAGAACTGGCCACAAATAAGTTTGTCACCTAAACTTCCCCATGTCTACTGTGCATCATGCAGATCTAAAGTGTGAGTCTGAACTGAGAGCAGGCTGCCCTGCGTACCGAGATGTTCATTAGGTGAAGCTGTTTCTCTTACATTGTGCACCTGTCATTCCTCCAGCCTTGTCCACATATCACCCTGGCCTGCTGAATCCCCACCCTGTTTCTAAACTGGATTTAACTGTCCCCAGAGACACAGCTGCTTTACCATAAAGTCAAACCGATGCATCAGTGTAACGTCAGTGTGATTTTTAGTCAGTTAAAACTCACCGTGCTCTGGACTATTAACGGTATGAGGTATGAGGTTTTTGTAGTCATTCTTTGTTGTGAATCTATTTATATTTAAATAGGTTAGCATTTTGTCAAACAATTTCTTAGCCTTTGAACATTTTTGCAATTTGTCAAAATACAACCACAAATTTTATTAAACTTGCGTTGGATTTTATTTGACAGACCAGCATGAAGTGGCCAAATAGAAAATTATTTGTTATTGTTATTCTAAGGTTTTTAAATGCAAATCTAAAACTTTTGGTGTACATTTGTTATCATTTGAAATACCAATTTCCAAGCCGTGTCTCTGGTAGCTTTGAAAGTCTTGAGTCTAGCTGTGTTTACTCCATTGGATTTAGTTCTGGACTTTACCTGCGCCATTCTAACTTTCATCTAAACCACTCCACTGAAGCTCACGCTGCAGGTTTATGGTTGGTATCTTGTTGGAGGGGGAACCTTTCTGGTCTTTTACCACCTCTAAAGTTGAAGTAAGGCTTTCTCGTAGCATGATACTGCCACTACCACATCCTGAAAACTGGTGTAGTGGTCCTCTTGCTTTTGCAGTGCTAGTTTTAATCCACATATTGCATAATGAACATTTGAAGAATTTCATTTAGAGTTATTGAAGGAAAGTAGCTGAAGAGTAACACATGTAGCACTTTGCAGATTTTTGAAAACTTTTTCTTCTGATTTATGTGCTACTTTGTGTTAATCTACCAATTAAGCTTCTGTAAAATGCGGTAAAGTGTATGGTCGTAACTTGAAAAGTTAAACAGGTTTAAACACCATATCAACTCAAATCAGCTGGTTCTTTTATTCCATATTGTATATCCCATGAGATATAACACAATGCCAAGCGAACTGTGTGCGAGCTTTGAGAGGATTGGTTTGGCAGCGAGTTGACTGACGAGCCGACAATTTGACGGCCTCTCTGTGTGCGTGTGTTTGTGTGTTAATTCCTGGCCAGCTTTCCAGTGGCTTGCTGTCACTTCCAGTTACTGGTGATTCCTTTAGATTTCCCCCAACTGTAATGATGGGTCTTTAATAGAAAGCTGTTCTCTCCTCCTACATGGGAGAAAGGGAGCGCGGGCGAGCGTGAGGAGGGGTGGCACGCTAGCCAGTCTTTGTGTCCGTCTAAACCATTGTGGTCGCCTCGACAGGGAACACCTTTACCAAGGGACTTTTGTTTTTATCATTCTGCAAATAGAAGCTGGGTAAACAATGAGGAATTGAGGACATTTGCTACATTCAAGGCTAACGTTCTGTAAAACAGGTGAGACTGTGACTGGCTCTTTGGATCCTGATCAGATCCCATTCATACTAAAATGAAAGCAGTTTTGAGGCTTAAATGAATTATAGTGTGCTAAACTAGATATTGGTAGATAAGAGAATTATAATTAACCCTTAAATATAGTTAAGGACAAGATTGATTTGATATAATCATTAAATTATAAACATGTACAAGAATAAAGCAATAGAAAATCTGTTATGTAAAAGTTTCTGTTTATTTTTACCGTGAATATATCTTTCTCTCACCACAAACGGATTAGTGTCACTGAAAGATGAATCCAAGGTTGTTGTTTTTTGTATCAAGACAACTGACAACTGTACTACACATGCATTTTCTTCTCATTTCTATCATAATTTTATTTTATTTTTTTCTGATTAAAGCTAGAGATGGACTGATTTTTGTGTTTGCTTTTTGAAATTTGACTTTAGTTGAGCTTTGACTTATCAATGCTTATTTTAGCTGATTCAAATTTCTCTTTAAGAACTATGATGACCAGCATTCACAAATGTTTATTTCCAGCCTTCCTGGTGGAAATAAAATGTTCGCATTATTCATAATGTGGTGAGGTAGCTCTCACAGGCCTCTCATGTGACAGAAATGTCCCTGTAAAGCAGGACTTTGCTTATTTAAAACATACTAAACGGTTCAAAGTTACAATTTTAAACAGGCTTTAGCAACATATTGGCAGAGTTGTGTTTATTCCCTTGAGAATGTAAATTATTACTACAACTTAGATTTCCAAAAGCTAGCCAACGTTTCCAAATCTGTTGTGTTGAAAAGAAGCAGAGATTAAAAATCCAATGAATAAACATCTACTTATAATTATGAGATGATCTTTATCTAGTAAAGTTGTCCCCACATAACTTCACTCTTTTGCCAATTTTATGTGGTAGATAGCTGTTGTTGTTTTTTTCCCCTACCCAAAAACATTTAAAAACAAAGCCTGTTTTATTTCTGTGTAGTAGTGTCCTGTTAACAGCTGACATGCCTCTGCTGAAAACATTTCCCTTTTAGACATCTTCTTGCGACATTTGTTCTTCCTCTGGTATCTTTTCTTAACACCCTGAAAGTGTAAGTGGATAACTTTGAGCCTTTTTCTCAACTTCCAAATTAAAGAGCATTGCTGTTAGCATGACCTGGTGTGGCGCATTTCCGGACTGAAAAAGATAGGATTTTGATGTTTCCAAATCACCTGTCACCGATGTTGGCAGTTTAGTGGAAAATTATCCTATTGTTTGCTATCCTTCTTAGGAGCATTTCTCTAAAACTGTTTTTCAAGCCTTTACAAGCTGTATGCCTTGTATTAAAAAAGGAACATTGTTTATTTTGTCGCTCTGTCTTCATTGTATCCCTTTAGATAAAGGGATAAAGTAAGTTTGTAACCAGGTTTTGTGTTATGGTTCGCTTTTAATCCAAGCTTGGTCCAGCTGTTGCTAAGGCAACAGTGATCTAATCAAACATGTCTCAAGTAGACCCACATACAGTATAAATGTAAACCTCAGTAAACAAATATGCATGTCCAGCTTATCCATGATGACCCGACTGACCTCCCATCATTGTTCAACATGCTCCGGTTCAACATTGTTTTCTGCCTGATTGGATAAAATATTTAAGCACTGAAACGCCACCCAGTGTGTCTTTTCTCTTTAGTGGACCTGTCTCTCTCTCATCCGTCTGTCTACCTGGTTTCACTCGTCCGCGCTCTCCTTTTGTCCGCAGGCACAAAATCTTTCAACATGATGTCCCCCACCGGAGACAACTCAGAGCTGCTGGCAGAGATCAAAGCCGGAAAGAGCCTCAAGCCCACGCCTCACAATAAAGGCTACACCACTGTGTTCTCCAACACGGGGACAACAGGCAACAATGTAGGTCCAAAGCTTTTTGGCGCTTTTGAATTCATGTACAAGATAATGAATGATACAGAGCTACAGACTCCAGCAGTTCAGTCACAGATATTACAATTACTTTGAATGACTGTGATGTGTAATAAGTGTCTTCATCTCCTTTAAGGGAACCACCACACCGCCAGAGACCCAAACATTTACCCCACCCACCAAGCCACCCTCCCCTCCACAATCCAGCCCGCCCGTCACCCCGAGTCCCAGTCCCAGTCCCACTGGTTCTAGGAACATGTCAGGCTCTGCGAGCTACGAGCAGCTGTCCTCCAACTCCGTCGTCAATGGGGACGGCGGAGCTGGTGCGGCGCAGCCAGAGTCGGAAAGGAAGACGAGCCTCGCCGACATTGAGGCGCTGGTGCCCACTCATGATGAGCAGGGGAAAGCCATCCCCGAGTGGAAAAGGCAGGTGATGGTGAGGAAGCTTCAGGCCAAGATGCAGGAGGAGGAAGAGCACAAACGCAAGGTAGGTGTTGTACCAGATGGCGTGCCCAGATGACAAGTGTTTTGACGTCTTTCTACTATCCCTTTTGTGTTCTCCTAAATTTGAAATATGCAAAATAAAATGAAATAAAATTGGCTTTTCATTTTTATAACTACGATGCAAACGGGATGGCTAGTACTTTGAGTGTTTGATGTTTTATGATCATTTTTCTGTTTGTGCATGAAGAATATAACTGAATCAAGATAAAAATAACTGCTTTCTGAACATCAAAGAAAAGGTTTAATCTTAGAGCAGAAGTTTCAAACTCTAGCCCTTTGTGGCCACTGTCCTGAAACTTGTGGATATGTTTGTAGTTCAGAAGCCCTGAATCAATTAATTGGTCATTAGCAGGACTGGGTTAGAGCTGATTGCATGCTGAGGACAGAGATAGTTATCTCATTCATGTGAGTTGGACCAGAGATGCACCTAAAAGCAGCAGAACGTTGACCTGCCAGGGCTGGAAATTGAGAACCTTCTCCTAGGCAGTCTGAAACTTCTTAAAGAAGATTCCAGTTTAAATCATCTTTTCACACATCTCCTATCAACTGATAACATTCAGCATTTATCGTTTTGTATTCAATAGCTTTGACTTGTGTTACCTTTAAGTATCATTAGACATGGTACTGATTAGAAAGTCATACAGACACAATCTGAACACTTGTTAGGCTCAGATAACACAACAAAGACTCTGGTTATATACAAATTAATTATTTCTAACTTATTAATCATTAATTGCAAGCACAGGTCGCCACTTTTGCCTCTTGCATAATCCAGCAGGAAGAAAATTCTCTTAAATGTCATTCTGTGATGCATGCATAAGAGTTTTTTTTGTTGGGATAGACCAACATTTTATCTTATAGGGTTTAATTAAATAAATCCATATGTGTCTTCTCATAAACAACAAATGAAATACAGATTAGAGCCTTAACACATGTACTTACCAGTTATCAAAGTGTTTTTTGTTTTTTTTTTGTTTTTGCATGACTTTTTTGTTACTCATAGAGATATTTTGAAGTGAAGTGAATTAAAACTTGGCTACATCAACCATCACAGCATCAAGACACTTGACCAAACTATGCACAGTGTGAGCTGGTGATGGCCTTCTGTGGCTTCAAGTCCTTACATGCAGATTCAGTGGTGTGATGATGGGCCCCATTCACACTACAGGTCAACCAGAGCCATCAAAGTCCCTAAAAGAGCATTTTAACCAGTGACGTGCGGTCAGGGGAGGCAGGTGAGGCAGTGCCTCACCAGCCATCATGGAAAGAAAGAAAATATATAATCATAAAGTAATTTAAATTGTTATATTCATCCGGTGGTTTGTACTAAAAAATATTTATTTTTCATGTAGCTTCACCAATTTCGATTTTTATTTGTTCAAAATCGCTGAATTTTCTTATTTTCCCATTCAAATGCTTGGAAGCGATGCCGGTGAGGCAGCAGCGAGCTCTGCCTCACCTTGGATTGCGCAACCCCTGGCTCTGCGCTGGCTGCTAAGCGGAGAGAGCATGTTGCTGTACGGCGTCAATAAAATGGTTTAAACACATTTAATATGTGAACTTATTTCCAATAATTTAGCTTATGTATATAATGTACAGTGCTTTTTGTCACCAACTGTGTTCGGTTTCGTGTAATGAGCGATTATAAACGGCAGAGAACAGGTTCGAGGTGAGGCAGGCAGTTCTCTTGCCTCATGGCAGGGCGCTCAAGATCCCAGGCGCGTCTTGTTCACTCCTCAACTGCGAGTAAGTGAAAGCTAGCTAGGCTA
Source organism: Gambusia affinis (assembly GCF_019740435.1). Classification (NCBI taxonomy): domain Eukaryota; kingdom Metazoa; phylum Chordata; class Actinopteri; order Cyprinodontiformes; family Poeciliidae; genus Gambusia; species Gambusia affinis. The sequence goes on from NC_057868.1 coordinate 11,081,395, forward strand.
AACGATTCGGGAAGCAAGTCAAGTGCAGAGAAAGATTATAATAGAGATAGAGATTTTTCCTCTATCCCGACTTTGACATGGATGACTACATTACAACTGTTGTAATGTAGTCATCCATGTCAAATGTGTTTTTTAATGAGCTACAGTTTGTATGTGTAAGGATGCAGAAGTGAAACATAACCTGTAAACTGCTGTCAATCTATGCATCTATTTGCAAATCTGATTCTGATGACGTCAGTGCCTCACCAGCTATGAACCTCACCGCACGTCACTGATTTTAACAATGATAAAATGCTTATGTACAAAAAATTCTTAGTAATAGTTTAAAAGTTGAGGAATGTTGTCTTTTGTTTTTGCTTTCATTTCTTTCTAAATATTTTTACCAAGGTTGCCAATAATACATTGCTATAGAGTAATCTTTTTCCTTAGGCAATGATCAATACAAGCAGTTTCTGCAAATATGGTCGGTTCAGCATATAATTTTGCTGGTTCATTCAAAAAGAACAATGGTTTCTCTGTTTGCTATGATTTTAAATTACAGCACAGAGTTTAATGCCCGTAATGAGGCTGTGCCATTGCACCACTAAATCCATGTAAATACTGTGTGTTGGAATGGATTTGCTCTGAAGCGTGTTTAAAACAAGGAACATCCTGCTGAAGGAAACCCTCCTTCCTTCTTTTTTTTCCCCCCTCTTGTCCTGTCGGTCTCCTTTGACCTCTGATTTAGTTTGCGTCAAGTGGACACTACCAACCTCAGGAATGGCACTACTCCCACGTCCACAATGCCATTTTAGGGCCGTTTGGGGAATTGATGACCGAAGCGGACCTAAATCGAATTGAGAAACAAATTGAGAACCTGCAGGTCATGCATAAGATGTCAGAAGTTGAGAAGGAACTGGAGGAACTGGAGCGAGAGCTTCACCAGCTACTACCAGTCTCTGCTGCTCTTAATCAGGAGTATTTCTCAGTCAATCCAAAACAAGTGCATGGGCAAGCTGAAGATCTCCCAGCCTGGTGCAGCAAAATCTCCACCCTGCTCAAGAGCATGGCGATCCTCCTTGCCACCCTTGGAGGCAAGGAGATAGACATCTTAGATTTTATTCTTTCTGGAAATTCCCAAGAAGAAGCAAAAAATATTACTGTAGGCCAGTGTCAAGCATCTGTTGGCACTGGAAATATTGGGCGATCCCAGTCCTTCTCAACAAGAGAAGATGTGGAAAAGGAGATAAAGCAGTGTGGAGTTTCTGTGAAGAACCTGAAGGCCAATTATGAGCTTCAAACTCAGACACAGTCTACAAATGACCCATCTGATAGGGTTTACAAACGCAAGATGTCACTTCCAGTGGTTAGTGAGTCAAGTTATAATCTAGAGCCAACCAGCAATATCAGTGTTCCTTCCTCTGCAAATACAGTTCCTGACTACAGAATCAATGGGCCTTTGCCACCTGTAGAAGAATCTGTCTTACCACTTGTTGAAGAACCAGTTGTTACTGTAGCCTATGTTTCTCCATTGTATGTCTCCTCTGAGGCAATGGCTCCAACAAATATTAAAGAGTTTGACCACGTTCTTTCTTCAGACCCTGTTTTAACTGACGATCACCTAAAACGAAGCTTGGAGGTGCAGACTGATCTAAGCTGTGTCCAGGAGTGCATCGAAATGAGGAAAGAGAGGATCGTCCTTTTGTTCCTTGAACACTGGAGGAAGTATACCATCTCAGAATCTTATCGGACTAAGTACACAGGCAGGAGGGGAAACTACTTGGATGTGGGCTGTGAGGACTACAGCCAGTTCAATGCTCAAATGGGTGATGAAATGCACAGTGAAGATGATAAGATGATTATGTTTATGAAGTCAAAGCAAGTGGTTGGCAATCTGATTGGCCACTGGAGATCAATTATGAGCCAAGTCCCATCACGGCAGATCCGGAGGCTAAGTCGGGCCCAGATGATCTACTGGCCGGAGCACTTCTTGCCACACTTCAACGGCTCCCCTGTGGGCTATGAGAGCTTAACCCTTGACCTCTTCATGCTTGGATACTTCCAGTTACTGGAAATGAACATGTCTCGCAGGGAGCGGAAGTTCCGCCACCTCTTGTGCTACGAGATGTTCGACCGCCTTGGCAGCCACAAGTGGGAAGTTATAAGGCAGTTTCACAAGGAAGTGATGGCGGAAATTGAGAGTGGGAAACGAGACTGGGCGGATGGCTTTGAGGACATGAAACTCAAGCATTTCGGAGACGTGGCTGATGGGGGAGGTGTGATGACGACATCTCTAAATTCCGTATCTCCGGAAATCTCTGCGCTGCATGAATCCCTCCCACCTCCACCTTTGCATCCTCCCCCACCTCCACCTACTTGTCCTCCTCCCACACCTCCAAATCCACAGTCTACAACATCTGCAGTGACAACACAACCATCTCCGCCAGCCTCCCAATTAGATGTTCCTCCATCTGTATCACCTACTGCTGCCGAGAACGGTGTGTCTGACAACATAACTTCATTGAACGCCAATGCTCCAGAGACTATGACAACCAATGAGCAGATGCCTTCAAATGAATCTGGGATTGTGTTGGAGAGGGACCCACAATCTGCAAAAAAAGTGGAGGCAAAACAGAACTCCATGGACACTGCAGGATCAGAACCAAAGAAAGATGTACCCCCTGTGAAAGTTAGATTCACAGAAGAACCACGCGTTGATCAAGTTTCACCCAGAGATGAAACTTCTGAGGATGCGATTAAAGTTATTTATGAGCTCAAAGAGTTCAGCAATGAGGAAATTATCAGATACATTGACCGAAGCTTTGCCTTTTGGAAGGAGAAGGAAGCGGAGCTTTTTGACATCTAACTGCAGTGTCCACCACCAGAGATGGTGCTGGATCTGAGAGGCTAATCTGCACAGTTCAACCTACCGAAAAGGGAAACTAATCGGGAGCGTTGGCATTTAGGCCATGTCACCTAAGGGATTAAACTACAGCAAATAGCCTTCATTTGGTTGTGCTGACATTCCCATTTGTATATGCTTGAATGGAGAGACAGAGCTGACAATTTTTCTGAACCGAGTTCAAGTGAAAACATTTAAATAAAGAGCTTTAAATGAAGCCATGATCTCAAAATCTTTAAATAAGAGATTTGCCATTTAAAAATGTGATTTGTTTATTCACTGTTGTGAATAGTTTGTTCTATTGTAGTACTTCCATCAGTAGCAAGACACAAATGCTTGAGCCACCAACGGCCCCTCTTGTTATTCTATATAATGATAATGATAATATGAAACTTCATTCCTGATAGTAATGCCAAGACATCAGCAGCTGATTGGCTGACAGCTGAGATGCACTGTCCAATCACGATTGAGAGGAGGTTCAGTAATAATCCAGTGATCACATAGATGAGAGGAGAAGCTCTGCCATGCTCTGTTTTTCAAAATAATCCTTCCCAACATTCAGTTCATCATGTCAGTCATTAGTCTGCAAAACGAGTAATGGCTAATGAAAACAATTGTAATTTCTGAAATATTAGGAATAACACTCATTGAACACATTAAGTATATATTAGCTCACTTGTTTTACTAAAAAAAAAAAAAAAAAAAGTCCATAATACAGAACAGTCAAACAGGTCATCACCTTGAGAGAATTGTCAAATTGTGATACACAATTTTTATTTCTAGTCACAAGCTTAGTTTAAAATAATAGTTTATTGTGTTTGAAATTGTAAGTTGTATTTTCTGAGCTCTCAGCCAGACTTTGAAGATAACCCCCCTGAATTACAAAAAGGAAAGTTGCAGCTCTCCAGACTCACATATGCATTTAAAAACATAGTGAAGGTCAAGTTGAAGTATTGAATTATTCTTTAGCACATCTGACAGTTTTTTTTTATTATCATTTCACCAATGGCATCAGGAGTTCTTTAAAACCCCCACTTGTTAACACGTTTCTTTACTGTTTGAAGTAATAAAATGGAGATAAATACATGTTTATCAGTGTATATTGCTACCAGTAGTTTGCATCTCTGTTTGTTTCACTTATAACTAGAATGTGATGAGATTTGATGTGGCATCATTTCCAGGTCTGAGTTCAAACTTTCAGGACAACAAACCGAAAGCTGCAATAAATCCTGACTAAAATCCACCTGCAGAAATGTACAAACCAGGTGTGAATCGATGAGCTGGAGCGACAGCGTAGCTGTAATAAAATCTGTGTTAAAATTATTTTTTTTTTTTCATATTCTCCACATTTTTGTGGTTTTGTCTTTTTCAGAAACTCTATTGGAAAATACAAACATTAAGTTCCAAATCTGTTTTGATATTTATATATTAAAAAAAACATATAATTTTATTCTTGATAGAAATTGCTCAATGAGTTGGTTGTTACTTTGATACGCAGATATTATTGTCCAGGTTTAAGAGCACTTTGTGGTTTGTGGTAGGGAAAAATGTTCTTTAAAATTTGATAACAGATTTCTGTGAGCTCATGTAAGAATTTAATATTCAGTGCTCTAACTCTCGGAACATTCAAAATTGAAGTTTATATAAATTCCTTAGTATTTATGGGTTTTGGTTGGTTATTTCTAATATTAAGGTGTGTTTCACAGATTTTTATTTTTTTTTTTTTCACCTTCTGGAACTGAATTGTGTTTTTACCTGATTTCTACGTTACTGTCAAAAATAAAGTTTATAGAAAATTTTTGTGTTTGTACAAGTTCTAAATTGTTTTCCCCCAGCACTGCCTAGTAGGGGCAAACTTCAGTTCCCTCACAGATCCACTGTGACTCCTGTGGCAGAGCCCTTTTAGACACTCCGTGTGAAGTCCTCCAGTGATCTGCCAGTGGCTTCGATATTCTCATAGAGTCTATTCTGTGGCATCAAGATTACCTTCATGTAACCCTCTTAGTGCCACCTGCTGTCATGCTATCCATGGCTTACAAGAGCCATAAGGAGGTTACTGTGAATCTGCATCACCTCACAGCTCAAAAGGAAGTCATTCAGGCGGTCGGCTAAATGCCATTTACTTACATTCATATTCATCAGTTTATGTACTGACTGCTTGATTTTGAGGATTACAATACCTACAGAGTCTCTACTGGTAATCCTTGTTAGTTTGGATGATAAAGGGCTACAGAATATTGATTATAGATCGAAGTTGTAGGACAATTATAAAACAGTAGAAATGAGGATTAAAGTGGATCCCTGTTCACAATTCACTGACTTTTCTGTGGAACGCAACTCCAAATTATTTGCAGAAATTCTGCCTGTTCACAGATTTGTTTTTGTTTTGTTTTTTTCGTTGCCTGTATCTAAAATGTTCAAAAGAAAATGCAGTTTGGGAAGCTGAAATACATGGAATCACTGACATGCTAGTACTTGATGGCTGAACCGCCAAGAGTGGAAATAGTGAAGACTGTCTTCGCGTCTGCATTAGTGATAGGATAGTTTCCATTGTGTGTTCTGTTGCATATTGAGGTATATTTTGTGAACTACATAAAAATAAGTAGTTGTCATGGGGCGTTCATGGATTTTAGTTATTCACAAGCAGCTGTGATCCTTAAGCCCCATCACTTTTAGGGAGCCACTGTATATGTAATCTACGTAACAGTTTAAAAACATCTAAAACACCACAACTTCTTTTTATATTTCTGCAAAGGAGCAACTTAATAATCTTTTAAAGTGGTACAAATAATTTCCCCCCCCTTCACACCAAGCTGGGCCTGTATCTCAACAATAAGCAGGCAGACTGTTCTCTGTAGTGTCATGGGGAGGTTTTCTTATACATGTATTGGATCATGAGAGTTCCCTGACTCTTTTGAGCACACATAAATTTCCTCTGAAAGGTTCTCTCTATGCAGCTAAAACCAACAAACCAAAACCTCTAACTCATCATACTAGAGGTCCTTTATACATACACAAGTGGGTTTCCCATGAAAGAGGGCCTCCAGCTTGGTGAAGTTCGCACACCTCCAAATTGTCCCTCAAGTAGTTGCTTGGAGTCCATGAGAGAGTTTGAGTTTTTAAGGTTCCAATTCAAAAACAAAATGTACTTTTTACTTTTTGAAGAGTGATCCTTTCATCGTATTTAGTCACTAAAAGGCACGAGGAGAAGAAAAGACCCTACACACCTCATAGACTTAAAAAGAAATCCAAGTACTGGTGCCAAAGACCAGCACGGGTTGAAAATAAAGTTCACAAAATTGTTACACATTTTATAGATGGAGGAAGATATGAAGATGTTTTGACGTTCTGTGTTAACCCAAGATAATTGGTGCACCAAAACACAAATATTAACATTACCATAGTTCTTGTAGTACTGCTTAAACATTAGAAAGTTAACCCACTCTTATTAGTACATGCAGACTATAACTTTACATGCATTTTATTTTAAATTGAACTGATATGAACATCAGAACTGAAACCACTGGCACAAATAAACTGCTGTGTTCAGTCTTTTACTCGGCCAACCCAATATTAAATGACCAGTGAGCCATTTTAGTCCAGTCTTGGCACAGTTCACCTTTGACCAATTTATTTTATTTTGATCAAATTATAAACAAATGAAATAAAAAATAAACAAAAGATTTCTAACTGCTTCTTTTTTTTCTTTGTAATAATTCCCTAGGGAATTATTAAAAATTCATGAAGCAGGTAATGTTACCTGGAGTCACCATAGCTACAGCGAAATCCTCGAGTAAAAGGATTGAGAAAGGAAGGGGTAACGTATCTCAGGCGAGGATGAGAAATCTAACACTGCTGCCCTCTCCTCCCCTCTTGTTCCACCCTCTGCTACAGACGCAAAGAGAAAAAAGGATCCAGTTACGTTCTTTTCTCGATGCAAACATTCAGTAAAACAGTGACGTGATCATTCAATAGCCTTTATCGTATTCCTAACAAAAACACGAGAGGAAGTAGACATTGTGAGGTGTGTTTGCTTCTGAAAATTTATCCAACTGTTTAAAGAGGGGTCCTTTGTTGAGTATTTGTCTTTTATAATGGCCCTTTGTTTGGGAAATTGTACTTGGAAATATGAATAGACGATGGATTCATGTTTCATCACAGTTTCTCCCTGCAGGCGTAGGCCTGGTCTTTCAGCACGGAGCAGGGATTTACCAGCAAATACACACATCAGCAGCACCACTGATGCTCTCATAGATTTGCCTGTTTATTATCACTTTTGATTCTGTTAATTTTACAGCTACATCAAATCTGGAGTTTGCCGTTTTTTCTCTTCTAGATGTCTTACTTTCTTTTTTTCCTAACTTTTATCTATAGCCAAGAACATTAAAAATAAAACATGACTGTTTCATGAACAGTTGAATGCCACATGGATTTAGAGATTTTACAGGCCGTCTGTTTAGCATGGCTGGTGATCCTTAAAAATAGTTGGGTGGTTATGAGGTATATAGTCAGAGTTTAAACACCACAACTGACCGATTTGGGTCCCCGTTTTTGCCCCCATCTCGGACCCTCTCTGTGTCCTCACAGGCTGAAGAGGAAGCAAAGCGCCTGGCTTCAATGCCAGCCTGGAGGAGGGACATGATGAAGAAGAAGATGGATGAGGAGAGGTGAGTAATAAGGCAGTTTTTGGGCATTTTTTTTTTTTTTTTTTTTACAGTGTTTCACACTCTTGAGTTCTGGAAATGTTTCTAAGACCAATATGTAGCCGCTTCACTTCACCCGTTTTCTCATTGAAGTAGATTGCAACCTTTGTTGCTATGACATCAAACAGCAAAATCCCATTTTGTTCCCGAGCTCAGCCATCCATTCGTTTGCTTTTAATTATTCAGCCGTGTGTTCTCCCTGTGATCTCAAGAGACCTGGCCAAGAAAGTTGCAGCACAGGTTGGATACAAAGATCACACAGCAGAGAAATAAATTGCACAGTTTGTAATGACTTTTGTCCAATTCATTCAGCGATGTGAAGCTCTGTAGATGAAGTTCAGAGTGAAGATTTCTCCCGACACTCGTGGAATTAGCGTCGCTAAATTTCCTTCTTCATCTGTCAATAAGGACACACTCAGAATGTTTTTAAATATGAATCACATATCTGAGCCTGTTTACATTAGCATTAACAAGAAGATAAGTGAGAAAGCACGGTTAGTAATAAAACACAGTTGATAAATAATGTTCAACATGCAAAAAGACAACGAGTAAATGCAGTTACATGTGGAAAAGCTACATTGTCAACAAAGCATGATTCTACAAATTATAGTTTTACATGACAAGAAATCCTGAAGTTTGTTTCCTCTCTCTAAAATCCTCATAAGTGCTTAAGCATTTATTAGAATGTTATGAACAAACTCCTTCAAAGGGACGTTATCATGTAAATAAAAATATCTTAAGTATTTTAAAGTGGACATCAATTCTATTTGTGAATTATTTCTTTTTCAAATGATTTCAGACTGTGCTGACCTTGCTTCTTTTTAAGGTGTGATAAATATACGTTTCGCTTTCTCTGCATGTAAATTACAGGGTCCTTGATGTTATTTATGTTATTTATATCCTTGAACCCTGACTATTAAAGTAAAACACTCCTGACAATCCTGACTTCATAAAGTATCTGTTTTAAATTTTCACACAAACTAAAAAGCAATGATTTCTGTTATTCTCTGGCTGTATTAAGTGTTCGTGTTAAAGCAGAGAAGTAATGTAGTCGCTTGTTTTCTTTGCATTGCTAAATTTCAGTCAAATTTGCTTCAGCTTCCCCATAAGGAGGCAGGAAGTAGAGACGGTGGAAAGATGGAAATCTGCTTAAAGCTCCTTATTTGAAGACTAACTCCAGGATGTTCATGTTTTTAGTAAGACCTAAAAGGAAAAACTAGTTAGTGCTGCAGTCAAATTCTAATTTTGGATTGAAATAGAATGACTGTATCCTGCAGCTGTGTGTGTATGTGTGTTATTATTAATGTAGCTTGTGTAATTCCTGTTCACTGTTTCAAGATATTTACGCCTTTTCTCTTTTGTTTTTGACCTCCTGATGTGGCAGGGAACAAAAAAGGTAAGATGTTCCTTTTACCTCACACACTAATGATTTTAACGTTCAAAATAAACTATTTAAATGGATTGAGGTGCAAAACAAATGGAATCCATTTTTTATTTGCAAATTTGGGTAGACACAATGAATGTCGTATCAAAAATAAATCACAATTAATGAATGTTGAAAGACATTTACAAATACTGAGAGAAATGCAGCTGTTTCTTCACGGTACAATTCACAACACAAGAAGAAATAATTCAGCTGGTGTTTAAGATGCCAGATCAAATCTGGATATATTTAAGCACAACAGGTTGAGTACAACTGGTCTTAGAAAATCTAGGTAAAGTGTACTATTCCTTCAGCATTATGTTAGGGATAGGATAACAGAAAATTATTACAGCTGAATATCTTAAAGTTGAAGAAAACTCTGCCTTAAAGCTTCTCCCTATGTGAATTTTGCAACTTGCTCTGAAGTACACTTAGTTGTAGGTTTCTGTCATTTGCAAACTCAGGAGAGGCTTTAAGCAGCCTTTTAGAAGGAACTTACAATGAATCATTAACTTAGAGATCAGCCTGTAAGTTATTGACATTAACATTTATCCATGCATTCATTCTACCTAATTCAGTGCCTTCAAGAGTTCATTTTGGCTTATGGCTATTTCTTTCGGTCAGTACTGTTTGACATGAAGAAGGTTCACAAGAAGGAAATGTGTCCTGCTGCTTTGCAAAAGACTTGACTCGTCCCTGATTTCTTTGTCATTTGCATCCCAGGACCCAGACTTTTTCTAATTTGCAGCTTTGGGCTGGGTCCCTGCTCCGTTTCAGGCCAGAACATTATCGCTACTCATCTGTTATATAATATACCAGAGCTGTATTCACGCAACAACAAAAAAAAAATCTTTCTTTAAATTGGATTTTAAGAACATTTCCTGTCACAAAGATGAGATGTGTACACATTTATTGAGTGGTAATAAACAAAGATTTTCACTCTTAGAGTACCTGAAGTTAAATGCACATTCACAATGTATGTGTACTCTCAGTTTAGTTTCCAAGAGGCCTCGTGTTAAAACATGACTGGATCAGTCAAACTCAAATTTAATAAATTTAAATTACAATACTGTAGTAAATTACAACAGCACAGTCCTGGCAAATACTATTTCCCATGGCTGTACTATTCAGTAATTGTGTAAAACATAGAAAAAAAATATGTACAGTATGTGCTAGCAATTAGGTAAAATATTGTGCTGCTTTGTTGATCTAAATTACAATCCCATCCTAATTACTGTTTGTGACCTTTGTAGAAAAGCAGAACAGCAGGCCAAACAGGCAAAGGAGTGCGAGGAGAAGCAGGAGCTGGAGAGGCTACGGACCTTGGGCTACGATGAGACCAAGCTGGCCCCCTGGCAGCGGCAGATCATTCTGAAGAAAGGGGACATAGCCAAAAAGTGAACTGGACCGTTTGCCCTGCAGCGTTCTGCGCCCTCGCACACTCGGTCCAAAGTGTCTCCCTCCTCCATTCTTTAAACCCACGCCGAACAGACAGAGGTGAGGAGAGCTCGTCTCCAACCCCTCCTGAAACTCTGTTGTGTCACTCTTCGGGGCCCCGCAGTAACTGCTTCCTGTCCACACACAAGCTCTGAGACTCGGATCGGGCGAAACACAGCAGAGTGATCCTACACCTCTTTCTAAAAGTCTCATGGACACAAATGATTGTTTAGCAAGGCATTTCTGACATGCACTGACCCTCTTTTTTTTTCATTTTCTTTGCTAAGGCACTAGTTAAAGAACACTAAGTCAAAATCACAGCTGGTGTATACTTACATTTCTACAAAACTGCTAATTATTGGATGATGTGTCACGTAGGAGATTGAAGTTTTTTGGTAGATGAATCAGATGACGTATGAGGCTGTTGTTGCTATGAAATTGTCTATTTTTCAGACTGTAATCGAAAGAAAAGTAGTTCAGATATATAATTTGCAATCAATAGGCAGCCAATTAATAAGAATGAACAGTGTCCCATCGATGTTTCATCTTAGTCACAACATTTAGTGTCAAGCTCACAGATGCATTGATTGTGCTGTTGCAGGACAGTTCAGCTGTTTAAAGGCGAGGTTTTCATAGAAGATTATAAGCAGTTGATATCTTACCCATCTCAGTCGCTTCATTTTGTAGAAATCCTGATTAGCTGGTCTAGGAGAAGGTACACTATTATACTTTAAATTATCATTACGATTGGATTGGAAGGTTGTTTACCCCAAAGCTGGTGATTATTTACACACAAATGAATGACTGAAGGTAGTGTGAAGCACCCTGGGGTCCTCTGGAGAGCTTTACAATTACAGGCCATTTGCACAGGAAGCTGAGGTTGGAGGACGTGTGTTACCAATAATCTTCCTGCTGGAAATTCAACAGAAAATGTAAAGCATCTCTGGGGACAAAAAAAAAAGTAATTTTTTTAAGGAAATGCTTTGCATGTTCCACTCTCAGTTCATTTCCGACAGGAAAATCCTTGATAGCAGACCACTTCCTACCTCTGCTTTCCCATGTAAATATTCATCAGATTCCATAGAAATACCCACTCAATGCAAATAACTAGACATTGATCCCTGTGACTTCTGCTGGCAAGACATTCGTTTCTTATGACCTCTTAATAGAGCCTCAATTAAACCTGAATTATCCCTTTAATATTCTGCCAGTGTTTTGGCAGAAACTACCGCCGGTTGTTTCGTTTATATTCCGCCTCAGAGCTAACATTTTATTAATGTTCATTCGATAAGGTCATTTTCCAAAGAATCTGGAATAATAATAAGTAGTATAATTTTAAATTAACTGCTAGTAGCTCTTGCATCAGAAAAATAAAACAAAGCTCAAATTTATTATTATAATGTTTCAATGTGACCGGAATGTCAAACTACGTTGTTAAATCATGATTGTGAATTTTTTTGTGAATCGCTGCATTATAAGAATCAAACATGTTTTTTAATGTTTAATAACAAGGATACCGGAAATCTAAGATGGAAACCTTGAAAAATAAGACAAAGAGCTGCGATTCACAGGCAGCTGTCCGATCCGAACCCATCCGCTTGTTTCTTGCCTCCGTCCCACTGAGCTGCAGGATGAATCTTTGATGAACAGATCTGCTTACACGTCACAGAGGCCGCTCTGTCTTCCACAGCCGGGCTCACTAATGATGAACTACACTGCTAGCTAGGTGAGTTGATGTGCTTTAGCATTCTCAAAATTAACACTAACCAGTCGCATGCATAAGATGAGGGAGACGTCTGAAAAGTACTGTATGATTCACTTTTAGACATTCAGAGATCTTTTGTCCAGCCTGAGAACTATTTCATCATTTCTTCCTTTCCAAATTTTAAAATACTTTTTGCAATCCATAAAACATTACAACGGTGTTAATCTGTTTAAAGCAGTGGTTCCCAAAGTCTGGGTCAGGACCCCAATATGGGTCTTGAAACACCAAGTGTGTGGTCTAAGATTGTCTAAAGAACTTGTAAGTCAAACTGAAAAATAATTATTTGTTCCATTTTTTTTTACCTTAAAAGTTATAATAAAAAAATAAAGGTAAAATCTGTAGTTGTTAATGGATTAAAATAGTGTAATAGTTAAGGCTGTCTTGTAGCTACACTCATTAAATGGGTCATTAGTTATGTTTGTGCATATCAAACAGCAATACTCAATTTTGTGGGTTAGAAACTGAAAAAAAAATGGGAGACACTGGTTTAAAGGTCATTAGAAAATAAATATTTTTGAAATAGAGCACGCATCGTTGCATTTACATTTAATAACGTTCTTTTCTCTTTTTGTAATCTCATCATTACAAATAATCTCTTTAATTCATCTGGTCGGGTTTGATTGATCATTTGGAAATATTCTGACTCACTTCTCATCAGATGCCATATGATATTAAAATTTAAAATAATGTACGTCATTGCCATTTAATTTTCTATACTTATATTAATATATAAACTCTGTACATAGTGACCCTTAGATTTTATTTTATTTTATTTTTTTGTCATTTCATTTTTTCCAGATTTCATTATATTTCATGTCCCAGCCTCGCTTGGATGTAGAATGTTGGCTTCTTTTCTTGTCATAATAACTTCAGACTGATAAAAATGAGCAGAATAAACCTCAGATCATTTAAACGTAGCCTGTGTGTTTCCATTGATTTATTCCTCTGTTTGTTGAAATGTTCTTAAAATTTGTTCTGCAAATATATTTAGTTAAATTTATTGTTCTTTCAAAGAAACGGCAAGAAAAGTAAAACGCTGCAACATAATTCATCCTCTTAGAACAAAAAATATCATCCAAATGCATTTTACAACGCTGTTTCTCACATCTACACTTTCATACAAGTCTTTTGATTAAAGTATGAATAACTTTGCATATCTGATCCTAACTGTTTGTTGTACAAAAATTCTAGTTAATTCATGCAAAGGTAAGCTTTGCATGAATTAACTTTGCATTCATGCAAAGTTAGTTAGTTGCAAAATAATAATAATCAGACATGTGCCATACTGGAAACCAATTTTTGTTTAATCAGCTACAATCTTGATGGAGAATTAATGTAAAATTAAATGAAAAGTTTAGCTGCTAGATGAGGCGTAGCTTCTAAATGTAAAACTGAACATCGAATCATTTGCCAAAGAAGGCACAAAGCAAAGTTTGTGTGAATTAGAAACATGCAGTGACAAAGTAACCTTACACCAGGTTAAAAAAGATATCAGGGAATTGCATACAAAAATAAATGATCCAATATATATCGCAGAGGTATTCAAAGAGTGGACGTGTTTAAGATTATTGTTAGATTGAGTTTCTGCAGTGATGGAATGAAATCCTAAAACAATTTTTAAAAATATGAATGAAGTGTAGTACATGTTATTTAACACCAGGGGGTAACAAAGAGCCGTCTTTTTTTACTTCTCAGGTGAGAACAGCAAACAAAAAAAATAGTATTGACATTTCAGAGGTTAAAGTTAAGACACATTAACGTTATTATATTTTTGAAATGAGAAATTAGAGTAACTGGAATGAAAGTCAAATTCCACTTTTTTTTAAAAGCGTAATCCTCATTGTTTTGCCGACAAGTTGCTGGCGGGTTGTCAAAGAAGCTTCATCTAAGTTGTCGAAGTTGCTTCCTGTTGGACTTGTTATTAAGAAAAGCGTCGCTCAGCGGTAACTGATTGGCGCTCACCTGGAGTGACGTAAGCAGAAGAAGAGGAGCGAAGGAGCAGCGCGGCGGAGGAATACAGCCGCGTTTCCGCTCAATCTGACTGCTGCTCCGCCAGCAGCACCGCCGCATGACATACACTCAACCGAATAACAGCTGGAGTTTGAGGTGCACCTCTCACAGGTAAAGTCGCTCTGTTTTTAACTGCGTGTCAATCCGCATCTATTAACCAGGGGAATGTGAGGCGGACATTTTTTCCCCCTGTCACAAACTAATCCGTCTGTGTCGCGACATTGAATTTGTAAAGTAAGTACTGCACGTTCACAGGGATTTCGCATGAGGCTACTAGTTTATTTACTTTAAGGGTTAGTGCGGCATGAAAACTGCGCTCTGATCTAATTTCCAGCTGTATGGTTAAGCATAGCTGTCACAACATGTTAAGAGGTGGGTTGTCTACTTAATAATAGGTTTATGAATCAGTTCCTGGCTGAGTAGGCTGGAGACGTTTATTAGAAACTGTGTGAGTTTATTTTCTTGTAACTTTAAGACAGTGGAAGGAGACGTTTTGTGTGTGTGTGTGGGTTTTTTTATGTGAATGGGAGTGAGACATGAGTCACTGGTCAAGTCCCTTCATATGACTTCGTAACTTATTTCCACTGAAAACTTGGTCAGATTTGAAGATGTCAGAAGGTCTCTGAGAAATTTAAGTTGAAGATTAGTAATACATCTGTTGGTCCATACATTATTCCAGTGGCAATCCAGGTTTAAAATCTTACATTTCGTTTTGCTTTTCTTATTTAGATTCCCCCTAATGCTGTAGGTGCTGAAGAACTGAGGAGACCCGCAGGAGGACACCATGTCCCACAGTGAGTCAGACAACTGCACGGACAACAAGTCCCCTAAAATAGAGACCCTCTTCTCCACAGAACTTCATATATACGAGCCAGAAGATGAAGGCTACCAACCGAAAAGCCCCCCAACAATCCAGTCTGAAACAGCCACCCCACAGGAAGACGAGGTGGACAACCTGGTGGTGCCAGAGCAGGTCATTCTGAGCACAAAGTCTCCTGCAGCACAGAAGCCTGAGACCCTAAAGGTGATTCTGAGCACAGAGAGCCCTACAGCAATGAAGCTAGGTACCCACCAGCTGATTCCCAAGAGCTTAGCGGCGTCGAGCCGAACCAAGAATCGTTACCACACCACCGTGGTGACCTTCCCAGTGGGGCTGGAGAATTCAAACAGCGAAAACCCCAGCCGTCACTCAGCCCAAGGGCAAGATGTTTCCTGGGACGACTATGACAGCGATGGAAATGGGTTTGACTTCAGGAGGAACCGTAGGAACAAGTCGTATCGGGCGGCGGTGACCAGCCTGGACATTGATGCCATGACGTCCGGGACAGCGCCTAAAACCACTCTGAAACCCGTTGATGAAAACCGAGGAAGCAGTCCTGGTCCTTCTCTCAGCAATAGACGCAAGGTAGAGACAGTCAACCAGAATGTTGTGAATGAAAAAGAAAATACTTTTTTTTCCTTATTTTTGCCACCGAGAAGTTCTTGTTAAACCTTAAACTCTAGCCACAACTTAACCAACAAGTGAAACTTTTTATTTACACTGTCTGTCAGCTTACTTTTACCCTAGCAAATGGGAGTTGGAGGTACTGATCTTCCAGCAGTCTTGATATTTAAATACTTTTGCTTAGAGGAACTAAAAACTAATGTGAAATTTTATTGCGATTCGGTCCAATTCGTCAATTTAGTTTCGCTCTACTCTTCAGTCACTCTTCAGTCGTCAATAGCGTTTGCGATGATGTTGAATTTTTCACTTCTCGCTGGACCAGAGATCCAGAGTTTGTGCACAATCTGGAAAAGTCTCTAATTGAAGTATTTTCCAGATCTAGGTTAAGTACAGCAAGACGTTTTTTAGACGATGCCCGCCGTTGTCACGAGGACATGTTCCTCAAACTCATGGTGAACTTTTGTAATTCTACTTTAAAATGAATTAAAATCTAAGTATAGAAGGTTTACATAACATGTGGAAACCATATGTATTCTAGCACGGATCTCTAAAACCTGTGACAGAATAGTTCTCTTTAATTCATGACTGAAATAAAGTCTGTGCTGCTGTGTCCACTCTAGCGATCCCTGGGCAGAAAGAGGAACCAGCGTGGATCATTCAAAGATGGTATGTCCCCTCATGAGTCACTCTTGTCTGCTTTTTCTAATTCGGGTTCCCGGAATACAAATAGATTGGGAAATAACTGAAATGCGACGTTTTTCTTTGTTTTGTTTTTTTTTTCTGTGAAACTTCATTGCTCATTGCAGACTTCCCTGAACAGAAAAACGTTCACGGCAATCTGATTTCGGGTCAAGTGGCTCCCATGTCACGTCTCTGAAAAGAGCTTGAGGCAGCAGAGAGCGACAGAACTGGAAAACCCTTCCTGCCATAATAAACACTTGTTTAGTCCTGCATGGTGGATACTTGACCTTTCCCTTCAGATTCTTCTTTGCTGATTTTAGGAGTTTTAAAAGGTTGTTCATTTTCTTATATACTTATTGAGTCAGCTGCTCCAAACTAACCGAGACGTATCTCTAAAGAGCCTTCAGAACTGAATTTTATTAAGCTGGACGTGGCGTAAGTAGAAACATTAAGCTCCGTTGTCGTAATTAGCGATCCTACAACTCGTTTTTTGACTCTCGTGTCTCTGTCTTTGAAGTCCTTGAAAGCGAGGCTCTTCTTGAGACTTTATGGTTTTTCTGTTGCTGGCCGTTCCCTCCGCAGCGACGCCATGCCTGTACCAGGAGATCAGAGAGCGCGGCCTGGACTCCACCCAGCAGGACGAGCTGCTGGAGGACTTTGTTGTGGTGGAGCCTCCAGCGGAGGACCAAGGCATCGTGATGAAGAGCTATAAACAAGCTCACCTCACCTGGAGCCAGTTGCCGCAGGTGAACCTTCAGATTTGCAGAGTAAATCAAGTCGAGACTAAGAACTCTGATAAGAGCTTAGCTTAATTGCGCATTCTTCTGCTTATCGGTGTTTCATATTTTTGCAGAAATGCAAGACAGGTTTGCTTTCTGGATGTCAGACTGTTAAAAATGTATATCTTGACTCGTATTAAAAACACTTTTATCTGAAAAATCCAGACAAGCGGGCTGGGGATTCACGTCTGATTTCTGTTTATGTCTTTTAAAGGTGCAGGAATCTGGTATTTTGTCAACAATCACACCTCAGGAGAGAAAGAGGCAAGAGGTGAGATTGTGTCTAAGTATTTCCCGTACTGCCGTGTTATATTTATTTCAGATTTTTACAGACATGCATGGGTCAGTTACCAGCATCAAATCATTTTATAACGCATTGTTTTTTTTAAAAACGCAAAAAATCTTCCCTCATTCCCTCATAGATCACATGAGGTGTTTAAAGAATGTGTCAAAAATGAACAGGTTTTTTTTTTTCCCAGAAATGTGGAGCCAATAGAGAGGAAAGCATCTTTATCCATCTGTCGCTGAGCACTGGTGTTCAGCTGGCTGCAAGCTGTTTGGAATTATTTCCAGTCACAAAATAATACAGATAGTACTTGTGTGAAAATTGTTTAAAGGTTTCATCTTTGAGTTTAAAAATTTTAATTTTTAAACTGTGAGAAACAACTGGCTGTTTGAACCGGCCGACCTAAGCTGTAGATCGACTCAAAAACAAAACTCACATCGGTACCAATTGTTTGTTTTCTTTTTAAAG
This sequence comes from Gambusia affinis, assembly GCF_019740435.1. Classification (NCBI taxonomy): domain Eukaryota; kingdom Metazoa; phylum Chordata; class Actinopteri; order Cyprinodontiformes; family Poeciliidae; genus Gambusia; species Gambusia affinis. The sequence goes on from NC_057868.1 coordinate 11,099,272, forward strand.
CGCGCAGATTTGTAAAACCTGTACTTGTGCGAAATCTCGAGCGATATTCCCCGAGTTTCAGATTAATGCTAAAGCCAAAAGTAACCGGTTTAGATCTGTTATCCTACATCTGTAGATAGTGTCTGCTGACAGCAAGTTCAAACTCATTCTCATGGTACCCAAGAAGCCCAAAGAAACAGAAGCGGGTAGCTGGCGTTCAGGAAATGTCTGAGTGAGAACTCAAAACGCAACATTAATCAGCTGAAACTGTCAATTTCAGCAACGTAAAACTTTATGTGAGTGGATTTTTCTTCTTTGTAATGTGTCCTCTCCATTAGCCCGAGATGCTAATACCAGGGTCCATATTGTGTGCTGTGCTCTTGCTGAATAAAGCCACACCCTGTCTGTGTAATGGTGCTTTTACAGCCCTCTGAACAGGAGCTTGGTTTGCTGGTCTCCTGTTTGTTTTTTTTTTTTGTTTTGTTTTTTCTTTGTTAAAGAAATGTGCTCAAAAAGGGCAACCATGCAAGTATTTCCATTTCCAAAAGTTTTGGAGCGTTTCTTTGAGGTTTGAATGTCATTTGAGACGGAGCATAAAAATGTCGTCTTTATGCCCTTTGGTCCTCTCCGAGCCACCTGACCTTTAGAAGTAGAAATGTTGACCAAGGTGTGTTATGAGCATGTGATTTGTCTCCAAACAGTCTCTGTGAACCAGCGCGCCCTGCAGCTGTCTAGCAGCAGTCTAGCAGCTAAACACCGTTTCGCCCTGAAGTAAAACATCCAAATGCAGAATATAATGTTGTCTTTTCTTTAGCCGTTGAAACAGGAAGCTGAGAAAAATGAAAGAAAACACAAAGAAAACAAAAAAAAAGAAACAATTAAGTTGAAATGAAAGATTTATTGCAATATAATTTTGGTTGCACAACACTTGATGTGTGTGTGTGGTTTGTTTTACAGGCCATTTTTGAAATTATCACCTCAGAGCACTCATACCTGCACAGCCTTGGCATCCTGGTGCGTCACTTCAAGAGCAGCGCAGCGTTGAAGAAAACGATGACGACGACAGAGCACCACCACCTCTTCTCCAACATATCCGTCATCCACACAGCTAGCCAACGGTGGGTTGGTCTTCATAGTGACTACTGTACTGCAGAAGTGCTGTAAAAGATTTACTGTTTTCTTCTTCTTTCTTTCTTTTTTTTAAATAGTTTCTTCTCACTGAAATATATCATTAAACAGATTTTAAGATCTCACAAAATAAAAACACAACAGTTACAAAATACAGTTTAGAATGATTGAATATATTTAGAGAATATAAACCTGCCTGAAACAGGTTTATGTTTGAAACCTGTTTCAAACTGAAACCTAATCAGGCCAACAAGCTTTTGTATGAACTGTTAATGAGACTCTTACACTGGAGAACTGTTTCATTCAGGCACACTGAGATGCTTTTGAGCACCAGCTGGTTTAATGTCATGCCACAGCAGTGCGGCGGGATGTTCGGAGCAGAGTTTGACTCGGTAAATCCAGAACCTTCCTTCCTTTCTGAGGCGTTCAGAAGGGGATTCTCCTGGCATGTTTGACATTATTTTCCAGCAGTGTAACCCAAGAGAACGTGACCTTGAATTCATGAACTCATGGCGGCAGACTCTCCTTAACGATTCTCTGCTAGGCTGCAGACTTTCTACCAGTTATGCCCGTAGTCGTCTGGTACCTGAAGCAGCAAAGCAGTTTGTATTAGTGTTATGCCAGATGTAACAATAAGCACACCCTCCAGAAAGTTCCACTTTTGTCTTTTTTTTAGACCCTTAAGACCTACTTCTTATTAGATTTCTTGATCCTACACCAATCAGGTCTAGATGTGGCTGATTAAATTGAACCAAAACATGTAATTTATCATAATTAATGTATGATTTAATTGAGAGAGGTGATTCTATTACTACATACACTAGGCCTACGATGGTTTGGATAGCTTCTGCTGCTTAGAAAACTGATAAATTGATTGACTGAAATATTTTTAATTTGGCAACGAGAAAAGAAATCTGAGGAATTTGTCAGGGAGCAATTACGTTGTGATGCAGAATGTTTGAAAATAAGTTGGAAGTGGCCGTCAGTTCGAAATGTTCATCAGCGTTTAGATGGCCTGATAAGAAAGTGAGAAAGAATAGACCCAGCCACTCATTCCCCATTCATTCAGTGATTTTTATGTTCTCATCTGAGGATATTGTTCCAAGATAAAAAAAGAAAAAAAAAAAAAAAAGAAGAAGCACAAAAAAATAAAAACGGTTGATTTGAAGTTTCAGGAAAAGTATTTGCCCTCAGCCTGTCTTTAGTATCCTGTAGGCTCCATTAGCGTGTTCAGACACGCTGGCCAAACTAGTTCTGCCGCTCTCAGTGGTATTCCTGAGCTTTGAAATGATAATGTTTACACTGGCATGCTTTGTTTGTTGTTTCGTACTTCAATTTGAATAAGAGTAGCAATTCAGAACATTGTTGTGAATGAGAAGAGAAATACATTTTCTCCTGTTTAAGCCCTAGAGAGTGAAGCGAAACCAAAGAACAGAAGACCTTGGAAGCATCTGTGGGGATAAATCGGAGAGACTTCCAGTTTCTGTGTGGGAAGCTGTCGAGTAGCTGGGTCCTCGGGTGGGGCTGTTTTTGTCTTGGTGTCATTTTACACGTTTTTGTTTGAAGGGACAAGACCGAGAGTTCTTTCTTTTCTCAGAAAGCCTTTTAACAGATTTGTGATTCTGTAAATCTTTTAGTCTTTATTGATGCGTCGCAACAACTGTCAAAAACTGTTGTGACCAATGTCATTCCAACCGTAGCAACAGTATTTGTCACGAGATTTAGTTGCTAGCTATTCTTTCAAACAAGTGTATGTAATATTAAAGCTTGAGTTACACCGTACATGTTGAGGTTTATAATGCACCTTGAACTCTTTTACATTTTATGCTTACCATAATTGTAAACGTCTGTGTATTTTATTTGGAATTTATGTGATTTTTAAAAAAAAAAAGTAGTGCATAGTTGTGCAAAGAAAGGAACATGGTTCCTGGTTTGCATATTTTAAAATATATCTACATCACTTTCAGGCTTATCATTGATTCTGAATTTAACATGATTATGTTTTTGATCCATGGTAGCTTCAGCTCTATCAAGACTTTCTCGTCCTCCAGCAGTTTCAGTCCCAGGATTGGCTTCATCCATCTTCTCATAAGCTCAGATCCGGGATGGTGCATTTTTGTCTGATCTGAGCACCTTCTCCACATGCTTTCTGTCTCCCCTACATGGAAGATGACCATATCCTCCTAAACTTGACTTTTGCAAGACATCATTTGCTCAACACCCAAACCACAGGTCACCTACTATCTCACGTAGGCCCTGAAATTTAGATCTAGAAGTGACCAAACCATTAGGAATAAACCTGCTGTGTCTTCTGCTCTGCTGATTTGTCAGTAGAAGAACCGAACTTCATTTTTGCCTCAACATTGACCTGCCTCTTTTACGATCTTTAGCTTCTTTAAGGATCTCGAACAGCGTCACAATGAGCAGCTGGTAATCCGGGACATCAGCGACATTGTTCAGAACCACGCAGCACACCACTTCGCTCCTTACATCGTCTACTGCTCCAACGAGACCTTTCAGCAGAGGACGCTCCAGAAGCTGCTGTGAGTGGCGGAAAAATCTCGAATAAGCCAATGACGTCATGCAGCGGCACACGAATTTGGGCTGAACTTCATTTTCGTTTTTACTTTTGTGTTTCACAGGAATAATAACTCTGCGTTCAAAGACACCCTGAAAGAAATTGAGAGGAATAGTGAATGTGGAGGCCTTCCCATGTTCTCGTTTCTGATCCTGCCCATGCAGCGCGTGACCAGACTTCCACTTCTGCTTGACGTCAGTTCGGTCTTTACTTTTTTGTCGTACGGTACAATACTCTAAAACAAGAATTACTGTGCTCTATTTTTTTTTCAATAGCAGTAGAACAAAACAAAGAATTACAAAAAAAAACAAAAGGGATAAAAATCCTAAAAAAAATTTTGTGTGTGTGTGAAGAAATGATCAACTATACATACAGTGCAATCAAAAGATTTTGGGCACATTGGCGGTGCATTTCTGTTGACAATTCTTGAGTCCTTCAATGAGCAAAACTTGTTGCGTGTTTGTGCATACACTCTTTCTGCGCTGATGAAAATTCACTCACCTCAGGATGAAAAATGCCAAGATATTTTTATTATTACTTATTTAACCAAGGTCAGGTTGTTTTGGATCATATTTCCCCCTATAATAAATGTAATTATCATTTGAAAGCTGTTTTTTGTATTTATTTATGTTACCTTGGATATCTTTTTTTTTTTTTTGGGAGGGGGGGGGGTTTTCTGTAATTTCTTTCTAATAACCCAAATTTTGAGAAAGGACATTTAATTTTTGTATTCCACTGTAACATGTAATAATATGTAATTATATGACTATGAAGCATTTTATTTATTTTCTTCTGTTTGTGTGCTTGTTCATTCTCAGACAATCTGTCAGAAAACTCCGGACCAGACTGCGGAGTACTTTGCTGCCGTTTGGGCGCTGAAGGCCATGAGCAAGGTCCGCATGCTAAACCGATTCCAAGAACCACCGTGTCCACGCAGGTTTATCCGTTTTGACAGGATCCTGATCACTGTTTGTACTACAATTGTCATGTGAACAGTTGGTCACTGAATGCAACGACGGAGCGAGGCGGATGGAGAGGACGGAGCAGATGTACACCATCCAAAAGCAGATGGACTTTGGAAAAATAAAGGTCGGACGTTCAGCCATCACTGTTTTGTGAGCCAAAACGAGCTCGATTCGGATAAATGTGTCCATCCTCGTCTTGTCCTCGCAGCCGTTTCCTCTGGTGTCGGCGTCGCGGTGGTTGAAGAAGCGCGGCGAGCTGGCCGTCTCCAGCGAAGAGCTCAGCTTATGGAGGGCGTTCACCAACAGGAGCTACTACCTGTTCCTCTTCAACGACGTGCTGATCGTCACCAAAAAGAAGTCGTGAGTGGCGGTCTTTTACAAACACAAAGCCTCTTCGAACCAGCACTCGCAATATTATTAGGATACATTTGGAAATTGTCTCACTGTGTTGTAAAAGGCTTTTCCAGCGGCCGAGGAAACACAAATCACAAAGTTTACATTAAAATCCTAAACCTTCATCTATTCCGTCTGGATTATGAGTGCCGTTCCGACAAAAAGTAGCAGAATATGTGAAGTGAGTTTGAAATTTCTTTTGCATAAAAAAATCAAATTACAGAAGTGTGACATGAATTTGATGCCCCTAATTGAAATCCTGTGGAAGCAATTCATCTAAGTAGTTTATAAAGTTGAGCTGAGTGTAATCTGGTCTCGGCATAAACACGTCTATTGTTGATAGGATAGGTTACCATTAGCGATGTGCTGCACAACTCTGCCCCTTTGTTACAAACTAAATACAAGATGAGGGAAAAGATGCTTTGGTGAGACCAAAATTGGCCAACAGGCAGAGTGCAAAACAGACTGAGCTAAATGGACATGGAGCCACAGCTTCACTTGAGTATTCTAGATCAAAACAAGCATGTTAGAATGGCCTACTTAAAGTCCAGTCAAATCCAACTGTAAATTTGTGAGAAGACAAATGCTGTCCATCCTTTCTGATTGAGCTCGAGGTTTTTGGAAAAGACAAATGGGCAAAAGTGTCTCTGTAAAAGTCCAGAGTTGGTGCATCAAACACCTGCAAGGGATGCATAAAACTGTGCAGTACAATGTCAGAAACTGCTTATAATTTAGCTTAATTATGCTGGCAAAATCAAGGGAAAGCACATTGAAGTTGAGTTTGAAGCAGGACAAGATCTGTAAAAAGCAGAATAAGCTCTTGTAAGCTCTGTGTCCCACAAAGTGTGGATTTATGAAAAATAAACTTTTTTTAATCAAAAATAGACTGTTGTCACACCAAACTACAAAAAAGTGGAACATATGGAGGTTACATTTTACAGCTGATAGTCTTTCGTGAATGTTTTGGTTGTCTTGGTCCCCTGCGGCGAGTTGATCAGTTCCAGCTGCTTCCAGGGAACATCGGGAAAGAGGAGAGTAAAGGGACAGGGAAAGGAGTGCGTGCATACCTCAGATTCTTTATTCCTGCATTCAGTTTGTCAGCTTGACTGACTTCAGCTGTCTGTTTTGAATTAGGGAGGGAGAAAACAATGTGAGCTCAGACAAAGATATTGCCCACAACACTGCAGTCATTAAAATGTCTTTAAGTCAGCTCTGTGACCTCCGTGTTCAGGAGGAAAAAATGTACAAGTCAAGGCCTTTTCGGAGAGTCAAGAAAACGTTGCTTGTGCCACGCTGCTTCCTGGCTAACGATGCTGTTTTGCAGTGAGGAGAGCTTCGTGGTGTTGGACTACGCCACTCTGGGTAACGTCCAGGTCGAGTTTGGGGAAGACGCCGATGTACGGACGTCGCCCAGCAAAAGCAACTCCAACTACCTTTCCTTTAAACTGCGGATGAGCAAGAACAGCGAGGGGAAATTAGAGCAGATCTCCCTGGTGGCTGACTCCAGGTACTGCAGCCCTTCTGATTTCTTCAACTCCTGCTGAGAACCAAACTTTGGTGGAGGGCCTTCTGAAATTAAGGCCATCTTTTTATACTAAAATGATTATCCTCAGATCTAGAGTGACTAATTCTGATAATACCAGATGAACAATTCCTTATATGTCCACTTGTATTTCTTAGAAGCCACATATTTTGTCTTTGGCTCCCTCTGTTGACAAAATAGTAGCTGCAGTTGGAGATAGTGCAACATCTGTGGTCCTTTTACGAGAAACAGACTCCATTGTTATTCCTGCGCTCTCTTTTGCCAAGGCTGGACCGGGCACGATGGATCACCGCTCTTAAAGAGCAGAAGCAAGAAGGGGTCTCCACTTGCACAGATGGTAAGACTATATGCTTTGATTACAGATGGGAATTTTAATATAAAAATATATTTCCCAAGGAATCCGTGTCAAGTTTCAGCAGATTAGTCTGTTGTTATGCAGATTATGAACCCCTTAAATCCTAAACAGATGGGTAATATGCTTTGCCTCATGGAAAGGAAAAAAAAAAAAGTAGCATTCATAGCAAAATGATTTATTCACTTCCACTTCTCCCAAGCTCTCTGCTCCAGCATTATGTTTGCTCACAGTGGTTTTGGTGTTGGTCCTTTTATTAATATGTATTAATTTTAACGGGATGCTTTTATTATGCCATTTCAACGCTGTTAATGTTTTATGGCTGTCACTGTGACACTAGAAACATTCTTCCCTACTTAAAAAAAACAAAAAACAAAAAAAAAACTTAGATATTACACTGGACTATTATGAAGGAAAAAAAATAATGTATAAATGTTTGGCTATGGTTGAAAAAAAAAACTAATAAAAAGCTTTTGTAGAGTTGCTTTTTTTAGTTTCCAAGGATTTCCCAGCTGCTCTCACTCAATACAATTTATTGACCATGGCATCACTGTGGACATCCAAAAATAAAAATACTGGACTAATTTAAACCCAAATGGTGTCAGAAAGAAACAAACCTCAACCTACTGAAAGCTTCTATTAAAAGGAGCTGATTCCCTCTGATGTGCTCTACTAATGCAGTAATTCATTCATAACAAGCTGTGACAATGTACTGAGTGCATATATATATATATATATATATATATATATATATATATATATATATATATATGTTTCATTAGTGTGGCATTACTGCATTTAAAATCCTTCTTCTTATTTACTTATCATCTAAATTAAACTATATAAATCCTGAAAGTATATCACTGTTTGCTGAAAGAATCTATAAAATACCCAAGCTTCACTTTTTCAGTTAAATTACAATAGAAATGCACCTGCTAAATTGATTTACCATCAATGAATGTGAGCCATTTATCTCACAACGGCTGACATTCCTGTTCAACGGGAATGTTTCAGGTTTGCCGCAGTATGAAGTCACCAAAACGCACATGCCTAAAGAACCAGACGAACTCGGCCTGCGACAGGCAGAGGTCGTCATCGTTCTCCGAAAGGAAGAAGGTGAGGCCGTCGCAGCTGGGCTCGGTCTTTACGTCGCCTTCCGCTTGTGATTCTTTGAAATGAACGCAGACGTTTCGATTTGCCTAGAGTGGTGCTATGGGGAGAGGATGCGGGACGGAGAGAGAGGCTGGTTTCCTGCCAACTGCGCCACGGAGATCACAGATCCCACCGCCATGGAGAGCAACGTGCAACGAATGAAGCGTTTGCGCAAGGAGACCAATGTCTGAAGCGGCTGCAGCATGCCACTGGAAAAAGACGCTGTTGAAGTCTAACACACACACACACACACTGCACTGGTGATGAGTTACACTGAGCCCTGGAAGTCCATTATCACAGACTGAGATTCTGTTCCTTACGTAGCGTAATGTGCAAACACCGACCTCACATAAGATGTTGAGGTTTGTTCCTCCATTTTTCTGACATTCCTTCAAATGGTGCCAAATGTGGTCGAGTATAAAGGAATGAAGACGAGGTCAGATCTTACAAAACGTGACACTCAAATTTAAACATTTACTTCATGCTGTAAAAAAAGGAAAATATCTGAGAATGTTCATAGCCTGTATACTTGTGAAAAATAAAGAGACTCCAAACAGCTTTCCTGGTTTCTGAAGATTTATTTGAGCTTGCATTTTGTTAAAATGTCTGAATACATAAAAAGTTATTTAAAAATGTCAAACTGACCAGATATCAAATTTCATTTTTTTTTTTTTTTCATCTTTAAAAACCATTTGGTGTAAAAACTTAGGACAGATTTAGAAAAACATTTGTTGTTTCCCCAAAATGTTTTGTAGCTGTCACATAAAAATAATGGGAAAAGAAAACACAAGTCTGCATAGATTCTGCAGGCAATCAGTGGTAATCTGGTCAAATGCATGGTGCAAGCTTGTGACGGTCTTAGAGTCAAATCTTTATTGCTCAGATCTTGGTTGATGTTTCTTCTTGTTGACAAACGAAAAACTGTAAAATAAACAAAAAAACAAGAACAGGAGGCAGAAACTGAGTCCAACAAGGGCTGCACAAACATTCAACATGGTTCACAAATGTTTCAAGCAGAGAAAAAAAATAATAAAAAACTCACCCGGACGATGGTACAAGATGGTAGGTGCCGGTGTGCAGGTTGTTTCCTACTCAGCCCCACCCTGCTGGGCCTCGGGAGCGGACGTTTTCTCTGCAGATGGGTCACCTCCTGTCTTGGCCTCTTTGTTTTCCTGGCCGGGTTTGCCACCGGTCTGTTGGCGTCTGCGGCGGTAGTTGTAGTTACGGCGGTAGCGCCGCTGGCGGGGCTGTTGATTCTGGCCTCCTTCGCCGCCCTGATTCTCCTTGTCCTCCTCGCTGTCCCGCACCGGTCTGGGACGGGGGGGACCCCTAGGATGCGCAAGACAAAGTTAGAAGTAGAAAAAAAAACAAGAAAAAAAAAAAAAAAAACACAGTTACAAGGACAGCATGCAGTTCTACAGACATGCACAACACCCAGCAAGCAATTTCTGATGACATGCGTCGTTTACTGGCAGCTTATGTGAGATTCTTTAATGTCATTTTTTTTTTTTTTTGTTAGTGCAATCAAACTTAAGACCAGCACATGCAAAGCGTTTCAATCCTGCCACCGTTATCCTCTGCCAATAAAGCCCACATGCAAACCTTGGTCTGAACCTTGGTCGGAAGCCTCTGTAGTAGTTCTGCCTCACTGGTTTGTTGCCCTGGTCTGGACCTCCCTGGCCTTCGTCACCCTCACCTCCCTAAGGGGCACAAAGAAGAAACCAAAACAAAACAAAACAAAAAAATCCTTCAGAACTTTCAGAGGAGAGCATGGTGACTTTGTAATGAAAATGGGGAACTTTGTGTCATATCGATTTTGCGGAAATGTGGGGCCTATTTGAGAGCATCCAAGACCCCCGATACACCAAGATTTGTTGATCACAACCACGTGATTGTTAGAGAGGAGAGGGTGGAACAAAAATCAGGAGTTCAGACTTAAGTTATTGATCAACTGGGTGCCTGCTTCAGGAGAGTAGCCCTCTGGCGGCGTACCTCAGTCATCTCTCCGCGTGGTGCGTTGGTGTACGGGGGCCGACGGCCGTAGCGTCTACGTACAAAGTATGGCGGGTAGCGCCGTCTGCCAGGGTAACCTGGTCTGCGCTGCTGTTGCTGCGAGTCTCCTTCGGGGGCGTTCTCTCCCCCCTCTCTGCTCTTGTCGCGTCCTCCGCTGCTGGGCTCGCCTTCGTCGCTCTGGTAGTTCTCTGGGTAGTCTCCGCCGCGGGGAGGGCCCCTCCTTCGTGGATAGCGCCGATAGCGGTTCCGGTCTGCAGCGTACTTGCTTCCCTGGACTGCGACACCTCCTGGGCCAGTGACGTTAGCTGCCTCTGCTCCCTGGATTCATTGGGACACATTTTCTCAGTGATGTGATGCTTTTTTTTTTTTTTTGTCTAGAAGCAAAGGTATCAACTCTACATTTTATAGAAAAATAAATAAATCAAAGAAAAAAAGTTACCTTCTCTCCCTCGACTACGTCAAATTCCACAGTTTCTCCATCTCCCACACTGCGGAGATATTTCCTTGGGTTGTTCTTCTTAATGGCCGTCTAAAAAAATAGAGCTTGAATGAGAACTTTGTGTAACTGTGAATATATATGTATATATCTATATTTTTTAAGGCAGAAATAAAGAAGCTAAAACATACCTGGTGTACAAAGACATCCTCCTTTGTATCATTCCTAAACAAAAACAACATAGAAGTTAGTGTCCTGTTGAGCCACACAATGCAATGTCTCTGTAAACGGACTTGAACTAAGCCAACAAGGATTAATGTAGTACTGTAGGTGGCGACAGTATGGACACAAGCAGAAAACATAATCTGGTCAGCTCTGTGAGCAAAGCAAAACTCTAATAGGATTGAGAACAATCTTTCAGCCACTCGTACGCATTATACTAGAAATCTCTTGGAAGAACGGGTGGGTGGGTGCGGGCGGCTCTCGCTTACCTATTGATGAAACCATATCCATTCCTGACGTTGAACCATTTGACGGTACCCAAGACTTTTGTTGCTGCGAGGAAATTAAAACAATCTAGATTATTAAGACAGCCTGAGCTTCTTGTGGCACAGAGTTAAAATACATCTGCTACTTATTGAGTCCAATTAAAACATTTTGATAACAGGTGACTGACTTTATGAACAAACCTAGCCAAGGCCACGCATTATGCGAACGTTATATTTAACTCCCAACTGCCATTCTTATTATAGACCTGGACGCTTGGGAATACCCGGCACCAGCTGCTCTTGGTGTGAGGCATCAGCCAAAGTTTGTAGAGGGAGAACCCAACATGTGTTCATTTAAAGATGTAATGTTATACACACCTTAGTTATGGGCTGTTTAGTGAAGCATTTCAGTGACAAAGTAATACTAATAGCCATGATGGCCAAGTGTTGACCAGTGTTACACAAGAGCAGCCCCATTTCAAGAAGCAGGATATCTACTTTCACTTCTCTCCCCCCACCCCCCACAGTTAACATTTTATAAACCCAGATCTTTACCACTAAAATAGGCTTTTAAGAATCATTTCTTAAAATGATTTTCTATCAAAAATAGATCTTCCACTTCCCCTACCAGCTACTTATAAAAATAAGACTGGATAATTCGCCTTCAAATGTGCTTACTTTCAATGTATGGGCTAAGGAGGACCATATATGGAACACTTATTTGTGTGTATAATGGTGTCTAAAAAAATATATTCAAAATAGCCACGGAGATTTTTCTATTAAGTCAAGTATAAAAATCGTATATCTCCCTAAACATTGTTTTGGGTTTAAAAGTATTGTTAGGGTGCCTATATTAAAAGAGTGTGCGCTTTTATTTATTTTTGCTCTGGTCCATATGAAAATGACCAAATCTTTGCATATACTTTACATTTCCTTCAGTCTAGTCGCGTTCACGCGCACATTATTGTTTAATTTTTTTTAGTCTGCCGTCACCGAGCTAACGTACCCTTCTTGTTTAACCTGATCTAAACACAACCCAGGATCTGAGTGGTCACACGTGGTAGAACCGTACCCGGATGTGTTAGCATAGCAATGTAGCTGAGAGAGGCTTTGAACCATGTGGCTGGAGTTGAGCCAGCAAACAGAAACTAACATAACAAGCAAGGCTACTTATATTTGGGCCGACTTTTTATTTAACACGTAATAAAAGCGACTCGATATTTTACGCTAGTTTGAACGAAAACACCACCAAATGGCGAAATAAGTGGAAACCCACGGCGGACATTTTTTGGGGGTGGCCTTTAAAGCCTTGAAGGTAGCTGCTATTAGCCGGCTAGGCTAGGGATAGCATTATTAGCTCGGGTGATGAAGTATGTAGGCCAGACTGATAACCCAGAAAATCGACCTAAAATGACATGACCGTTGACATATATATTCGTATGCGTTAGTAAACTGCTGTTAAGCTAGCATTCTGACCAGTTGGAAGAGACTAATTTTTGTGTCATGAATATTTTGGATAAAATAATTCAAAGTGAAACCAGCAGGCTGTTTTCGAGTGAACAAAGGGATGGTTAAGCAGCTAACATTACTAGCCTATGTAGTTGATATAAAATAAAAAACACAGGTTGGCAAATTTACTCGTAATTATCTGCAACCGTTAAACTTCAACCTCCGGACGGTTAACGCACAGAACCTAACGTCTGCAAACCGTGTTTCCGTTTCTATATAAGCACGTTGGGTTTGATAACGGCTGCAAACGTTTCCTAACGACTGTCCATGTGACGGCCGACTGGATGGATGAGTCTATCGAGCGGATATCTGACGCAGGGAGGCCGACGAATGTACGGCTGAGATCCTCACACTAAAGGAATGAGCTCTCGGACAACTGACAGTCCTCAGAAAAATGTTGCAACAGATATGTCAAACGGCTAATTTCAGAACTCAGAAAAGATATTCATAAAAAATAAAGCTACAGCAAAGTAATTCTAAATCTCCCGACACTAACGCTTAGGTACTACACACGAAAAATATTTGACATCGCTGAAGAGAAAATACAAAGGCTAATATAATGCCAACATTCTAAATAAAACAGAAAAAGTAGAAAACAGAGGTTATGTTCGTTAAATTTCTGTCCATTTTGTTCAGAACCGAGGAACTTAACGTTTATGTCCCATTAACGTTACATTTAACGGCAGTCTGTAGTGGTGACAGTGGGGATCGCCCTACTGTAACAGAATCCACGTTAGCAGCGTAGTTAGCTCAACTAGCTATGGCAGCCTTACCGATGACCTTCTTATCCCCCGCTGAAGCTGCGGCTGCCGGACTGGATGGGCTCTCCGCATCCGCAGCAGGCTGCGGAGGTTGTTGTTGTGTCTCGGCCTCGCTGCTCATGCTTACTACTCGTTGGTAATGGCTTCAGCCGGCGGCGGCTCTCTGCTATTTTTCCCGGTGCTAGATGGTAACCTGGGCCGGCGGTGGTGGGGGCTTACTGCCTTCGGGCTCTCAGCTTTCCTCTTTCCGCTCCCGTTGCCGATCGAACTGGGCAGAACGTGTAGATGTGCCGGGGAATGTTCACCGTGGAAGTCCCGCCCAACTCTTCCTCTGATTGGCTGGAATGTGTGACGACTAACATAAGGTGTTTTTAATTGGCTAGTACAAGTGTCATGAAAGAGTTTCCTAAAATGAGATTGTACCTGAAAATTTTCAACAATCCCAACGTATACAAATCAGGTAAGGATGGCAAAAAGGAAGTGTCTGTCAGGTAGTTTTGGAGGGTAGTTTATACGTGGTACAATAACTGCCCAAACTCTTAAACCCTTGGGATTAAGTGAAGCTACTAACCACATTTGGAAACAGTACCAAACCAGACATTGCATGCACAAGTAAGAGAGAAAACAATCTGCATGAAAGATTTTAAAGTCCCTTTAATTAGTGCCAGGACTTACCATCTTATAAACAGCCCTTAAAATTAACAGCTATGCAGCGTTATGAAGCATCTAACCACAATACAGCCAAATCACTGAAATTCAGTATACACAAACTATCAGATATATCACAATCCTTGAAGTTTACATTTTGTCACATCACCAGAAACATAAATGTATTTGACAAGGATTTTATGTGGTAGACTGACACAAATTGTTAGCAGGAGTTCTTAAATATTTCTTTCAACAACCTATTTTGTTTTTACACTCTTCTGTAAAGACCAGATTTGTAAAATGCACTATTAATTATTGTTCTGGGGACAGATTCTTCTCACACGAGCTGTGGATATCTGCAGATTGCAGCTCTTCCAGACTAACTGTGGCCTTCTTGGCCAGCCATGTAAGGTGAATGGCAACAGTTTGAGATGTTCAAAACATTGGATTTTTTTCCCCTCAGAATTCTGCTGTAGCTTCTCCACCACTTTATCCCCTAGCCTTTATAGTGTATTCCTTGGTCTTCGTGTTAATGTTTAATCTCTGATGCTCTCTTAAAATTTTTTAAACCTTAACAGGAGAAGCCATAATTAAACTCATATTTGGAGTATAATTTCAAATTAAATGACCTCTAAAGGCAATTGGTTGCAGTAGATTACATTTTGGAGCATGGGAGTAAAATGGACAGACTGCTGTGTGCAGACATCTCCAATTTCTTTCTAAAGAACTGTAGAAACTTTGCAAATTAAAGAGCTTGCCAACGTGTGCTACTTTATGTGTGGCTTTCATATAAAGTACATTGAAGTGCTTGTAACATGACAAAATGTGTAAAACTTCGAAGGGTTAGGAATACTCTTGCACGACACTGTTGCCACATTCATTCATTCATTAACAGACTGAATGAATGAAGCAATCTTGGTGTTGCTCAAGATTTTCCATCTATAAATTTAGTCTGTAGAACATATTCAGCCCAGGTAGATTTTTTTGAGTACTGCTTCAAACATGTGTTGTACTTTCTTAAATCTATTGTAGTGATGTCTTTGACACCAATGAAGTTCCTAAGAAATGGAGTACCCATCATATGAGAAAGGCATTGCAAAAGTAAATAAAAGCTGACATAACTCAGAATTGATAGAACACCACATGACTTAATTTTTCCACTCGGTATAAATGATAAAAGTCAGCCATCTTGTGCGAGTTGAGAAAACTTCCTTTTTCTCTAGCAAAGAGTGAAGAGCCAATAGTACCCGCTTACCCTCCCACCCCTTCACAAACATTGTCATGGTAATTAAAGCTCCACTGGCACCATTTACAAGCAAAGGCCGACGTGTGAAGCTCTGCTGTAAACTGCAGAGCTCCGCTCTCCCACACACAAAAATGAGCCTCCTCAGAAAGCCTCCCCATGGAGAAAACCTCCTTTCAAAAAAAAAAAAAGAAAGAAAAGAAAACCCTCTTCCTGCCTCTATAAGAAGAGAGTCTCCATCTGAAAGGATCCTTTTGTGCCAAGAGAAAGATGTTCAAGGGGAGTATGGGGGAGGGGGGCTTGAAGCTTGGATTTGGCTGGGATAGAAGGGGTAGCCATAAGTTCAACAGAGGATTGCTTGGCACTGGAGAGTGTGCCCTAATTTGCTCCATGGATAAGGTTGACATTAATCCCGCATCTCCTCAGAGTACAACTTTACACCTCTGTGTGTGTCCATGCAGCTACGTATCACCCAAACACCGAGATCAAGTTCATAATCCACCCGGGGGACGTTTTTATATTCCGATGATGAATTGGAGACGTGAAAGAAAAACAGAGTAGACTGCTTTAAACAGATTAACACAGTTGTAATGTTTTATGGATTGTAAAAAATATTTTCAAATTTGGAAAGGAAGAAATGATTAAATAAACCAGGCAGAACATCAAAATTAGAAAAGTACAATTTATTGCATTTTTTGTGTAAAAAAAAAAAAAGAGAGAGAGAGAAAAGAATGGGAAAGCTCATCGGGTCTCACAAAATGCATTTTAAAATTAAACATCACATTTCTCCACACTGCGCGATGAGGATTGGCAGTTTTGGTTTGTTGTTGGGTCCAGTGGGGACGTTCTGTTTGAGGGAAGAATAACAAACTGAGAATTAAAACTAAATCTAAAAAGCAACAATCAGCATCAACAATCGGTGAAGACTTTGTGCCTCAGAATCATCAAATTCATCCGGCACAGAAGGAACGTTTTGAACGTTTCAGTGAATCTAACGCCTCATTTCTACAGTTCGCTAATTTATGGTGGGCATATTCGGCATGGCTGGAAACCTCAAATTTTTCTCTAAATAGTCACAATAAAGTTTATTTTCTACTAAAACAGCTTCTGGTCTAGAATCATTCAAAGTCACAAATTAAAAAAACATCACTAAAATGGAAATAAAAGAGAATTACCATGAAAGTCATGAAAATTATTTACAATCGTCCCAAGATGAATTTCAACAGTTTGAAGGCAAACAGTTGGCTAGTTGCATGTTTGTTGTTTCTAAATTCAATAATACTTTCACATTTATCAGATCTCATGTTGACCAATTAAATATTTCTCATAAGTCTCATTATAACCGAGAATGTATGATGTCATCTTTTCATTTTAGGTAAACCTAAATTCACGGGTTTGATGAAATTCATACTTTTTTTTATCATTTGGACATTATATTTGAATGACTGAAGAAATCTGGCACCTCCTCCGATTATGTGAAGAAAATGTGAAACTGGAACTGTTCCAGCAGATCTGCTTTATGTGGTTCTGTTAAGGTAAAATGTCGACTTCTGTCTCTCTGTCAGAGGAATACTAGTGAGGACATTTATTGTAAGCATAATATGCTTCAAAAACAACAGCGGTGTACTCAGGTCTAGTTTTGTTTATTTATTTTTTTTTGTGTGGATTTTTAAATTGCTCGATGATTCTGTTGTGACATTTCTTAAAAGTAAAATTATTAATTTTAGCTCTTTTTTTTCTGTGATAAAATTAGGTAGTTCAAACAGTGTTTTTGATCATGCAGATCCATTGGTATGGGCACTGATACACAAAACAGCTCTTATTGGCCAGAAATTTTGACATATCTACGTATGAAATCCAGCATTTCATTTAAAAGGATGAAAGACAAGAGGCACAAAAATGAGTAAGTATTTTGTGAAGTTTTACCTCAATTTTCCTCATGATCAGAAGACCATCCACCACTTTTCCTAAAACAATCAAGAATCTGGGGTCAGCCCGACTGGAATTATGTTGGTGTAAAAAATGATGAGCGCATAAGTGTAAATAAGTACATTTTGTAAATTGACTCACCAAAAACAATGTGCTTCCCATCTAACCAGTCACATTTAGTGCAGGTAATGAAAAACTGGCAACCATTTGTCCCCGGTCCGCTGTTTGCCTGAATAAGAAATTATTTGAACAGAAACATTTTGTAACACTTTTCTTTCTGCAGAGGATGGAATAATAGTTTAATAGCATTCACCCACACACATACCATGGATAGAAGTCCAGGAGCAGAATGTTTCATTTTGAAGTTTTCATCTGCAAATGGACCCCTGTAGATGCTGCAGATACCGGTACCATCGCCCTTTAGCAAAGGACAAACAGGAACTATTTTAGAAGTCTGTCTAGATAAAAAAAAAGTGTAATTCACTCCAGAACCACAAGAGGGAGACACAATTGTTTTATCCAGCTCAGACCAAACTGTCCTCTTCCTGTCCTAACAGCAATCTTTATTAACTAAGTTGTAATCAATACTGACTCTAGATGGGTCCGTTTCTGGAGTAAAATGTGACATTTTAGCAAATCTTCTAACAGAGAGAATACAAAATGGGAGTAGTTGTTCTTGATATTTTGATTCTGTAATACAGAAAAAGAAGAAAATTGGTTGAGTTTTCTCAACCTTACAAAAAGTGATGTTACTGATGAATTTCAACTTTTATATTTTTTGATTGAGTAAGTTAAGCTTAGCACAAATAAGCTAAAAAGGATTCAACAGAAATTCAGTGAATTCAAAGAAAAATTCTATATTACATACATGACAACTACGACAATTACTATTTGACAACAGTTTTCCCAGTGGATTATACACAAAGTTGGGGTATTACGAAAGAAAATCCCATCTCGACATGGTCAAGGTTACAATAGGTTTTACATCAATACTCTAGTAATGAACAAAGCGGAAAACAAAACAACAAAAAAGATAAAAACCTGGGGTTACTTACACCTTAATTAAAACCTTCCACACAAAATGCAAGGATTTTGAACCAGAAAATAGGAAGTGTGTGCATGTACTTACATTTACAAAGTCTCCACCTTGAATCATGAAGTCTTTGATCACCCTGGAGGTAAACAGAGAAAAATGTGTACTAAAAAGGTGAACTAGGTTGAGCTGCTTGATTCAAAGAGCCTTCAGTCAGAAAACCAATGACTATGATTGCAGATCCGGGGTGAATGTGAAAAACATAAATAACCAAAAAGATTTAAATTTAATATTCTTTGGACTCAAACTTCACTTTGTAAGACATCTTAGATTCCCAATGAATACAGTGGGAAAAAAAGTATTAAACCCGATAAGACCTGGGTGCATAAGTCTGTGGTGTGGTCTTTTTCTTCTGTTTCAGTATAGTTTAACTAGCAATCATTTGGCTCTGTCACATACCTGTGGAAAGTGCAGCTTTTGTAGCCAATTGGAACGCCATCCTTCCTGCAGCGCAAATGATGGAGAAAGAAATGTAATGTTAAAAAAATTCAGCCAGGGTGCTCCAAAATATGGTTTCGGTGCCTTTTGCAGCTGTTTGAATAATTTTGTGTGACTCCGCAAACTCAGGCACAATTAAATATTATGGAGCTGATATTATCTTTTCCACTGTGTCCGTTTATGTTGAGCTGATAGAATTTAATTTTGTGATGGGAATGAAGATACTCGATTGTGTCACAGAAAAGTCAACAGGATCACTATCTTGAATCAAACACTTCTTATTTCACATTTAAACACCTGACACTGCTGCTCTTTTTGCTAGGAGTTTCTGTATTGTGTCTTAGCAACATTCTTGTTATGTACGACGTTGGGGGGAAAAAAAGGCAAATTAAAGCAGTTAAATTAAACTTCAGTAACCTCAAGACACAATTTTTGAACATAATCAGATTATTACATTATCTGATGAAACAAACAGGATTCATTTGGTGAGAGGTTCTTCATTTCTGTATTGCCTTTTATATTAAATGAAACCGAAGCTACATTAATTACAAATGTACTTATACTATTATTATAACCTAAAGATATCTACTGGTTAACCAACTGTTTTTGAGGATGATGAAAGAAGAAAGTAGAAAATGCTTTTTCCCTGGCATCAAAAATAAACGTGTTGAGTTGCTAAATGCTTCGGGGACTGGAACTGTGCTTTTTTAGTACCAGATACTCCACGTGGGACTGTGAGCTCCATGGAAAAAGCAGTTGTGTGAGCATTGACAAGCAGGGATACTTTTTTTTTAAAGTCACTGATTATTGTGTCTAAAACTAATATTGTCACCTTCCTAAAATAATGATTTAAGTCATTTTTTGCCAAAAGTGAATTTGGCAAAAAAAAAGAAATTAAATATCAGATTTTCAAACTTATTCACCATGAGAGCCTGCTATCTTAATAAAATATGACTTTCCTGTAAGGTCTTTTATATCATTTACCTTTAGAGTTGCCAATGAATGCATGCAGAACCACATGGATGTGGTGTTGTGCCGTGTGTGAAGCTGCCTTACCTGAACTCTCCAGTGCAGAACTGCCTGTGAGGAAGGGAGGAAAACATTAGCAACAGGTTTAAAATCCACTGCCTGAATTTTGTTCACATGTGATGTATGCACCCAAACCACAAGCAATGAATTAAAGGGGCGATGATGTGTTACCAGGTTGTTCCTTACCGAAAGTTCTCAGCAGTCTTTGGAACCACATCAGCAAACAGCTCTATCTTCATCCGTCCGACATCCTGCCGCACAGTTGAGATAATGTTGAGTGAAACGAGGAGACAGCAAATTTTAGTGGATCTCAAAAGTGTAGATATATCCACTTCATCTTGTACAGGTCAACTGAATATGTCGAAAACGCAGGTATAACCCAGCCGTGCAAATGGGCAGCCATTAAACTCTACAAGTCTCGATGAAAGCAGCTTTTGATTTAATTTAAATTTTTATCTTTTTATTGGTACACTGCTAACATCTATTATAGTTGATCTGATTAAGTTCAGCTGCCGAGCAGATTTTTAAAATATTAACAGCCTTTTTCTAAAGACACAGTTTCAGAGTAGATACAATGGATCAAAGTAATCTCGCTACACAATGTTATCAGCAAGAAAAAAAAAAAAAAAAGAGCAGAAAATATCCCTTCACCATGGTAACGTGAACACGGCTATCAACAACTAGCTACAATATTGCACAACAGGAACATTATGAATGCTTCTCTAAAACTGATGAAAAACATCTGAGAGAGGTGCTATCGTGGTGTAAGGGTAGAGCACAACCCGCATATGGAGGCCTTAGTCCTCGACAGAAACCAGGAACTAGAAACTAAACAGTAAAACCGTCATCAGTGGCCAACAAGCCTTCACATTCACAGCAGGCTGTACTGTCGGAGAGGAGCTGTAGTGAGAAGAGAGCAGGGGGTTTGCTGCCATTATATGGTTTGATCAGCTCAGCTGCCATTGTCGTGTTCTTCATTTTATGTGGCTGACATTCAGTTTATAGCGCATCATCGCCTCTGCCTGGGTTAAAGCACAAAGAACCAGTAATACTGTTTGTTAGAAGGAAAGGAAATTAACATCACTCTGGTATCGGAGAATTTTTATGAATGCAAATACACACACATGGTATCAGATACCCAATGCTGGCATCAGAGCTGAAATCCTGATGACATCATAGATCTTCGGCTTGAAGAAGAATTTTGTTCTTTTTCCGTACAACTAGCTGGCACTGGGAGGGAAACGCACGTGACACCTTGACCTCGCTGGTCAGGTAGAAGACTGCGTCTCTGAAGAAACCCTGGACCCAAAATGAATTATTTGGCTGTTTGTGTATCCAGTGACTGTGGCTGTAAATAACTCGGAACCTGGTTTGTTTCACCTATTGAAAGACAGGATTGGAACGAGCTGCAGATTCCCAAGAAGTCTCTGATAATGTTGACGGCGGGTTTGCTCCTCCGCTGGCCTGAGAAGACAACACAGGAGTTGCCTCTCCCGGCGAACGCTCATCTCAACTGCAAGACTGAGAGGGAGTGTTTTTTCTGTATATGGGTGCTGGACTTGTTACACCCATATACAACACAAATGGGTCACTCCTTTATGTATTGTTTTATAATACAACACCTCAATAGTCAGGGAACCATTAATATTAATTGACAGGGACGGAGCTACCTGGCTAATTATCGGGTGCCGCCCTGACCTATTAATCATTACTCTGAACGACTAACTCGGTTAACAATTGACTTGATAATAGTTATTAATACCCAAAGTAAATTTATTGTGGGACAACAAATCTCCTTCTCTCAGCAAGAGCAGTGAGGATAAGTTGTGGCTGGATTGTTCAACATGACAATGACCTGAAACCCACAGGGAGGGGAACTAAGGAGAGTCTTTCTAAGAAGTACTCTGAGTTCCTGGAGCAGCTGAGCCCGTCTCCAGAACTGAATCCATTTCATTCGGGGGCGTCTTCTTTTTTGTTTGCGTCTCTCTTTTTGTTTGCTGCATTTCATTCGTGGGTGTTTTCTTTTTTGTTTGCTGCATTTCATTCGGGGGTGTCTTTTTTTTTGTTTGCATGTTTTCTCTTTTGCTGCGCATTTGCACCTGTCTGCCACCGTACTGGAGGGAGCTGAAGCTGAAACTGCTGCAAGCCTGCTTTTTTACATTCAGTCTCTTACATTTGTGGTGAACCTTCAATGAAAATTAGGGGCCCCTCTGTTCAAAGATTATTATATCCCCCCACTGTAACTGAATACGAGTTCGAAACATGACTCTGATATCCTATTTTCTCCACTTGTTAGGACTTGGCAGTGGCCAAACAGAAGCATCTTCATGTAAAGAAAACATCCAAATCTTTCAAAGCCTTGTTGAAATGCACCATAGTCTAAAATTAAACTTTTCTCCACAATTCCAAAAAGTAAGTTGAACACAGAAACTACACTGCAGATTACCAGTAGAGAACTGTATCCATAGTGCAATATGGTTATGGTATCATCATGAACTGGGATTACTTTTTTCCAGATTGAAGTGGGTTTTTTGTGGAGGTACATGACTCTGCAAACAATCACTAATGTCTGGTTAGAGCCAAAACTTTTAGATGTCTGCTAGAAAGCTAAAGATAAGAAAGGACTTAATTTCTGAGCTTCACAGTGATTCAGAGTCTAGAATTAATCCCAACAGTCAAACTGGATTCACCTGAAAGAAAAAAGCTGTGGACAAGAAACGTCTTGAAATTGTGAAAAATTTGTAAAATTTCTTCAAAGAATTGGGGACAAATATTACCCCGTGAAGAAGTGAGATGGAACTACTTCTGATTCAAATGCTGAATTTCAATCAGAAATTCAACAAAGTACTTTGGTGTGCAAACTTAAACAATCAGCTTTTTGGAGAATTTTTAATTTTGACCATCTACCAGATTTATTTACACTAAGTTAAAAGTACAAGAACTAGGGTGTGCTGTGCTGGCGCAGGAATTAAGCACAACCCACATATGGAGGCCTTAGTCCTCAACGTGGCTGTCGCAGGTTCAAATCCCAGCCTGGCGACCTTTGTCTCATGTCTTTCCCTTCTCTATAACCTACTTTCCTGTCAATCAACTATCAAATAAAGGCCAATAAAAGTACAAGAACTAGTTACAGATACCGGGCGGCCGCTGAAATGACATGTAGAAGAATTGATGATTTCTGATATAATTTACAAGCAATAACCTAAAGAACACGTTATTGAAAAAAAAAAAACAACAACAGTCTTGACGTTAAACTTTAAAACATAATATATTTGTTTTGCTTTTTTGTACATGTGTGTACAGAAAAAGCAAATGTATGAAGAAGTTTAGTCCTCTCTTCCCCAGGAAACTGGAAACAGGACAGCCATGGACATCCAATATAATGTGCGTGTCTGTGTGCATAAATAAATTCACACAGAAGTACAAGCACACAAAAAGAGATCTGTCCTGACGACATTGGTGACAACCCTCTCTCCACTAAATGCAAATAACTCAAAGTAAGACAAAACAGCTATTGGATTTCCTACTGCTGCTGTTTAGACTGTACAAAGCACTTTGCCTCTCAAAGGCAAACGCGTAAAGCAGATAAAATGTCAAACACGGCGCTTCTGATCCGAGTGAGGATTTTTCTGACCACGGTCTGACTTCCGCAGACGGTAGGACTTATTTACCTTACATTAAAGACTGTTTTTTGCTTTATAGAAAGCAGATCTTTTGACGACCAAAAGAATCTCAGGATATTCTGTCTCTTCCAAGAAGTAGGATAAAAGGAAACGGATGAATTTGAGAAGAGGCAGCAGGTGTGCTGTACAGAAGGGAGAACAAGAGTTTCACCTATCATGCTGCAAAACTCAAACTCCATGGAACCCTGCCATAGTTGCGTCCCTACTTAACAACGCTCAAAGCAAAACAGGAAGATTCCCCACAGAGAGCAAACAAGAGACGCAAACAATATGCAAAAACAACATAAGCCAAAACCGTTGGGACAACAATATTTCAAAGAAGCAACCGTAGGCTTTCAATATTCAAAACTAGTCTCCTTTCTAGGAATTGTGTTGTAACAATAAAGTAATTGTGCAACTAAATGTGCACACAGGGAGTGACTTCACCCAGGTAATTATTTTTGATAACATAAGCTACAAAAGCAATCATAATAATAGAAGAACTACCTAAAGCACATTTAGAAAATGGCAGGCTTCCTTGAAAACCTGAAAGGTGTGTCCCTGGGTCATTTGCAGCAGAAATGAAAAGGAGGAGCCAGAGAAGGAGCAGTTTTCAAGGAAGCTACTCCACTCGGGGACATTCCTCACAGAACATGAACAGCATCCTGCTGGACGGGCGTATCTGCTGAAGTTCACTGAACTAAAGAAAGAAGAATCCTGGGCAGAGAGGTACTCCACCATTTTACTTTATTATGACATTTATTGTCTTTCATAAAGCGTCTTGAGTGTTTGCTCTGCATGAGGCAAAGGCTAAAATTTAATGTGCGTACAAGACAAGTATTGCGATACTGGTGTTCAGAAAGGATTGAAAGATTGTATCCAAACAGCTGCAACAGGAAAAAGTATAAACGCTTCAAATGCAGATCTGATGGGACACTGAAGGGCATTTTACATAAACTAAAACTAAAGAAAAGTCTGCTACATTTAAAAAAAAAATGTATCAACTAGTTTCCAGTACAACAGGTTTAAAAAACAGAACAAAAACAAAAAAGAAAACTAGAAAATCTTTTAACAGCTTGAAATCAGCCAGGATGTTTATTAACATGCTAATAGCAGGCATTTTCGAACAGAGGAGGAAGCGTAGGATTTCTGAAAGTTTTAAAACATTTCCGGACAAACATGGTATGACTTTATAGCCTAAAGCAGGGGTCTGCAACCTTTACAATCCAAAACTAAATAAATGCCATTTAGAGCTGCAAGTGCTACATGATCATTTACAGAAGAAAACTTTTACTTTTTGACAACTGTGAAGCCATTTGGTCAAAATATGTTAATTAGTTTAAAGTGGAAACAAGTTACTCCAATAAGCTGGTAGTTGAGTTCATAGTTAGCTAAATTTCTGACTAATTTCATGCCAACCATGGTTAAAATTTGGGGGCTTTAAAGTTTGATCAGTGTGACACACTTTCTGTAAATTACTGATAAAAGTATTTAATATATAGTAAGGTATCAAGACGAATAATCCTGTAAATCCTGATTATAAAATTGTAAAGAATATTGGTTAAAACTGTATCTAAAAAGTCAAATAGGGGGAAATCTTGGGCTTAGCAAAGAAATACAGTGAGTCTCTCTTGCTATAAATAGCTTATACAGAATAATGCTGCTGTATTGTGTAAGACAAAGTGCTTTACAGAGATTAAAAACAGAAAGACATTTAACCACAAGAGAAACAGAAAGAAATTATCAGAAGTGTACAATCATGTAAACAGCCAGAAAAACTAGTAATTTAGAATCACGAGGAATTAAAAATGACAGGTATCAATCAATAACAGAATGAGGAATTTAATTAGTGCATTATAGAAAACTCACACTGCAGGCATCAAAATTATTGCCTGTTTTTGAGATAAATAAAACAAATCAAATTAAACGTTCACGCAGAGAATTCTTCCTGAGAATAAAAACAATGAATCTGCAATAAAAAGACAGATCTTTGCATCTCTACTGTTTAAAAATGATCAGTTGTTGTTGCTTATGATCTCCATTAAGACTGTCCTTTCTAACTACAACATAGAATAAAGTACCTCCAATTCAACAGTATTTTAAGAAGTCTTAAATTCATGAGAAATTTGTCTAAGGATTCTGTTTTGTCCTCTGCAGATTTTCTTGGAGCACCTTTACTCCAGACTCTTCACATAAATGCTTCCGGGGTGCTCCTCATCTTTGGAGGACAGTCTAAATGCGAAAATGTTTGCCATCATCAAGCAGTGGGACGAAGCGTCCAACCAATACACAGACGTCACCAATAAGTACTTTCTGCTTTTGCTCATCAAGTTTGGACTGGACACAGCTGTGTTTTACTCATGCAGCCCGAAAAAGTATATGTACTTTTTAAGCGTCTGCAGCCTGTCCGTTTTGCTGGCTGATTTTCTTCTTACATTGTTAATGGGAGTTGCCTGGTTTCTCGGCCCAGAGAAGTCGTTGGTGTCGACCTGCTTCCTGTTGGCTACAGCCTCAACAACATATGGAGCTCTGCCACTCCCTATGTTGATCCTCGGCTTCATTGACTACTCCTTAGATGACACCTTTATGAGCAATGCATCAGTGTTATGGAAAACATTTAGAAATGTAATCTTGACCTTGGTGGTTTGGGCGGTTGCTATTCATAACTCACTTCAGTCCGATTACGCCAAACTGGTGGAACTGGATTCTTTGGGGGAGATAAAGGTGCTTCTCTGTAAAGTGACAGAGTCAACAGTGATCACAATCTTTACTTTCGGACTTTTCATGGCGTGCCTGCTGACGCTGGTGCCATTTTGGTCCAGAATTCCCCAGTGGATGGGAGAAGTCGACAGGATGCTTGAAGCACAGGAGCAGCAGCAGAACATGGGGAGCGATCTGCTCCTCGCTTCAACCTGGAATCCCAACCCAGAAACAAAAACCAGACTGGAGGAATATCCCGAGGAGAACAGCCTGACGAGGCCTCCTCTGTGGTTCAGCATGACACTTGGCTTTATATTGTTCTGGATGCCGTATCTTCTGATGTCTGTCTCTTGCCTGATCTGCGGACTTGGAGTACCCACACACCTCGGAGTAAACCTTCTGTGGTTGGAGTGCTCCAACAGCCTCCTGGTGGTTTTGGTGTTCTGGGCAAAGAGCTACACAAAGGGGCCTTACAGCAGTCTACCAGAGAACGTGTGCTCATGGCAGGTTTACTGGCACTTAAGCAAAGACATACGAAGGTTTCTGCCGCCTACCGCTGTGTCTAAACCACCATGTGAGAAGAAGAGCAATTCATTTCATGTGTAGAAAAAATAAATAAGTCGCCCAACGACACAGCAATCCAGACTAAATGAAAGTCCTCCGGCATATGAATCGATCAGTGATCTGAATCTGTGGTTGTTACTTCATCCTGCTCGTGGCTGAATGTTACAAAAGTTAGGCTCAGAAACGAATCTCCACAGATCGTCCTCTCCAGAAGCCAAGAGGTGATTAATGGCAGCTTTAAATGAACTGCTAACTTTTCACTGCATGCCATTTCACTGGTGCCATTTTGGTCCAGAATTCTGAAGTTGAACTTCGCAGCAAAATGTTGCAACTGTTTACTGTGCAGGGAGGGAAATTTGCAATGACCCCAAAATGTAGTAGATCACTTTATCTTCTTTTATTTTAACTTTGTGGACTCAACTGATACACGTTTATCAAAAAATAATAATAAAAAATAAAATCTATAATTTTGCCTCTTTTAGATATATTTAGCATCGCATACTATTTATGCTTTAAAAGGAGTATAAATCATTTCTGCTAAGAGATTAGGTTTTGCGATGCAAAAAATGAGCATGAGGAATTTAGAAATTTTTTGCACCTTTAATGAAAGATGTATCCTGTATAATTCAACTGAAAACAAAAACTCGGACAGAAAGGATAAAAAAAAATTTACTTTGGGGATTAACAACATATGTGCTTTAACAATAATATTGGACAATGTTAGTCATTTTTTAGCATGCAGGTGTTGGTTCAATAAGTGAAACTTGGTTAATATTAACAAACTATATTTTTTTCCATCTAGTTGCCATTTGTCTTTGAAAGGAGAGGCTGGAGGTGGGTCATGTGACGGTGATGCAACGTTGAATTGTGGGGAGTTTAACTGCAGCAGTGATGATGTCAGCGGCGTGATTGTTTTTTTTTCAAGGTGTCAAATGGGTAGTAAAATATATGTAATAACGGTAAATACTGCTTATTGGCCACATAAGCAATATTATATCAAATAGCGGCTCAAGTTTTTATGTTGGCGCATAAATATAGAAAAAGTTGCAACAATTTGGTTGCAAAAATGTGCACAACCTTCGCACCTTTTGGCTGTACGTCACACATTTTAATTTGGAAAGACCTTCTACTCCCTCTATCATGCGAAAGTTCTCAAAAATCTCTATTCAGGTGAACCTAAAGATTCTCTGTCAGATTTAGTTCTGAACTTTAGATCGGCAATTCCAAAGATGCAAGTTTTCAGTCATGAAGACGTTCTTCTGTACATTTAGATGTAGTTTTGCTACGATGCTGAAATGTAAATGTCCTTGTTGTCACAAGGACCGGATGATACCGCTCCTTGTTGAGAGCAGTTTCATAGCAACCGCTCCTTGTTAAGAGCAGTATTATAGCTGCCACTCTCAACCACAACAGAGAGCGGTAGGGATGAGAAACAGTAAGAAAGGCTGCACTTTTCTGGTTGAACAGGTTTGATATGCTTTATGTTAGGTGTGCACCCAATGGTTAAACCTTATAAAAGGAAGGAACATTATAAAAGAAATGTTTAACCTTTTCCATATTAAAAGGAAAAGTGGTTATACAAAGTCAGAATTTCAGGCTCTGCATACCAGGCAATGTTTTATATTTTTATTCATTTCTCTTGGTAGATTTTTACTTTTCATTTGACTTATACTAGACAAATTCCGCATTAAATTTATTTTAAAAATCAATGAGGGGAGTGTACATTTTGATAGACACTATATTTTGGACCAGAAATTACTGACAAAATAAACAAAACAAAAAACACACAGTGCTTTATGAGATTTAGATACAGTTTGAAAATCATCTACAATAAACTTTGACAGATCCTCCAATATCTTTTTATGTTAGTGTGTGTTGCTTTTATCCCTCATCCAGTTATTAATCCCACACTGTATTGTGACAATACACTGTGCAAAACGTAAAGCGCCGAAGTAACAACTGAAGGTCTGGACTTTTCACCCGACTCAGCAATCGTCCAGGTAAGTTTGGGAGGAAGTTGTATTGTTGTGCCCTTCTGATTCTAAAAGTGTCAACAAAAGCTCAAAATATGTTTTGCGACACACACTACGGCTACACAATGTATCTTATATATCTCAGGTGTCAAAGTAACTTGCAAGCCAAAAGTTAGCCAAACAAAATACTTCAACTCTAAATAGAATTTTGCAAAATCCCTTGATACCATAAATTCATTTGGAAATCACATTAAAAGTTATTTTTACGATATATAAACTATATTTTAATGCATAGTCTAACTTTTCATATGCATGTTTAGAACACAGTGATGTTAGTGCCAGACTTTATAGAAAATTATTTTCTTAAAATAATTGACTTTAAAATAAATTAACATAGATAGAATTTAGTTTTGTGCAACTGTGAACATCACAAAATGACTATAGTATAGATGAACTGATAAGGCTGTTCATGGCAAATACCATTTTTTAAAAAGTGGTATAGCCATTACAATGGAACAAAACTGTGCTGCGGGTTCTAGGACAGTTCTGTTTTGAATCTCTTAAAACAGAAACTAAGGAATTACAAGATTAACTTCATTTATGAATTAAACAATATCTCCCAAGCAGCAAAAGCGAATCAAGGTGCAAGTGGTAAGTTGGTGCATATACATATACTACCAAAACTGTGGGAGGTTTCCATTTAGATGCATGTATTGAACAAGGCCAAACAAAACGAAATGTTTCATCATTTAACCTGCCCATCACCAATAAGAGAGAATCATTGGCCGACTTGATTGGTAAATCTCTAGCTGATTACTAATAATGCTCGCTCTAGCAGTGATTGATATTATTTTACCTGTTTATTTGAATAAACCTTCATGTATACATGCATTAAAGGGGATTTCAGTAACAAAGAACAGGGCAATGAAAGCTACTACTAGCTAGGGTGCTGTATTACGTCTCATATGTATGGTGTCCAATAACACCTTGGAAAGTACATTTACCTTTGAGGCAAAAGTTAGTAGAGCCTCCAAATGTCTCGTTTTTTCATGTGTAACTATGTACACACAACCATAGCGCTGACTTTGTCTGCTTTACACAGCTACATTTAGCTCAGCAAACGAAAAACTGTTAGAGAAAGCATGTCGGGCTCTCGCTAATTGTTGCAAAATACGCATAGAAACCGAATTAGAGTAATTTGGACGCATTTAACGCAGCTCAAAAAGCAGCGTTTCACAACTTAACGTGTGAAAGTCACGTTAAGTCGAGGCTGGTGAATAGCAGTGACATCGACTCGACGTTAGCGGGGAACTTAAACTCACCTGTCCTCCTATGGTGATATCGAAGAAGACAATCGGGTTGTTGGGGTTGGAGGGTTGAACAGACATTTTTTGTGCTCTGCTTGCTTTATTAAATTAAAAAATATATATAAAGTTCACACATGAATTATTTGAATGGTCCGAGTATTCAGCGCATGCGCAGATGAAACAGACGGCAGCTCACGAGAGACAGTATAAATACTGCGACTCAAGAGACGAGCGCGAAAGCGAGCGCTTGCACTAGGGTGCCCTCTGATGGTCACATAAGGTAGCAAAAGTAAACTTAAGGCAAATACACTTAGTATTTTTGGGAAATATAGAAGCACTCTTTCCAAATAAAACGAAAGTTACGTATGTAACTACGGTTCTATGAATCCCGGATGACCGCCAGAGATTCAGTGCTTTCAGCACCGCCCTCTGGCGGTCAGTAGGGATGAAATAGAACTCAAACTCCATATTATTCAATACTATTTACATGACTTGATAAAGCTGGCTTATACTTTTCTGTAGAGCAGAAAACAAATCTAAAAAAAAAAAAAAACAGATGCAGTGGACATATTCCCTCGCAAGTGCAGTTTCACACAAGAAAGGAGGTTATTCAGGATAACTTCTTAAACAGGTATTTTCATTTGATGCTAGATAAAAATGATCATGATCATAACATAAGGAAGCACTAAATGTATTGTCAACATCAAAGATATTGGGTTTAAAAACAGTTTCACCACTCAAAAAACAATTGCATTCTTTTGGAAATATTTTTATTTTCGTCATAAAACAAAATTCTACAATTTAACTAAATGAAAAGAAAGCTTCACAAAACTTGACAAGCTTAAGATTTTACAAAGCTGTACCAAACCATGGTCGAAAAACATTTGTCAATAAAGCTGGCAAAAGACTCTAGGAGGCTAGCAGGACACTCATTGCTAACAATAATCAAAAAGGTTTATGAAATGAGTTCTATGTGAAGTAATAAGGTTTCTTGACATTCACACCATATTCAGAGAGGGCAAGTGTCAGGTCCTCCATTGTCAGTGTGTACTTTTTATCCTACGGGACAAAAGAGAGGAATCACAAAACAGCCATCAACATCCTCCATCCGCATCATTGAAAATCTTAAATTTCAAAGTGCTACATTGGGCCTCACCTTTGTCTTACTCCTGGAGCTTCCAGAAGCAGTTCCCTTCATTTTGCAGTACTGCAGGGAATCGTTGGCAATGTCTGAGATAAACTTCTGAGAAGCAAGGGAGATCAGGCGGATTCTGCAAAGATACCAAAGAAAATCATTACGGTGTTTTTTTTTACTAATCCTTGCCTTCAATGGTTAAAAACCTCACAGGAGTTGTGTTCAAAGAACCTCAGAGCTCATTGCATCTTTAAAGACTGAGGATAAGTTTGTAAATCCTTTGTTTTAAATTAATCAAATCTAAAATAGGAAAACAAATGGTCTAGGAGTTTTACAATAGAAAAAAATGAAATAACGTGATGTATTGTAAATATTTTTGAAAAAAAAACAAAAAAACTTGAGATGTGTATTGTGTCTGCTTTTACTTTAGATGCAAAATTACTCCAGAAATACAACTCTTGAGGGGTGCAAAGCTTCTCCAATGGCAACTGTAGATGACTACAAATAGAAAACTAAAAAGACTACTCTACAACCATATTATTTTAGGTCCACTAATACATTTTCAAAAATCAGATGGTAAATTCCCAATATTCATCTATTGATAGTTTTTTTTTTATATAATGGTGCTCAGGCCTTAGACCAAGAACCTGAGAGCTGAGTGACAAAAGATGCAGCCAAATTCCTGCAGGGAATCCCAGTGTATTCTACTCACATTCTTGGATCAGAAGCCTCAAAGCCTGCCCTGTTGAGGTAGTATCCTGTAACTGCATCAGGAATCTAAAACCAAATGTACAAACAACAATTTAGCAAATGTATTTACACAGGCCTTGAATAAATTCAACTTATGTAAAAAAACATGACAAGGATCACAGGGTGCATCTTCTCAGATGGGATCATGAATAAGTAACCATTACTACATGCTGTTACTCGGCAACAATCAGCCCACAAATCTGCTTGGTTTTGACCTTTTATGAGGATGTGTGCTCTCGATAAAAGCCGAGTGTCTTTACCGTGGGAGTGTAATCCTCCAGCTGCATGAGGAAATCCGCCAGAGGTATGGTGGAGATGGAAGGCCTTATGTCTCCATTAGTGATTCCGCTTGGAAGGTAAACCCCGTTAGAGACCGATGAGTCTGCGGACGGTGTCACCACCGCGGCTGAAGCTCCAGCTGGAAGTTAGAAAGTTGGAAAAAATATTTCACTTTTATTTTTTCTAAAGAAGCAGGAGGAATCTTGAAAATCAGCTCTTTTCATGTCACAATTTCCAGTTGGCCCTTTTTAAGTTTATTTTATCCACGTTTTAACGCATTTAATTGTACTACAGTATTTTAACTTGCATCTAATCACTTACAAGCATACATGCATACATACACACACACACACACACACACACACATATATAGATACATTCAACTTCTTTACATATTTTTGTACATTTCTGAGGAGAAAGCTGTCTGTTGTAAACATTATTTAAGTTGCCACGATGTGAATCAAA
The DNA here is from genome assembly GCF_019740435.1 of Gambusia affinis. Taxonomy (NCBI): domain Eukaryota; kingdom Metazoa; phylum Chordata; class Actinopteri; order Cyprinodontiformes; family Poeciliidae; genus Gambusia; species Gambusia affinis. The sequence goes on from NC_057868.1 coordinate 11,131,784, forward strand.
TCCATACATTTTTGATATTCTTGTACAGATTTATTTATTTTTTTCCATAACTAGCTTATTATATTGTCCATTTAGCCTTTCTTTCTGCAAAACTCTTATTGATGATGCTGGGGTTTTTTGGAAATATCGATCTCTAACTGTACACAATTATGCAGCAAAATGTTTTACTTAACATACATTTTTCTTGCAAATTAATTTATTATACTTTTATCATCAATTATCATGCCTAGGAATTCACTCCATCAATGCGCACTTTATTCTGAAGTTTAATTCTAATTCACTGCATTCACATTGAAATGAGAGAACATTTCACTGCCTCAAATTAATATGGAGCATAGCTGGTCAGAACTAGCTCAAAGTCTAAAATTCTTAAAATGGTAAGACTTGAACTAAATTCTTTATAAGTATTAGAGATTCTAGAGAAAAAGTTTATTTCTGAAACTGGATATTTTGTTGTTTGATTTAATTTTTCCCCCTTTCATCTATCTTACGTGGAGTCCAGTTTAAAAACTACGATAGTTAGAAAGGTCAAACTTGAACTGAATCTTTCTACACTAAAGACAGATACAAAGAGACATTTTGTGAAATCATTTTTGGAACTTGTCAAATCTGAAATGAATACTTTGGCTTTCTGAATATAAAACCACAATACTTAGATAGCTCAAACCTTGGTATAAATATTCTATCTAGACTCTCAGATTCTATAAAAGATTGAATTATTAAAGCCTTATTTGATTTGTGATAAACTCAAAATATGCTATGTAAAGTTTGTTCGGCCTTCTTATCTTAAAAACTAGTAGGAGAACAAAAGTGTCAAATGATCCGTGTGGACGGTGTAGTTTTTTCCATTCTGGACGTTGTTCGATTTATTTTCAAGCCAAGTGAAGTACATCAAAACAGCAAAACATAAAAGAGAGAAAGGTTTTCACAACTCCCACATTTCTAGAATGTTTATAAAATTCTTAGTTTCAATTTAGCTAATTCATTTTTCCTTAGCATCCATCAATGTTTTTACTTGCCAAATAACGTAAGTTTAGGTTTACTTGGATTCAAAAACATTTTAAGCCGCAAAACTACCTTCCACATTTCCGGTGCAACTAACAACACTTGTAATATTTGGTATGTACAAAGTTGAAGTATGATTGTTAGCAATTTAGTAGTACTATACTGTCATTGTAGGACAGTTGTTGGAATAAATTCTACGCACGTTTCTGTAATGCTAAATGACTTCACAAATACACCCAGACTGATAAACAAACCAAGTACAGCACAGACAACATAAACATTAGCCGAAGTTACAAAACGTTACCATTACTCGTCACTGAAGGGATGCTGCTGACGTTCGTCGTCGCATTGTCATTTGCGATGCAGTTACTTGAAGTTGAAGAGGTCGTAGCTGGGACTCCACTTGTAACAGACTGATTTACGTTGTCTATATTCATGTCGATTTTAGCTAACTTGCTAACCCTCGGTAAGCTAGCTCGGGAAAGGTGTCTAAAAGCAGAAAAAAACAACTCTGTGCAATTTAGTTGCAACCCTAATTCTTTATTAAAGTTTGAGAACTGAAGAAAAAAATATTTGAGAAAATCAAAATAACATAATCCAGCCTCTTAAATAGATTTATCTGCTGCTGCCGTCTATCCGAAAGCTGAGGTCATGCTACAGTTCTGTCACGTGACCACCCAGTTAGCATTTGCCGGAGAAACTCGAGGTTTTGCCGAATTTAGCCGAAGCTTTGCGGGTTGCGTTTGTAGTTGTAGAAATCTTGGCCTCTTCCACTTAATATATTTGTTTTGTTACATAAAAAAATAAATATATATATATATTTAGAAGTTACAAGTAGTCTCTTAAAGTTAAAAAGTTAAATTTTTATCATAATTAAATAGATTTTTGTACATCTACGACCAAAAAAACAGAACTTTCATTATTATATTATTAAACTCTTGTACATTGAAAGCAGCAGACAAATGTCGTGGACAAAGTAGGTGGCTTCAGGAAACAAACGTCAGGAAGCAGTAGGAGTGTTTTGTCCTTATATTTTCATAGTTGTGTCCTTTTTTTGGCAAATGTGGACCAACGCAGAAGAAATCTAACAGGACCTGAAACTTTTATGGGACAAAACAGGTAGAAAGACCAACTTTGTGTTAAATTAACAACATACCAGAAAATGTAGCAATTTAACAAGCTGTGGATATGCCTCACCTCCACCTGCATTTGCCAGCAAAGTTTAATTCTATTTTTTTCTTCTTTTTTTTTTTTTACATTTTCCTACAAATGACAACCAAGCTAAACAGTAATGTAGATAGCAGTAATAGTATCTTTGTAAAGATTTGGTTCGTTGGTCATTGGATCCGTTCATTTTAAGCTAGCTAGTATAATAATGAAAGGAAAGTCAGACTGGGAGGAGGGGTCACCTAATTTTATTTGGTCAGTTAGGGAATCATCAGTAAATTAACACACAGTTGTATCTCTTTGTTATCAGACCCACTACCTTCATTCGTGTAAGTAAGACTGCGTGAAAGTTTGTTGGACGAATTAACAGGCAAGGGCAGGCGTGTTTGCAAGCTTTGCTGTGTGTGAAAGTTCACAGGTGTCCAGTATGTGTTCACCTGTCCATGTGATCGTGGTGGGAGCTGGTTGTCGAGGACAGAACTACGCCCAGTTTGCTTCCATTCATCCTAAACGCATGAAGGTCAGGAGAGAGCCTCTTGTTGACTCATTGTTTGGTATTAGTGTTTAATAATAAAGAAATTAAAAACATAGAAACTTCTGAATAAAAAGTGCCGTAGTAGTTACAGTAACACCGAATATTAACTTGACAATTAAAGCTGCTCCTGTAAAAACATTTTAGAAATGTTTATTGATTGAACTTCTGGTTTCTGCTGTTTGATTTTCTTCTTGTAAAAAATAGGGGAGGGAGGCAGGGAGGATTAATTTCATTTCACTTTATTGTCCACACTCATATAGATATGTACAGAATTAAAATAGTCCAAATAGCAATTTACAAAATTATCTAAAAATGCAGTAAAAACACAACACAGAGAGAAACCCAGCTCTTCAGATAAACATAGTATTGATATAATAAGTAATGTAGTGAGAGTAAAACTAACAGTATAAAGAGTGTGGCCTGGTATTTAAACTGTCCGGTGAGTGTCCAGGGTTTTTGGGGGGCAATACTCAGATAAGGAAGAAAGGGGAGAGCTGGGATGGAGTTTCTCATTCTCCTTCCAGAGGGCAGGAGACGAATACGCAGCTGGTAACTTCAATTGTCTCTGGACCACCAGGCCAGTCGACTCACCGAGTAAAGCAAAGTAAGGTATAGTAGGGGGCCGAGAACACATCCTTGAGGACACATGTTCAGATTGATGGTGCTTTATTGCCGAATTGGACTACCTGTCAGGAGGTTCAGCAACCTGTGACACAAAGAGGTTTTCAGTCCGTAACAGTCCAGTTTCTTTATCAGCTACTGAGGGATGATAGTGTTAATTGTTAAAAAGCATATACATAACTGGAAATATATTTGAAATACTTTTCTGATTTGAAACCTAGTAAAGAATTATTCTTCTCCGGTCTATAATGAAACGTTTAGGTTGTTGCTGTGGCTGATCCGAGAAAGTTTGCCCGCACCAAAATGCAACAGCAACACAAAATTGAGGATAAAAACGTGTTTGAAGGTGAGTATTTAATAAATCTGAATTTAAGGGGCGGGGGTTTTATGATAATGAAATTTACCATTGTTGTTTCCTTTTTTTAAAAAAAAAAAAAAAAAAAGACTGGAAAAACATAGTTGAACGAGAGAAGTTTGCAGACGCAGTGCTAATTTGCACTCCAGATCGCATTCATAAGGTGTGTCCATTTGGAAAATTTCTCTATCATCCATGGCGAGGTTTTTGTTAACAAGTTTGTGTTTCATAGGATCCTGCTGTTGCCTTTGCAAAAAAAGGCTACCACATTCTTCTGGAAAAACCAATGGCAGTAAGTGTTTATTAACAACAACAATAAACAAAAATGTCTGCTTCATAGCCCTACATTAAATATTCAGTCACTGTGGATGTGTTTATAGTTTAGAATTTTCATTTTAAAATAAGATTGCCACTTATTTTTCCTCCTGCATTTTAACTTTTGCTCTCCCTGTAAACCTTTAGACGACTGCAGAGGACTGCAGAGCCATAGTGGAGGCTTGCACTCAGGCGGCTGTGATGCTGTCTGTGGGTCATGTTCTCCGGTATGATCCACTCATTCACAAGATCAAGGTAGTTTCGTAATTAAAATATATGAACTTTAGCACATTCAATCATTTAGAGATTTTCTTGTTTCTTCTTCTGTTTAGTTTTGTTGAACAATATACATATTTGTAAATGTTTTAAGGTAGTTTTTGATTTATTTCTAGGAGCTTATAGATGCCGGAGTTGTTGGGGACGTGATCCATATACAGCACTTTGAACCAGTAAGAATGCAAACATTGGAGAAATATTCCCAATCCCACGCAACCACATTTACACACTGTTACTTATGTACTTTGTAGGAACATTTGCGAACAAGTCAGGAGTCACCCAATTGCATGATGGGTAAAGATCAGTGCGAAATTTGGAATACCCTTTGAACTTGTTGTCGTCTTTAGATTTTAGCATAAGTCATTTAAATCTCTGCTTTGCATGTGGCACAAGAAAAAACAAAAGCATCATCCGCTTCAAAAACTCTCGTTCTAGGTTGGGTTTTATCACTTTGCCCACTCATTTGTTCGAGGGAACTGGAGGAATGAAGCAGAGAGCTCTTTTGCTCTGCTGGCTAAATCGTGCCATGATATTGACCTGATTCACCACTGGGCTGGAGCCCGCAGGTAAACAAAAACCAGCAGTCAATGATAAACCAGGGGTTTTTTGTTGCTCACAACATAACACACTTTTGGTCCCCTAGTAAATTAAGCAATATACTGACATATTATAATATAATAGATGCTACACTTCAAGTTATCTTGTCACTATTTAAGCCACTTCAGGTTTGGGGGCTTCATATCTTGAAGATAAATCATTACCTTTTGACCTTGACAGGTGCATTAAAGTGACATCTTTTGGATCTGTTAGTCACTTCCGGAAAGAAAATAAGGTGTGCCCAGTTTATATCTTTATGTCTCTTGTGTTATCTCTCTAGAAGCTGTTTATGTAGAAAGCAACAAACCCTGTCAAGCTTTTAAAATTATGTATGGCGTGTACTTTATTTTTCCTGATCACGGTAGTTCATCTGTTTCTTTATAATTTTTCTCCATTTATTCTTTTCTCGATGTTAAGCAGCAGTTTTGAGTTCTGTCCCTGAATCCTTCCTGTTTAAAATGAAACAAACTTGCAGCTGCTGTGTTCTGTAAATACCAGTAAAATTAATCTTAGCTCAATAATTTTTTTCATCAGCCAACAGGTGCTGGAGATCGTTGCATCGATTGTCCAGTAGAAGGAAACTGTCCGTACTCGGCATGCAAAATCTACGTGGACAGAGTGAAACAGGTAAACATGATTCACTTTATTATTGCAGTAAGGAATTGTTCACTCTCTGTGCATATTTTTAAAAAGCGTACATGTGTATGTATTTGTGCTAGGGTCACACTGGCTGGCCGGTATCAGTCATCTGCCCAAACTCACTCCCTGACGTCGAGTCAGTAACTGAAGCACTGAGGAGTGGACCCTATGGCCGATGCGTCTATGAGTGCGACAACGACGTTTGCAGTAACCAGGTTGGGGAAACTTCTCATTTCCATTTAACTTTGTACAAAAATGTTAGATAACTTGAGTCCATCCATCTGTTATCTCTTTACTTTTGGTTAAGGGAGAGACAGGATTGAATATTGTGCAACAAATCCCTGTATTTCTATTGGGAAAAGTCAGAGACTAACGTAAGCCATGCCGAAAAATCCTTCCCAGACATTAGAAGCCTTCAGGCAGCAGGATGGTTTCCAGAATCCACTGGGGGGGTTTTTGCGTGGCTTTTCAGACACCAATTTTTCTGCTAAAACCAAGATTAAATGAAAGCTTAGGTACATAATTTTACCAAGTCAATAACCAAATAAAATCACAACCCATTTTAAGTAGTAGTGTAACATCTCCTCAACTGACTGAATCATTATTAATGACCAAGTTTGATGATTATTGATGCAAAACTAAGGGTTCCTCCTGTACAACAGATATAATTCCCTCTGTTCATTGAGAGACAAAAGTAGTTCAGCTAAATTTATTCATAAGGACTGTATGGGTTGTAATCATATAACGATTAACACTACTCCTGGTGTTTTCTTAAATTCGTGTATGTATTTAATTTTTATGTTTATCTGTGATATCCTTGCAGGTAGTGAACATGGAGTTTGAAGGGGGCTTGACGGCTGCGTTCTCTATGGTGGCTTTCACTGAGAAGATCTGCCAACGAAAAACAACTATATATGGGAGCAAAGTAAGATTATAGTCCTCCTTATGAATACATAATTTTTCCTAAATGTCAGCTGCACCCTTGATAGAAATGAACTGTATCAATAGCTATTGGTTTGTAATTCAGAAAATTTGTTGCCTTCTTTCTCTCTGATCGGTCTATTGTGCTTCTTGGTCGGTCTTCATGCTGCTGTTGATTCATTAATGATTTCTCACACACCTCAAGAGCCTTTACTGAACTGGTGGATTTATACTGAGATGAGATTACACACAGGGGATGTCTTGTTTGCTATTGAGCTCATGATGGCAATCAGTTGTGCTGTCAAAAGCTTTGGATACCATGCATACTTTGGTGCTGGATTGTCACAAGAGATGCCCAAAAAATATTAACATAATAAAAACAAATCGCACCCAACTATTGTAACTAAAGTGACGTTTAGTCTGCTTGCAAGTTAGTCTTGAAATAAAGGTCTAGGTATTTTTTATTTATTTATTTTTTCTTGCTGTCTGATAAACTGTGTCCTTACAGGGCGAGATGTCTTATGACGGCGATGAAATATGCGTGTTTGAATTCCTGACCCAGAGATCCACAAAGCACACAGCGAGCAGTGAAGCGCTCAAACACTATGGCATGAGTGGGCATGGAGGAGCAGACTACCACCTCATGAACGCTTTTATTTCCGCGGTGGCTGTGAGTATCGCCTTCATTTTTTAAAAACTCCTCTTCAATGGAAACCTCAGCTTTCAGAAGGAGCTCGTGTTTCTGTGGGTACAAATCTACTCAAACTTTGTCTCTAGATTATGACATTTGTTTGTGTTTGTAGAACAACGATCCGTCCATGATTCGATCCGGCCCCGAAGAGACTCTGATCAGCCATTTGCTTGTGTTCGAAGCGGAGCGATCGAGGGTGGAGGGCAGGGTTGTGTACTGTGGAGACGGCGCTGGACTGTGAAACGGCAGCATCTTACTGTTCAGTTCTTATAAATAGAACTGCTACAAATTGCTAAAAGAATTTAGAGTGAAAAGGGTCCAAATCATGTGTGGAATATAACTTGAATGTACTGTCATAAATGGGATATTTTGATACACTAGGAATGAACACACAACTAATAAAGCTTTATGTGACTGAGGAAGTAATTATCTTGCTTTGTTATGATTGTTTTAATTGCTGTTTTCTGAAATTATCAGGGCAGGAATGTCTGTGAACTTTTCACAATAACGTTTCAGGTTTTTCATTTAATTTTTTGCCGTTTTTCCAGATTCTGTAAGAATGTTCTGATTTTCTTGGTTCATAATTGTATTCATGTTCTACAGAAGCTTTTGGAACAAGTCACTGTTTACAACGAGCATCAAACTTTTTTTCTGCTTGTTTCTTGGGTTATCTTGGTAATAGTCTTCGTATTCTGGTCTCTGATTATTTTGTAAAATTATGTTGTAGTTTAAAGAGAATTAAAAACAATGAACACATTACAGCTAAATAAAATTGACTCAGGTGTTTCATCCAAGTTGCGTGAGTGAAATTAGATTTTTTTTAACAACTGTTTCTGCAGGGTTTAAATTTGAACCGTTTCATTTTTATGCCCAGATATCCACATTTTCCACAAAGATTTTAATCTCATTTAATTTAGTTTTGGTTTTTTGTTTTGTTTTTTTAAGGTCATTCTTACTGATTTAGTTAGAACACCCTATTCTCTAATACGTGGCCTGACACTCTTCAGCAGAATTAACTTTGGTTCAACACATCTGGTACCAGTCTATGCCACAGTCTGCGGAAAATTTTTTCCAACCACACCAACCATCACAATCAGATCAAGATCTGGGCTTTGACTTGGCCCTGAACTTTGCATTTCCTAATTCTCCATCCATCTAACCATCCATTGTCTAACACCCTTGTCCCGTAGTGAAGTCAGGGGGCCTGCTGGTGCCTATCTCCAGCTAACACCCTGGACAGGTCGCCAGTCTGTCGCAGTTCCTAATTCTCACCCAGTCTAATCAATGTTTGCTGAATAAGCTCTAAGGTTTACACTCCAACCACTAGGGGGCACTATTGTACTTTACATCTCTGAAATCGACGAGTTGAAATTAAATGCATTGACGGTGGTTTGCTAAATTTGACCATGAAAAAGTGGTGTTGCGATCCCAAAGTCCAGTCCTCAAGGGCTACCATCCTGCAGCTTTTAGATGCATCTCTGTTGAAACACTTGGATCAAATAAACTGCTCATTACCAGCCTATTGCAGAGCTGATTGGATGCTGGTGAGGGAATTCAGACATTTTGGAGCAGAGATGCATCTAAAAGTTGCAGGACGGTGGCCCTTGAGGACTGGAGTTGGGAACCCCTGCACTAGAACTTCTAAAAAAAAAAGTGAAATTCATCATATGACCCAGACTGGCAATAACATTGATATATAAAACAGGAGAGAGAGAGAAATGCAGTCAAACTGCTCTGATGCAGCATAGTCAACACACCTATCTGCTCACAGCAGAGAACAGGAGGCTTAATGACCTTTTGTTCTCTGTAAATGGGTTTCTGATTCATATCTTATTTCTTCTCATAAAGTCAACCACTCTACTGTAGGATTAAATCAAAAGGGTGTACCTGTTTTCCGCTCAGTATTCTGTTCTATGTATTCAGTACCTTTAATGTACAGTGTCTGCTAAAGTTTTCATGACTTTTGGACTTTTTCCCCATATGCTGTGGGGACACCTTTCTACAGTAAGGAGGGGTCAACAGGGTCAATGTTGGTATGAAGATGGATAAACATAAATACAATCCTGGCAACAAAATCTGCTTTAAGGCCAGAAAGACTTGGGATTATGATGCTCCTTGATCAACAACCCTCATCATACAGCCAGGGGAAGAATGGGTTGGTTTCAACGAAAGAATACTGATGTGCTCTAATGGCCCAGTCAAAGTTCAGATCTCCATTCAATCAGGAATTTATGTCAAAATGAAAGTAGCTTTACTCTGAGTTCAATTGAAATCTATTTTGCAGAGAAAGTTCGTTTGTTTGTTTTTATATGTGCGAAGCTGGTCGAGGTACACCCTAAAAGAGTTGCAACTGTACTTGGTTCGCAATTATGTCCCATAAACTATTTTTAAAAATCAAAGCATTTCAAATGCATGGATACTTTTGTAAAGTACTCTGTTATCCATGGGATGGTGAAATGTGTCACTTAAATTCTCAAAGTAAATTATAATACATCATCTGTTCACATCAGCACAGACATTTGGCACATTTCCCAGAACCTTCAGCTTCTCAGATTAAACCTCTGGGCAGGGATTTAGTTCAACTTAATGTAGGAATTGTTCTGACTCTTCTTTCATACCACTGCACAACATTTATATATATATATATATAATATATATACATAGCACAGGTGTATTACATTGCAGGAACTTTTACAGCAAAGGTTTTACATGTAAAATGTAATATCTAAATGACTGTAATCAGCTGATCCACAGATACTTCTTCCTAGTTGTAAATCGTACCTTCACTAACAATTGTAGGGCATTACAAACAAGATACCAAAAAATTGGGAAGCTGTCAGTTTCTCATGGTAAATAAAGCAATCTAATTCTAAGGTGAATTTTTAATATACACTAACCCTGTGTAGTTTGTTTTCTATGTGACATGTGGGATTGAGTAATATCCTGTTTCCAGCAGACTCCCAGCTGTGCTTCGCGTCCCCTCTACCACTCCTATGTCCTGTCATTTTCCTTTGACATTCCACAATCTGAAAACATGGCCCAGTCAGCAACTCCAGAAAGGAAATCACTTATTGTCATTGTGTTGCATTTCAAAGGAATCTGCATCTAATTTTTCCAAAGGCCCCACTCCAGTTTATTCCTTTGAAAATAAAATAAAACTTAAATTCTTCCAGTTAAACTAAATTTAATATTTGACAAAGATATAATCTCCATTGGGAAAATAAGTTAAACCACTGATTTAATTAATTTAATTTATTAAAGGAAATAAGCTGTCCAGATCAGTCAAAACCTGTGTGAGTAATACTCTTTTGATTTGAACTTACCACACAGCTCTGATTACTGTACAGAATCAACAAATCACTTAAATGGAGCCTGTCTAAGAACATGAAGTAGGTCAAAATAGGTCATTAAGCCCTGATCCACAGAAATTCATCAACAGGTGAGAAACAGAGTCAGTGTAGAAGGTTACCACTTCTTCTGCTTTAATGACTCACCGTGAGGGACAACATTGACAAACCGAGGAAACACAGGAGACTATTGAACCGTCCTAGGAGTGGCAAACAGAAATTGTTCCGAGAGCACCACAGACTCATCCAGGAGGCAAACATAGCGGGAAGGTCTGCAGACCTCACTTGCCTGAGTTAAGGTCAGTGCAATAAGATGGAGACAGGGCCTCCATGTAAGTCAACTGCTGACTCGTGTCACGTTTGGTTAAAATTTAACCAGCTCAGTCAACTCAATGTACGGTATTAAGTTTAAATATTATTTAAAAATGTGTCTTAAATGGATTTAGCTCAGACTTCCCAATACATGTTAGTAACTTATCGCTGATTGCTTTTGTGGAGCCCACTGAAAGATAAGTTAAACCAGAATAGTCTTGTTTGATCCCTCATTTTTTATTTTTTTTTTCCCCATCAGGGGGTCTTTTGTAGGCTCTAGTGTCCCTTATTCGAAGGTAGACTGACAGGAAGGGGGGAAGACATGCGGCAAATGTTAACTGGGTCCGGGAATCAAACCCACAACCACCGCATCGAGGACTGAAGGCCTCCAAATGTGGGTCGCACTATCCCCTACGCCACGCCCCGTTTGATCCCTCATTCAACTATGAATGAAAAATTATGTACTGTAATGTAGTTGGTCAGTCAGTGAGTCAGTCAGTTAGTTATAGTTAGTTAGTTCGTTAGTGAGTTAGTTTTAAAAGTTTTCTTTGGTGTAAAAGGCATATTAAATAGATATGATTGTCCAGCTCCAGTTGAGATCTTTTTAGGAAGCTAAATGGACTAAGTTCCTTATACATGTGATCAACATAATATTATATTATAATGTAAGACAATAAGGTAATTCAATTGGATGTACCTCTGATGGTGCGGGGGCAAGTTTATATCAGTTTCATTTTTCAATCTGTGTAATCTACTGAGCAAATAGACCCTTAAACCTCCTACAGTGATTCATACTACTGATATACGTTATTCTTGCACATCATGATACCTTTGAATGGCTTCTCAGATTGTTATCAGGACGTGACACTGCATTATGGAGGGAGGTGTCCTTAATTACCCTGTGAACATCGTAATGTCAACAGCAGCCTTCCTGGACCTTTGCAACACGAGCAGGATGACTAACTCCATATTGTATCCCACACTCTATGTTCATGGAGGGATCGTAATGTGTTGAAGATTGTATTGTCCAAGTTATAAGATTACTTTGGAAAGAAGGGTGTGTAGAGAAACGTGACGAAATGGTTGAATCAGAAAAAAAAACGTTGACCTGCTGCCAGAATGGGATTACAGGAGTGATGTGAACAGACACGCCTTCAAGCGGAGAATTACTTTTCCATTTACTGTGATTTGCTGGAAATTTCGAGAAATCTCCGAGTGAACCAAAAAAGACCAGATTTCTGACTCATATTTGAGATTTTTTTTCTCTCTCTGAGGTTTTTACTGATCTGATTCAAAGAGTTCCCTTCCATTGCTAACAGGTTACACACAAACATGGTAAAGATATTGTCCAGGAGACAAGTTTGCAAACTGAGTCAGCAGCTGCACTTTTCAGTGACTCAACCCATCCACCTCCAAGCCTTTTCATTTCCCTGCGCCCTGCCCTCCCTCAGCCCTCCTTCACACACAGGCAGGCCATTAATATGTTTAACACGAGCTCTAACCCCTCTCCATCATCACTTCCTCCTGAAACGTCTTCCAATACACACAAGCAGAAAGTGAAGGTCTTACAATTCAGTGAACAGGCTTTTTGGATTATTGCTGCTTTTTCACAGCTCACCCCCCCACCCCCCTTTTTTTTTTGCCTAAAGCAACATTTTTTCCCATTGATGAAAAAGGCTAATGACAGGTTGTGACGAGTGAGGCGGTGATTTATCTGCGGAGCTGCTTATCCTATAATTTGCTTCATGAATAGTCCTCGTTGCCAGGAAGATGCAGCTCCCCCCAGCCCTCCCCTTCTGACCTGATTTTCCTTTCCTTCTGGCTGCTTCCAGGCAGCAATTTCCACTTGACGTCCCGGTTCCTCTGTGTGAGAGAGGCGCCCGTGAACGAGGAAGTGGAGTAGGAAAGAACAGAGGGGCGCAGTAAACTGTAAAACATGGAACAGTCTGGCTCCGGCTGTGACTCAACAGGAAGCGGCAGAGCTGGAGTAAGTGAGGTGAGAGACGGAAAGGGGAGGAGGAGGGCTGGAGTGGGAGAAGAGTAAGAGTGGGAGTGGGAGAAGAAAGGAGAAGGAGTTTGGAAGATTGTCTGTGTCACGCTTGAAGACTTTGGGTTATTGAGTTTTGTGCTGACCAGTGTTTTTCTAGAGAAATCAGTGGGCTTTTACCATACAATGTACCAATCACGACACAGACACGCTGTAGACAAACATCAAACAAAGACATTATTGTGCATGACTAGTTTCTGCTGTCCTGACATAGACTTTGCACGTCCCGGTCTGATTCAAGCAGACTTTGCTCTCAGGACACAATGTCAGAACTACAAATGTTTCAAATATTGACTTTTGTGTCATTCCCTGTACTCTGACAGGAACAAGTTCGAAACACAGCCGGATGAGCCTCGCTTCATCAAGGCCAAATAAACAGCATCTTACTCAGAAAAGGAGGTGAAAGGCCAAGAAAGTCCACATTACAATCTAGGTGAAATTTCCTGGGACTGTGGACAAGTTTTGTTTATCGGAATTAGAGTTCAGATTCCCTGTGGGATTCCTGGGCCTTTAGTTTTCAATTTCAGGTCATGAGATGATCTTTTCATGCTGTTCTCTGACGTTCATTTTACCTTCTGCACATTACAACAACAAAGTCCAATGTATTTCAATGTGATTTAAAACATAATCCGTTTTTCTTGAAGTTTCAGTTTCTGACACGTCTATGAGCTCAGAAAACATGCCCCTTTTGACCAGAGCCAGCTTTAAAAAATTGTTTTTTATGTACACCCATTCTGTAACTTAAAGTGTGAAAGTTGTGGTCAAGATATGACTAACGTATCCTTACAGCCACGCAAAACTTGGTGAATTTCAATTGTAGGTAAAACAAAACAAACAAGACAAAGGTGTGCATCATTCTTCCCGGAGGAAAAGAAAATGTCAAAATTAGCGAACAAAAAAAATCACTTAACCTTAGATTTGTGTTGTACAATGAGAGACATTTCATAAATCAGTATATAGTTTTGATGTGACCTGCATAGGAGAGCGTGTGGGTGGACTCGGTGCAACAGAGCGGCTATGCAGGACAAAAAAACATCAGTTGGCATTGTTGATGCTGGCTTGTTTCTGAAGCCTTCATGTTGTAGTTGACCGGTTGTGTTTGTGTTTCCTTACGCAGACAGAAGCTGAAGGACAGCACAGAAAGGCGTTTTCCTGGAAGAAACTGGAAAGTTGATTTGTTGATCTGGACCAAACAAAGCCTCAGACTTTGAACCATTGGTATAAATAAATCCTCAGGGCAACAGACACTTCAAATATGGAGCTGGATCAAAGCCTGACACTTAAAAGTGTTGGAGAAGCATCAAAGCATCAAATTAAACCCTCCAATCATCGCTGCTCCATTGCAATAGCACTCTGAGTATGCCCATATAAGGTCATATAATGACTGAGGACCTAAACCTGTGTTTGCAATGTAAATAATAAACCTACACAATGCATTCGCCACATGCTGTTTGGAAATCTGGGTAGGTAATCACCCACTGTCCCAGATGATGTGTTTGCTCAAAGGAAGACTCATAGTTTTTCAATAAAGTTGACTGACTTCATGTTGCGCAATGAGATGCGTGGTTGGACCTGTGACCTCGGTGTGACATAGTCGTGAAACTGCTCTGTTTTTTTCCCTTTGGAGCCCCAAAGCTTCTCAAACACATTTTGTCACCTCAATGTGTTGGAGGTTTTCTGCTGGTTTCCCCTAACTAGAGCACTTTCTTTCCCTTATATGACTTTGGCCAAACTCCAAGGAGGAGTTTTGTGCAATGGGTCTCTTCTGGCAAAGTACAACTCGAAAGTCCCAGCTAATAGCTGTCCTGTTCTGTTCTCACACCTGAACTATAGGTTTCAGCAGATCCTCCAGAGCAGTTTCTTGGCTGATGCCCTCCTCGTCCTGCCAGTCAGTTTAAGTAGATAGTCTAATCTTGGTGAATTTGAGACCTCCAAAACGTTCTCCCTGACCTGTTGGCTGTATTTCTTTGTTGTTATTGTTGCTGTTTCTTCACTGATGTTGTTTTGCATTTTTTTAACAAACCTTTACATCAAACCCCAATAAACTACATTGAGGATGGTGGTTGAATCATGACCAAAAATAAATAAATAGAAAAAGTCAAAGGATATAAATACTATTGCATTCCTCTGCACGTATTTTTCTTCTTACATTAAAAAAAGCATTCATCCTTTAAAAATGTGCACAGTTATTTCTCAAATGTCATCATGTAATGATGATTTTGAATGTTTTCCACTTTGACCGGTGGCCTTCCTTGTGCGCATGTGGTGACCCTGGATTCTAAAAGCTGTGGGAGTCGTTGTTGGGGTGAGCCAACCTCCCAGAGCAGAGGTCAAATCATATCCTGCTCTCACAGATCTCTGTCTCTCACAGCTGTCAGTGCTGTAAGAAAGCCCACCTTCCACATCTGTAGCACCTCCCACCTCCGCACTTATTATTATCCCTCCCCCCTTTTATTAAGGAGCAGTTTGACCAAAGAGATTGATGAACATTTTAAAAAATATATATAATAACAAAAATTATAAGATAGGATTTCCCTGCAAGAAAGAAAGGATGAAAGACGTTTTACATCTGGTCAGAAAATAAACAATGTCTTGAGGTGGAACAGGAGATGAAGGAAGGAGGTGTTAACATGTGTTTTCTATGGTAAATATGTCTGTGTAGGTGGATCTGCCGACATGGTGACACAGGGAATTCTCTTATGGAGGAACCAGCTGTGCACAAACATGAAATAGTAATTAGAAGCAGCAGCAGCACAGACTGCAGGCAGACTGCTTTCAAAGTCACGGTCAACCTGTCCTCTGTCTTGAGTTTCACGTTCTTTTTGAATCCCAGCGCTCTTAGCCCCGATAAGTCTGTCAGTGGTCGCTGCAACTAAAGTGTGACACACGACAGCTTTGTTTATGTGACACGCGCATTAGTAAGACGTGAAAAATGCTTCATTCACAACAGCTGCAGGTTTGAATTGTTAAAATTCCTATCCATTGAGTTGACGTTTACAGCACTTCCGCGCACATAGTTGCCGAAATCTGACGGATGCGACATCTACAAGGAGAAATGCTTATGAAACTCTTGCCTCTAATTAGCTGCAGCTCTTTGTTGCAACCCACCGCTTCCTGCAGCGCGACACGCTCTAGTTCCCATTTCTCACTCTTTTTTTTCCCAGTGAAACGCCTAGGATTTTATGTTATTATGAGTGATTGGAAACACACTCCATCTCTTTGCCTGTTCTCTGCGGTCTAATCGTTATACGGTTGGGGTCTGACAAGCTGGAGGAGGCGGGCAGGAAGAAAATCAGGCTCCTCAGATGTCTGAGTGGGTTTCAGAGCACGACCTGTGACCTTCTTCTGTGAGCAGACAGCTCAGTTGCTGAAGAACCGCCGGCTGTCGGGAGGAAGAGAGGGGAATGAGCTGACGAATGATGCTAGGGCTCTGTTTGCTGGACAGTTTACCAAAGGCAAGAATCAACAAAAAACTTGAACTGTTAAAGAAAAAAAAGGAAGGTAAAATTGTAATTCTGGTCACAGTTGATGGGAGGGTGGTTGGGGCTACAAACAGGGCAGGAAGAAACTTGACTTGAGGCTGAAAATACACTCAAGCAGCCACAGCTACAATGTAAGATTAGTTCAAAGCATGTTCTCGTGTTAGAATGGCCTAGTCAAAGTCTACCCCATTACTGAAGTAAATGGGCCAAAGCTGCTGGTTCTATTGACAATCTGTTGACAATCTGTTGCAAGAATCAAAAATGAATGTTCACAGACACTCTGAAAACAATCGGACACAGATTGAGTCACTTTACAAATTAGGTTGGGAATGAATGTTGTTCTCCAGATGTGCAAAGCTGTTAAAGTCTTTGCACACCAGAAGACCTACACCTGTCATTCTGAACAGTCTTACAAAATACTTTATACTGTTCAAAAAATGTATATAAAAAATAATAAAGCTTTTCTGTCTGCTTCACAGTTATGCTACTATGTGTTGCTCTGTCCCATTAATTAAACATAAAACGTATTGCATCTTAAGCAAGATGCAATACGAAAAAATGAAAACCCATTTAAAATATGGTATTTTAAAGAAACCCACTGAGCAAATGTTTTTCATTTTGAGCTATATTTGGTGTGTACTTTTTTTTTCTTTTTTTTTTTTTTTTTTTTAAATGAATGGTGGAATGTTTCATGTTCAGGGAGATTTTTTTCCCCTTTAAGGCAGCAATGGGTGGAGCTACAGTAACGCTCACAGGGTGTTGGATCCATTTATAAGGAGTTATGGAAAACTGCGTCACTCTGACCAAATCGGTTTCACCTCCCTGCCTTGTTGACAGAGGAAGGATGTTGCACATGGCTCGGTTCTGATGGGACTCCGGCTCACAACAGCTACACTTTTGATTCTGAACGCCTTGGAGAAGCAAGAATCGATCAAGACGCGTTTACGTCATTGAGACATAGTCGGGATTTATTTCTGGTAAGAGTTTTAAGTTTTTGCCGAGTGCTTTACCGCTGATAAACTGGGACTTATAGTTGAATAAAAGGGTGACTGGAAATTACCTAGGCTTGTGTATAATATAAAAGAACACGTTGTCTTCTTGAACTAGTTTATGTTGTGAATTTAGGGAGCCCCTTTGCTCACGGGAATTTAATTTAGAAAACATCCTCTGTTCAAAAATAGTTTTTAATGGATTTAGAGCCTTTATATAAAGCTGCAGTTCAAATCATGCTCTTTTTAATGGGTCGAAAACGCTAATAACCCACATAGATTAGGTTATTTGCCCAGAGGGACTCTCCGCTGTCCTGCTGTCCCGCTACTGGATTACTGACAGATTTGAAAGGCAACCAATTCCCTTTGGGCCCGACAGAGGGCGCTGAAGAGATCCGAAATGGCTTGCAAAACCATAATGATATCCATCCATTTTCTTACACCCTTCTTCCCTAATGGGGTCGGGAGGGTTGCTGGTGCCTATCTCCAGCTGCGTTCCGGGCGGGAGGCGGGGTTCACCCTGGACTGGTCGCCAGTCTGTCGCAGGGCAACACAAAGACATACAAGACAAACAACCATTCACACACACACACACACCTAGGGAGAATTTAGAGAAACCAATTAACCTGACAGTCATGTTTTTGGACTGTGGGAGGAAGCCGGAGAACCCGGAGAGAACCCACCATGCACAGGGAGAACATGCAAACTCCATGCAGAAAGATCCCCGGCCGGGAATCAAACCCAGGACCTTCTTGCTGCAAGGCAACAGCTCTACCAACTGCGCCACTGTGCAGCCCCCATAATGATATATTTACTGATATAATATGGCTGTGCAAAAACTATTCAGATAAACTGTTCAGATACAGTTTTATATTTTGCCACGTTACAATCACAAACTCTATCTCATTGATTGACCAACACATTCATTTTTTCAAAAATGTTTTTAAGTTAAGTTTTAAGTATCTATCTATCTATCTATCTATCTATCTATCTATCTATCTATCTATCTATCTATCTATCTATCTATCTATCTATCTGTCTGTCTGTCTGTCTGTCTGTCTGTCTGTCTGTCTGTCTGTCTGTCTGTCTGTCTGTCTGTCTGTCTGTCTGTCTGTCTGTCTGTCTGTCTGTCTGTCTGTCTGTCTGTCTGTCTGTCTGTCTATCTACCTATCTATCTATCTGCTATGTCTCAGTTTATAAAACAGGAAAGCATTGGGATTGAGATATAGAAGAAACATTCTTGTTCTTTGGTTCTGCCTGGTTGGTTGACTGACTTTGTGAAATTACGCTTTTTGTATTGTATTGTAGTTTTGTAGGTTTAATTTTCCATTTCTGAAGTTAGAAAAACAAATAAAAGCTCCTTATAAATAAACCAACATTGCAAAAACCAACATGGCCGCCTTGAATGTAAAATGATGGCTGGCTGTAGAAAGCAGTTTTTTGCACATCTTGCTAGCTGTATTTTACTGACCATTGAATTTTCTTCAGCGAACATTATGCCACAGTGTCAAAGTACGATTTGCTGAAAAATACATTGAAATTAGCCTGGATTACTAATAGCTGTTAGCCTGGTTAATGAACACACTGCATAAATAAAACAGAGCATAGGTGTTCAACAAAGCAGAGCAAACTGTTCCTGGTTTACTCCTGTCCAACTACATAAGTTCATTTCATCCAGTTTACCTTAGAAATAATTAATGCTGAATTTCCTACACCGACTGGTATGATACCATAATTTAATAACAATAGTTATACAACTATATAGTATATTGTTTAATATACATGTTTGCTGTAAATTGTAATATTCTTTGGCTTGATCTTCATGAAATCTTTTTAAAAAAGAAAACGGGGCTGCTCATTTTATGACTTGTTTTCTGCATACATGACTTTATGAACGGCACCATAGGCGTGTCCACATTTTTATGGTTTACAATGGGTAATCAGGTTCCAGAATTCGTTCATGTGCTTTCAAAATCCATGACACACTTGGGCTGAGCCTTATACATTTTTTTTTTGTAGTAGATGGATCAGAATATTAGTTTTATTTAGAGGTCTGTGTGTGGCGAGAGTAATATTAATCTCGCCACACACATAGTACCGACCATTATCACTTTAAAACTTGTCATGGTGATTGGCTTGGACATGACACCTTTACAGGATATGACCTAAACTTATATGTTATAAAAAAAAACCACTTGATGCTGAGAATACTGTTGGGAGTCTGCTACATTTATTTAACCTTTAATAAAACCAACTCTAGTTTTTAATTCGGATTGAAGTATTTTCATGGTGAATTTTAAATTTGATTTCCTTGGTTAAAAAAAATATAATAATAAAACATTAGATTTTCTTAAATCTTTGTCAATCATGTGCTCTGGTCAGATGAAAAATTTAAAATTAATTTAAGTTAACACAGGCAAAATCACTGTGCATGTGGCAGAAAACCAGCAATGCAGATTCACTGTAAAATGAAAATGCCTCTAAAATACCAGCAGCTGTGGTTGCCAGAATTTCACCGTATAAATATGGTAAAACTCGGAATTGACGGTTAAATTCTAAGGTTTTTTACCGTAAATTAGAGACGCTTTTTTTTTACAGTGTTGTGAGACACCATCCCCATGGTGAAACATGGCGGTGGCAGCATCATGCTGTAGGTGAGGCTGCAAAGGACAATTTTTTATTTATTTTTTTGTTATTGTTGTTGTGGCTATGAAAACTTCATGCTAGCTGGTAGGCTCTCACTAAACACTGATGAATTTGTGGATTTAAAGCACATCATTTGTGCAAACACACTGCAACAATAGGCTCATCCATACCCGTCTGACCGGTGAAAAGCCTGACAAATGTGAGGTTGGTGCCCGCCAAGGACAGCACATCAAGCTCCTGCACGACCTAAAGCAAACTGCTTCCTCCAACTTGCGCCCTGTCCTTCGCCGTGTGCCAACACGCACATTCACCATGCGCGGCGCAGGCTCATGCTTCGGCCACGCCGGCCCGTCTCCATGGCGTATCTCTCGTCCTAACCTCATGGGAGAGTTCACTTGTATTTTCAGGCCTGGCCGACTCTCCACCGGCGTTGCACAAAGGCCCATTCACGGCTGAGAGTGCTTCCATTCATGGATGCTGAGTAATTGCCCACAGAATTCCTAATTGTTCAGCGTCTTCCATCGCCGAGGCTCTCGGGTGGAAATGACGCCACAGACGGGTTGGTTTAGGAATGATATTAATATTCAAACACACAGATGAGCCAATGTTTTGTTTGGTCTGTGTGGGGTTAACTTTGCGAGCTTCGAATGGTTTTGCTTCCCACTTCAGCTCTCGGACGTCTGATACGGGCCGTGAAACAAAGCAGGACTGTGAGACTTAAAGGACGTTGCGATGGTTAAGGTGTTGACCTTCGGTCAGGTGGGATTAATTAATAGCTTCATTTTAATGTGCAATGCTCCTTTCACTGCAGTTGATCGTGCACTAAGTGTACATTTTCAATGTTTTGTCATCAAGAAGGATTAGATAATCCCATTAATATGACACTAACTTCTGGTGGGATAAAACAATTTTAAACGTACTTTGACTTGGATGCTTTTTCCTGGACAGATTTCATAAACAACCAAATAAGACCCATTGTCTTCCTGGGATCAAACCGAATTTTCTGTTTTATCTCTGTACTTTGCTTGTGTTTGTGATTCCGGATCAGAGGAATGCTGTACAATTAGCCCCTGTTGAGCGGGCGGATACTGCCGTGTTTCATGGTCCAAGAGAGAGAGAGAGGAAGGAGTGAGGAGAGCCGCCTCCTCCTCCCTCACACACATCTGACCCGAGGTTGCGCAACAGCCTGAGAGTACAAAGCGAAACATACTGTTCAGCAGCTGCTACAGCAGACTGAAGTCATTTACTAGGCTGTTGTCAGTTTTTTATGTTTTAATGTGTCTTGTGCCAAAAAAAAAGGAGGGATTGTATTTGTGTGTACAGATCTGCAGTACCGCAAAAAGAGCCAGACTTTCCTGTTATCCTTTAAACATGATGTGATAGTTCACCATTATCTCTGCAAAGCTTGCAAAGTCTTTTTTTACAATTTTTTTTCATTCTCTGAGGTTTTTTTTAGTGTGTGTGTGTGTGTGTGTGTGTGCGTGTGTGTGTGTGTGTGTGTGTGTGTGTGTGTGTGCCTCTGACGTAAGATGTACCGAGTGTGGAGTCGACACAAAACAAACAGCTTGCTCTCCTTTTTCCTACGCTTGTCTGCTTTTCAAATTTTTCAAGCACATTCCGTGCAGTGCTGAAAATAAACACGATTTACTCGCGTTTGATGGCAGCTCAAGTTGCAACAAATTCCTGAATGTGTTCTTTTGCCGTGTCTTCTAAAGATTCCCAAACATTTAGGAAGTTTTTAATTTTGTCTTTGCAACTCCAGACCTTCCCATGTTCTTTTCTGGGAAAGTACATGGGATGGAAAAGGCTGTCATCTTTTTTTTTTTTTTTTTTACAAATAAAAGCCAGCTTTGCACATCTACAGACTAAAAATAAACATAAACTGTGGCAACCTACAAATTCAACAATTGTTGTTTTTCTTTTTAGCTTTCATTCACTAATGACGCTCTACTTGCCACAATTCCAGATTTGTGGCAAGCAGAATGAATATTTGTCCTGTCAACAGATTCTACCAGCTGAGTGGCGTATATCTGCAGCTCCTCCAGAGTGGCCATGTTGCAGTCGTATTTGTTCTATTCTCAAATGATGGATTGAACTGTTAGTTGTGAAAGATCTAAAGCTTAGGAGATTGTTTTATGACATAGCACTGCTTCAAATGCTTTGCAAACTCTGTCACATAAAATCAATCAACCAACATCAATAATTTCATGTTTCTGGCTGTAATGTGATGAAAATTAAATAGTACTCCTAGTAAAACGCAATTAAGCTTTTTATTTTTTTTTTACATTACATTTAACTGTGTTGCCGTTGCTTAAACTGACTGGATTAAGATATTAATATAATTGTTGTTGTGTTGAAACAACTAAAACAAACTATTAAAGATGTAAACATGTACTATTTTTCAGTTGAACCTGGGTAATATTTCTTACAAGTACGTACTGTTATGATTAGGACTCAACAGAAATTTAGAAAAGAAACAAAATGGCAGCAAAAAAATATAGTACATTGATGAAACCCGTTAAAATGTTACAAGAAAGTACATTTCAAAGACAACCTGTGGTTTAAAACTCTTTTGCAGCGCTGTATGCTACCTCGTTTAAAACACTGCGCTTCCCGCACAGCTGCCGTCGAGTCAAATCATTTCTTATTTACTACTAAAGGCTTTAGTGATTCTAATCTTATGTTCCCAGTTCTCTTAAAGTATTTAATCAGATAAGATGATGACTCTTTTAATTGCCGGGCGTGTTGCTCAGGGTGGAAGCCTGAATTGTACAGCCAGCTCATGTAGCTTTGTTATGAGCCTTTTTACTCCAGTAAATCCCGTTTAAACCAAAGCAAAGATAATGCCCACAAGCCAAACATCAAAGAGTGTTTATTTTATTTCTGATTTTTTTATTTTTTTTTTTATCAGATCTTCTCTAACAAGTGTCTCTGTGTGTGTTCCCACCAGCTTGTTGCTGCGGCTGCTGCCTAAAATGAACCTGCGATGGGTTTGATGGAGCTAACTGGCGTTGGAGCTTCGCATCAGTGCCTTTCAGACCTTTTTGAATATTAGGGACTCCCTTTCTGCCGCATCATGGATGAAAATCAAAGTAACTACTGGGGCCACCAAGAACTGCACGGGTAAACAAATGTTGATTAAATATTACAGAAAAACCTTTTTTTAAAAGTATATTTATGGCAAAGGTATATTTATGTGCTTTATTTGGAAAGAGCACCCAAAAACCCAAACCCGAAAGCAGGTTCCTCTATAAGTGCTGTACAGAGAAAATAAACAATATGGCTGAAAACGATGTAGCACAGTAACATACAACATGTTTGAAGGATTCACTTAACCTGTAATATTGAGTGTAACAATTATGTGGAACATATTTTCTGTTTCATGCATATTTGTTGCCATTCAGCATGAAACAGCTGATTGACAGCGGGTTACATGCAGGAATCATTCACACACTCGGACATGAATCTGTGCGGGTTGCTCAGGCTGTTTTGCTTTGCAGAGTGTGCTTCGGCCTGAGCGCTGACATGGACCACAACCTGACGGAGCTTCGGCAGCAACAGACGACCAGGGAGTTTAACCGTGAGTCAGATAGCGCTGTTATTCTTAACTTGTTGAACAGCGACGGAGGAAGATACAACTGGTTGCCGCGCCGTCCACTTTTATTGGAACACCCGGTGTGGAAAGCCTCAACAAGAGCTAATCTTTTCTTGCAGTAGCATCACCTCACACTGAAAACCTGAATAAAAATACAACCTTCGATTTGAGTGATTTTTGTCGCAAGTGGAAGAGAGTGAAATCCCACAGAAGGTTTCTACTATCCTATTTTTCTAAGTGGGATTTAGGGATGGACTTCTGTTTAGCATTATATTTATTCCGCTGTAGTTGAAAAATCCTAGATTCTAGGAATATGTAATTATTAATCCATAATCCCCAAAGGGGTGTACAAAGTGCGGGTTGGGGGCTTTTTGTGGCCCTTGGAATAACTTTGCTTGGGCCCTCCAGCAAGCGAGGTTAATGCAGATCGAAACATTTTGTAATTTGTAACAAAGTATTTTTGGCTTATTTGCCATATTTTTAGGTAGAGCTACAAACATCCAGATTCAAACATGTAGAGATCCTGACTTTTTTATTCTTAATAATATAATATACTTAATTTATGGTAATAAATTAAATACATTTTCTGGGCCAACAAAATAGAAAACCTTCAGTCAAGAAATGGCATTCATTATTATTATTATTATTATTATTATTATTATTATTATTATTATTATTATTATTATTATTATTATTATTATTATTATTATTATTAATGTTAATGTCTGAGACCCCTTTCTAAACTTACAATAGTGAAGTTTTCCCTGCTTTGTTTTATTAAAGTATTTCATGTTAAAAATTATTTTACTTTATTTTTATGGATAAAAAATTGATTTGCCCCTTACATTTAACTTGTCAATTTTATCCCACAGTGAAAATGTTTGGACATCCCTGTCTGACACACTCTGAACATCACCTACATGTTCTCGCATGTTTTGTTTGGGAAGCCAATAAATATAGCAAAGGTTATATTTGTTGAAAGCCATAACTTCTTTATGTGGGATTTATTTTTTCATACTCATTAAACACAATCAAATTAAAAGTTTAACTTCTCTAAATTTTTACATTATTTTGTTATATTCACTGTGAGTCTGTTATACACTCTCAACCACACGAGTCAACAACATTTTTGCATAGATTATTGTAAATTAACATTAGATATTTGCAATTGTTACTTCACAGTAAATATGTGCAGTTGAAATATAACAGTTTGATGTTATATGCGTGTATTATTTTCTTTTACTAGCATCAGAGATTATATTCCTTTGTTAAATCTTATTTGTCCCACAAAACGTCTGAGAAGGAGAATGAGTCGGACATCTCGGAGCTGAGTTTCATGTCAGAGTAGAGACAGGAGGTGAGGATATCGCTCCTGGGTCACCAGCTGTTCCGGCAGTCTGGGACACGTTGGATGTTTCCACAAAGAAGGTTATGGGAAGCTTAGTTAAGATTATGGCCCGTTTTGCAGATAATGACAGTTCCTGTGTTAATCAGGGTGTTGTGGCTGATGTTTGGCGAAGAAAGCGATAGGTTAGGCGGGTGTTTTCACAATTGGTTCCTGTCCACTATCTGTTTTCACTGCGGGTTGTTTTTCCATGTTTCTTCCTCTGAGGTGTTTTTTCTTTCTCCTCTGCAGGAAGAAACAGTGATAACAGACACTTCCTATCAACTTGACAAGTTCTTAGTTAAAGGGCAGTTTGGGGTTTAATTTGGTTTAATGCTTTGTGTCTCTTTCCTTCCACAGCCACCCAGTTTCCTGCTTTCTACTCCGATGCTTACCGGTTAACGTCGGGTAACGTTCCGCATCCCTGCGAGGGAGACCAGGTGGTCCCTTCGTCCCGGAGAAAAGGCCGCCAGAAAGAGGCCAAACCCCTCCCTCCTTTGCCTGACCCTGAGGACTTTATGTCAGATGAAGCTGCAGACAGTGAGGTCGAATTCTTTACCAGCGACCGCCAGCGCCTCCTGCCCAAAAGCTGCTCAAAGGCGATAACCAGAAGCAGCAACAAAAACTGTGGTCAGGAAAATTTTGCCTACCAGGGGGCCTCACTGGGGATCAGGCCTGCTGGATCCGACTCCATCGCTTTCTCCTGGCCAAGCAGAGAGGACAGACCACTGGGCAGAGGACCCAGAATTGCAGCAAACTTTGATCAATTTGCTCATGAGAAAAGAGTCAACCAGCACAAGGTGTCTTCTATTGGAGGGAAACTGTCAAACCAAGCCCAGCCATCCTCCAGAAACCGATTTTCCTGTTCAGGTTTTCCTTCTGACGCCCGTATGAGTTATCCGCCCGTCCTCCCTGAAAAACCTCGAATCCCTCCTCGCATCCCCATCCCGTCCAAACCCTCAGCTTCCTCAAAGCCAGCGAGCGACAACGACGACGAAAAGCCTCCCAAGGTCCCCCCACGCGTCCCCTTGGTCCCGCCCTGCCCGCCGCGCACCCCGAGCCCCAAAAGTCTCCCGATATACATCAACGGCGTGATGCCCGTCACGCAGAGTTTTGCTGCTAATCCAAATTATGTGAGCAAGACCGTACAGAGGCAGCAGAGTGAAAGGGCCCCGCCGGCGGCACAGTTTTCTCCCTGCATCGTTCCCATTTTGAAGGACGGCAAACAGGCCAGCGCCACACACTACATCCTGCTGCCGCCGGGGCGGCACACCCACGCCGAGAGGCGGGGAAGGCTCCTGAGCGAGCCCACCAGGACGGGATGTGTGTGGCAGAAAAGATAGATGCAAAGCAAGTGACTTACATTAGGCATGGGCCAGTAAAACTGTCTTATGGCATAATTTTTAGTTTAAAAAACAAAACAGTATCATGGTATTAATAAGAAAAAAAAGGTATACATTTGGTTGCTTTTAAGAGCTTCTTATGGAGAGCATTATATGCTTTTGCCATTCTTTACAGAGCAACACTTGGAGTCCGTTAAGCTGATTGTGTGCTGTGAATAAATGTAAAATCACATCAAGGTGTTCTGTGGAAAATAACAGCAAAGAATACCTGTTAGGTGAAATTCAATGTAAAACCACCTAATTTACAAAGCAGCTTTAGAATTGAAGATGAGAAAAAAAGAAAAAGTAGCCTTCGTCCAGTCAGCCGACTGGTCGTGCATATCAACAGGTAGGAGAACAATGACCCGTCCAGTATTTCTCTTCATTCTCATTAAAATGACTTTAAGCCACAGGTACGATGTGACAGAAACGTCTGGCATTAACGGTTTTAAACCAAGCTGTACCTTGTTACCAGCACTGACCCATGACTGACCCATGCCTAACTCACCTTGTGTACATGATACACTGCTGTACTTATGTTATCATCTGTCACCCATTTATTTTATTTTGGTTTCACTGTGATTTGTTTTTGACTGAATATCCTACCGGTCAGTATTTTTAAGAGACATTTTAACTGTTCAACCCTACAGCAATAAAGTGCGGCACTCAGTATTTCTCTAGTAGTGGAGGAAACACACTTACCTCATTTAACTTTTTTCACTGAGAAGTATTTCTCAATTAATTACAAAGTCATCTGTTTTTTTTGTGTTGTATTTTTTTAGTTTAAATAAACAAAACTTGTAGTCATTACCCACAGATTGATATATTTCATGTGTTTGTTTCTGTTTGTGATTAGAGGTTTTAATTAACTAAGCTAGAATGATCAAAATAAAAACAAAAACATTTCAAATATATCACTATGTGTAATGACGGTTAGATTACTTTTCTCGAACCGATATTCTACTTGATTGAGATATATTTGTCCTGCAGTTTTTTAAATGTCTAATTACTGAGTAGTGCTTCTTGCAAAGTTGTGCTAATGTCACTAAAACCAGCCTCAACCAACACTGTTTTCCTTAAAAGAGAGCACACACTTAAAGGTACAAGCTGGGCTTGTGCCTATGCTCTGTTTGCACAAGTTGTTTTTTTTCCCCTGATAATTCTACTTAAGGCCTCTAATATATTCACAGATGTAATATTTTCAGATCTTTTTAAACATTCGGACTGACGCTAAATCTGACAGTGAAGCATATGTTTGGTGAACACACCCTATTATCAGAAGAGACCTTAAAGTGTTTCCTGTCGTAATTTTCAGGTTTTGATTGAATCAGTTTGCCTATTTGAGAAAATAGGCAAACAGATCTTAACATGCAACAACCTAACTTTGTGAATTTTTGTTGCACACATTCCAACTAGAACGTATTACATCAAAAGATGCAATTAGACATCTGAATACAAAAACCCACACCTAAAGTTCAAATGAAATGTGATCAAGGGATTCACTCAGTTTTTTTTTTTTGTTTTTTTTTAAGAGTTGCTTCTTTCTACATACTATCCTAATCCGCTTTTAGGTCTTCCGCCTATTATTTAATTTTTCCAGACAAAGGAGGCCTACTTAGTTCAAATCAAATTTCACCTTTATGATAATCATTTATCCCCATGTGTAAATTTTTTTGTCAGCGTTGCTTTAGTTGACATGGCAACTGCCCGCGTTGGATTTATTTTTTACAGAGATTTGTGGATGAAATCCATTTACGTTTACACTGCTGAAGTTCAGACTCATGTTTACAACCTTTGTTACACCGACTTCATGAAGTTCTTATAAAGGTTCAACATGGATTCAGGCCCTTGAAAGGCTGCAGATTGTAATATTGTTTTATGGTCTATTTAATGAAATAAATAACTTATTCATTGTGTAACTTATTTCTTGATCTTTTCTACCAGATGCCATTAAAATAGGGGCTCTGAATGTTTTTGTTTTTTTTGGGGGAGGGGTGGGTAAGTGTGAGCAAAAACATGAAGTCCTGCCTACAGATTGATCTGCATAATGTTCACTTGTGAAGTGCCTTAAGTTTAACGCTTCAACAATCTTTTGGGCAGCAGCTTGGAAGGCTTTGGAAAGAAAGAAAAACATTCAGATGGGAGTTCTCAGAAAGATTTTAATGGATCAAAACAGGGAAAATGAAGTCTACTGTTTGACATGTTCCTCTAATTTTATAACAGTGCCATCTGTTAGAAATCTAAATGGCTGACCGCAGATCATCTTGTCCTTGCTTGGTCTTGCGTCAGAGTTCAGCTGCTTTCCTATCAAACCAAAACTACAGGATATCCTGGCAATTTAGCAGATAAAAAAAAAACAACAAATATTAAAGTAACCATTTAGGCTCAAACAGTTTTCTTGCATTTCTGCTCTGACTTCCAAATTTACTATAACTTTCCATTAGGACTGCTGAAGTATACACCATATGCAAAGTTGTTTTTTTGTTTTTTTTGTAAGAATAAACTATATTTAAGCACTTAACTTTGACAAACATAATTTAATAACCCCAACTCTGTTAAATTTATTTGTAATTAGTTATGTGATCAACATTTAATCAAAGTGATGTGGGGAGGAACAAAACGGTTCTATTATGGAGTCATTTCTTCTTTTTGCAAAATAAGTTAAAATAACAAAAAAAAAACATAAAACACATAAAACCTTATTCTACCCCTTTGTTTCACCCCCCCTCCCCTCCCCCACCCACTATCCCCTGCAGTTCCTTAAGGGCCTTATTGAACTTTGGCCTTTGTGTTTCCCTGCAGGCACGACCTCAGCAGTCTCGTCTCATCGGAGCGAGGTCCTTCGTGCAGCCGCAGGGCTCTCTGATGCAGGACTCGATGAGATGGCTTTATCGCCAGGCCCGGTTAAGCAGTTTGACTTCTGCCAGGCGTTTGCTGATCATGGTGGCAAAGAAAAGGGCAAAGAGGACGCTGCTGATGAGCATGTAGTCGTAGTCGTCTTTTAGGACGTCGAATTGCTTGGAGGGATACACGCGGGTCTGGTAGATGTCGAGACCGTATGCCACCACCTGCAAAGAATAAAACGTGTAAATAAAAAATTTTAAATAAATGAAATATCTAGTACTTTACGGTATCCGTTTTATTGTCACTGACTAAAACGTAAAACAAACAAAAAAAGAAATAGAATGGTACAAAACAAAAACAAAAAAAAAGGCCCTAAAACAAAGAATTAAGAGAAGAACGAATAAACATTTTTTTAATTACTGGAGGGAAAGATGAGGGAACAAATTCCATCAGGAATAACTATGGTAGGATCAGTTTTGACTTGATGCTTATGCTAGAGTCTAACAACCATATTTGTGGCAAAGAAAATGGACGCCATTCCGGTATGTGACCAGGCTGGTGACCAGTATGTAGAGAAGGTTCCTGTCTGTTGTACACAGTTTTTTCTCCCTCTCACAACTGAAATGACTTTATAAAGTTGAGTCTTCCCCCCCCCCCAGGTTTCAGTCATCTAATCCAGTTAACGCCACCAAATAAGAGTCAACAGCAGAACAATCTGTTTGGGTTCAACATGCAGGATTTAAAAAGGTTTTATAGGAAGAAGCCCACTCAACTTGCAGCTCAACTAAAAAAAAAAAAAAAGACAACAACAAAAAACCCCACTTCCTTACAAATGTGGCACCAGTTCAAGTGAAATAAACATGCTTTCAAAAAAAAAATTATCCATCCATTATAAACCATCATTACGACACAGAAAGAATTACCCAAACTAAAATATCCGTACTTTTCTACTTGCGCAGCATTATGACACAACCGTGCCTATAGGGATTAAGTCGCCTAAACTTCCAAACACAGTTAAAATCTCTTTAGTTACGGTTTATTCTGGCTGTTTTACAAACCTACAAAATATACTACAGACATTTTTTTCCCCCTAAAAAGCATCATGTCACATTCCATAGAAGGCTTGTGTTACCTTACCTAATAAATACATTCTTTTAAATGAAACACACTGGGAATTAGAAGATATTGCAAGCTGTTTGGCAACTTAAAGTTCAGAGGAGGATTGTTTTTTTTTTTTTGCTTAAACACAGCCTTTGTCATTTTTATTTCACGTTCTGTAATGTAACATTCGACTCACCAAGCAGGTTGACTCCAGTCCGGACGGGGCCGTGTGAATTCCTCGCACTCTTCCCACGGTCTGATTGTAGTTGATGAACCACTCGGTGCGGATGATCAGCTCCGGTGAGTACGGTATCAGGTTTTCCTCCCTGGAAATCGAGTCGGAACTAGGTTAATGTAAGGTTAATGTCAGTGCCTCGGGAAACCCATTGAACTTCAACATTCGTGTGTTAGACCAACACAAAGCTGTGAATGAATGTAAATTGGGAGGAAAACCGTGATTGTGTTCATCCTCCGGTGCAGATTCTTATTCAAAGACATTTTGAGAATGTGTGTTTAGTTTCTTTTCCTCATCATAACTATGCACTACTTCATGTATGTCACATTAAATATATTGAACTGCATGGACACAATGTGACAAAATGTAAATAAAAAAAAATAATAATAAAAAAAGAGGGAATGACAACTTTAGCAAAGCAGTATAAATCAGCTCATTGTTAAACCACATCTGTCTGGACTCACCGACTCTGCTCAGATATTATTTCAGGCCTGCGTGGGTCGAGGAACATCTTTGGCAATGACAAAATCCCCCCAGATGGCAGACCAACTGTGGCAAATGGAAAAAAAAATAAAAATGTTTCAGAAGTGTTAAATATTGTGGTTTTACTCACCAAGATTAAATTTGGAGAGGATGAAGAAGAATAATTTTTGAAACCTACTGAGCAGATGGCGGCTGGTGATGCCTTTCTCAGTCAGGGTGGCCTCCATGGTGGAGATGGAAGACGGGAAAATGTAAGACTGCTGGAGCACCTGAGGGGCGTGAGGCCGATCCAGCGAGCTGAAGACGGTGCTGTTGTAAAGCTCCATTCCTTCGTAAAGTTCGATGACGGAGAACTCGTTCCTGCGAGACTTGGTGCTCCAGTATTCGTACTGTTACGTTTGACAGTCAAGGGGAAACGTGAATAACATTACATTAATTATGCGACAGACCAAAATTGAAACCGCTGCAGCTTCAGATCTGCAAAACGAAGGACGGGTCTTTCCGTTTGGGAACTTGGAAATCCGTCCTGGCTTACCACAACCCAGTTTTCAGAGTGGACAACGTGAACGGGTCCTCTGGCTTTCCTCTGAACAGCTTCGTGGATGATGCGACCGGTCACACCGTCGATGAGCAGGATCCCGATGAAGCTGCGCTCCTGATGCACGTCTGTGCTCTCCGTCACCACAGCCAGCAGATTTGGATTCAGGTACTATTAACAGAAAGCAACAAATAAAAAGGATAACATTTTGCATTTGAATATTTTGAACTGAAAAAAGGAAAAATATGCTCCGAAGCAATTAAACAATTAATTAGAAGAGAATGTATGTGGAAATGAGAAATAAATTTACATTAGTTGACCTCACAATCCAAGACAACTCCTATGAATGCTCCCAAACTTTTTCATATAAAAATGGAGTATTTTCCCCACACTCTTATTTCCAGACGTCTCTTACAATGTTTTAAATATAAACTGAGCAGCTTCCAGTGTAAATTTGAGTAGAGAGCATATCATCAATGGATAAATGGATGAGCAACTTCTACCAAAAAAATTTGGAAACATGATTTTAAATATATATATTTATATATATATGTTACATAACTGAACAGCGTTGGAAAATAATGAAATCAAATTCCACACTAGGTAGGATGTGCACAGATGTTAAGACGCAGAACTTTCCTAAATCTTCGAGGACGTCCATTTGTGTTTGTGTAACCATTGTGTTTAATATTGAGTGCAAACTGAGATTTATACTCCACTTTATTACAAGATGTTACAACAGAAGTTTTTATTCACTGGTAAAAAGAAATGCAATTTTAGCTATTTTAGAACTCGTTCAAATAGCAATTACATCACGTAGAAAATGTTATTGCACCTTGTAGAGCACACTGCGGTCTCCCATCACCCTGCCCTGTGAGTGCACGTGTTCATTAGGCCTTTTCCCCTTAACAGAGACAATCATCTGTACTTCTGTTGGAATGATGACCTCCCAGACCTGCTCAGTTGACAAGTCCTGAGAGCAGGAAAAATAACCGCTGTTAGCTTCCACTGATTACTGGAGCATTATTTCAGAATGCAACACAATGTGAAAAGAAGAACTTGCCGTTCTCAGTCTGTAACCAGAGAGTCTTCCCTGACTGGAGTCGACGAGGAAGAAGAAGATGGATGAAGCCGTCTCCTGGAGCTGCTGCAGGACGTTCTTGGTTGAAGGAAAGGCAGAAACCTGGAGTGGAAACAATAGACAATAAACAATAGGTGAAAAATGGCCTTAATCAAAATGCTGCGATTCTAAACTGAAGATACAGTGACTATAATCTTATGCGTGAGGTGTCGTGGAGAATTTGAGGTTTTGATCTGACCTTGTACTGGTCATCGACGAGGAGCAGGACCTTGGCATAATCCTGGTCCATAAGTGGGAGAAGGAGTGACTGAAGTATTGGCTGAGGTAGGGCAGGTGGTGTGACCTGACTTTTCCTTCCAAAGATGGGATTAAACACATGAAGTGTGGCCAGACCCGTGTCCTGTCATCCAAAAAAAGCCCCGACAAAAAAAAATGTGTGAAACAAAAACTAGAAATCACTCGTCGTGCCAGACGTTTGCAACTTAAAGAGACTTTGAACAGGAAAAGAAAAGATATTGAGACTGACTATTAAACTTTTTCACCATAAGTGCCAATGTTTCATTAGATACCTTGTCTTTGATGAGCAGTGTGCACTGTGGAGGGTGAGGGAAGTGAGCAGTGGTCCGCTGAACCATTAATTTAAAAGCAGCATTCTTTGGGACGTTGTCGAGGTAATGCCTCCACAAAATTCCACCCGTCTTGCTGTCGATCCCAAACAGCTTAACAGGAACAGAAAAACAAGATGAAAGCTCTGATTTGTTTAGCCTTAACTTAGACTGTACAGATAACCGTGCACAGCAAAATAATAAGGAAGGAAAACACAAACAAACAAAATAAGGTGAATATTAGAAGGTGAGCTTTTAGTCTCTCCAGTTTTACCTTTCCAGACGATGTTACCATAACCATCATTTTCTGCAAGTTGAACTCGTCTCTCGACAGGTTCTCGATGGAGACTTCATTTTTGACTTGACTGCGGGGCTTCCGGGCGTCGTAGAACAGCTTCCAGAGGTGGGCGATCCAGGCCTGCAGCATGATGAGCTGAGAGGAGAGCCTCTTCAACACCATCGACAACAACCCATCTAGAGAGATCAGAACAAGAACAAACATATTCTGTAAAGATGCACTTTAAGAGTCAAGAGCCATTGTTTACATATTTTAACTAAATTTAAACCAACAAGACAAAACTGTGCCTTTTGTTTAGTGCCTTTTGCGACTAAACAAAGGGCACAGGACAGAAAAACACTTTTTTTTCCATATCGATATATGACATATTTTTTCCCCAATCAGTGAACAGACCGCACTGCTAAGGGCTACCAGGCCATAATTGACAGCAACCATCTTTGGGGTGGATGCTTTAACTAAGTGGCAAAGGTTCCAAACTAGTACTTTTCAGACTAGTTAGGTGCATAAAAATAAAAACAGAGATCACACTGCGATGTAAGAAAAAGAAAACTATTTTCTAGAACATGTTGATTCATTAAAGCTGCCAAGAGAGAGCAAGACATTTTAAGAAGAGAACAGGAAGGCTAGTCAGAACATGGCACAGCTGGCAGCTCTTTTGAAGGTTCAGACTTGGGTAAGAAACTATATTGTATTGGAAATACACACCGACGCCATGTTATTAGTGATGATAGACGAATACTAAAGGTGAAAGACTGCTTAAAATGTCAACTGATCATTTTATTTTTGTTTTTAAGCTTTTGTAAAGCATTTCAGCAACTGTTAGTACAGATAAATGACATGACATCATATCTGATCCTGTTATAACTGATGACTTCTCACAGCAGGATGGTAAGTGAACTCATATTTGTGAATGCTTTATTTTTCTTTTCCATTCTTAAAGGGCTAGGCACACTAAAGCCTTAGCACAGATTTAAAAATTGGCCACAAAAATATTAAATAAATTTTAAAAATCCCGTCTCCATCAGAGTAAATGCAGAAGAGAATTTGCTTTTTTGACACAACATTATTTAAAACCTAACATTTTCGGAGGCGGTCAAGAAACGTTACAAAGAGAGACGTGTTACCTTGAATGGCTGAATCCACACGCAGCAATAAAGACAGAATAAAACAAGAGTAAAAATAATAAACCAACCAGGCGAGTCACAACCACAAGCTATATTTAAGAGCCACTTGTTAGAAATGGACACCAG
Organism: Gambusia affinis; assembly: GCF_019740435.1. Taxonomy (NCBI): domain Eukaryota; kingdom Metazoa; phylum Chordata; class Actinopteri; order Cyprinodontiformes; family Poeciliidae; genus Gambusia; species Gambusia affinis. The sequence goes on from NC_057868.1 coordinate 11,166,525, forward strand.
CCAACGTTGATAAATAAATAAATAAAAGACTTGGATGAACATCAAAGCATTTACCGGCCTTTTTGCCAAACTCGCCCTCAAGCTCGGCTTGTGTCCCAGTGAGGGGAAGATCCACCATTTCCATTGTCACCACGTCTGACAAGGCTTCCTCTCTGGTCCACATCACACGCCCTGGAAAACAAGACTCATTAGTCGTCTGCAGTCACTCATTCTACCTTCCACACCCTGTGAAAGCCCACAAGGTTCAGAGCTTTCTAACAACATGTTTGTTTGTTTTTTTTTCCCTTGTGGAAAAGGTCAGAACTATTTACACACTGGGAATGTGTGGGTCGGGTGTTATTTATCATAATTAAAAGGCAGAAAATACCTTTGGCGTCATCATGACGCAAAGCATGGCTCACCACTTACTTTTGTGTTCTAGAAGGATCATACACTTACCAATTCTTAAAAACCCAAATACCGCCATCACACCGGAATAAGATTCTTATAAAAGCAAATATATTTACCGTAATCATAGTCTAGTTCTAAGATCTGACCTGGTTTCTTTTAACTAAGCAAATATATGAAAAAATAAATGCTATTTAAAGAATAGAAATAGAAAATGGAACACTGTGGAAATGCAGTTACAGTGAACACTGAACTCATTCACAAGTAAGACTCTCCTGGAAAGAGAATAACAGTGGGAGGAGACAAAAATGCTTCAGTACAGTATGTGATCCTGACTTTTTTATATCTATTCAAACGCCACACAATAAAACATTCTTTGTTCATTGTTCACGTTGACCTTCTGCCTCACAGCAAGGAGCTTGCTGGTTCAAATCCCGGCTGTGGCCTTAATTTTCAGGAGTTTGGACTTTCTTTCTGTATACATTGATGGGTACCGCTTCTCCCTGCTGTGCAAAAAGCATGCATGTGGGGTTAAATGGTTGCTTTAAATTGCTCATGAGCGAAAGCGGCTGTCCTTGGGTTGGCCCCGCAAGCGATGTGTGGACCCACCCCTCACCAGATGGCTGCTGGAATAGGCTTCAGTGCCACTGAAACCTCTAACAGGATTAGGCTTCCTCATCAAAAACTTTGTTCAAGCAGTGGGATGTTTTTTTTTTTTTACATTTCTGTTAAACCTTGCAGACACGTTCGCTTTTAGAAACAGGATGCATGGCCCCTATTTGAAATCTTAGCTGAACTAGAGTTGGGGAACGTCGGACCAGAGCTACAACAGTTTTTTTAGGAGCAAAGTACCTATTTCGTTTATAACTGAAATAGATAATTATTGAACATTTTATAAACGTATGAACATTTTGTATGACCTTTAAATTTTTTTATTGATCCGTATGTTAAATCTGTTTTAATGATTTCTTTTGCTGGACCCAGGAAGAGGGAGTGTGAGGCCCAGCTAATGGGGATCCTAAACAATGAACAATAAACAACAATATTATCTGCTGATGCAACAGTCGGGTTGCGTTGTAAGGGCATCCCTACGCTGGTTTACACACTGATTCAAGAGAAAATTAACTCTCAATTTACCTTAACATCCTCATTTTAAAAGAGCTGCTGACTTTATTTGCGTTATTACAGGGGAAGTTATGATAAAACAGAGAATCAGGCAGGTTTGCACTATGAAACAATAGTTGGAACAGTTTGCTCGATTTAAACAGCAAATACTGGAGGCTGATGGAGCCCACTTTGCTTGCTTCACCGTACCTGGTTGTTGAATGAAAGTCAGTGTGTGGTCTTCTGTCTGCACCATGACCCTGTAGCCGACCGAGTCATCCTTCTTCAGGAATGCTTGGACATGCAGCTGCAGGGCAGGATTTAAATGAGTAGCTTTATTAAAAGATTCTTTAAATCCCAGAACAGGACAAACTAATGGTTGGATTACAGTAAGATAACTTTTGATACTGTTGCTGCTTCGTGAAACATAAAGATCAATGGGAAGAAAACAGCAAGTTTCACCCTCTCGGGTTTTCCTCCGTTAGGATCCACAGTGAAGATCAGAGTTGTGTCAAGAAGTCTGCGCCCGGTGTCAGAACTAAAGAGGTTGATACTGCAAGCCTGTGGGGTGGTAACAAATAATCACTTACTTTTATCAATTCTCATGTATTATTTATTGTAATTCGCTAAGCTAAATATTTACACCCAGATTGAGTTGAGAGAGCAATCCTATATGAACTTACTGTCTTATTCTTGGGTGACATAACAGCTGCGACAGTCTTCTCTCCAGTGGTCACAAACGAAGACAGCAGTGCCTATAAATTAAGAAAAATATGTCACTAACTACCGTATTTCCCTCACAAAAGACTCATTTGTATGCTTTATCTTATAGAACCCTGTCAATCTAAAAGTATAAGAATAATACATTTCAATATAAAATGTGATGGAATTCTTAATGTGCAAGAATCACAGTCAAGAAAACCCAGTACTAAAAATCACTCAAGCCATCCAGATCAATTGGGCTTTCGACCAAAGTTGCCTTGGGCTGCAATGGAGCTAAAATAATCAGGGATAAAAAAATTAAATTTGAAGACACAATTACATACAGGCTTGAAATCTCTCAGTGTGACTATCTGCCCGTTGTTCAGCTGCAGAAGCAAATAACGTTCAGGCCCAAGCTGAAGGAAGAACTCTGATAATGGGTTTTGGGCAGGGTTGGGCTGGTGTGACACAAGCGATGGATGGAAGTCTGGGTCCACTTCAAGTCCAAGTGACTGTGATATGACAATCGATAGAAAGGTTAGGGAGAAGGGGGAAAAAAGCATTGATATAGACAATCAAAATAGACGGAAGCAGGGAGGCAAATATTTCATAGAATTGAAAGAGTTTCGTTTTGGTTTACTTGATACCTGCAAGGGGATCCGAGTCATCTGTAGCTGTTGGTGTAAGTCGAGTGTATTTAGGGACATTGTTGTTGAGTCTACACACATCAACATCCCCTGACCAACCACTGCACAGCTGGCTGGTATGTTAGACAGCCATGGAGCTTCAATCGAGACCTGAAACAATCCCAAACCAAAAAAGGAACAAATTGGAGTTCAGGTTTTCTTTCATAGTGACATCTTCTTGGTAGACATTCAAGTTTTATTAAATGAGAGGTTACCTGCTTGATTATCTCGCCATCTTCCATGCTGTAAACAACAATAGTGATATGGGAATGGGGAACAATTCCCAACACAAAGACTTGACCATTTCCTCCTGAATACATAGTTTGATAATCCACAGTTTCACTGCAATGGAAAAAAATGACAAAAAATTAGTAATAAAGATCATATTGCTGATACAATAAAAAATAGCATGAAAATAGAATGTTTTACCTTTCTGGCAAGTTCTCGACCCATTTTTGATGCCCATTGGATAAATAATGGGCAGAGATGACAGTTTTCTTCAAAACAGCGACATGTTTGACTATTCCTTGTTGGCCCACTAAACATGCTGAGCGAAAACTAAAAACAACAACAACAAAAACACAAACAGTTAGGATTTAATCCAAAAGAACCATCTCAAATGTCACAACTGCAAACCATGAAGGTGTTCACCTGCCAGTATCCAGCAACATCTCCCAGTTTAAACCACCAACGTTGATGTCCCAGGAGCGCAACATGCGCCCATTTCCAACCACTAGTACCGCATCTAAGCACACAAAACAAGTTGTATCAAACAAGTTGCACATTAGTGAATATGCTAACATAAGCAGATATTAAATTTCAAGCTCAAAACTGAATAAACACCTTGTGCATGGTGCAGAAGTGCATCGATGTTTCCCTCTGGACCAGTTTTGTCCACATGTCGCCAAACTGTATCAGACATGGATAGAGGAGTGTGTTGTGTTTAACGCCAAAAGATGAGAATATATAGCAGCTAACATGTGTGTCTGTTTAAGGCTACAAAAATACTTACAAAGCTCTCCTGTCCTGGAATTTAGCGCTGCAAAAACATTACTCTCTGTTGCTACAAGGACTTTTTTGGAGGACTGCAATTGTGTGTCGAAATGAGAAAAGCGAACCTTGCCTACATATTGCTGTCTCCTGTGAATCAAGAAATAAAAAAAATGTATTATTAATTTGACTAACTATTATTATCACTTTTGCAACCGAATAACTACTGTTATCACTAACACTGGCATGAATAACTTGTAACTAATTTAGTTATAATGATTACTTATGTTTAAAAATCAATCTATTTTTCTTTTACTAACTATGCTTAAGTGGCTCATTGTTTCTAAATATTATTTAGAAACCTGCCGTTTAAAAAAATCGTTATGATTGTTTTTTTCTTTTAAAATGTCCTCTCCTGAAAATGTTCACTAAACACACCGACTCGAAGCTAATGGCTTTGACAGGTGTTACCATTAGCATCTTCAAATTGTGAGAATAAATATCTTATAAAAACGTTATTTTTTATGGCCCATTGGGCTGTTCTTACCAGTCAAATTTTCCTACTTGATCCTCAAATACAGCATGAACAACAAAGAATAAAATACATAATTTCAGCAACAGCAAAATTAGCTTTGCCATTGCAGCAGCTTTGACCAGCTCAACGGAAGGAGGAAGTCGAAAGTGGTCAGACTCGCTATTTGCCTGCTAAAACGGAGGTGCTGCCACCAACAGGTCAAAAAGTACAACGCATAACCGCTTTGCTTGATTCGTGGACATGACAACTTGTAAAATATATTTAGTTAAGCATACAAATATTTATAATTTCCCATTGTATATAATATTTCTTTCCAATAATCAAAAAGGGGAAAAGTCCCACTCAGTCATCCAGCAGTACCGCTGGATACAATAAGTACATTTAGTATTATTTGGAAACATAAGCAAAACAGATGATGAGAAAGCATTTCAGAAAGTATACAACAATCCAAACAAAACCAGGTCTTAAGGTTTCTCAAACAGATGAGTGTATTCTTACTGCTGAAAAATTTGTTTTCTCAATAAGAATAAAAAAATATGCAATGTGTGTTTTTAGTACAATAAATAAATAATTTGCTTCCGGAAAAAAATCTAAGTGTCTCGTCAGAACTATGAGATAATAAAATACAGTAAATGCTCAAACAATTTATAAACATTTTTATTTTTTTCTACAATAAATTATTGAATCATTTCTACAACAATGGAATAAATTGATTATTTTATTTGTCAGTTTATGAAGGACCTTCTAATCTTATTTATATGATCGCAAGCATACAAATGTATTTAACTACTTATGGATATAATGATGTGTGCCATTTTTAAATGCATACAGGCACTACAGACATAAATAATCAAGCAAAATCAAATTACAACACAAAACCAGCAAAAATAATTGTATCAATATATAGATAAAGGTTATGTGCATTCATTTTGCACAAGACACAAAGTTGAACCGAAAAGAAATATAATATAAACACATCAAAGAACGCATATTTGATGTCATTTTGAACGACGGAGCGCCCCCTGTGATTTACCTTCACAGCTTCTTCCTCAGCAGTTAGTTTTTTCTATGGGATTTCAAGATGGCGTCGAGCGGAGGAGAGGGGGAGCACGAATGGACAGCGGCAGTGCGACCGCTTTTATCAGCTTCTTACACCGCTTTTGAAACAAAGGAGCTACCTCAGCTAATTGGCTCTATAATTAACAGGTAACCGGTTACATGTCAGTGTGTTGCTTGTCTCTGTTATCACCAAACCGCCCGTGTTCATCCCGGACATAGCCTCAGCTTAACTTGCCCTGGTATCGAGTTGGGCTCCAACTGAAGCCAACATGCTAGCGTTTTCTAACTTGTTTAAAATGGGGTTAGCCTGTGCCGACAGATACGTTGCTGGCAAATTGAGTCGCTTGCATTTCAAAGGTGTATACGTTCTTTTTAATATAGCACTGTTGTTCAATAAACGCTCAAGAATGCCGCAGTGTAGCGTTTTTAAAATATGCTTCATCATTAGCTAGCTAACCGTGGGCCTTCAACTCTGCACTCTAACGTAACGTAGAAACGCTGCTGTCATTAATATTGGACCATGTCAGCTGAAGTAACCAAGTTGAACCAGGTTGGGGTTTGAAGCCGAACTTGTATGGTATGGTCAAACACAGATATGGCAACTATTAGCTAAGCTGTCAAAGGTTGAGAATTTTGTCTGCAGAGTGGTTTTGTTTTGACTAAAAGGAGGCGGGGACAGGTTTTGTCGGCTAGTTTGACTTCTTCAGGTGACTTGCTTTAAGCATATTGTTTGTAAAAGCATTAGCTTGACTATTTAACGTCAACGGGATCACCGCTAAGTGAGTGTCAAGTCAGTACAGCTGTAGCCAGGCTGTCATCTGAAACCCCGAGAGAGTTTTAACCTGCAGCGATGCACCCCGGGACTTTACCTGAAGAGTTTCATTTTCCTCAGAAACAAATCGTCAATACGTGCCGTGACTTCTGCAGCGGGCACTGAAAGTTTCTTATCGAAGCTCTTCATTATCACTTTTCTGTAGTTGGTGTATTCTGCTCGTTGAGTTTCTTTGTTTTTCAAGGCCCCAAGCAGACAAAAAAGTACTAAAAATCCCAAGTTATGAGAGTATTGATGTAAAAGGAAACAATCGTTGTTTCATCAGTTGTCTTCTTTAATTATTCACTTGTCAGCTTTTTGGAACTGAATGTAGCATATCCTCAAAGAATACTCCTGTATTATGTTTCTGCAGTATTTGTGTAAAGATTTTGTTTGACTGAATACTTTTGCTGCTGATGCTGTTCTTGTATCAGAAGTTAATGTTTGAAGGAGACGGCTGTTTATTTTTGATAGGAATTGACCAAAACTGTGACAGTAACAAGATGGCAAAGTGACAAAATGACCAGCAGGCAGAAACACTTTCATGTATACGAATGTGATTTCATTTTGTTGACACTTAAGTAATTTGTCTAAGCGTAATTTTCTTGCAGCCATAGATTTCACTTGGTTGTCTCGTGTAAAATACCTGAACTGTTACAATTTTTGGAGTTAAAATCAATTCAATTCCACGGCACTTGAATGGCACGTCATATTTGTAGATAGTCAGTTCATCAAGCTCATAAAAAGGAATGTTGTACTTAAGCAATATTCCAGGGGCTTTCATTTATTTATTTATTTATTTTCAGAAATTGAGAGAGGTGGCACTAATGATTAACTGTTGCTTAATAGTCAAAATTATTATTTTTTTTTACATTTTACCACAAAGTTATATAAAAATAATTAAAAAAAAATTGAAGCCGATAAGCTTATAAATCTTTAATGTTGCTTGGTCCAAGAGCTGCAAGCAACATGGTTTTGGCTACATGTAGTCCTCCACACACAGAATTGTTTTTTGACACAATAAATAAACAAACACAAACAACAACCAATTTAATACAACATAACAGTAGGTGTTTAATCATTTTGTCTAGTAAAGGGTGTGTGGGTTGAAAAGGACTGCCTAACTACAAACACTATAATATTTGGACTGAGTTTTACATCTCAGTAATATATGTAATATGACAATATGTGACTACATTCAGCCTACAAAATCATTGGAAATATTTTGTAATTGCAGTATTGCTGTACACAATATATACATACTGCAAAGAACGTCATGGACTGTAAAAGTGTTAATCAAGTACCAAGCAATTATAGTACCTATGCATGTAATGCATTTTGTGACATTTGTTGTTTAAAGCAGTTTAGTTTTAAAAGGTCATTAAGAAACTAAAGCTGAGTTGTTTCAATTCCAAAACAGGAAATGTCGGCCTAAAGCAACTTTTCCTGTAAAATCTTGATTGGATGAAAATATTTAACTTTAATTCTTTTTCCAGTAGCTGGATAAACTACTAATTATCTTGGGTCTGCTTGAGCTCAAGCCAGAAATACCCCTTTTAATTAAATGTTGTATAATATAATTATTGCAATATTGATCAAAATTATTGCATATCTTCCTAACGTTGTGCAGCCCTTGCCTTCATAATCATTTATTAACTGTTTATATATTTGTTCAAATATGAAGGACGAAGTAGATAATCAGCTTTTTAGCAGTAGCATTATATTCTCCATTTTATGGAGTAACCAGCTTCAAACCATAAAGTTTATGAAAAATTATTCCTCAACCTGAGTTGCTGAAACCATCGAGGAGGTTTCTGCATCCTTAGTGTAACTTTGTACTTCTGAATTCTGTTTGGAATGGATATTGTGTTGTTTGTTTGTGTTTTTTTGTTGTTTTTTTTCTGTATTACATCTCATGAAAACATCAAAACAAAGACGGTATTTTTTTTTTACAGTTTTTTTGAGGGAGGTACATACATGACTGCAAATTTACGCTAAAATTAGGGAAAATGCTGTAAACAAATTCCCATCTTGTGGTTTGTTACATGCTGTTTCACCTTTTATTTGCAGTGAATCGGACATTCTTCACCACGACAAACAATATGAGCCTTTCTACTCCTCATTTGTGGCTCTTTCTGCACATTACATCACCACAGTTTGTGGTCAAAGTATGTATACATAATGTTCTATTTTGTGTTAGGGATAAGGCACCGTCATTCTAAATAAATAAATTGAATGAATTTGACTGCGTTTCTGCAGTCTTGACTAATTATTTTGTTTTTATTTTCTAGTACCAAGAAACCAGCTGTTGTCGGTGGCGGCAGCGTGCAAAGTACTGATTGAATTTTCATTGCTGCGATTGGAGAATCCAGATGAAGCATGTGCTGTGTCACAGGTCAGATTTTGGAAAAGTGCTGGAAGAAAACTGTACCATTTTCAGACTTTATTTAGGGGTTTATGTTGTTCTAAAGAGACAGAATGCTTCTATCTGCCATGGATCTGGGCAACAGTCGGCTCAGATCCAACTGTTGCCTTGGAAGATGGCAGCAGTGATTAGGTTTTGTGAGACTTATTTTGTCATAGCAACCTTAAAGGCCTTAGACTGTCTGAATCATCCAAAATATTTCTTAAATTCTCCTTATGCAGATTATGTGATTAAAATGTAAGCTTGTAAATTAAGTTTTTAAACTAAGCAATACTGCTGCTTTGGCTGTCCTCGTGGGGTCAGTAAAAAACAAAACCAAAAAAAAACAACCCAGATCCAATCAAAACGTTTTATTTTCTTCCATCCTGTTGAAGTTACTCATTCCCTGTGTGCTCTATGCTTTTTTTTTTTTAAATGTTAGCATTAACTTAAATTAACGCTAACATCTAAGTTAATTTATCCAATTTTTGTTTGCGTATTGCACTTACATTGTATTATTTCTTCTACAGAAACACCTGATTCTTCTAATAAAAGGACTTTGCACTGGCTGCAGCAGGCTGGATCGCACAGAGATCATTACCTTTACTGCTATGATGAAGTCTGCCAAGTTGCCTCAAACTATCAAGACCCTCTCGGACGGTGAGTATCCCAAAGCAAACAAAAGTCATTAAAAAACATAAATGTTTTTTGGAAGAAAACAAGCAAAATCCCATTAGAGAAAGAATGTCTAAATTATTTGTGACTCATGTAAAAGTGTGTCTTCTTGTATTTCTCTAGTGGAAGATCAGAAGGAGTTACCCAGCGTTGTGAGCCCTGAACTTCGACAAAGAGAAGTGCAAATGAACTTCTTTAATCAGTTGACTTCAGTTTTTAACCCAGATCTTACCACCATTTTGGCTTCACCATCAGCAGCACACATGCAGGTCAGCATGACCAATTGATAATGGTTAAAATTAACCAAATTGATACTTAATTAACCCATATTAAACTTGTTCTATGGAGGGAATTTCCTGGTTTAAACCCATTTGCTTTGTCACTGTTTTGTTTGAAAACGCTCATCATACTTATTTCTCAAATCCCCAAACTTTGCAGGCTGAGAGTGACTCAGACGACCAAACCACAGATCAAGCTGTTCAGGCCAAAATGAAGAATGCGTTTGTCTCTCAGAATGTGTCGAGCTTACAGGAACTTGGTCAGTAGTTCCCCATCAGATGCAGTGCAGGAACTTGGGTTTTGACTAATTGGCTGTAACAGTGTTTGGACCCTGTGTTTGTGTCTCCCAGGTGGGTCTGAAAAGTTACTACGAGTGTGTTTAAACCTGCCGTACTTTCTACGTTACATCAACCGATTCCAAGATGCTGTTTCAGCCAACTCTTTTTTCATCATGCCGGCTACAGTGGCCGATGCCACTGCTGTCCGTAATGGGTACGTACTCGTTCGTTAAATCTAGTCTATTATTTGGTTTGAAACTATAGAAATGTCTTTATGTATGTTTTGAACTCTACATTTTTATTTTATTAAATTTTTTTTTGCCTTGTAAAATCATATGAAATTTCTGTCTAGATTTCACTCGCTGGTGATTGATGTCACCATGGCTCTGGACACACTGTCCCTTCCTGTACTGGAACCTCTGACCCCAGGAAGACTACTGGATATGACTGTGCTGGCCCTTAGCTGTCTTTATGCTGGTGGGTGTGAAATGTATTTGGTAAAAACAAAGCAAAAAGGTCTCCTAGTTCAGTCTTTTATAAATTTGATCAACTAAATAAAGATAGACCTGAGGAGAGCCAAGTTTTGTATGATCTTCAGCAGACAAATGCTCTAAGGCAATAGACCTAACAGGCTAAATAGTGTGCTGACGTTTCTTTGCCACAATCATCAAAAGCAACTGACTACAACCAGGCTTTCTGCAAAGACATGACTGAAAGAACATAGAAATGTCTTCTGATTTCAGTGTCTCTTTTGGTCTGCATAAATATAGAAAAAGAAAAGTGTGAAGAAATATTTACTTTTCCAGACTTTATTGATGTCTTCCTCCTTTTGCCCTCCCACCCACCTTCCTTCTATGCTCACAGTCTTCCTTTGTTACGAATGTCTTGTCAGTTTTGATTTGCTGAATCTAAAAGTACTTTATGGTTTTTGTAGGTGTGAGTGTGGCCACTTGCATGGCGATCCTTCAAGTGGGCAGTGGATTGCAGCTTCGCTCTGCCTCTACTGGAACCAAAGAAGAGGACTATGAAAATGACGCTGCCACCATTGTTCAGAAATGTGTAAGTGCCAGAAGTACAAATTATTGCTGCTCATAATAGTTTTGCCAATGTTTAGGCATTAAAACTAAATCTCTTTTAATGGATCTGTGTCTGTTTTTTAACACAAAATGTCTAGTTTTTCTACATCTCAGTTTAAGCCTGTATCCAGATTTTTCACATTTTGTTGTATCTTATGGTTGAACGTTTTTTTAAGTTTGCTGCCACAATGTTTTTTTCAATCTATCAAATAATGTTTTGATCATTTTTATTTTTCTAAATTTAGAAACATTTTATGTGTACTTGTTTTACTTGTACTTGTTGACTATAGAGCACACCTGATTATAAGCCGCAACCCCCTACATTTTTAAAGGAAACACATTTTGTACATACATAAGCCGCACCGTGTATAAGCCGCATGTGCCTACATTGAAACATGAGATATTTACAAAGAAAGACAGTACACAGAAAGTGTTTTTAAAGTTTTAATAATATGCCATAGCTTTTCTTTCAGAACAGCAGCAATATAGCAAAACAGCACTAACAGGGCTGGTTTAAATAACATACGGTTAAAAGTCAGGGAGAGCCGTCATCCTCTTCCTCCTGTGCACTGAAACCATGGAAGTCTTCTTCCTCGGTGTCTGTTTCCTTCTTCATCGGCCAGCTCGATTGCTTTTAACTTGAAAGCTGCATCATATGCATTTCTTCTTGCATTCTTCATGATGAGGGTCTGTTCAAGCTAATTTTATTCATGCACAAAGCACGATGTTACATTAGTCTTCCTCTAGAGATATATTCCAGGTGTCTCACGCTTACCTTTTCTGCTCCAGCGCCCCTACTGGCCGTTAGAAAAAATTCATAAATAAGCCGCATCGTTGTATAAGCCGCAGGGTCGAAAGCATGAGACAAAAGTCGTGGCTTATAGTCCGGAAATTACGGTAAGTGGAAGTTAAAAATGAGCTCTGGCTCAATCAGAGTGTAACTCTAAAGAACAAAGAAATAATGTCTGTTTCATCTTTTACTCAGAAGTTTTTTTATTTATGTATTTATTGATCCATTTATTTATGCTTTGTGTTGTACTTCACTTGAATAAATGCTGAAAAGTGATAAATTTGTATGGCAGAATTCAAAAACACCAATCTAAATGGACAAAATGCAAATCATGTACATTTTGAATTTAAACAACGGTTTTTAAAAAGGCTTTTGATTTAGGTTACACTATATTATACAGTAGCTTAACACTATATTTAGTTTGGCCAAACATTACATGTAAAGAAATGCCAGAGTTTTTAATAAAAAATTTTTGTATTGTATTATTGATGTTCTTGCTCTATTTTCCCTTTGAAACGTATAAAAAACTTCTAAATACAAAATCTGTGTTCTAACAGTTGGAGATCTATGAAATGATTGGGCAAGCGATCAGCAACTCTCGTCGAGCTGGAGGGGAGGTGAGTACCAGGTTTGATCAGAAAACTAGAACAGCTGAAGAAAGATGTGCCCTGCACTTTCTGTCCTTTACATGATAAATGCCTTTTTTTTCTGTTCAATTTAAGAAAAGATGACAAATTTTGTGACTCTGTGTACTTCAGCATTATCAGAACTTCCAGCTGCTTGGAGCCTGGTGCCTCTTAAACAGCCTGTACCTGATTCTGAACCTGAGCCCGACCGCCCTGGCAGACAAAGGCAAAGAGAAGGATCCCCTGGCTGCTCTGCGTGTCCGGGATATTGCTGCTCGCACCAAGGATGGCGCAGGATCGCCAAAACTTGGCCCTGGCAAAGGGTGATTTTAAATGATTAAACTACAATAAATACACAGGTGTACAGCTAAGACCAGCATAACTTAATATCCCATGTTCAGTTATCTTTTAACTTTACAAACATGTTTCTGCTGACTGAAAATGTTAAATGTTTTGGAGCGATTTAGCCAGAGTCCTTATTGAGGCAGACAGAAAAGCTGTGGAGGGAGTTAAAGATTAAGTTGGTGGAGAGGGATCCCTCCGGTCTCAAAGATTTAAATAACAGTGGAAACGCAATTATAAGAAGAGCTTGATTGCTGAAATATCTAATAAGTGCTAGAATATATTAAATATTTTATGTTATTTGTTTAGTTCTTACTGTTGATTCTGGCCAGTTTCTATATATTCTTAAAATAATCCTGGTAAACAGGTCTCATAAGAAATTCATTCTGTAAAAAAGCCATTACTAAGCAACTACTTAAAGATTTTATAAACAGCTTTGGTGTGCAAATTAATTTTTGCTTCTTTTTTTTTGTGCTTGTTTTTTTTTCTCAAGACACCAAGGGTTTGGAATATTGTCTGTGATACTGGCCAATCACACCATCAAACTTTTGACCTCGCTCTTCCAGGATTTGCAAGTGGAGGCTCTGCACCGGGTGAGTTAAGTTCTCAACGGTCCAGGTTGAGTTCATCTCTTATTAAATAAATTGTTCTGCTATTTCTCAATCATACATTTATCATGCTGTGGTGTTATCAGCAGTAGCTTTCATGAATAATCAAATTTAGTTAATTTTAAGAATCCATTACCTCCAGAACGCGACATTTTACACCTGATTAATTGAGGTAAAGAAACAGCTCTACATTTTGTAGGGGGGCAAGGCTGGTTTAATTTGAAGTGAATTTTTCTTAAAAAAAAGTTTCAGTTACTAATAAATGACATTTAACTGTTGCAAAGTGATTAGGTATACATGACGGCAAAATCGAAAAGAGTAATTGCTCTGAAAAGGTGTCATTTAATTCTTTTGGACTTGTTCAGTTTTGGTCATTTTTAGGTAAAGTTAGGAGCTACCTGGGGATGTTTTTTACTAGGGGATTGCTTTGTACTTGATTTAACCACCAATGACTGAAAATAATTTTTAACTGTCTATTTATGTTTTACTGTAACGAGACGCGGTGCAAGAGGTCACTCACCACTATTTTTGGCTTAATCAGGGATTATGTTAGTTCATGTTTTGTTAGAATAAACTGACCCAAATGAGTCACAAATGATAGAAACTTTGTAAATCGTACAGAAAACATACCTTTAATACCAGATATTTGATTATTTATTTTGATAATTTACAAAAACGTCCAAATACATAGACAAACTGAAACCCAAGAACCTGAGTATAAGTGGCAACATGGGAGTGAGAAATGGGGGTGCCGGGTGGTAAGAGGTCAAATGACCCGGCATTTTCTGAAAACATTTTAGCCATTAACACTTGGTTGTCGGTGTTAATGGATAAAATGTGTTAAACACAAGTCTTTAATGCTTTTGGTTTGTGAATGTTCTGTAAGTCTTGCCAAGTCACATACCATTTTAAACAGTCAACAAAATGAAGATGTGCAGGTTTGCAAACCAGTCAAGCTAGTATTCACAGACTCCTGGTAGGATTGATCAAGTTTCAGTGGTAGAGCATTTTGTCACACAACTTAGAAGCATATGTTATATGCAGAATTAAATATATAACTAAACACTGTGAATAATGTTTCTTCTTTGTAAACACCTTCCCCCTTTCTGCAGGGGTGGGCAAGTGATGGACCACCAGCCGAGCTCAGCATCATGGCACAAAGCACTTCAATCCAGAGGGTCCAAAGGCTCATCGACTCCGTTCCTCTGACAAATCTTCTCTTCACCCTCCTCTCCACCTCTTACAAAAAGGTGCAGATTATAATGTAATTTGAAAGAACGTGGGGGAATAAATTTGATGGTTTTCATAATGTAGCTAGAAGGATTCATTGTAATCAGAGAAGTATATTGGTATTTAAAACAATGGCATAAAACATTTTTCTTACATTTTCTTCTTTGTGTTTTTGTTGGAAATTTGTTTCAAAACACAGGAGGAAAGCACACATACTGTTTAGATGTTATAGTTAAGGCTTTAATGTGTTTGCTTTTATCCAGGCTTGTGTTCTGCAGCGCCAAAGAAAGGGCTCAGTCAGCAGTGATGCCAGTGCTTCGACAGATTCAAACACCTACTATGAAGACGATTTCAGCAGCACAGAGGAGGACAGCAGCCAAGGTACTTTATTTTTCTGGATTCAGGAAAAGCGTCAACACTTCAGATGGCCTAACAAATGCTAGAATATATTCCAATAAAGCAATTTAAATTTGCAAAAACACCGAGGGAATTTTAAGTCACAGGGAAGCAGCAGAGTATTTGCATGCATAGTAGGAAAAATAAATAAGGGGCTTTTGTTTAGAAATTCTGGTGGGTAACTACATTATTTTACTATCTGAAAATACAGAAAAAATGTTCTACAGCAAGTACATTTTTGAGATAAAAAAAAATGGTCAAAAGAGCTTGGATTTTGTAGAAATAAAAAAGCTGGGTTGTTTTTTTGTTTTTAGCTAAATGTCAGTCAGGAAATGGCAGATAAATGCATATATGCACACAGTGATGTTCATTTTTCTTCCCTTCCTTAAACAATGCCAGTTTAGTTGACAGTGTTTACTATTTCAGCAGAGAGAAGAGAGGAGAAGACAAGTGCAGCTTGTGTCTCAGGTCAGCAGTTTTCTGTCCTCAGGTCAAAGACTTGGTGTCCACATCGCTGTCTTAGATTCATTTTCTTTTTTTGTTATGTTACACAAATTAAACTCTTGAGTTATAAACCTAATCCTCTAAAATGATTAAGCCAGAGATGAACAACCATGTAAAAGTAAAAAAAAATAAATAAAAAAAAATACTATAAAAATAGTATTTTCTTGTGATTCTTATCAGCTATTTCACATTGTTCCTGTCAGAGGTTCATCTGTGGCCCGCTGTCTTTCTAAGGATAATACCAATGCTCCTAAATGTGGGTGCTTATAAAATTTAGCACTAAACCAATCATTAGAGCTGACTGATAAACTGAAAGTAAGCGGTATTGTAATCTACAGTGAAAGAGTAAAGCTACTTGTAAAAATACTTGGAATCTTTTTCTTTTGCTATCTATATTTAGAGCAGTTATCTCTTCCAATCTGTGGCTATGATTACCTCACTGTTGGTTTTCCACAACAGCATGTGACAGAAGAACAGCTTGTTTATTATCAGAGCATAAAACATAACTTTGATTATCACCGGGAAAACGCCGTTCAAATTGCATGGTCTGTTGATGTTTAACAACGCATGTTTTCTAAAAACTAATCAGAGCCTCTGGTTTGAAACTTCCATTATTATTGTTTATACTTACTGCTAATAATGAGCAAAGACTAACCTAGTTGCCTAATGCAGCTCTGAACTGTATTTGATCATTTTTTGTCACATTTCAAGATAAAAAAATAAAACCAGTTAAGTCACCAAAGCCAATGTGACTTTACAAGTCCTTTAACGCAGACTTGTCATTAGTTTAGTTTTCAAATTATATATTTTTGTTGTTATTGAGGTAGATCTGGACTCTTGAATAAAACAGAACCCACATCAAAATATTGGTATCATTCTTGAATATAGTCACTTTAAGTTGTACGTGAAGGTCTGAAACACAAAATGCTTCATCTTGCTGTCACCTAAAGTTTTGATTTATGTGTTTTGCATGCAGATGTGAAGAACAGCTTGATGTGATGTTCTTTTAAAAACATAAAAGCTGTCTCTATCTCTTGTTTTTTTTTTTCTGTCTTGAAATGACTTCACTGTTGTTGGGTAGCATCATCGACAGGCTTGAATGTTTTGTGTGTTGTGGGTCAGAGGACAGACGAGAGGGTTGGCATGATGGAGTAAATTGAGGCTTAAATTGTTAAAGGTGAAGGGTTTGTGTTGGTGAAATTATTTGTATGTTAATGGACATATTTTTATGTGGATAGGATTTACCAGGTTGGTTGTTGTTAAAAATGTGAGGGGCAAAGATTTGTGGCCAGTTTTCAATCATTTAGGTTTTGTTTTTTTTAAGCTCTGACCTGCTGAAACCGTCATTGTCTGATTCTAATTTCTCCAAAGGAACTCTAATAATAACTCGCCTTATGTATGTTAACAACTATTGAATGCTTACATTAGGAAGAGAGGCAACCAGGCTTAACTCTTTTTGAAATGCAGTTTAGTTTTAGATATCTTTTTGTGCCTTCTTTATGTTTCAGCAACTGTTTCATACTAAAGATCGCTAACTTGGTGTTCTTTCCTTAGCAAGAATATCAAAGCCAACAAATGTTATCTTCTTGACTTGGGAAAGCTTAGTTATGACGTATTTACTGAGTGGAATTAACATTTTTCTAGTAATGAAGGATATTATATGATCTCAATACTTGGAAGGTTCTTTGACACAGCTCATCATCATTAAAACATAATGCTCTATGAAAAGGACTATAATAAACTTAGAGATTTCAAAACAGATATTTCCATACACTTAAGAAAAGGGGGGAGGGGGAACAAAACCCTTTTTCCTGAAATAAAATCAGACAAAAATGTCCTGTTTAGTTAATTTAAAAATACTCAAGAAAATGTAAATGTATGTAACTGGGTTAAATAAATATTTAGTCTGATTTAGAAAGGGACCAATCATGTTTTCAGACAGCATATATAAACATTCAGCTCACTGTTCTGAACTTTGAGGTTAAAGTCATTAAAAGAACTTATTTGCCTGAGCAGCTTAGACATCCATTTACACAGACGGAAAAAGGTTTGATTAGACACAATGCCCTGCCTGATAAGTAACCTAAAATAACATTTAAGAAGTTGACCACCAACTTAAAGCATAGTTTTTGCTAATAAAGTGGAATTAGAAACAATCTATCACACTAGATGGATATTTTTTGTGTCATTATGTCAGATCTAAACTCCTGACACATTTTTGTCTAATAAATCATGCCCCCATTTAATAATACGACACTGAGATGTTTTAATTTTTGTGAGTTAGAGGTCGCCTTGTAGAGTAACAAGATATGTATTCTGCATAAAGTGTTGGAATGTGACCCTAGTATCATTTGTCTGAATGTTGCCTGTGTCACAAATGCATGAATAGGAATGTGCTCAATCAGAAGCTGCTACTAAATAGATTTTAGAACAGAACATTACATGAACCTGATGGTGAAAAAAATATTTTAAAGAAAGAAAACTAAGAATTTACTCTATGGAACTGGTTATTCAAACATTTTAGGTAAAAAAATATAGCTTTAATTTCAATGTTGTGCTTTAATATGCAACATATGCAAACAAATACAGTTGTATTTATCATTAGCTTAGCAAAAAAGAATAATTCATCGTTGCAATCTGATGCAGTGCCATTCAATTATAAATTCCTCCTTATTCTTAGTTCTGTGATTATTTATGAGGGTTAGTACATTTAAAAAAAAAATATATATATATTCACTATCTATTTTGGCCCTTGGCTGTTGTCCACTGCTTGTGCTGCTAAAGATGTCATGAACCAATGTGAAGCTTTTTATGTTTTCTATTGTGCCCTCACAAATGGCTTAATGTAGATGTAGAACATGTTTTCTTTTTCAGTTTCACTTGAAGCAATGTGGTTAATTTACCTGAATTTCTTTGGCAGATGACGACAGTGAACCTATCCTGGGACTGTGGTTTGAAGAGGCCATTTCACCAACCAAAGACAAAGTGGCTCCTCCACCCCCTCCACCTCCCCCGCCCCTGGAGACATCACCCAGACTCAAGAGCCCCAACAAGCAGAATCCAAGCGAGAATGGCAACATTTTAGCAGGTCGGAAAGATCCGGAAATGGTAAATCACGTCTACTTTCGTAAACTTTCATAAAATTGGTCTATTTCCTAAGAGCTTATAGATGTCTTGGCTTTTAACGACATCCTGTGGCGCCGCTCTGAGTCATAACCATTCTTGTAGTTCCTCAGTTTGGCCTCCAGCATTCTGAACTTCATCACCACCTCAATGCTGAAGTCCAGGAACAACTTCATTCGCAACTACGTCAGCGTCTCTCTTACAGAGCAGCACATGGCGACGCTTGCCGGCATCATCAAAGACGTGGATAAAGATGTAAAAGGTATGTTTTGCCAAAAATACACGTTTTTCTTCATAGCTTTACAAAATATGAAAAAGAGTGTGTCACGTTTTTGTCTCTTAGGTTCCTCAGATGAAGTGTTTGCTTTAGCTCTGTACCACTTCAACCACACCCTAGTCACCTCAGATCTTCCATCTCCGGTTTTGCAGGCAAGACATTTTTTTTAATGCTTTACCATTTCCTAAAGATTATGGAACATTTGTACCTTTATAAATAAAAAATAATGGCTGGTGAGAATTTTTTATTATTATTTTTTTTGCATCTTGTCATTCACAGAACACCCTCCTGCAACAGTTGGGTATTGCTCCCTTCTCAGAAGGTCCCTGGCCGCTCTACATTCACCCTCAGTCGTTGTCGGTCCTCTCCAGACTTCTCCTCATCTGGCAACACAAAGCCAGCGTGCAGGGAGAACCAGATGTGCCGGAGTGCATGAAAGTTTGGGAAAGGTTGGATCATCCTAGAAGTATTCATCTGTCTATATTTTGTCTGTTGTAAACAAATATTTACATGGCCTCCGTACTCCAGGGATCGCGCCAGTCATGTTAAGGATGTTTATTGGTCCCCCAAAAACGACGAAAATCTGGGCATTATCATAAATCAATAAAATTCCCACAGGCTGAACTTGAAAATTGGACGTTATGCTGCTAACACTTAGCTTTCGTCAACAACTCAAAGGCAGGACTGAGAGATCTGCACACGCAAATAATGTTCCGGCCGAAACACGATGTGCTAAATTATAAAATATAAATTAACGGGCGTGCTGTGGTGGCATAAGGGATAGTGCAACCCACATTTGGAGGCCCTGAGCCCTCGACGCGGCCGTCGCGGGTTCGATTCCCGCACCCGGCCAACGTTTGCCGCATGTCTTCCACCCTCTCCTTCCTCCTTTCCTGTCAGCCTACTGTCATATAAGGGACACTAGAGCCCACAAAAAGACCCCCTTCTGGGAAAAGAAAAAAAAAAAAATATATATATATATATATATATATATATAAATTAACGAAGCTTCGTGGCAGGTAAATTTCTCTGGAGGAACTTTAATAATCGAGGTACTCGGATCATTTGAGGAATCGTTTCAGCAATAGTCAATATCAAAGAATGATTAAGAATTTGTAATTTTGTCCTGCACCTTATTCATTTTGTTTTCTCCTTTTTATTTACATTGCATAATAAAATGTAGAAAACAATTTTTCATCATAAGTATTGAATACAGATAACAGTTGAAGCTGAACTGTAGTTATCAGCACAAAAAGAAGATTTTTAAAGCAATTTTGTTGTTTTGTGACTGTCTCATTGGTTTTATTTACTCCTTTAAAGCCCTGATGTCACTATTACTCGTAATGTATTTTGTTTTCTCGTATGTTCAGCAAAACTGTTCAAGTAATGTCAAAATAAATGCAGAGTAAAATGATCTCTGTCTCCAAAGCTCTGCGAGAACAAAATAAATGGCTGATTTTGTTCATAATTGCGTTTGCAATGAGTCAAGTGGAGTTCATCTTTGTCATTACCACACTTAGCCACACTGTTAGAATGCATAACCAATAAAACATAAAAAGGGGCAATGATGTTTATAAAAGGGTTTAAATGTTTAGGAAAATAAAGGCATAACTCAGTAGTGTATTGTTTCTGTAATCACTCATGCTTATTTCCCTCTTTTTCTTTTTCTCCTGTTTTTTACTTGTCATTACTCCAGATTTCTAGGAACCCTGAAACAGCACACCATCCAGGGCTCTGTCCAGTCAGAGGACGACCTTAATGTGGAACATCTCCAGTTGCTCCTGCTCCTTTTCCACAACCTGTCTGAGCGCGGTCGACGGTCGGTCCTCACCATGCTCACCCAGGCCATTATTGAAGTGGCACAGAGCAGGGACTCCCAGCTGAAGGCGGTACCCCTCAACCTGGCCCGGTTGCTACTGGTTTTCGATTACCTGATGCGTCACTACTCCAAAGCTCCCTTGTACCTGTTTGAGCAGGTTAATACTTTATTTAACTAATTGTTTTTTAATTGAGAGCGCAGATTTTACAAATGTTACGGATCAATGTATGTCTTAGACTGGAGTACCCAAAGTTTGGTCCTCAGGACATTTTAATAATTTTGCTGTTTAAGATGGTGGGACAAATTTGTCCAACCAGTACATCGCAGATAGATTCTTATTTAATATTTTTTGGTGCAAGTGTTTCACCAACAAATTGAATCTCCTTAATATAGAAAATTTTATTTAGAATACAAAGTGTTTTGTTTTTTTGTTGTTGTTTTTCATTAAATTTTTTAGTAAATGCAACTAGAAATGAAGTATAGAAAAAGAGTGACTAATGTACTGTTTTTGTTACTGAGGAAAAACAAAAGTAATTTCTAGATTAAAAAATGCAATCAGTTCATACAATTTCTGGGGGTAAATTCTGTTTTGTTTTCTATTTTAGGTGAAAATAAGACATTTTGGATCTATGGTTTTGCATGTCCCTTTTCTACAAAAATTATTGTAGAAAATATTCAATAAAATATTTTACTTAGTTTAAAAATTAAACAGCTTGATGAACGCTTTCATTGCAGGTGCAGTACAACCTCCTCACCCCGCCATCCGGCGGACCGAGTTCTGTTCAGGAAGGTGGAAAACGTAGTACTCTCCCACTTTACTATGGATTCAAAGAGGTGGAGGAGAACTGGGCCAAACACTGTTCAGCAGGTAAATCCTAAAAATCACTTAATTTTCTTCCAGCGCTTTTTTTTTTTTTTTTTTAAGCTGTTCTACCTTTTGATTTATTATACTGCCATTACATTAGTAAATCTCTTAAACTCCAAATTCATTTTCAATACTTTTTTAAGATTCAAATGTTCAGCCCAAGTTCTACTGTGTGCTGTCGCCTGAGGCATCTGAAGACGACATCAGCAGGTTGGATAGCAAGGTACAGTCAACTTTAGTAAGGTTTCTGAGTCCTTTCAAATCTACACAGTTATTAATAATACAGTTCACTGTAAATACCAGTTAATGAAGCCTCTTACTATTTGTCTTGTCAGGTATTTCCAAAGCTGGTCAGTGGAGTGGTTAAATATGATGAGCTGTATGTGTGGCTGGTCTCACTCCTGGAAGCAGGCTCTCAGTTTGATACAGCCAGAAGACAGGAGAGCAAACCAATCACTCCTGTGGTGAGTTCACCATGTCCAAGCTGAGCAAACAAGCTTCGGGTGAAATTTGATTGACGTTTTCTGATAATATTTGACATATTATTAAGAAATATGTCATATTGATGACTTTGTAAGCTCATTAAATCGTCACCTAATGCTGTTTGAATGCGACACAGGAGGCCTGCTCCCTTCAGTACTACTTCCTGGTACTCTGGAGAATCCTGGGAGTGTTACCACCCTCCAAAGCTTTCATGGAGCAGCTGAAGACCGGCTGCAGCGACCCCAGTGAAAGTGACATCTTGCATACGCTGCGGTGGTCCTCACGTCTGCGGGTGTCTACGTACGTTCACTGGATCAAGGTTCGTTTCAGCTTGAAAGTATCACTGCTTGTTTTAAAAGCAGAAGAGTCACTGTGGAAAAGTATATGTCATTTGACGTTATCTAATAATCACTTTTATGTCTTTTACACTTTAAATTAATCATTAAAACTGAACATTTTATTTTGTTTTCTAAAATGATGTTTATTCAGAGACATTTTATTTGTGGATTTAAAAATGTACTGCACCACACTAACGTTGTGCGGATTTATCTTTATTAACTTGTGGTTTTTGTGGCATTGTTCTGCCTGCATCATTAGGAGCACTTGGTAAAGCAGGGAATGAAAGCAGACCAAGCAGCATCTCTGGTTGAGACGACGGTATCAAAGTGCAGCACTGTGAAATATGATGTGGAGCTTGCAGAGGAGTACATTGCCAGACAGGTATTGACTACAACTGTCTCTCTTTGTTCCTTAAACAATATTTTATACCAACTAGTCTCCCTTTGACAAAAATATTCTGTTTCAGATTTCCACCTTTTCAAGTGTTGATCCGAACGTCGTCCTTCCACTTCATCAGCTGCCCTCTCTGCAAGCTATATATACTCTGGATGCAGTCATATCTAAAGTCCAGGTTTCATTAGACGAGCATTTGTCCAAGGTTGCAATCGAGGCCGACGCCCACAAGTCCTCCGATGTCACAAAAAACTTGCTGCCTGCTACGCTACAGCTCACAGACATTTATACTGCTTTCACAAGGTAAGAATCAACCACTTGTGGAAGCCATTCTTTGCTCAAGTTTGCGCTTGAATCATATTTTCTTAAATATGAAAATAATATAAGAAGTCTGATTTAACTTTTCTTTATCAGATCCTACCTCCTGCTAAACATCCCAGAGGAAGGTGAAAACAAGCTGACTGATGCAAAGCTCCAAGGTTACGCTGCAGTTCTGTCCATTGGCTCCACACGCTGCAAGGCCAACCTGCTGGGTATATTTTTTTTATGTTTTGGAACTCCAGGCAAATAACACGATTGTTTTGACAGCTCTGTGTAGTATATCACTGTTAACCTAATCTTAAATTAAACGTTACAGGTCATAACTTGATGCAGAACTTGCCATCAGCTGTACAAACGGTATGTGAGGCTTGGAACAGCGTCCACACTAATGAGTTCCCCAACATTGGCTCATGGGTAAGTGAAGAAACTTCTTGTTTCTTTATGTAGTTAAATTTTGGCCAGAGCTTTTTAATTAAGTTGATCTTTATGCTGCATCTGGTCACATTCCATAAATGTTAGCTCCACCTTTTATTAGCTTTGTCAAACAGTTGTCTTTTATGCTCGTAGAAAGGCAGGAATTAAAATTTTATTTTCATACACACACTCTCCATCCAATCATAAAAAATCCCAGAGGTGCATAATATATGTGTGTGTCCACCGCACCTTTCAGATTTTTAGTTGTCAAAAGTTTTAATAACCATCAATGTAAGATATGGACAATAAAATATCTTTGTTGCGAACAGTTAATATTGTAATTCAAATAATGCAATAGTTTGCCCAATATACTGATGACTATTAATAATTTTGTTGAGCACTAAAAACCTGTCAGTAGGGAAGGTAGAGTACAGGATTGACTTAAAACTTACTGCATTTATACACAGTGCATTTGCATGTATCTATAAATGAGGAAATTAAATAAAAATTGTATCAAATATTTCTATTGCTGAAATAAATGTAACCCTTTTTTTTCTCAGCGAAATGCATTTGCTAATGATACCATCCCATCCGAGAGCTACATCAGTGCCATCCAAGCAGCTCATCTGGGGACTCTGAGTTGCCAGTCCTTGCCTTTGGCCTCTTCTCTAAAACACATACTTCTCTCGTTGGTTCGCCTCTCTGGTGATCTCATTGTGTAAGTTGTGGTTTCTTTATGTTTTAAAATTAACAAAAACATTTTTTGTATCTTAATGGGACTTGATTTCTGTTAGCAGTCTCCTTTTAATACTGTTGGTCGTCTGTCCCTTTTAGTACAGAAGAGCTGAATCCCACTCAGGTTGTGAGCACGCTGCTGCCCCTGTTGCTGGAGAGCAGCACAGAGTGCGTAGCAGAAATCAGCAGCACCTCGTTGGAGCGCATTCTTGGCCCGGCAGAGTCTGACGCCTTCTTAGCCCGCATCTATGAGCGTCTGGTCACTGGATGCTACAATATCATTGCAAATCACTCAGACCCTCACAGGTATACAACAGGAGATAGGATTCATTCATTTCGCTTTTAATATCACAAAAATATTTTGTTGTTGATGAATACAAACAGAAATGGTCTTTGATGTATTTTCAGTGGCCTGGATGAATCGGTTCTTGAGGAATGCCTGCAGTATCTGGAGAAGCAGCTTGAGAGCATCCAGGTTCGAAAAGCGATGGAGGAATTCTTTTCATTCAGGTATTGGTTCCACTGACGCCGTAGGTAGCTATATGTAGCATCTTCTTCTGTAACATGATGCGTTTCTTTTTCAGTGGCGAACTTGTCCAGATTATGATGGCTACAGCCAATGAAAACCTGTCTGCAAAGTTCTGTAACAGGGTCCTGAAATTCTTCACCAAGCTCTTCCAGCTCAGTAAGTTTACTGTCGGAATTTATTTAAAATCACAACCAGGTATCTCAACGCTCAGTTTTGATCAATTGGAAATTAAAATAAGTCTTAATGTCTATATGGGAAGCAAGAACTTACAATATATAATAATTTTATAGGCCTAAATGAAACAAATGGAGGAAAAAATAGAAAATTTTAAGTAATAAGCCAAATAATTTCATAGTAATGTAATTAATATTTTATTCTCTGTAGCTGAGAAGAGTCCAAACCCAAGCCTGCTGTGTTTGTGTGGTTCTCTGGCCCAGCTGGCCTGTGTGGAACCATCTCGCCTGCAGTCCTGGCTGACCCGCATGACGGCGACGCCGCCCAAGGACACGGAGCAGCTGGAAGTGGTGCAGGAAAACCGACAGCTGCTGCAGCTGCTCACCACTCACATTGTGCGTGACAACAGTCAGGTTGGGGAAGGAGTCTGCACCGTCCTCCTCAGCACCCTTATTCCCATGGCAACAGACATGTTGACCAATGGGGATGGAACGGGTTTCCCTGAGCTCATGGCCATCATGGCAACTCTGGCCAGTGCAGGGCAGGGGGCTGGTCACCTGCAGCTTCACCGGGCGGCGATCGATTGGCTGACAAGGTGGTAAGGAGCCACTTTTACTCACTGAAGGGCCCTTCCAAATGTTTCACGAAATGTATTTGTTTGGTGACTGCATATACCTGGAATAGTTCAATGTGTACAAGTATTTGTACATTAATATAACATGTCTATTTTTTGCAGCAAAAAGTATTTGACACAAAAAAATGTGGTGGAGAAAGTTAGCACCAACTTATCTCATGGAAAGGTAATTATTTTTATTTAATTTATTTTTTTTTTTTTAACTTTTTTTAGGTGAATCATCCAAATGTCTAACACATTGCTCTAATTGTTTATATTTATTTCATTTGTTTATAAATAATTGTATTTATGCTCTCAAGCATGTGCTAGCTTTCGTTAATATTGTGCTTATCTTCCGTTCTCAGCATGCCGTAATGCTAGAATGCTCGTGCCACATAATCTCCTACTTGGCTGATGTGATGAACGCCTTGCGGCAAAGCAGCGGTCAGGGCACCTCGGCTCTGCTGGTGGAGGGAGAAGAGAAAGCGATGGAAGTGGACTCAGACTGGGTGGAGGAGCTGGCAGTGGAGGAGGACGATTCCCAGGCAGAAGACTCTGTAAGACGTCACGCTTCAGCTCTGGTTTTATTAAATAATAATAGTAGCGTGACTTTTGTATCTGAATGGTTTTATTTTTATCTTTTTAAAAAAATCATCTTCGAGTGCACAGTATTCTTAAAAAATCAACATGTTTTGTCACTTCTTTAGTTCTGCAGCACGTTATTGCTCTGAGCAAGATTATTTATTTGTACAGTATACAACAAAACAGAAATAAACATGTTGTTGTTGCTTGACAGGATGAAGACTCGCTTTGCAACAAACTCTGCACGTTCACCATAACTCAGAAGGAGTTCATGAACCAGCACTGGTAAAGACAAATTTGCTTCCAGTAGTTTGCTCTTAACTTTGAATCAAAACAACTTGAAATTATAAACCATATATTGTACATTTTCTAAACAATTGTCAAGCCTTTTCTCACACTTCAAACTTTTTGTTTATCAAGATAATGCAAGCTATCAATCTATCGCTCACCAGCCCTTTAGGTTTATCAGAATATGGCTGCCATATTTATGTGACTAGACACTGAAAATACCTTGATGCATAATGTAGCATTAATCATAGCATATATTATGAAATAGCTAAGATTTTTTCATATTTATTATTTTCAGACTAAAGCATAAATGTAGACTAAGGGTCATTAAATACAATAATAGTTTTCAAAAGGTTTCTGCAAAAATGTTATATTGTTCTATGGTTTTCTGCTCTTTATAGACCACCACAAATACAAAAAAGTGTTACTATTTAATATTTGATCAGCTGCCTGATGGGCAACAAAACTGGTTGCATGGTTGCAGCTTTGCCAGCTGTAGTTTTGTATAATCAGCTGTTGGCACAGCTTATGCATCCATCTACTTATTCTCAGAGACAAAAACTTGCATAATAACATAGAATTTTGTAAAAAATAAAAAATACAATAAACAGTTTATTATTCTGATGCTAGTAAGACATTTTATGATTGTTGTTTACAGGGTTTTTATTGAAGAATTAGACCAAAACAAAAGACAGCTTTTAACATGTAGCTCACAAATTTTAGATGACCACCAGCATCAGTTTGGAGCTGGACCAGAGCCAGAGTTTGACCTGGTGGAAACAAGAACTAGCACTAGAGTCAAGCACAAGCACTGGTACCAGTTTAATGGAAACACTTCCTCTGTCATCTCCTTATCAGGACAGTAGTAACCCTGTGACAGAACATCTTATTGTGTTTCAAATCACATCTTGCTCAAACCTCAGCACACGTCAATACCGTTAACCGGCCCATGCCCAGCTGCTGCGCTAATGTACCAGACATTTAACATTCATCTGTTGTTTTTCCTATTGTAGGTACCACTGTCATACCTGTAAGATGGTAGATGGGGTAGGTGTGTGCACAGTGTGCGCCAAGGTCTGTCACAAAGACCATGAGATCTCCTATGCCAAATATGGCTCTTTCTTCTGTGACTGCGGTGCCAAAGAGGATGGCAGCTGCCAGGTGAGACCGAATACCTCAGGTCATCATGGGAAGAGAACAACAGCGGTAACTTTGGTTTGCAAGTCATTCCCCCATTGACTTCCATCCAGTCATTTCATTTGATCAGGATTATAGCTAGTCCACACCCTTGGCCAGAACTAAAATGCTACAATTGCCTGCCCTTATGTTTTAGCATGTAGCGAAAAGGCCAGCTTTCCTAGTTAACCTCTAATGTTGCTTTTGTAAATGTGCATGCGAAGAGAAAGCCATCCAGTACATGTTTCTGTGTTTATTGTTTATTGTGGAGTAGCAAAAACCTGCAGTGGTGTTTGTGAATTGTGTTGTCTGCTTCAATGTCTGTTACTGTTGTCAATAAGAGCTTGGTGCAGTTTCATGTATATAATTATTATTTTACTTTTCTGCTTGTTTGCACAGAGTTTTCTTATGTTTTAGAAGGGTAACAGTACATGCTATTAGTATGCCTAAAGTTAAATTTAGGTTATTAATCTGAGAAAGTTATTAACAGCCTAGTTTTATTGAGCTTTTTAATGCATTTTGGACTAAATTTGTGTCCATCTATCACCATTTCTTCAATGGTTGTTTACTGAATGCTTAAAAGGTTAAGGGAGCTAGTGAAATGAAAACACTTAAATTAACCTAAAGTTGAAATAACTGTGTATGATGTAACACCAAAGTGTGCATTCATTAAAACTGAGCATTCTGCTGATGCTACCTTTTTTTTCTATTATTATTATTATTTTTTTCAATCTGAACTTTATAAGGAGTTTTCACTGGTTTTACTTTTACCTACAGGCTTTGGTGAAGCGCAGCCCCAGCAGTGGCATTAGCTCAACTCTGAAAGAATCTTCAGCTTTCCAGAGTGAGATGCGGATGCCTGAGAGCGCCATCAGACACCAGAATGCCTCTCCATCCGAAAAGGGCAAGGTCACAATCTGTGATGGCAAATCCAGTGATGAAGAAAGACCAAAGAAAAACAGTGTCTGCAAGAGCATCGAGGGCTGCCAGGAAGAGTTGCTAGCACAAGTGGTTAGAGATCTCTTTTCTTTATTTGTTTCACTCCAAGTGTGGTGCTCCTTTATTCCCTCTCGATTTATTTGTGCATTCAATGTACATTATAACACCTGCGGTTTTGGCCCATTTTTTTTTGGGACAGATGGGATCATCCACTGCTGCCGTCATACTTGAAATGCTCATGTTTCTGATGGAAGCCATCCAGACTAACTTCCAGCAAGCCTCCGCTGTTGGAAGCAGCAGCCGGGCCCAGAAAGCCCTGAATGAACTGCACACTCAGGATAAAAATGTTGAGATGACGGACCAGTTAATGGTACGATAACTAAAGGGCTGAATGTGTTTATGAAAACACTTCAATGTCCTGATAGTTGAAATTTATGTAGATACACATAAGGTCGAAAATTTATTTTTTCTTTCTCAGGTACCCACACTTGGCTCTCAGGAAGGAGCTTTTGAAAATGTGAGGATGAATTACAGCGGCGATCAAGGCCAAACAATACGTCAGCTCATCAGTGCGCACGTCCTACGTCGGGTTGCCATGTGCGTCCTCTCCTCACCCCATGGCCGCCGACAGCATCTTGCAGTTAGCCACGAAAAGGGGAAGGTAAGTGGAGCAGTCGTAACCTGGAAACAGCGTCAAACCCAAATGGGTGACTGAATTGTAAAAGTATATTTTCACTGTGTTAAAATTAAAATCTTATCGGGCTTTCTGGAAAACTACAGCTTGGATCAACACTAAATGTTAAAGAAGACAGTTGCCATCAGATTAGCTGGTACAGTTCATTATGGGGCATTAAATACACAAAAGTCTAATAAGAACAGTCAATCTGTATTAAAGCTAATAAGTACTTTTACATATTTATAAGAATGTGTTTCTTAGCTGTGTTTTACAAATGTTGTAAATTAGATATTGTTGCAGATAAACTTTTATTTGATTGCGGAAGGTTTGCTAGTAGCACACCAGATGATCTCTTTTTCTTTTTGTCCTTTATACTCCCGCTTGACAGATAACAGTCCTGCAGTTGTCCACACTTCTGAAACAAGCTGACTCTAGCAAGAGGAAGCTAACTCTGACCCGACTGGCCTCTGCCCCAGTTCCTTTCACCGTCCTCAGTCTCACAGGCAACCCTTGTAATGAAGATTACCTGGCTGTGTGTGGTCTGAAGGTCAGGAAACTAGACTTGTTTTTCCCCACACAAAGTTATCCAAAAAGTTAAGTGTTATGCTTACTTTTCAATTCAGCAATTCACTAAAGTTTTGCTCTTCCAATCTCTCCAGGACTGCCATGTTCTAACATTTAGCAGTACAGGCTCCGTCTCTGACCACCTGGTGTTGCATCCTCAGCTGGCCACTGGCAATTTCATCATTAAAGCCATTTGGCTGCCAGGTTCTCAGACTGAGCTGGCAATCATCACAGCTGACTTTGTCAAGGTATGTCATGGCAAATTTGGTTTGAAAACAATATTTTCCTAATATTGGTATAACTAAGTGAAGTTTTTGCGTCAAGTGGTTTTTGTTTTGTATTTTGTTGGGGGGAAAAAAATTCATACTCCTTTCTATTTGTGAACAGATCTATGACTTGTCGGTGGACGCGCTGAGCCCCATGTACTACTTCCTGCTCCCCAGTTCCAAGATCCGCGATGCGACCTTCCTTTTCAACGAAGAGGGAAAAAGCATCATTGTAATCATGTCCTCAGCAGGTTACATGTACACTCAGATCATGGATGAATCCAGCAGTGCCCAGCATGGGCCTTTCTATGTCACAAATGTCCTGGAAATAACCCATGATGATCTGAAAGTAAGTTGAATTAAAAATTCTACAAAAATATGCAATTAAAAAAAACGTAACTATTTTGCACTCTCAGTATCTTTTAAAAAGAAAAAAAAACTGAATTCATCTTAAGAAGATCTTTTCATTTCATTTTGTCACATTGAAGATTTTTGTGAAGCTGCTAAAAAGTGATTGAGATAAATTCTTGCTTTTTTTGTGACCATAGGACAGCAATGGGCAGGTGGCAGGAGGTGGCGTGTCTGTTTACTACTCCCATGTCCTTCAAATGCTTTTCTTCAGCTACAGCCAGGGCAAATCATTCGCTGCCACCGTAAGCCGCAGCACTATTGAAGTGCAGAGGCTCTTTCCCATCAACATCAAAGGGTAAACGACATTAGATGTCGTTTCTTATTTTCTTGGAACAGGAATAATGCCAGTAAATATCAAAACTAGCTGGAAGAACTGACATACTTGTCGTCCTTTTTTCTTTTAGCTCCAACGGCGGTAGCAGCAAGTTGTCCCCGGCTCTGTGTCAGTGGTCCGAGGTGATGAACCATCCGGGTCTGGTCTGCTGTGTGCAACAGACGACTGGAATCCCGCTGGTGATCATGGTTAAACCCGACACCTTCCTCATCCAGGAGATCAAAACTCTGCCGGCTAAAGCAAAGGTAGGGTTCATTCACTGTCCTGGGCAGCAAAACAAAAATACTTATAGGCAAGTTTGAGAGGAGAAGTCAAGAGGATTCTGAAAATGTCTAGACAGATATGGAATTTCATTTCAGTATTTAGCTTTGGATAAGTATAAAAAAATAAACTATTTTTTAAAAATATGACATATTGACATCAAAATATGCAGAAATTCTGGAAGTAGAAAATAGTAAATACAGGAAGCATGTTTGCTCTTGTAAATAATGCCCAACTGTCCTATTTATAATCTCTTTTGGATATTTCTATTTCGTCTCCTCCCCAGATTCAGGACATGGTTGCGATCAGACACACGGCGAGCAATGAGCAGCAACGCACAACAATGATTCTTCTCTGCGAGGACGGAAGCCTGCGAATCTACATGGCAAACGTTGACAACACGTCCTACTGGCTCCAGCCGTCTCTGCAGCCAACGTGTGGCATCAGCATCATGAAGCCAGTGCGCAAGCGCAAAGCTGCTGCTGCAAGTGAGTTTAAAGGCACTAAACGATTGCTTGAAATCTCACAAAACTCAAAAGTGATTGGACTGCGGTAATGAGACAGAAATGCCACGTTGAGTCCGAAAAACCAGGCCTATTAACACGACTGAAATCTAATGTCAATGCCATCCTTATATTTAAGCCACTCGGACCTCCAGTCAGGTGACGTTCCCAGTGGACTTCTTTGAACACAATCAGCAACTAACAGAGGTGGAGTTCGGGGGAAATGACTTGCTGCAGGTGTACAATGGGCAGCAGATAAAACACCGGCTCAACTCCACCGGGATGTATGTGGCCAACACAAAGGTAAATACTCCTTTTTAATCATAAATCTGTCAGAAAAAGTACTAAATATTATTGTAGTTCTGTCTTGTGTTGATAACCTGCTGTTGCAAAAGTCAGCAACGTGGCGTGCTCATGATTTATGTTACCTGTTTGCTATGTTTTGCAACTATAAAATTCAGAACAGAGTCTTACTTTGCTTTGTCTTTTCTCTCTCTAGCCTGGGGGATTTACTGTGGAAGTGGTGAACAACAACACTTCAATGGTGATGACAGGCATGCGAGTGCAAGTGGGCACTCAGGCCATCGAGAGGGCTCCTTCTTATGTGGAGGTCTTTGGCCGGACCATGCAGATAAATCTGACGCGAGCCCGCTGGTTTGATTTCCCCTTCACCAGAGAGGAGGCCCTGCAGGCTGACAAGAAGCTGTCCATATTCAGTAAGATTCTAGATGTGGGAGATTCACTGAAAATAGTTCACTTATTTGCAGCTTTATACTTAGAGCTGTTTCCAGTAAGTAGTTTTCTCATTCTCATTTTTGTTGTTGTTGTTGTTGTTTCCTAGTTGGAGCCTCGGTGGATCCAGCAGGAGTCACCATGCTCGACTCTGTAAAAATCTACGGTAAAACCAAGGAGCAGTTCGGCTGGCCCGAGGATCCACCAGAAGATTTCTCGGGATCAGTTAATAATGTGTGCAGCCCCAGCCTCAACCAGGGCAGCAGCAGCTCCGACGGCGACATCGCCACGCCAACCACAACCAGTGGCACTGTGCTGGAGAGGTACGGGGCCTTCCAGTTTTACTCTTCTAAATCCCATCAAGTTTAAATCAGTTTGTTTAAAAAAAAAATAAAAAAAACTCTCAACCTTTCTAATTTCATTTGGAATCTAAAAATGATTCTTGCAGCAGCAGTAGGTTTTTCAAGTATAGACAGATTGTTGATCTCTTTGGGGTTTTTTACATTTAAGATTTATTTTAAGAAAAATTGTACAAATCTTTCAGAATAATTTTTATTTTCTTGGTTTCATGTAAATCACGATAAAACATTCATCATGTTGATTTATTTTTTTGACCCGTCTTACTCACTGTCGTGATTAGTGTTTAAGTGAAGTATGATAAAAGTACAAGCTTCTGTTTGGACAAAAGGGTTCTCAATACTGCATGGCACTTGTGATCATCCTTTCTCGCACGCCTCTCTTTTGTTCAGCTGTATCATTAATTACACTTGTTTCTTTCTGTAATCCTCACTCTTGATTTTGTTCTTTTTCTTTTGCTCCCAAAAAATACAATAAAAAGTTCTGAAACTGAGTCCTTATCAACTTTGGACCGGTTAGTAACTGCCCTTTCTCTGCTTGATTGTATGTTGTTTTTATTTTTTAGTTTGTTTGTTTTTTGTTTTGTTTGTGCATGTGTGCCACGTTGTGTGTCCATGCCTGAGACTGCAAACATATCATGCAACATCCTCACGCTTGCAACAAATTTGTCTTTTTCTTTCTCTGAATTTATTCCCGCATTTTGTGTTGTTTGGCATTTAGATTAGGAAAGATTGCTATTGAGTAAAAATACATTTCTTTTAAATAATTGGTTAAAGGAAAAGCAGAAATAATTCTCAATTTTTCTTTCAGATTGGTGGTCAGCTCACTTGAAGCTTTAGAAAACTGCTTTGCAGTAGGTTCATCCAATGAAAAGGTAAAGATGAAAAATGATACATGCATGTATATTTTTAATGTATTGACAAGCTAAAATAAAACTTAGTCTTCTACATTAACTCTTGTTTTTTCAAAGTGGTAAATCAAACTTTTTAATTCTCCAGGAGAAAAACAAGGTTGCTGCTCTGGAGCTGGCCACTTTGCTTCTGTCCATGCCGACTCCAACGGGTGTCCAGCAGCAGACCAAGGGACTTCTGGCTAGTCTGCACACCAGCCGTACTGCTTACCACAACCATAAGGTGGGGAAGAAACGACGATGAAACATGTTTTTATGGAACAGCAGCGACCTGCTGTGTTTTTCCTTAGTCATTTGGAAATATTTTCACATTCTTTTGTCATTTTATTTCATTTGCAAACTGAAAGAAAACTAAATATTTACCAATATGATGATTAACTCTCACTGCGTTGTGTCCCTTGTCTTGCCAGGACCAATCCTTGCTGAGTAACGCTGTGCAGTGTTTGAACAGTTGCAGCCGGGAAGGAAAAGAACTTGACCCAGATGTTTTCCAGAGGCTCGTGATCACTGCACGCTCTATTGCAATCATGAGACCCAACAACTTGGTGCATTTCACAGAAAGCAAGTCATTGCACCATGACTCCGGTAAGAAGCTTTTTTTGATCATCAAAAGCTGCTTCCCAATACTAGGGAACTGTACTTTCCAAGTTGGTTCGAACAAACTTTGA
Source organism: Gambusia affinis (assembly GCF_019740435.1). Taxonomy (NCBI): domain Eukaryota; kingdom Metazoa; phylum Chordata; class Actinopteri; order Cyprinodontiformes; family Poeciliidae; genus Gambusia; species Gambusia affinis. Next base: position 11,200,759 of record NC_057868.1, read on the forward strand.
GGTACCAGCTTAAAAATAAATGGGAGTTTTAAGACCAATTCCTGTTTGAATATGTTTGTAAATTAGACTCAACAGAGGATGGGCAGAAGCACATGGATGGTGAAAGCTGTAACTTCATCGCTCAGCTTATGAGCAACTTCTGGAAACTCCATTCCCAGAAACCAAAGAATGCATTTCTCGCACCTGCTTGCCTCCCTGGTAAGTGTGAACCTAAAAAACGCCACTCTTCAGTTGTATTATGTCTGTTAACTGCACAAGTCACAAGTTATTCATAGGATGTGTTTAATATTTAAGTTGTATTGCTTCATACTTTATGCTTATACCTACTCTGCAAGAACAGATTTTTTTTTTTATTCTTTTACTTGAATTGCCCCCCCACCCCAAACAATGTTCTTCTTGACCTGGAAATTTCATACTTCATAAAAGCTCTACTGTGGTGTTCCTGTTCTAATAGGTCCATTCCAGTGCAGCATTTCATTGTATTTTTTTTTCTTCTGACCAGTCAGAATGTTTCTCTGAAACAACACAAGGAAAAGTGTTTTAGAACAAGCTCCAAGAACAGAATTAAGAGAATTTAACATCCTGAGAACAAAGTTTTCTATTGGTGCAGAGCATCTGTTGGCCTTATTGTGATTTCTGATCTCAGTGTGTGTTGTTTACATCTTCCTTATTCCTTCTAAGGCCTGACACACGTGGAAGCAACAGTTAATGCCTTGATCGACATCATACATGCCTACTGCACATGTGAACTGGATTACATCAATTTAGCTTCCAAAATCTACATGCAGATGTTACTGTGTCCGGTAAGTAGCACTATATGTTGCCATTATGTATCACAAACGATCGGTCATCCTAATGCTGAGACTTCCATTTTATTTAACTCAATGGGCTTATCTTTAATCATGTGGTTGAGACACAAGCTGTTGTATTCGTCGTTTGTAAGAGCAATACAAAGTCATGAAGTAATTTTTCATTCTTTATTTTTGGAAAACTCCCAGGACACTGCTGTGAGCTTTTCCTGTAAGCAGGCTCTGATCAGAGTGCTGCGGCCAAGAAACAAACGCCGCCATGTGACACTTCCATCGCCTCCACGCTCTAACACACCTATTGGTAAGCTAGCCAGAGATAAACACAAAGTCCTTTTGATTTTCCGTAGGTGTTGTAAAATATAACTTCCGCTACAGTTATACCAACGAGTTTTATGAGAATGGTGTAGCTAGTTTTCTAAAGCTTCCTGATTCATACTCGGTCAGGAGACAAGGATGATGACGATGACGATGATCCGGATGACAAAATGCAATCGTCTGTGATGACTGGAGGAGAAGAAGGTCAACAGGAGAGCCAGGAGCAGAACGAAGTGGATCATGGAGACTTTGAGATGGTGGTGAGAATAAACCAGATGAAAAAAAATTATCTGTATCACTTTTCTCTTTTTTTTTTATTTGTTAAAAAAAATAAAAATGATTGTGGTTTAATATAAATAACTTCACCTTAACATGTCTTTTTTATTATTATTATTTTCAACCTAGTTTTCCGTTGCAGACTGATATCCATGCAGTTCTACAGACCCTATATTATCATATATAGTTAAAACCTGTTTATTGTGGAGAAGTAAGACCTTTATTGTGGCTCTCCTCCTAGTCTGAGTCAATGGTCCTGGAATCAGCAGAAAATGTTAACAATGGAAATCCTTCTCCTCTGGAGGCTCTGCTGGCCGGAGCTGAGGGATACCCTCCTATGCTCGACATCCCTCCTGACGCTGACGATGAAACTATGGTAGAGCTTGCCATTGCTCTCAGCCTTCAGCAGGACCAACAAGGTGATTTTCAGTCGATCTTTTAGAAACCTGTTGACATAAGCTCGGCAAAAACAAACTCTTACCAAGTATATTTGGTCTAGTTTCTAGTGCAAATATCTTGTTACACTTGAAATAAGAAAGCTAACATGCAAGTAACCATTTTGGCTATATATATATGTAAAGGAGCTTGTTTTAAGTCAATAATTCTTTAATATAAAGTTCTAGTTTCACTGAGATTATTTCACTCATAACAAGACTTGTTTTTCCATGTTATAAGTGATCTAATTTTCCAATACCTTTTTCAGTATTCAGGAATTATTGACTTAAAGCAAACTCCTATATCTTGCTGAAAAGTTACTTGTAAGCTAGTCAAGTCTTGTTTTCAGAAATTTGCATTTTATATTTGACTCAAAAATATTTGGTAAGATTTAGTTTTTCCAGGGAACATGTTTTTAGGGTAACGTCTTGAAGCTGTTCACAGAAAACACACACATACCACTAAATATAGTTGTTGTCCTGTTATATTGTCATTACACTCTCATTTATTGTTGTGCTTTAGCACCTAAATGTGCTTTTTGGCGTTTTCAGGCAGTAACAGCAGTGCTCTGGGCCTTCAGAGCCTCGGCCTGTCTGGCCAGGCTCCGAGCTCATCCTCACTGGATGCTGGAACCCTTTCAGACACGACGGCATCAGGTAAGAAGACCTCTCCACCAGAACTGGAGAAAAAGCAGAACAAGCTTTTACTCTGTTTTTATTCCTGCATTTTCACAGTTTTAGCACTGTGAATTTATTTTTTGTTGAATATGTAATTTCAAATCTCAACACATTTATAGTTTTCTTTTCATTGTTTTAATTGAATCTCTTGCTTTTCATCTTTTCTTTTACCACTATTTTGTGCCACTCTGACATTGTATCTTCACATCATGTTGCATGTAATAAGTGTAGAAAAGAACATTGGTTGTGTCTTTTGCTTGTTAGTAAACAAGTAAAAACAAAGATCATGTATCCTGGCCAGATGACCGCGGTGTATTTACTGTTACAGCTATTGCTATGATTTCAGCCCCGGCATCAGATGATGAGGGCAGCACAGCTGCTACTGACGGCTCTACGCTGCGGACCTCCCCAGCTGAGCACGGAGGCAGTGTGGGCTCAGAGAGTGGGGGTTCTGCTATCGACTCTGTAGCAGGGGAGCACAGTGGTGGGTTACTTGAATAAATTAGGCCAGTCTAATTTAGTAAGAGCACAATCACGCATGCCTTAAATTAGTTGTAGAAAATCCATTAAAACACATTTTTGCTCAAGTACAGTCGGTACATACAAGACCTGTAAGTTTTTCCATTATTTTTTTTTTGTCCTCTGATCACCTGTCTTATCTTTAATGAACACTTGAATAAGTTACCTCTCCTTCCTCTCCATGTTTCTGTACTACATTTTAAAGTTGAGAAAATGCAATCTGCTAGACCATTTAATCAAGTCCCTTAAAATAAGTAATTCCTTGATTCTTGGAGCTTTTTCCTTGTGGTTTGTTGTGTTTCTAGCTTGCATTGTCATGTTTTTTTCCCCCTCCCCACATGCTTGTGCACAGTGTCCGGACGCAGCAGTGCATACGGAGACACAACAGTGGAGGGCCACCCTGTAGGTCCAGGCAGTGTGAGCTCCAGCACTGGAGCCATTAGCACCACAACAGCACAGCATGAAGGCGAAGGCTCAGAGGGAGAAGCAGAGACTGAGGGAGACATCCACACAAGCAACAGGCTAGTACTGAGAATTTTGGCTTATGTGGGTTTTATGGTGTTGTTTAGGGTTTGGAGTGCGACTGTGTGAAGTAACTTTGAACAAGTAACTTGCCTCTACCAGACAGAAAGTAAGCTTGGTCAGGGGGAGTTTATGATGCATAAAGCAGCAAAATCTCAGAGTAAATTCTCTTTTGTGATTTATTTTTAAATGTTTTTCCTCATTAGGTTGCACATGGTTCGTCTGATGCTACTGGAACGCTTTCTGCAGCATCTTTCTCAGCTCCATAATGTTGGTGGGGTTCAAGCCATCCCATATATGCAAGTTATCCTAATGTTGACGTCGGACCTTGATGGGGAGGATGAAAAGGATAAGGGCGCTTTAGACGACTTGTTGTCGCAGCTCATCGCTGAGCTTGGAATACATAAGAAGGTAACTACACCGAGTCTGACGGGTAATTAGCAAGGAGTATGGTCCCTGTCATTTGGATCCTGCGTGCACACAGAACCTTGAGAAATAAAACCCTGTAGAAAGTTTTAGTTTTTTTTTTTTCCAGGGTAGAGATGGAAACAAAGTAACCTCTCCCTATGATGTATCTGTGTGAACTGGAAAGACAGAGACGATTAGAACAATTGCAAAAGAGTTTGACTTTTTGCATGGCAGCGCTTGTTTTTTGTGCTAAACACTATAGGCTGAAGATGTTATATGACTTAGAGGAACATCATGCTCGGGATGTTGTTTTGAAATTTCATGTAGTTAATGTAGCTATCACCACCTGCTGACACAATAAAAGTATTGCAATATTTTTGGTTGGAATGGTGGATCTCTTCAAAATTATATCTGGTTTTTTTTTTTGTTGTTGTTGTTTTTTTTTTACATAAATGTAAATAGGTTTACTTAATCAGTATCATTCCTCTGCAGGATGTATCCAAAAAGAATGAGAGAAGTACAATCAACGAAGTCCACCTGGTCATTATGAGGCTGCTGAGCGTCTTCATGTCACGAACCAAGTCTGGGTCCAAATCCTCCTCAGAGGTACGATGTCTTTTTGATGCAGCTTCATAGGTATGTTTGAGAATAAATCAGTATCCATTTGAGAAAACTTGAGCAACACCAAGATGAACCTATTTGGGTGAGGACTTGAGTCGCTTCTTTACTTTAATGGCAGAGCAAACCCTTTTTGACTTGGAAAAATTGCCATCAGAGAAGAACATAACTGAATTGTGCCGTGTGATTGAATTGGCGAAAAGTATTGTGTATAATTTTTCCTTTTGTTCCGGTTTTAGTCGTCCTCCCTGATTTCCAATGCAACAGCGACGGCCTTGCTGAGCCTGGGCTCCATTGACTACTGTCTCCATGTGCTCAAGTCGCTCCTGGAGTTCTGGAAAAATCAACAGGGCGAAGAGGAACCCACTTCCACCAGTCAGCTCCTTCGCCCTCACACAGCCTCCTCACCCCCTGATATGAGCCCATTTTTCCTCCGGCAATATGTTAAGGTATCATCATAGCAGCGAACGTTAGCTGTGTTTATCCTGCATCACTTCTTTTGATTGTGGCATTTCAATGAGTTGTGATTTCTGCTACCAGGGACATGCCGCTGACGTGTTTGAAGCCTACTCCCAATTACTGACTGAGATGGTGCTCCGGCTGCCATATCAGATAAAGAAGATTGCTGATACAAACCCTCGGATCCCACCTCCTGTTTTTGACCATTCTTGGTTCTACTATCTGTCAGAAGTGAGCTTTCATAAGATTTTTGGGGATTTTTTTTTTTTCGTTCCAGCTTCACAACAAATAATCCTGATCTCTCTCTTCTGTAATCTCAGTATCTGATGATCCAACAGACACCGTTCGTCAGGAGGCAAGTTAGAAAGTTGTTGCTGTTCATCTGTGGCTCCAAAGAGAAATACCGGCAGCTGCGTGATCTGCACACGCTCGACTCGCATGTCCGCAGCATCAAAAAGCTTCTGGAAGAGCAGGGCATCTTTCTTCGGGCCGGAATAGTCACCGCAACATCTGGCTCAGCTCTACAATATGACACACTCATCAATTTGGTCAGTGTCCTCTTTTCCCAATATGCTATATTCTTTAGGGTTTAACTCAGGTTAGTTAGGTAAGTAATTATTTTTATTTTATTTTTGCAGATGGAGCATCTCAAAGCATGTGCTGAAATTGCTACACAAAGGACGATCAACTGGCAGAAGTTTTGCATGAAGGATGACTGTGAGTTGATTTAAATATTTCCTCAGTGGAAGCAAACATTTTGAAGCCAATGCTTTTAACATCGTTTGTGTCTCTGATCTTTCCCTTCATGCTCTTCGCCGTCCAGCCGTGTTGTACTTTCTGCTCCAGGTCAGCTTCCTGGTGGATGAGGGCGTTTCTCCAGTTCTGCTTCAGCTCCTGTCCTGTGCCCTGTGTGGCAGCAAGGTGCTGGCCGCTTCCTCCTCCTCTTCTGGCTCCTCCTCCTTCTCCGGTAGCGGCTCTGGCAGTTCTGGTCAGGGAGGAGCTTCCCAGTCTTCTCAAGGCAAATCTTCCAGCAAGAAAAGCAAGAAGGAAGACAAGGAAAAAGACAAAGAGAGTAAGATGTAGTGATTTTCAACCTGTGTCCAAATCTCCAGCGCTCCTGGTTTTTTAAGCATATAATCAGCAGAATCTGATGGTTAAATCTCTCCCTCCTGATCACAGGCGATGGCGTCAGCAGCCAGGAAGATCAGCTGTGCATGGCTCTGGTCAGTCAGCTGAATAAGTTTGCAGACAAAGAGACTCTGATCCAGTTCTTGCGCTGCTTCCTCCTCGAATCAAATTCCTCTGCTGTTCGCTGGCAAGCCCACTGCTTGGCGTTGCATATCTACAGGTAGTGTTGAAACTTTTCATTTATATATCGAATACAAAAAGCGTGCAATCTTTGCATTTGGCTTATGTAAATTTTTTCACAGGAACTCCAGTAAATCTCAGCAGGAGCTGCTGCTCGAATTGACTTGGGCCATCTGGCCAGAGCTTCCTGCATATGGTCGCAAAGCTGCCCAGTTTGTTGACCTACTAGGATATTTCTCTCTCAAAACTCCTCAAACGGAGAAAAAGGTTAGGTTTTAAGTACATTTTTAGATATCTGGTGTGTTTGTATTGTCTGAATCTGACAAATGGCAGCATTACAAGACAACAGTTGTGCTATTTCAGTGATTCAAAATTGAAAGTCTATGTTAATCTGCTGTTTCTTTTATATTCAAGCTGAAAGAATATTCCCAGAAAGCTGTGGAAATCCTGAGAGCACAGAACCACATCCTGACAAATCACCCTAACTCCAACATTTATAAGTATGAACATGCAATAAGATTTCTGTACCAACTCAGGCATTTATGCATATCTTTACATCAGAATATGTGTGGTTTTGTCTTGAAGCACTCTCTCTGGTTTGGTGGAGTTTGATGGCTTTTATCTTGAGAGTGACCCCTGCTTGGTGTGCAACAACCCAGAAGTTCCCTTCTCAGTAAGTGAAAAACTCACAGAATAGTTTTTATTCTTCTGAGTCTTAGGAATTATTTCTATCTATTACCCTTATTTATACTCTAAAAAGATGTCTACGAATTATACTTAAGTCGAACTTCTCTAATGCTGATAAGTAAAATTCTACTTGAAAGTTCTTTTAAATGTATTTTTCTTTTGACTCTAGAATATAAAACTATCGTCTATCAAAGTGGACACCCGCTACACCACCACACAGCAGGTTGTGAAGCTAATTGGCAGCCACACCATCAGCAAAGTAACAGTGAAGATCGGTGATCTGAAACGCACCAAAATGGTCCGCACCATCAATCTCTACTACAACAACAGGACTGTCCAGGCTATTGTGGAGCTGAAGAATAAGTATGCTTTTAGGGAACACCCACTACTTCATATTATCATCCTAAGTATCTACTTGGTTGTAATCTTGATCTTTCTTGTTTTCTTTAGGCCGGCACGCTGGCACAAAGCAAAGAAAGTTCAGCTGACTCCTGGACAAACTGAGGTGAAGATCGACCTCCCCTTGCCCATCGTCGCCTCCAACCTGATGATCGAGTTCTCAGATTTTTACGAGAACTACCAAGCCTCCACCGAGACCCTGCAGTGTCCTCGCTGCAGTGCTTCCGTGCCCGCTAACCCTGGAGTGTGCGGCAACTGCGGTGAAAATGTGTACCAGTGCCACAAGTGCAGGTGAGCGCTTTTCTCCTGCGGCAGGAGGATTTACTCCAGGCGCCTCAAGTTGTGATTGTAAGTGTTCATTATTTGTCTTCAGGTCCATAAATTACGATGAAAAAGACCCTTTCCTGTGCAATGCATGTGGTTTCTGCAAATATGCCCGATTTGACTTCATGCTGTATGCTAAACCATGCTGTGCAGTGGATCCCATAGAGAATGAAGAGGACAGGAAAAAGGCAAGAATCTGTTTCAGTAGCTAAAATGTTTATTTCCCCAAATGAATTTTATGTTTTGGCTTTTGTGAAAACCATCTGAACTGTATTTGTGTTTTCAGGCTGTGACCAACATCAACACCCTGCTGGACAAAGCGGACCGAGTCTACCACCAGCTGATGGGCCACAGGCCTCAGTTAGAAAGCTTGCTGTCTAAAGTCAACGAGGCAGCACCAGAGAAACCTCAGGTAAAGCACAAGATACATAATGGATTACAGTGAACCCCTGTTATTCTTCACTATTTAACATTTTTTCATTGTCCAACAACAAATTTTAATATATTCCAGTGGAATTTTAACAGAAAGTGGCACTGGGGTGTGACTGGCTGTTGTTTTGTATAACAAATCAAACTCTGTTAGATTGGATGTCTTTACTTTCAAATCTTGCAACAGATTCTAAATTGGATTTAAGTCTAAACTTCAACTGACCTGTTATAGCAGATAAATGGTTTGTCCTAAACCATTTAGTGATTTTTGTCCTTGTGGAACGTTAATCTCTGCCCCCAGTCTCACCTCGGCAGGTGCCAACAGGTTTTCTTCCAGAAGTCCCCGTATTTAGTTCCATCCATTTTATTATAATCTGTAACAGTTGCAGTTGTAATGTGACAAAACAAGGAAAAGAATGGAACACTTTTGCAGGGCTCCTGTGTGGATAAAAAATAGGAAACAATCTCTAAATATTTTTACTATTTACATTTGCACATGCAGACAACATTGTAATGATGCTGTTATTAAGCGTCTATTTCATGCTTGTACAGTTTGACGTCATCATGTTCTCCACCGTGCAGGACGACCCTGGAGCAGGTGCAGGACTCGGTGCGTCCTCTGCTAACGTGAACCGGTACATTCAGCAGCTGGCTCAGGAGTACAGTGGAGACTGCAAGACGTCGTTCGATGAGCTCTCCAAGATCATACAGGTCAGGAAGAAAAGCTGTTGATGTCCCACTAAAAACAAAATAAATGCTGTCTTTTATTCCTCCACGTAATGGTATCCCTTATGTTTTGCCTACAGAAAGTTCTGGCTTCTCGAAAAGAGCTCCTGGAGTACGACCTGCAGCAGAGAGAGGCCGCCACCAAGTCGTCGCGGAGCAGCAGCAGCCACCAGCCCACCTTCACCGCCAGTCAGTACCGCGCCCTGTCTGTGCTGGGCTGCGGCCACACCTCCTCCACCAAGTGCTACGGCTGTGCCTCGGCTGTCACGGGCCACTGCATTACGCTGCTCCGTGCGCTGGCCACAAACCCGGCTCTCCGGCAGATCCTCGTCCTCCAGGGTCTTATCCGGGAGTTGTTTGAGTACAACCTGCGGCGAGGCACAGCAGCCATGAGGGAGGAAGTGCGTCAGCTGATCTGTCTCCTTACCAGGTGTGTTTCTCCATCTGGCGTATTTCAGTAGAACTGCTAAATAAGTTGTTTTTTTGTTTTTTTTTTGCTAAATCACCATTAAAATAAAATTCTTCTACTTGATTCTCATCCTTTTAAATATCACAAAACACTTGGTTAACTCACTTTCCACATCTTTACATTCTTGCTCCAGAGATCATCCAGAGGCCACTCAGCAGATGAATGACCTCATCATCGCCAAGGTGTCAGCTGCCCTCAAAGGTCACTGGGCCAACCCTGACCTGGTAGGTTGTCCCACACATCTTTGGACATAATCTAGCTGCGAGGTCAAGATGTTGAAATCTGTTAGTGCTTTGCAGATTGATCTTGAACATATACTTTTTGTTCTCATCAGGTTAGTAATTTGCAGTACGAGATGCTTCTGCTAACAGACTCAATTTCTAAAGAGGGAGGATGCTGGGAGCTCCGATTGCGTTGTGGTAAGTCTGAGTTTTCATCCTAAACTATTTTAATTCATTTAAAAGTTCATCCTGATTTATTTTTTTGGTTGTAATTGAAATAAAATATCTCATTGTTTGCTTTGACCTTTATAGTTTTTCATTTTGCCGCAATTTAAAAAGGTCCCCCAGCTTTTTACCTTGAATTTTTTGTAAGATTCATAAGTTTTCCTTACAGAGATGAGATTTCTCCTTCTGGTTTTTATGGTCATTATAACTCTCTATGGTAGATAATTTGTTTACAGATTTTGGTCAGTTAAGCTTCAGTTTGATTTTTTTGTTTTCCTATTATATCTTTTTTCTTTTTTTTTTTTAGCTCTCAGCCTGTTCCTGATGTCTGTTAATATAAAGACACCTGTAGTTGTGGAGAACATCACTCTCATGTGCCTGAGAATCCTGCAAAAGCTGATAAAGCCTCCTGCACCAACCAGCAAGAAGAACAAGGTAAATATTAACTGCTTGCCTTGTTTTCATCTGCTTTGGGTTTTTGATTATAGAGGTAAAAAAAAAAAAATCTGAGTTGGTCGACTTTCACACCTGGAAATAACTGCACTGTTGAGAAGTTATGATCTATAAGACAAGCTCTGCAAGTTTTTTGGAAGGCTTGAAAAAATAGAGATTTTCTGGCGGATTACCGAGCCTCAGAATTTTGTAAAGCTTTTATGGATTTTAGCTGTTTTCTGTAGGATACGTAATAAACTAATTTTGGAATTAAAAAACTCAAATGTAGCATGAGTTTTCATCTGAGTTTATATTGTACTTTGAAGCTGTTTTCATTTCTGTCTGAAACTGACTCTTTGATCTTCTCTTCGTATTTGACATGCATTTCACAGTTTTTATGCTTGTTGCTTCTTTAAAGGATGCTGCTACTGAGTCTCTGACCACAGTCAGGCCCTACAGTAATGAAATTCATGCTCAAGCTCAACTTTGGCTGAAAAAGGATCCCAAAGCATCTTATGATGCCTGGAAAAAGTGCCTCCCTGCAAGATGTAAGTACTTTATCTGGACAAACACTCAGTACATTGGTGATGAGCTAGCTTTTAATGATGAACCTTTTACTCTTTGGTTTGTTCGCATTAACTTAGGCCAGGAAGCTGTGTCGAAGCCACAGGGGAAAGCAGAGTTAAGGAAGCAGTATCTGCAGGAGAAGTATGTATGGAAGTGGAAGCAGTTCATGAGATCCAGGAAAGGTGAAGGCCTGTTCCCTCGTCTCCTCAAACTGAGCCATAACAACTGGCTTCGGCAGGTAATACATTATTCAGGTAGCGAATGTGAGCTAAAATATCTACTGGAGTGAATTCAGTTTACAAAGTGTATTTATTGCGTGTTGCAGGTTCTGTTTACACCAGCCACCCAGGCTGCAAGGCAGGCTGCTTGCACTATCGTGGAAGCTCTTACCACAATCCCCAGCCGCAAGCAGCAGGTCCTGGACCTTCTGACCAGGTAGGAACCAAAACGCAAACCCTGCAACTCTTAACTAACACATCATTTGATATGCAAAGCTCTTTATAGAGAGACAATTTGTAACCTATGCCAAAACCAGTGAAAAATCCATTTCATTTCATGTTCCAATTTATTGAAAAGTGAAGATAATGACTAAAAGAAATTTTATGTACTAACTGAAATATGTAAATGACAAAAAATATAATAAAAATGAGACAGTTAAAACATGTTTCGATATATATGAAAAGTAAAAAAGTTTAAAAAGTTTGGAAAAAAAACATAATTAGAACCTAACATTTCAAAACATAGAAAATAATGTACTTCAAATGAAAATATAAAACATACTAATGTATTAGAATTATAGAATGTGTTAAAATAGTAAAAGTATGACGAAGTAAAAAATAAAAATGTTTTAAAAATACAACTCTGTGTTCAACTAAAGCTATAATGACACAAAGATACTGTTAGCTGGTGTGTTTTTTATTTTCAGACAGATTGTAGTCTTAATTTACATATTAATTCAAACCTTAATCTTACAGAGAAAGATGAGCTGTGAATATGGGCAGTACTCTTGTGTGTTTTTCAGTTACCTGGACGAGCTGAGTGTGGCTGGAGAGTGTGCAGCGGAATATCTGGGTCTGTACCAGAAGCTGATCAAGCCAACACACTGGAAGGTTTACCTGGCCGCCCGAGGCGTTCTGCCCTACGTTGGAAACCTTATCACCAAGGCAATACATTATTCACATAATAGAAAAATGAAAATAACAGTTCAAACCTTTTCAAGAGTTGTTTTTGTTAATTGCTGTGGGGCTACTTGATAATCTGTAACCCAAAACTAAAAAAAGTTGACAAAAATGTGCATTGTAGATTTCAGATTTTTGCAGTTTTGAAAACAAGTTAGTTTATGTTTATACTTGCAAATCCTCTATGAATCTCCAATTTAATGCTCCATTTTTGTCATTTATTTTCTTTAGGAAATAGCTAACCTCCTGGCTCTGGAGGAGGCAACTCTGAGCACAGACTTACAACAAGGCTACGCTCTGAAGAGCCTAACTGGTGGGCTTGCCTTCATCTTGTGTTATAACACACTGTACCGTTTGTTTGCTGCCATAGTAATTTCTGTTTTATTGCACTGTAGGACTCCTGTCCTCTTTTGTGGAGGTGGAGTCCATTAAGCGGCACTTCAAGAGCCGGCTGGTGGGCACCGTGCTGAATGGCTACCTGTGTCTGAGGAAGCTGGTGGTGCAGCGCACCAAGCTGATCGATGAAACTCAGGACATGCTGCTGGAGATGCTGGAGGACATGACGACAGGTCTGCTCAGACTCCACATCAACAGGCCGAAAATTTACCCTCCCCACAAAATGTGTTGCTAAATGTTTTGTTTGTGTTTTAAGCATAAAATCTTTAATCAAATTCTTTTCCTTTATTCAAAAGACTGACCCCAAAACACATATAAAACAGACTCTTTTTTTCTTTTTTTTTTGACGTTCTGAACAATAAAAATGGTTGTCTTGTTCTGCCGATAGGTACAGAATCTGAAACCAAAGCCTTCATGGCAGTTTGCATCGAGACGGCAAAGCGGTACAACCTGGATGATTACAGAACACCTGTGTTCATTTTTGAGAGACTGTGCAGCATAATCTACCCAGTAAGTTCACATTACCATTCGCTTATTAGCATAAATACAACTACCATGGACCCGAGATAAAATCTGGAATGTGATCAGTTTTTTTCAAGCCTGAATAAGTATGGAAACATAGTTGCATATCCAGACTTTAGTCTCTGTAGCATTGTTGTATCAGGCCTTCCGATTGTCCATTTTTCCATTAAGATGTCCATCCATCCTTCAGTCCATTCAGCCGTCCATCTCTCTGTGTATTCATCCTTTTATCCATCCATCCATTCATTCTTCAGTTTCTCACTCAAGTCGGGCCATCAGATTCTCTTTTTTTCCTTCTTTCGTCTGTGGTTTTGCAGATTTTGTTTTTTTAAGCCTCCTTTAGAAATATCTGCAGTAAATTAAACATCAACTTTACATATTCTATTTTTACTTTAAAAATCGACAAAAAAATGCATGAGACCTCTGACAAAACTGATTAAGAGGAATAAAAATGCAATTTTTGACATGAAAAATGTGACAAAATGTACATTTCATGAATATAAGACATACTAGTGGAGTACATTATTAAAGTTGATGTGTTTTGATCCTTTGTTTCCTGTGTAGGAGGAGAACGAGGTGACAGAGTTCTTCGTGACCCTGGAAAAAGATCCTCAGCAGGAAGACTTCCTGCAGGGCCGCATGCCAGGAAACCCTTACAGCAGCAACGAGCCGGGCATCGGCCCTCTGATGAGGGACATCAAGAACAAGATCTGCCAGGACTGCGACCTTGTGGCGCTTCTTGAAGATGACAGTGGCATGGAGGTAAAGTTGTTACTTTTCTTTTTTTTTTTTTATCAAACTCTTCTATTTACCTGAAGGTTTAAAGTAAATTTCTTTTGGCACTCCTCTGGTTTTCACAGCTTCTGGTCAACAACAAAATCATCAGCTTAGATCTTTCAGTGGCAGAGGTCTATAAGAAGGTGTGGTGCCCGACCAATGAGGTGAGACAATCTCCATTTTTCTCAGTTAATTACCAGCATCCACATTTGATTTTATGTGAAGTTCGTGGTCTGAAATATTCCAGTAATATTATTTCATACCTTGACCCTGGGGTTTGTTTCCCCAAAGGGTGAGCCAATGAGAATCATTTATCGAATGAGAGGTCTGCTCGGAGACGCCACTGAGGAGTTCATAGAGTCTCTGGACTCAACCACAGGTTAGATTTTTATTTATTAACATGTCCTTGTTCCCATGCACTCTTGTTTTATAGTTTACCGTATTTTTTGTACAATAAGGCGCACCGGATTGTAAGACGCAGTATCGGTGAGCGGATCTCTTTTCATATACGAGACGCACCGGATTATAAGGCGCATAAAGCGAAACAAAATACGGTAGTCGGATAGGTCAGACTTTATTCAAATCATTAACAATAACTGTCAATATTACACAAAAAAGTACACTCACTTTTTCAATCATTCATCTTCTACGAATCGATCAAATTCCTCGTCTTCGGTGTCGGAATTTAACAGTTGGGCGATAGCGTCATCAAGCAAGCTCTCGTCATCATCCGATTCAGTCTCATTGCTGTTGCTCGGCTGTTCATTGATGATTCTGGCCTTCGTGAAAGCTCGGACCACAGTTGAGAAGTGGTCCGCCACCCCAAAACAAGTCTGTCTAGACGGCATAGACAGCTGACTCCACCAGGTTTCTGATCAGGAGCGATTATGCTTCGACAATCAAGGGGAGTGGCTTCGTCGCTTACCAAAGTCGTAATAAAACATGCGGTACACTGATCATACATAAGGCGCAGCGGAATATAAGGCGCATTTCATTTGCAAATATAGGGATTTTATGTGCGCCTTATAGTTTGTAAAATACAGTAATCCTGAATGCTAGGAAGATTTATTTGCAGCCCTTGGAAATGAATCTTTATGAACAGGTCGAACGTCCACTTTATTGTTCACAAATAAGGGAAACATTTGATTACAGATGAAGAGGAGGACGACGAAGAAGTGTACAAGATGGCAGGAGTCATGGCTCAGTGTGGAGGACTGGAGTGCATGCTCAACCGACTGTCTGGGATCAAAGACTTTAAACAAGGAAGACATCTGCTAACCGTAAGCCAAACCTGTTAGCTTAGCATTTAGTTGAAGCCTTTTAAGGCAGTGATGCATAAGAGTCTGCAAAATGACTAAAATTGATCACAACAGGGGCTGTTTAAATCATTTTTAGTAAAGTTAAACTTGGCAACTCAGTTGTGATATTGAATGTTTTAGCAGCTGAGTTGACCCTTGTGTTTTTGTTTCCACAGGTGTTGCTGAAGTTGTTCAGTTACTGCGTGAAGGTAAAGATCAACCGGCAACAACTGGTCAAACCAGAGATGAACACACTCAACGTCATGCTGGGAACTCTAAACCTGGTATGTCTGTCAACAGATAAGATAATCATTAAATCTTAATAGTTTGGCATTTTTAAAGGCTTTTTGTGAATATTTTTAAAAGGTCTTTTTTTTTTCTAATGTTTTTGTAGGCGTTGGTAGCAGAACAGGAGAGTAAGGACAGCGGTGGAGCCTCCATAGCCGAACAAGTTCTGAGCATTATGGAGATCATTCTTGATGAAGCCAACGCAGAGATTTCAGAAGACAAGGTCAGATATTAAAGTGTCACCTGCCTCCATTTGCTTAACAAAATATTTCTGTTCTTTGAATTAGGATAGTATAAAATTCATAAATCCTTTAATATGCAATAAAGTCGGACTCTTGATGGTGGGTACTGTATATAGCTATGTGAAAAAAATGAGTTGATGATTTGGTAGAAATCAAACTAACTTATAGTTTTCTCTGATTTTAGCAGAACATATTCATTTCCACCTAAAGCATTTTCTGCTGCGTTAAACAACAAAAATATTCCTGGCACAGAGCCTGAACCAACTTGCATAATTAGCTCATATTTATTGGAGTCCAAGTATTTCTCTTCAACTTTAATATTGCGTGAAGAAAAATTATAATGAATATTTGTATCATTAATTAATTATATGATTAACTTTTTTGATTTCCTTTTTCAGGGTAACCTTCTGCTCACAGGTGACAAAGACCAGCTTGTCATGCTGTTAGACCAGATCAACACTCCCTTTGTTCGCTCGAACCCCAGCGTGCTGCAGGGTCTCCTGCGCATCATCCCATTCCTCTCCTTTGGTGAACTAGAGAAGATGAAGATTTTGGTGGAACGCTTCAAACCGTGCTGCAGCTTCGACAAGTGAGTAATGTGCCACTTTCACTGGGAGACATGCAAAAATAATTTAAAACAAACAACATAAACTTCTGTAATATTTCTCTAAGGTATGATGAGGAGCACAGTGCAGAAGACAAAGTGTTTTTGGATTGCTTCTGCAAAATCGCAGCTGGAATCAAGAACAACAGCAACGGCCATCAGCTGAAAGACCTCATTCTCCAGAAAGGAATCACTCAGAGTGCACTGGACTACATGAAGAAACACATCCCAAATGCCAAAAAGTAGGTCTCCTTCTGCTACAAGTATCTGGAGAAGGTCGTTTTTGAAAATTCAGATTTTTAGTATCATCCTAAATCTTCAAAACAAAATTTTCATTGCTTTCATCAGTCTGGATGCAGATATCTGGAAGAAGTTCCTCTCTAGACCAGCGCTACCCTTCATCCTCCGACTGCTTCGTGGTCTGGCTGTGCAGCATCCACCCACACAGGTACACAAGACCAAATAAATCTCCAGTAATTCACTGACAAATAATACTTTTCCTTCCTTCCTTCAAATTTAAATAAATGTCTTTTTTTTTTTTTTTTTTATGTCCAGGTGTTGATAGGAACAGATTCAATAACCAACTTGCACAAGCTGGAGCAGGTATCCAGTGACGAAGGCATTGGGACCTTGGCGGAGAACCTTCTGGAGGCTCTGCGGGAACACCGCGACGTCAACCTGAAGATTGAAGCGGCCCGCAGGGAAACCCGAGCCGAGAAGAAGCGAATGGCCATGGCCATGAGGCAGAAGGCTCTGGGAACACTGGGCATGACGGTAGGCTCAGATATTGGTTCTCTTTATGTTTTGTGAATAGTGTCGTTTTGTTAAACCTCATTGTGTTTGCCGTTCAGACCAACGAGAAGGGGCAGGTTGTCACAAAGACTTCACTTCTGAAGCAAATGGAGGAGCTGATTGAGGAGCCAGGTTTGACCTGCTGTATCTGCAGAGAGGGTTACAAGTTCCAGGTAACGTAACGCATCCAGCAGCTCCTAAACGCAGCACAGTAAAACATAAAATGATGTGAGCAAACAAACTTTCACATACTAGTTGCTCTGCTAAGAACTACACATTGGGTTTAAAAAGATTTCTGGCAAGATCTGTTGAGTGCTGCATCTTAATAGGTGGGATGCTGGAAGGTTGCAAGACTTAAAGCTTTGGGGAAAGTTCACTGGATCTGTTGGTGTGCAGGCTGGATAAAGACCTGAAATAATCCTCTTGGTTTATTAAAATACATGCAAGCAGGTTTTTCCCCAGAGGCTGGATGCTTCAGCAGCGTTTTTATGACAGCCAAGCATGTTCCATTGTGTAAGGTCATTATTGCGATATTATGTGCGCTGCCTTACAAAAGTATTTAGACCTGCTGAACCTTGTCACATTTTATCACATTACCCACCTAAATGTATTTTATTGGACCTTTATGCAATAGACAAACACCAAGTAGAGAAAAAGTGAAACATGAATGTTATGCTGTGAGAATATTTTACTCACAGGGGAACTTAAGAGTTTGGAGTTGGACTTTCCAAAAAGGAACAGGCCATATTTTCACTCTCTAGATGTGGGAAAACTAGTAACGACATACAAATGATGACTCTACAAAGCAGAAAAAGTTCATCGGATGAAAACATGATGCAAAGCACAATTTGGCAACTTTCTGCTCTTGGCTAGATGATCTGTTTGGCTCCTCTGAGCAGCTGGCATAACAGTTTTCACTAAGATTTTCTCTTTTTCTTTCTCACTAGCCAACCAAAGTTTTGGGTATTTACACTTTCACAAAGCGTGTGGCCTTGGAGGAATTTGAAAACAAACCTCGCAAGCAGCAGGGCTACAGCACCGTGTCCCACTTTAACATAGTCCACTACGACTGCCACCTGGCCGCCGTCAGGTAACCTCCTCCTCTGCTCTCATGCCTCATCCGTTCTGATTTACTCCGACGCAAACGCCTAATGCTGCTCCTCCAATCAGGCTGGCTCGTGGGAGGGAAGAGTGGGACAGCGCTGCTCTCCAGAATGCCAACACCAAGTGCAACGGACTGCTGCCTGTCTGGGGGCCTCATGTGCCAGAATCGGCCTTCGCCACATGCTTAGCAAGGTAATATCCGACTCGGTCTGACATTGAGGGATTAGATGTTTTCTCGTTGAATCACAGCTTGATTGTTCTGGACCGACCGTGTCTACCACGTAGGCACAACACATATCTTCAGGAGTGCACGGGTCAGCGGGAGCCGACGTACCAACTCAACATCCACGACACCAAACTGCTGTTCCTGCGCTTCGCCACCGAACAGTCGTTCAGCGTGGACACAGGAGGCGGTGGCCGCGAGAGCAACATCCACCTCATCCCCTACATCATCCACACAGTGCTTTACGTTCTCAACACGTACGTTTTACATCTCCCAACTAGACATCGCCTCGGTGTTTCTGCTGCCAGCTTCATGCTGGAAACAGTGAGTCTCATTTTAAGCATCCCCTAAAATCTGTCTGTCCAGTACAAGGGCTACGTCCCGAGAAGAGAAGAATCTGCAGAGTTTCCAGGAGCAGCCGAGCGACAAATGGGTGGAGAGCTCTTACGAGGTCGAAGGACCTCATTATTTCACCATCCTGGCCATGCACATATTGTCCCCTGAACAGTGGAGGAGCTCACGGGTTTATTTCCTTCGAAGACTACTGGTCGCCGCACATGCACGCAAGGTTTCTGCTGTCTCCACAAACAAGTACGACACTCTCCCCTGTATTGGTCCAGTTTTTTTTTGGTTTGTTTTTTATGATGTGGTCTTGCATACGTTTGACAGTGAGGCAGTCTTGCGTTTAGTTTCACTTCACAATGTTTATGCATTCCATCATGTATCTAAAATGAAGGTCTTCAACTCATTTAAATAAAAACTATGGTTGGCCTTAAAATAATCACAGGCCTTAAATTTTCTTTTGATAGGACCATGTAACCATATATTCTATGTATATTTTTCTCTCGTGAGATTTTTGGTTCAGACTACCGGTAAGTCATTACGAACATACATTGACAAATATTAAGTAAAATATATTGATCCTAACATACCCTTGTTAGCTAACTAGTTGGCTTTTTTGCATCGATCCTGTAGTGAAATGCAAATTCATTTACCCATGATGAAGGCTGGATGAAGTTCTTACATTTAGGTGCAGATGCAGGTCTTAAATGTTAAGTTGTAAGTAGCATATTGCATGTGAGGTAATGGGAGGTGGGTGAGAACTGTAGTTTTTCATGCTGTTGTAAAAGGAGCGCTGGAGCGCATATTGTTAGTTATGGCGACCGTTAAAGTGTGGATGCTAACATTAGTAATGTGATTATTGAGTCAACTTTAAAAAGGTTTAGATTTGAGTTGGTGATAACTGCAGAAACTGCATTATGCTACTTATGTTACAATCCAGCCCTACTTCTAACATTGATTCATTATCTTGACGAAAAAGAACATTTATATATCATACAGTTTTTCACGCTTGTCTTAATCCTCTTCTTTGTTTTTTTTTTAATTTCCAGAGTCACAGATAAAACACCAAAGGAATATGCAGTGTACCGCTCTCCTCTTCTCTTCTGGGGCTTGGTGGATCTCGTCTACGACATGTTTAGGGTAAATGTCCACTATTTTAAAATCTTCTGAAAACAATCATCTCCTGAAGCATTGTTCTCTTCACTTTGTCTTATTTTCTTCAGTAAAAGCTCTTAAACATTGATGAAATGGCGTTAAGATCGGCTTTGTAAAACTTTGTTGTATTTTGATTTGTGTATCATACATTGCATTTCCCCCCCCAAATAAAAAAAAAAGAAGTACAAAGCGTAAAAGAAAGCACGATAATCTTCTTGCAAACATATCTGGCAGTATTCAAGAAGACTTCTTTTCTATCTATGATATGTTTCCTCATAAAATGACCACAAATATTTTTTGTGCTCTTATGCTGATAACAGAAAGTACCTACCAGCAACACGGAGGGGGGCTGGTCCTTCTCGCTGGCAGAATATGTCCGTCACAACGACATGCCCATCTACGAGGCCTCTGAGCGGGTGCTTAGGGCCTTCCAGGATGAGCTCATGCCCGCTGAATCCATGTCTGAGTTTTTCGATGTTGTAGGTCAGTGGAAACGCATTCCTGATTGATTTTAGAACTACAAAACTATTTGGACCAAGTAGTTTTTTTCCCCCCACCGAGCCTTTCAAATTTGCAAACGTTTGTGTCTCTTCCAGGTCTCCTCTCTGAAATCCCAGAGCCAGACCTCTTCCTGCAGGATCTGTTGAACTCATTGCCCTGAACCAACCACATCCCCTCTAACACCCGACAAATATAATCGATACAGCTACCAACTTGAAGAAGAAGAAAAAAAAAGAAGAAAAAACTAAAAGAGGTCTACACTCTGAGACACAAAGAACACATGCAGTTGGCCTACACCATGCTTCCTACTTAACTCCCACACCCATATGACATCTCAGAATAAAATAAGCAAAACCTGTGTGTAGTCTACAAAAACCGATTAAACACCTCTAACACCAAGACGCCGCTGTTAAAATGGGAATCACGCGCTAAAACAGAATTTACTCTCTGCCGGACTGATTGAAACTGCTGAAGTCTTCATTTAAAGTCATGATCCTGTGTTTTTGTTTTCTTTTCTTTCTCTTTTTTTTTTTAGCAAGCTTGACTAAAAAAATTACCTTTTTAGAAATTTTGTGAATTTTCTGGTGTGCTCACCTTGTCAGAAAGCTGAACGTTTTCCTGTGTCTTTTTTTCTTTCTTTCTTTTTTTTTTTTCCCGAGTAAGTCAGCAGCATGTTCACATTCAGACGTTGATACTTTTGGCTGACAGTAAGAGCTTGTGAATTCTGTTTTGGGGCGATTCGGCTTTTGGCTTTGGAGCCCTTCCCCCGTATCCCAACCTTACAGTGCGATGTTAGAAGAACCAAAATACTTTTTGGATTTGACCCGGCTCATATTACGAGTGGCATTTGATTTTATCTTTTCCGGGGGTTTTTTTGTTTTTGCTTTGAGTTGGTTTGTGGTCGGGGGTTTTTAAATCGACAGAGTGCTTTCATAGTCTCACGGTTGCAGTGCCTGTCATTTTCCCTCTGCTGTTAAGTCTACGAGTAGATGTGGATTCTAACTGGAAATTTGAGTGACAGTCGGGAGAATAAAAATGTCTTAGGTTTGTTTTATCAACATCAGAAGCGAAACGGGATTTAAAAAAAATAAAAATAAACAAAAAGTTTTGATTTAATTTCTTCCATACACTTTCTGCCTTTTGAAGTAAGTCCTTGAAAGATTCCATCTGTTGCAATGAGATACCAGAAATGTCTAAAATGACAATAAAACAAGACTTTCATTACATGCTTTAAACACTTTCTTCTTATGATTTTGTTCGGTTTTGTTTCCTTCATTTCTAAGGCCATGCTCCACTCTCCAATTTAGACTTTGAAATTAACCGACTACACTCTCTCGACGATAACCGAAATTTATGTGCAGTAAAACTCAGCATCTCATTCACTTTCAGATGACAGAAAACTCTGTCGTTGTTCTTCAGAACTAAATGCATGGTGTACACTTTCCCCAGTTCATCATTGATTTGCTTTTCCCAATGCTACAATGTTTAAACTGTTGCTGAATGTCTGCTTTTTTTGAATTTAGCGTATAATTAATAAAGCTGTAATACTTTCAGTCTGATTCAAGGGTAACCTCTTCTGTTTTGGCTGCTGTTTGCACATTTAGAAAGAAGTCCTTTCATAACTGAGCTATGTCATCACATATAATGCGCTCCACAAATATTCATGGGCCTTAAACCTTTTCACTTTTTGTCAGAAGACACATAATACCTCTGGAGGATCTCCAGGGATCCACTGCTCATGTGGGGGGAAACTGCTGATAGGACAAGTGTTGGTAATGAACTCAATGGTTTAAGGAAGAGCAACCAGAAGAAAATCATTGTTTAAGGTCAGCAGTGTTTTATTTGGAAGAAGGTAGGAGACGCTCTAGTCAGATGAGTCCAAAATAAACAACACAAAATGTGTTGTCAAACACTAACTTGTCATAGCGGCCCAGTCAAAGTCCAGCCTCTAATGAATGGGAGAATCTGTGCAGCCAAACTTGAGATCCACTGACCCTATTCATCTTGCATTGACTCAGGATGGACTGAGTTCATTTTCCACACATTTATCAGACTTGTAAAGGAATTAAATGTGGCATGAAACAGACTTTTCTTTCTCTCTCCCTCAAATTGCAAATTAAACACATTAAAGTTTGCAGTCGGGACAATAAGTAGAAACATTCCAGGAGAAATGAATATTTATTTAGGCTCTGGGTGTTTAATTCTGCACTCCTGGTAGCTTATTGCTGTAGAAAAACCATTTGAAGTAAATGTATTCTACATTTACTTATAACTCCTAAACATAATCTGAAATAATTTACGGATTTGGACAAACCATCATTACATTCAGTAACATTGATGGGATCACATTTATTTAAATCTATACATCTTACGTATTTATTTGTATCTATTTGTACCACCATAAAAAAACGTCCAGTTAGTGAAAGTCTGCATATGTCTGACAATCAAATTGTTGCAAATAATCACAACTGAGAAGTAGATTTCTCTGTAGGTAGTCAACAGCTGGGAAAACCACTTTTCCACTCATTTTAATTCACTTTAGTTTCTTCGTAATGCGCCATTTCAAAGCTAACGTAACCTCAAGACTGCAAACTATAATCCCAACGTCACTTCTCTGGCGAGGTCTATTTCTACCTCTAGAGGGCGACACACTACAACATGCATGATGAAGTCAAATATGACATCTGGAAGGAACTCACTTAGACAAAATAAAAATGTGAATCTTAACCTTACCTTCAGAATTAGCTGCTCCAGATAATCTAAAACAGATTAAAGCTAACGCTCCATAACGAGTACAAAGACAGAACTGCACATAAATGCTCATTTTGCATCTTTTTTGGGGTTTTGGCAAAACTTGTCTCATACCCAATAAACGATGTCTTGAAACATTCTGTAAAATAAAACAGACACTTTTAATAAAAGGAATATGGCTTTCAGTTTAAACCAAACTATCTTAATGGTGCGGTCCACATTAAAGGAAGCTTAAGGCAAAGAACGCACATCATTGATCCACTAAAGTTTTGTTTTTTGTTTTTTTTTTACAATTTACACCTAATAAGGTGAATAAACCTAAATGAAAAGAATATGTTTAAAAAATAGTTTTTTTCCCCTGAGTGAAACATCTTCAAGACGCTCCAAATAAAATAAACATTTTTTTTTTTTTTTTTTTGCATAATCCATCAATTTGTCCATTCTTGACAGGCAGTGCAGCGGCATCGCGTCCTCAGCAGGGGAAGAAGGGAGCAGCCTCGTGACTTCCCTGGAGGCTCTGGTGAAGCCGTTCTGGAAAATGAAGAGCGTTTCAGTGGAGCCCGTCCCAGGCGTCCCGACTGCTCATCCCCGCACAGAGCTGGCTCTCCAGAGCAGAGCTGAGCTGCTTTGTTTGTGCACTTCCTTTCCAAAAAGCTCATCTTACACAGGCTGAAAAGAAATGGGATTACATGTTAGACATTTGGGTTTTATTTTTAAAATTCATCACAGGAATGGGTTGGAGTATCAATAGTGGACTTCCAAAGTATGCTATTGCTTTGGGTTTCTTATAGATTCCTCCCCATTTTTAAATCAAATCTCCACTTTAATACAGTCTAAAATACTTTCTAGTTCTAAATCAACATCAGCTCAAGCTAAACGTCCAGGAAATGAACTTACGCCGTGCGCTGATCCCTCATGACGGTCGCTCAGTCAGATGTTAGCTCAGGGCCTCCAAGGGGTTTTCAAGGTTATGATTTTGACCACCAGGGTTTTCCTCCTTTAAATACTTCTTCACGCCAACTTTCCCACTCATTTAATGCCATGCTGGTTCTCACCGCGTTTGACCAATCACAAAAGCAACGCAGTGACAATAGAAAGTGAATAAATTAGTTGGAACGATGATAAACAAAGGCCCCAATCTGAAGAAACAGCTGGGAGGGGCCCTTCAGAAACCTCTTGCGGCTCCCGTGATGCTTTATTATGGGAGGATGTTTAGTGGGAATGTGGAGGACAAACCGTTTCCTCATGTATTTTGTTTTACAAGTGTCTATCTAGTGAAGAACGACATGCTAAGTATTTAAAATTGTATCTTCTTGGTGTTTGGTTTAACTAATGTATGCGTTTAAAGAAATACGGCCAGTTATCTACATTGATTCCATTAGTTGGTTATTTGACCTCTAGCAAAGCAATTACTTGCAAATCAGAAAAACTGCCAATTTTTCCTTCATTTATTTCTAAAAACCATCTTGATGAAGCGAATTAGAAGGCTTCTCAGCTCACACACATACTTGATCTTCTCATTTAACTTCTCGTCTCTATTTCAGCCTCTCCAGTTCTCACGGTGAGCACCCCTCATGCTTGATTGACCGACAAAAGCACTCGACCCATCCAGATGGTGTGCCTGGGAGCCCTGTTGACAACCTTGCCTTCCTTCGTGTGCGTGTGTGTGTTTGTGTGTGTGTGTGTGGTTTAAAGGGTGGTTTGGTCACTCGGTCTTTGTTCAACGGGGCACACTTCCTTTGTGCAGCCTGCCTTGGAGTCATTAACGCTGAAGTGTGGGAAGCCTGGGACCACAGCAGCTCCCACGTTCCACACAGGCAGGAAGGGAGCGTGTGACCGAGACGTGGCCAGCGGCTGGCTGATCAACCTGTGCGCGTGTGTGTGTGCGTGTGTGTGTGCGTGTGTGTGCAGAGAGCGGGAAAGCCAACAACTGAAGCATTCTTCTGACACTTCACTTTCTTCAGATAGTCTGAAATACTGGTCATGTGAAACACTTTAAGTTTTTGACACAAATGTTTAACTTGCTCCCCTTTTTTTCAAACATGAAAAGTAAAGGACTGAAGAGAAACGGTACAAAAGGAAGAGTCAACTCCAGTAAGTATAGGAGAAAAGCTGAGAGTGACCTATAAAAGTCACAGTATATCAAAGTCTGATTCCAACATCAGTTTCTAAAAAAAACAAAACAACTTGAAGCTGCTTAATTGGAGACACAGTCGGATCACTGTCAGCAAAGACTTTTCACTGTTGTGTCAGTGTTGTTGTGTAAGCAACAACAGCCTTTCTGTTTGTGTTTATAAAATTCCCACCTTGCTGCAAGAAAAATTCCCCTAACGTGACAATAATAACATCATATCCTGAAATATGTGCTGCTACATAACTCATAAGCCCTTGAGTTTTAATGGATTTACCACAAATATATTTGTCTGATGGTGTAATTATCTTTTTTCTGAAAGGCTTTGTGAGATGCTCTGTTAGTGTTTGATCTCCAACCTTGTACTGATTATTATATCATGACTTTAACTGAGGTGAGAGAGGTCTGCTTCACATATCAAACCTTGTCCTGTCTATCAAAGCTGGGTCAAGCCGCAGGCCTAAACTTAAAAACAAAAAATCTGAGATTTTTGTCATCTATTGTTAAAGAACTTGTTCTTTTTTTATTTTTTATTTTTGCAAAGATTGGGAAAAACTTCAGTCTCTACATGTACGGATGAAACAAACCCCAAACCCGGAACCGCAGCAGTGGAATATTTTTACTGCACACCACTCTAAAAATTTCTATTTGTATTTTATTTGTATTTAATTGTTTTTCAACCATGACAAATGAAAGGTGTACCAACATATTTGATGTGTATGACTTACTAACTGTTGACTGTCTGGTGTTTTCTTTATAACTTTGCAATTTTGTTTATTTATTATGTAAAACGCCAATTGCTGCTGAAATGTGTCATACAGATAAACTTGATTGATTGTAAAGATGAACTGAGAACCACTGTATTATTTGGATCATGTTGTGTGGGTCTGAAAATTTGGGCTTCTAAGGTGACAATGTGAAAAAAGTTCAAAGGATGTGAATGTTGTGAAAAATACATGAAACCATAGAATTAACATTTGTAGATGTCCTTTTCTCCTAACACTGAAACTTCCTTTATTGTGATCTTAATTATGAAAATACACCAGTATTTGAACAAAGAGCACCAATAATGGTTGAACCCACAGGCGTAACTTCCTAAAGTGTCCCCACCAACCTTGGGCCGAGTCTTCCTGGACATAAAATTATCACGTTTATACAAAACTTTTACCGCCATAATTTTAGTTGACATGTTTTTTTTTTTTTTTTGTTTTTTGTATTATTTATCTTTTTGTTATTTCGACTCTTATTTTGAAAGGTTAAAGTAGTAGTGGAATCCAACATGTTGCTAGGGAACCAGAGAAAGAAGACGCTATATGAAAGCATAGCTTTAACAAGTGTCTGTAAAGGATAATTTAAGTTTAAGAATTTATTTATAACCTCATTTCTACCTCTAAAAGGAAGGGTCAGCCAGCGAGGTATGTTTATATGTATTTATATAATTTTATGTTGTTATTGTCGTCATTGACACCGTCTCACTTAAATTTATGTTGTATTTTAGTTCGACGGTGGTGTGTCAGTGGAACAAAGTGAGATTGTAACAAGGCAACTTTAAAGATTGACATTAAAGCTGACTTCACACCGGCAGTACAACGAACTCTTTATTGCCGTTAAGAAGAAGAGGTGGAAGTGACACAAAACTATCACGTTTTAACAAGATATGTATCATGTTATAAAGCGATAGCGCTCGAATTTTTTGCCCATTTCCGCCTCCTACTCTTATTTGTCGATAAAACTCACGTGATATGGCGTTCGAGCTTCAGACTGTCACGTGACACGCTCTGGGATTCAACTTGCTGACGTCAGCCTTCAGTTGTACTAGCCTTGCATAATACCGCTAGGTTCATTTCGTGAGTAGAGTGACTAAACATAATAATATATATATAAACATAATAATAGAGTGGTACCGTTAGGTGGTGCAACATGTCACTCACGTGACACTCACTATGCTAGGTAACATGTCACTCACGTGACACTCACGTATGCTAGGTACCACCTAGCGGTACCTAACATAGTGCCGCTAGTGGCGCAGCATGTCACGTGAGTTTCATCTGCAGATACATGGTTCTAGATTCAGCCTGTCACGTGACACGCTCTGGATTCACCTTGCTGACGTCACTGCTTCAGTTGCAGTGACGGCAACTTTGCCAGCACTGGATAGTGCACTTTAACTTTAATAGGTAAAAGTTTAATCGGTTTATACTTTAACCGATTAACTTTAATCAGCAACTATGCCAGTTACTTTTTAAAAGTAACTTTAATTGGATTAATGATTGCTCCTTGGAAAAGTAACTTGGTTGGATTAAAAGTAACTTTTTTAGTTACTTTCTATCTAAGTTACTTTTCCAAGCCTTTCACACACACACTCACACCTAGAGAGAATTTAGAGAAACCAATTAACCTGACAGTCATGTTTTTGGACTGTGGGAGGAAGCCGGAGCACCCGGAGAGAACCCACGCATGCACAGGAAGAACATGCAAACTCCATGCAGACTTCTTGCTGCAAGGCAACAGCTCTACCAACTGCGCCACTGTGCAGCCCTTCTAGAACATTTTCATACAATTTAAGATTTACATTAATATTTTTTTCCTATTAGTAAATGTAAGGAACTTAGATTTAGATACTGAAATTCAAAATCCCCCTTCTAAAGCCCAGGCTTCTACACTATGTATCACTTCTTGTATTTTCTTATTTACAAATTATACGTTTTTTTCCCCCTTTCCAAATAAGGCTGTCATCTGCAAATAATGTCACTCCAAAACATTTATCTATGTTTTGGACAGTCAGGAAACAGTCATTCCTTTACTTCTAGGAATGACTGTTTTTGCTGATTTAGGAATACAGAAAACGCAGGGCCGTAATGAAAAACCTGGACGCTGGAACGGGGTGTGTTTGTGAGAGGTGGGGGGGTCAAACTCAGACAGTATTTCCAGACAATACTGGAACACACACAAACACACCCAAATTGCTTACTTTCAGCTGTAGCTTGTTGGTCCTTGTTATTGCCTTATTTGCTTTGGTGCAGCATAGAAATCCTGAGAAGCAGTAGTTCTGATGGTTTGAAACTGGAACCTTCGTGAATCCAGACTTCGTGAATCTCGGTTACCTCTCAGCAATCGAGAGGTCCAGCAGCCCTCTCAGCAATCGAGAGGTCCAGCAGCCCTCTCAGCAATCGAGAGGTCCAGCAGCCCTCTCAGCAATCGAGAGGTCCAGCAGCCCTCTCAGCAATCGAGAGGTCCAGCAACCCTCTCAGCAATCGAGAGGTCCAGCAACCCTCTCAGCAATCGAGAGGTCCAGCAACCCTCTCAGCAATCGAGAGGTCCAGCAGCCCTCTCAGCAATCGAGAGGTCCAGCAGCCCTCTCAGCAATCGAGAGGTCCAGCAGCCCTCTCAGCAATCGAGAGGTCCAGCAGCCCTCTCAGCAATCGAGAGGTCCAGCAACCCTCTCAGCAATCAAGAGGGCTACGCACTGGACCACATCCCAAATGTGGCCTTCTGAGCTTCTACTGCCTTGCCAGATAAGGCATCTAAAACCATACAGCTGGTGTTTTGGACACTTGTCTTGTGAATATAAAAATAAAACTTCTGGGTAATGCTGACATGAAAAAAATAAATTAATTAAGAGTTTCCTCTTTTCCAAGTCGGCATGAACAGAAATGGGAAACTGCGTGTAAACAAGCTGGAATGTAGAAGTTCATGCTTCTTCCAGCAGCCCTCTCAGTAATCTCGAGTCTGGATTCACCATCAGTCTAAATCGCCAAACCTTAATTCATCAATGGGAGTTTGTGTTGAAACTGACCTTTCTTCAGTTGGTAAATATAGGTGTTTAATTAGGTCAAGGCCATTCAGTGGCACTCCCATGGAAAATCTTCTAGTTTTCTCCACCAGCCCCATCTTGTTCTCATCTTCAAGAATCTTGGCAAATATTCCAGTTTTCTGCAGTGTCCAGTTACTCTGCAGGGTTCCTAGGAAATAGCTGCGATTCAGTTTTGGTTCATTGAGATCTCTGAGTCCGAATCCTCTCGCAATCGCGCTTATAGCTGCGGATATAAAATTCATTCTGTCACTGGTTTTATTTCTAATCAAGAAAGTCCTTAAATTTCCACTGGTATGCCACAAACTCTCACTTAGTGAATGAAGTAGCACTAAAAATAATCTTCGGTATATAACCGCCTCTGTGACGCCATAGGACGGTTTGCTTCTCTATGCACGTCACTGAATATGTTGCGTAGGTCCAAGGGAGCGTCAGAGATGAAGAGACACCATGGCTTAGTTTGTTAGTGGTGAAAAAAAACACCTTTAAATTCAACTTATCACTCGCCAGATAACGTTTAAGCGCTTCCACTTTCAAAAAAATCCGCATTCTCTAATCAGCAACAGCCGCCCCAGGGTCCTCGGCCTCACTCTGATGTTTCCCGGACCCGGACCGCCCGTCCTCCCCCGGACCATGCAGGCGGCTTCGAGTCGCTCTTTTCTTTTTCAGTAAACGGGTAGAATACTTTGTAGATGTGCTACTGCCATCGTGTGGATGTGTCATGTCATGCATAACATGAAACATCTTCAATTCACTTGATTTACGACCTTGCTTTTTTATAAATAATCTCTCAACTTGATACCTTACAAGCATTATCTAATAAATAATAATAATCTTTTTTCACCCACATGTTTGCTGTGTTCCACACATACAGTATGTAGTAAATGGTACAAACAATTTTTGAGCATTCTTTATAAAACTTCCATTATTTTCCAGATTTTTTTCTGGAAAATCTCCTGTATAAAACAAGAACTGCCCTCACAGTAGTTCTCTAGAAATCATGAAACAACAAAAGGCTGATATTGACTTGATGTTCAGAGGACAGGGCTATTTCACAGCTTTATTGGCATATGGACTAAAACAAATCTACTCCACCTCTAAACCTCTAACACTTAAACTGGAATAATCCACACACTAAACATAGATTTATTAAAACAATTTGTGAACACTGATACCTTTATTCCATTTTATTTCTATTCTGTTTTTTTTTCCCAATTCAACCCGTGTCTAAATTTATCTAGAGGCCAAAAACAGAGAAATATCCCTTGTTTATGAACTAGATAGTTCTGAGCTTGTCAAAACCAAAATATTGAATAAAATTTTAAAATCTAATTGTTTTATGGCATTTCATGTAAATGTAAATCTAAAATTTTTGTAACCTGTCACTAGGTTTATAATTTGAAAAGGGTAGATGGGAAAAAAAAACAAAGTCAAGAAAACACCAGTCTTGGTTGGATATTTTTCCCACTTGTAAAGATCTGGATAAAAGTAAATTCCATACTTTTCCATATTGCTAAGATCCCCTTACAAGCATTTTATTTGGATACTTTTCTAATATTTCCATGTGGTTAGTGACGAGGCAAAAGAAAAGCAGCTAATCATTTCAGAATAAAACCAGTCTCTGGAAAGCAGAGGCGTAGACATCACTGTCAGTTTATTTGGACAACAGGACAGACACAGGTATTGGAATATGTCAAGTTTCACTGATGTAATGAGACAGCTGGTTATCGCAGATTTTTCAGTTTTTAGTAGAAAGGAAAGAAAAAAAATCATAGGCATTTTGATCAGAGAGGACACTTATTGAGCAAAACTACACATTCGCAAATTAAATGAGTCAAGGGGTCGGATTTACAACCGTTCAAACACATAGGAGAAGCTCAGGAATCCACAGGGGATACAACCAGAGGCAAGGCTCGAAACCAAAAGTGAGGTTGATTTTGATAACACAGAAGAAAGTTTACTGCATTTAATTTCCACTTAATATAACAAACATTGAGTATTTTTTATTTATTTTTATTTTTTGTAAAGAAACAATACGCATGTAAAGACTTCAGATAGAGCAGGAATACAGAGGCCTGTACTACGAAAGTCTCCACTGGGTTTTCAAGTCGTAGGTGGAGTCGGTAACGGTTCGATAAACGTTAAGTCGTGACGCGCGAAGGAAATATGCACCGTTCCTCCCTGCTGGCTGTGGCGCTGAAAACCCTAAGCAGAGAACCTGAAGTTGTCTCACTGCTTCATAGTACCGGTTCTGGATGATTGAGATGTTGAGACGTTGGTTCTGTCTCAAAGAGCATAGAGGAAACAGTTTGATGGAAATAGTTTACATTCAGTAGAGAAAGCGGCGATTTACAGTAGCTGTCCACAATTCTGGCATCTGGACAACTTGGAAAGATAGTCTGATTGTCTTTTGTTTTTGTTTTTTTAAATGTTTTCAGCACATAAAAATTAAGAAGATTGCACATTTCAGAGTTAGCATACGATGCCCTGACTGGATAATCCCCAGTAGGCCTATATTACAAAACGTTTTTTTTTATAAGACGTTTAGTGTTGGTAGGTAAAATGACTTTACTCTAATTCTCTCGTGTAGCTTCATCATACAGGCCAACATGAGGCAGGCAGTGTATATCATATCAGTAGACATAAAGCGGACATGTCCCCACCAACCTCGGCCCGAAGCGGACATGTCCCCACCAATATGTCCTACACTCTTTTCCTTTATGTGCCTGCATCTATTTGCGGACAGTAACTCGGAAGCAGCTGCGCGCTGTAAAAATTTATTTGTAAAACGTAAGTGGATTGGACGTCACGTGACTTACTGTGCGTGGCAGTGCGCCGTCTGCGTTGTTTTACATTGAGTCAGGAATACCTGTGGTTGGGAAAATGACACAATCAAGCTCAAAGAATCTGAAAAAAGGGAGGCAACGTTTTGATATTAATTGAAAACGCTATGAGAGGAAGATAAGGTCCACAGGGAATCACATTTCACAGGTCAGTAAAAAGCCTTAATGAGAAAGTAAATAAAGGAAGAGGAGAGTAGTTTAGTTATGCTAGCTTAACTTTCATCACCCTAACATGTACTCCTGCTACGCAGTTCTGACTATTTCGGTTCAGTTAACACAAAAATAAGGCGACACAGATTTACCGACAGATAATCAGGAGTGGAGGAGTTTATGGTCTGGTGTTGAAGGATGCAGAGCCTGAATTCAGACGCAGCTATAGTCACCCGTTTTTAGACATTTTCCCCCTGGACTAATTGTATCATTTGGTCGGAGAACTTGGCGATTTTCAGAGCAATCATCAAATAGGATGAAATATTTCATAAAGCATAAAGGAGCCAAAGTTTGTTACATTTTAAATCATGGCTCCTGCAGCGAGAATTAAGTAAAATATAATTACTGGCCATTGTAAAAGAGAAATTAGCTTTGTTATCTCTTGTATCTTTGCAGAACTGACAGAAACCAAACTATTTACAGATTTATATGCAAAGAGAATATATATTTTTACATATCCAAACATCAGCATCTCAGCTTTAAGCCACATTTTATAGAATCCAGTAACATTGACTGTCACTCTACTCACAAAATGCCCCGACCAGACCCAAAAAAGTTTTTGCATCTTTAATATTTGTTATATTTAAGACACATCATATCTGATCTGCTATGTGTAATTCAGCAGGACAAAAGGTTTTGCCAACCAACTGAGGAACAGCTGTGGAGTCAGAATCACATCACTGAAAAATACAAAGTTTGATTCATTTGGTTTACACAGAAGTTTCTTATTCTGCTTTAGAAATGTTTAATAACATTTAGATTGTTACAGAATCTGATGTTGTTGATGTTTTTAGCACTTGATAAAATCAGGCAATAAAAGGCAGCTGTGTGATAATTCTTCACAAAAAATATTACTGAATTATGAAACTGTTTAAAATTGTAGGTAAGCATTGAGCAAATATACAGACTTATTCCACAAATTAGAACATGACTGAAACGTTCCTTTGTTAATAATTCCATCACCAAGTGAAATACATTATATAGATTAATTAGATTGCTCCCGTTTTAACATATTTATGTTTCATAGTGTGTTTAATACCTGCTAAAAGGTTATTTTCTAAGTTAATCTGACAAGCTTGATCAGGACGTATATCATAATTTATTGAATAAGACTGTATGGCATTCACATGTAAGTTTTGGCTTTATTCTTAGCACTGAGAAAGAAAAGGCCTTCCAGTAACTGATGGAGCGTCAGCGCCCCTGGCACCACCTCGTTCCCTGGCACCACCTCGCCCTCACCAACTTGAAACACAAAGTTGCGCCCTTTGGTGAACCAGTCGTTTATAGATGCTTGTTTTTACTCAACTGGTTCTCTTCCTTCCAGAGAAGCCCCTCCCTGTTTCTCCTTTAGGCATTTCTGCGTCGTCCCAACTGTTGCGCGGCAGCACCGGCGAGGTTTGCTGCCTCCAACAGGTGGAAGTGGCCGCATGTTGGGTCTTTTCAAAGCGGCTGGCCCCTCTGTTACACCCACGTGTGCCTGGTGGCGGAGGCACTTTGTCTGCAATTACGTGGCAGTGGAGACGACATGAGACAGCGGCATGCTTCCCTCTGGGGTCACCACTTTCCCATATCAACACAAGCGCCGGGTCGCTCTCCCAGCTCCCCCCCCCCCACCACCCCCCACCCAGGGGCTCTTTCTCTCGCGGTCCATTTCTCCACCTGCTCCCCGGAGGCACACTCATTGTCCCCACGGCTATAAACACTTCATTGAGCATGTGGCAGCCCTGCGCTCCCTCAAGCCCTTCCCAGCGCTCCCATTGGCTCCGGGGACTGTGAGAAACTCCGACAGGACTCAGACTCACACATTCATATGGAGATGTGCGTGTATAAATACGGGACAGGAGCAGCGGAGACGGGGCAGCACAGACTCGACCCGGCTCTTCACGCTGAGCTGAAAGCGCTCCTCTTACTCTCTGCAGCAGCGATGGCGCCCACTGCTTACGGCCAAGCCAGCAAGGAGCACCTGACTCCCGCTCACAAGGTAAACCTCTCCTCCAACAGCTCAGACCTGGGGTGTCCAAAATGGCTGTTCTTGTGACCCTTGGACTGATTTTGTGCATTCCAGAATGAATGCACGGCTCAGGCAGTTGATGCAGATGGAAACTTGTAATCAGGATGAAATTTTCTTTCAATGTAAATTATTAAGTACAACTCAAAGGTTTCTTTATAACCAAGGTAGAATCGTGACTTTTACTGAACAGTCGGTTTGTCTGCACCAAAATCAGCTTTTATTTAAGTTATGTAACTTGGCTAAGTATAGCAAGTATTAGCTCAGTTGAGGCTGAAAGGGTTTTAAATTTATTTTAGAACACCAAAACTCTTTTAACATTTTGGATCTTTAATAAATAAGAATACTTTTGTGCAGAGAAAAAAAACGTAGACTCCTTCATTTGCTTGATTTTAGTTTTTTTTTATTTTACTTTTGACTCAACAATTTTGGTCCATGTGGGTCTAAGTTGGACACCCCCAGGTTTAGACGCTTACCTTGAAAAGTGACAATAGAAAGTCATTCAAACTTACTCAACTGTCTTCTCTTTTTCTGTCCTTCAGCTGAGAAAGCCGATGGTGGAGAAATTACGCAGAGACCGCATCAACACCAGCATCGAGCAGCTGAAATCCCTGCTGGGTCCCGAGTTTCTCCGGCAGCAGCCGGACTCGAAGCAGGAGAAGGCCGACATCTTGGAGATGGCCGTGTCGTACCTGAGGAGCTGGCAGCAGCAGCAGCAGCACTTGACCTCCGGCCCCATGACGGCCAGGGACGGCTACTCCCGCTGCGTCCAGGAGGCCGTCGGCTTCCTGTCCCGCAGCGAGGTCCAGACTCAGGCTCACCGGCTGCTCCTCGGCCACTTCCAGGGCCTGCAGGCGTCCGGCAGGAACGGCCTGGGCAGCCCCTCTCCGCCCGGCTCTCCCCTCCATCGGGTCAGCTCCAGCAAGGACCTGGGCCCGACCGGCGGCTCTCTGTGGAGACCCTGGTGAAACCTCCCAACAGAGAGAGCGAGCGATCACTACGTCTGTGAACGTCATGGACAGAAAAGTAAAAGACTCCCCTGGAGTCTAACTTCCTTCAACCTTGGGCACAAGTTTGACTCCGTGTACTGAAGTTGTGCTGGTGTTCCCAGGGAAGGACTGAAAACAGTCGGGCTGTACTGAATATCCACACCATGTGTGTTCGTTCCTTCAAAAGACTTACTCTGTGATTAGTCGCTTCTCTGTTCCTGACTGGAACGTTAATGGAAAGCCTTTTGCTGTGCCGTTTGAACCATGTTGGTTTTATTTTCTTTAAGTGTCTGAGACATTTGCCGGAACAATCTGTGTATCGATACTGAGTACCAGCGATTTATATGTTTCATCATTTTGCAGGTGATGAAGTTTTATCGAGCCAGTGGCTCCATGTTTACTGTAATCCTGTTGGGATTATGACACGTGTCTTTGTAACCATTGTTTGGCTTTTATCTGAATGGGTGTAACCAGGAGTTCTGTTTCCTGTCTGCTTATGACGTCCATAATAGATGTTTCACATCTTTTACTCAATGCCTTTTATAAAGGTATTGTATTCTCGCTTCAGACTTTACTGAAACAATCTCTCCTGTTGCTTCTGTGAGAAGTTTGCATTTGAAAATGTGAAATAAATCAACTTCTGATGAAGTTTTAAACACAGAAACCGTCAGTGTTTGTCTTAATTTGAGTCATTATTTTATATTGCGTGTTTCAGCTTATTCCCCGTTATCAAATCACCTTCGGCTGTCTTGACTTGGATCTGTTTCAATTATCAAACATTCACCTGGAAGACAATCAGCAGGTCAAGAGGCTTTTAAAAGGAATTAAGATTTAAATCAAATTGTTATTAATTCAAGAGATACTTCAACAGAAGATGTAATGAGATACACTTACAAGACAGGAATGATATCACATACAGAACGTTTTCTTGATGGAAGTTTATAAATTTGAACAGTCTGATGTTCAGATTTGTTCTGCCTCTGTGTCAGGTCTTCGCTTTTAGGTTGAAGGTCTTAGAGTAGCACAATTCAAAAGAAGAAAGTAAAATAAAACAATTCAAATGTCAGATATCACTTTTGTCAATCCAAAAAAAACGAACAAGGAATACTACAAATAAAGTTTTTTTTTGTTTTGTTTTTGCTACCTCACGACAATTAACCTCAGATACATGTTGTTTGCGTATTTGGGACCAACAACGCTACCTGATCCGTCCACCTCGCGGTGCATCTGGCTTGGTGGGGTTGAAGTTTCGCTCCCCGACATGTCATTCATGTTACCAGCTTCAAAACTGTCTCTTCTTACCTCGTGTTCTGGTCAAGGATGTGTGGAAACAATTCAGGAAGTTTTTGTTTCCCACAGAAGATTCTCAAAACGTCCCTAAACCTCAAAGAAGGCGTGTTAGAAAATCCATTTAAGCAAGTTGGAAATGGTCATTGTAATAACTGTCAGGCGTTGGAAGTCAGATCAGTCAAGGAAATCAGTCAAATAAGTGACATTTAAAAGTGGAAAAACCACCATTACGAATAATTAAAGCCGCAACTTAACTATTTAAGTGGTCAAACTGTTTGGCCTTTTCAGCTGGAAAATAGGAGGCTGAGAGAAACTCTAGCAAGAATGCTGCAATGTCTGTGAATCAAGAAGAAAATATAACCTTATTATTTATTTACTTTCTACATTTTCTCACATTTGGCACTCAGTTTTGCTCGTCTGCTGACTGTAAATTTAAGCCTGGCTCACATTTCCTCCTCTAAGCTGCATCCTTTACCTGGACAGTGTGCTGAGGTGACCAGATGCAGGGACAGTACAGAAATAAACAACCAAAGACTTTTGAATACCGATACACCCATAAACAGGGGAAAAACACCCCAGCACAACATTGTATACTGTCCCATCTACAGTATTTCTCACAGGCATTGCTAACACCCTGTTTAGTCCGTCCTTGTTTTCCAACAGGTGTTTTTAGAAACTGAGAAATGGGCCGGGGACGCCCCTGCAGGTCACACGCTCCACTTTCCTCTGTTCCACCGTTCGCGGTGTGACGCCCGAAGCTTGAATTATGTCTCAAGTGCTCCTAAAGTCTTTCACAACTGCTTTCTTTTTTTTTATGCTGTGTGCAGAAGTTGTGGAGAGTGTGGCATGCCTGCCTGAGACTTTCTCAGGGTCTAGTATGCCAGGCCAGATGGCCTGGCTGAAGCCGCCCCCTCCCCTTCTTCCCCTTCAACAGGAGATCAAACACCGTAGCTAATGTGATGTGTAACAAGACACACTTCTATTGTCCCCCGTCTCAGGGCCAGTGAATAGGCGCAGAGTGTGGGAAACGAGAGATACCCCACTCACAGAGAGATGGCTGATGGGTAGCAGCCCCGCGCCGCCGCAGGTCTCAGTGATGGACGGGATTTTATGGCAGGAATTCGGAGTTCTCGGGCCGCTGGTGGGAGGGGAACCCATCTTCCCACACACTTGCAGACAAAGAGCCCCAGCAACAGTGTGGTGAACACTGAACCTTTTGGGGAAAGGTCTGATCTTGCACAGACATGTCAGGTGTGACGGGAACAGAAAGTAGCCTCATTTTTTTTTTTATGTTATGAATCGAAAGCAAACATGAAGGGAGGAGAGGAGGAGGCAGAAATAGCAGGTTGGGAGTTTTACACAAACACATATCGGGCTGGTGCTTTCTTGGAAGTTTTGAGCACCAGCAATTCTTCACATGGCTAAATCTTTATGAGATTTTCAAACTAATCTGGAGGACTTTGGATTCAGTGCCAAAGATTACCTTCAGAAGTCACACAATAAGTAAACAGACTCCATGTGTGAATCACTTAAACTCAGTTTAACTACAGCTGTGACACAGCGAACATCCCACACAGCTTAAGGAAGCAGTTGTAAAGAAGTTTAAAGCAGGGTCATAAAATAATAACCCTCCGTTTGAAGGTCTGACCTCAATGTTCAGTCCGTCACCTGAAAAAGGAAGAAGGTTTGAAAAACTGAAAACACAGCGGCCCGTTAAAACCGATGCAT
Source organism: Gambusia affinis (assembly GCF_019740435.1). Lineage (NCBI taxonomy): Eukaryota > Metazoa > Chordata > Actinopteri > Cyprinodontiformes > Poeciliidae > Gambusia > Gambusia affinis. Next base: position 11,238,767 of record NC_057868.1, read on the forward strand.
TTTGGCTTGTTGTTCCATCATCAATGTGGGAAAATTAGGATGCACCAGCTGGACGGATGGAAGCCGGCAAATTCACGCAAGGTCAGAAATAAAATTAAAAATTGCAATTATTAAAAATAGCATACTCTGATTCGAAGAAATGAGCAGTTGAGTACCATTATTATGTAGGAAAGGGCAACATCAGTTAGAGAGACGGGAGAAACGGCCACAATTACCGTGGAGGAATGGCAGAGATCCACAGCTCAGGTGTGGGAGAATCTGTTAGCAATGTTCTTAGTAAGCTGCCTTTTTATGGAAGAGTGATGAGATGACAGAGAGCTTTAAGAAATCCTGCTTGGTGTTTGCCAAAATTCCTGTACAGGACACACAAAAAATGAAGAGAAGCAGTTGCTCTGGCGAACTGATACCACATTTAACTTTCAACAAGGAGAAGCAAGTGGTGGCAGCATTATGCTGTCTTTCTTTAGCAGGCACAGGGAAACCTGATAGAGGTAGCAAATAAATGACACTGGAGCAAAAAGATGCAGCTTCCAGCAGGACAGCAACAGATCTAACACGCATGTTTGTGTGTGTTAGAATGGCCTAGTCAAAGCAACAAAAAAAAAAAAAGCATAAACATTTCAGCGTGTGGAGACGCGAAGCAGAGTGCCGACCCAAAGAGTTCGAAGAAATGCGAGCCACGGTTATCCACATTGCTATTTTTTAATTTGTAAGTGGCTTGGGATGAAAGCAGACGCAGAAACAACACAACAACTTCAGAGTTTTACCTGAAAATTAATTGCTTTTAATTCTGCTTAATACATGAACACAACATGGATCTATCACAGTAAATCCCAATAAAATACATTGAAGTTTCTGGTTGTAATGTCACAAAAGTGTAAACAGGACATGAATAAGGTGCAGCATCTGACTCATATTACACTAGTAGATTATGCCTGAAAATGTAATGATTCTGGTACTACTAGTGTACCTTTATAAATATACATACATATTTATATATTTAAATATGCAATAGCTATAGTTGGTGACTGAAAACGCTCTTCACCAGAAGCCTGTGGACTTAATTGTCCCCAGATGGACTCAGACACAGGGTTCCTGTTTGTCTCACGACGGCGGATCAATTAACATTCCCAGAGGATCCTGGAGGAGCTGCACACATTCACCCTGATGTTGGGAAGATGACTGCTCCACGCAAGGCCAGCCACACATCTGGGGCCATTCAGTGATACGGGCCCTCTGGGGGACACAGCCCCACTCGCCTTGCCAACTGAGGACACTATAATTTGACACCGGGTCTGCAACAGACCCGCAGGAAAAACAAGAGGCCTGGTAAACAGCAGATGACCTCCGTGAATATCAACTAACTGAAGACTGAGAGCTTTTGGGGTAAAGAGACACACGAGATCTACATCCAACAGTTCAGACGCTAAAGGAAATATTCAAAAATGTGTGCGATAATCATCTCTTTTAATGCTTTCCAATAAAAAATGACAATAAAAAAAATCTCCATCTAACATGATAAATTCTCAGATGACCCCTTGATACACTTTTAATTACCTGTTGCTTATCTTGGGAACCACACCAGGCACAGATATGCTCTCTCTCTCTCTCTGATTTATTGACGCGTCCTCCATTGTGGAGCTGGGAGTCCCACTGGTCAGAGTGTGGGAACCCCAGCCCGGCCTGAACCGCGTGGCTTTGTTATGCTAATGAGGCAGTATAAAACCGGGAGCAAGCTCCTCCAGAGAAATCAGAGCCAAGCGTGTTGCCCTGCGAGAAGCACCTCAGCGCACCTGCAGACATGTCCCCCTGCCCCAACAGCTACTCCTCTGTCCACCACCTCAGGATGTCTGAGAGAGACAACATAAAAGTGAGTAGAAAACTGTTTTTGTTTGTTTGTGAGTCCGAAAGCAGAAACCTCCGTCTGAAGCAGGTTTCTTACCCGTCTGCCTGTTCCTCCACAGCTACGAAAACCCATAGTGGAGAAAATGCGCAGGGACCGCATCAACACCTGCATCGAGCAGCTCAAGGTCATCCTGGAGAAGGAGTTCCACAAGCAGGAGCCCAACTCCAAGCTGGAGAAGGCCGACATCCTGGAGATGACGGTGAGCTTCCTGAGGCAGCAGCTGCAGTCGGGTCTCTGTCAAAGTTACTCCCGCTGCCTGAGGGACTCGGTTCACTTCCTGTCCGTCGGCTCAACCACGGAGGCCTCGGCCGGACCTCACCAGGTCCTCCGGCAGCCAGAGCAGACGCTCCGTCAGACACAGAGAGCCAGCAGCTGCTCCCCGCTCAGACCCGACTCGCAGCCGGACAGCAGCAGCAGCAGCAGCAGAGGCCCGGTGTGGAGGCCGTGGTAGAGAGACTCTTGAGACCTGAGGGGAGCCGTTCTCTCCCTCACTATGTAGGAAATGTATTTCCATCCTGCTCTTTCAGCGTGGGTTCATTTATTGTCTCATCACATTGATGGACAAGTAAACGCAATGTGCTTTCTCTCTTGTTACCTGATGTATCTTTCTTCGTGTTAAAAACTGAGGATTCATTTTGAGTGACATAATTGTTTTTTTTCGTGTTGTGATTGTTTTTTACTCCGGTGGAGTTGATCTTGGGTCTGCTTTATGTAACAGTATATGTTTCTGCCTCACTGTGTGTTACTGACAGCCTTTTTTTTGAGAATATTTCTCTTTTGTTTTAAACTTTCTATGCCAAATTTTAGTTATTAGCCCACAAGTGGATGTATGTACTGATATTGTCTGGTTGGATGTTGATGTTAATATTTTCTGTCAAGGTTTTGACCTTTGTGTTTTTTAATTTCTCAAGCTTGTGTGACAATTAATAAAAAAAGATGCAATCACTCTCGATGTTGTGATGCTGAAAAATAGATTTCAAGTTTCAATGATAACTATTTAGTGTCCCTACAAAGAACAAGCTCTAATGACTCCCACCTCAGGTGACTAAATTAGCAACAGGCAGCTTTTATACTAAAGTGATGACAATTTCCAAATTCTTCTTGAAAACCAGGTTGTGTTTAATTGCACAAACTTTAAATTGCAACTGAGTTTATATTTTGTAGCTTTTATCTTCGAAAGCATGAGTGCAGTTATTTTAGCTCTATAAAACTAAAACTCAATGGAGAAAACCAGAAAAACACCCGAAGGAAAAAGATTATTATTATTTTTTATGAGGATTAAGGATTAAGTTGCCACAGAAACCAGACTTACCTTGCAGCCACACACAGTGAGCAGATTGGTATGGGTGGTAAAAGAAGAATCTCCAGATTTTTAAAGGTTGCAGAACTGCAGCACAATGGCATCTTTCTCACTATTAAGCGCAATGGAGGACCTGTGATGCTGTGGGCCTATTTCTCCTCCAACTGTCATCTGAATCTTGCTAGCCAGCTAGCTAGCATGGCATTGTGAATTCTTAGAAACATAAAGTCATCTAGATAAGAATTCGCTTACCAAAAAACCAAACAAAAAAAGAAATGGTTTTATTGCTGAGTCTAATTTTGTTTTGTTAAAAACGCAGGACGGAAATCAACACACTTAACCAGACACAAAACCAATATTCCTTCACTTTCTGTGTGAGATTTCAATATGTTTCAAGGAAATATTTTAGATATTAGAGCATCTATAATGAGACTGAGACAAATAAAATAACTCTTTAGGTCAATGACAAACACACATTTGTAGTGTCCAAATCTAGAAGTATAATCTCTAACACTGATATTGTCTTTATTCTGACATCCTGTTGCTGTGGACAGAGGAGTGCACTGGCGTTCTCCTTCATGTCTCTGGAAGAGCTGCTTCTTGTTCATGGACTAATATCAACATGACAAAGCCACGTGTTGCAGCAACAGCTTTGGCGTGAATCGCCAGGACTCCCATCACTAAGGAGAGGTGAGGCGATCTCAAGGTGACCATTAGAGATAAAACCATCCCCATTAAATGAGCACCGATGTGCTGCCTGCCTCTCATCAGGAGCTGCTGCTTATCTCACCCTCAGCAGCCACTCAGGGGAATCCAGGCCGCATCTCCTGACGGGCATCCAGGGAATAATAATAACAGAGCTTGATCCATCAGTGTCATCCAGTGGGAAGCTATTAGGAGAAAGATTACAATCACTCACTCGTTGACTGTTGCTGTGGAATAATCTGCTGGCAATGTTAGTTAAATAAGATTTGTAAGCGAAATACATTTCATTCCTGGTTGCCTGACAGCGCTGGTGCCAAAAGTTGTAGCTGGAAAAGAAAAACATCTTTAGAGTCTTTATTTTTTATTACAAATGTCCCTTTTGCATATGTTTATAGGATTATTTTCTTTTAGCATTGAACAGCAAAAGTTAAAAACAAAATCATACTGCTTTTTTTTTCTTTTAACTTCCTTTGTTTTAAAATCAGAATCAAACGCGAACAAGACTTGTGAACTCCAGAGCGCCTTTAGCTTTGGTCTTTATGCGCTGCGACAATAAAACTCCTGCTTGTTCAGCCGTGGCACACTTCGATTGTTCACGGAGGGTCTTTGGCTGCGAGTGGATGGGCAGACTGTGGGAAAGCCGAGCCGGGTCTCTACTCACACATCTACTGGTCAACAGTGCTGACCTCCCTGCTACAAAGGAGCCTTTCATCTCTCCCTCCTCGCACACAGCAGCCAACAGTGCACACGCACGAGCGCGCACACATGCACAGATACACAGATTTAGCATTTATTTTACATGGTATGTGATGCGAGGCTGCAGTTTTAAGTTTCAAATTGCTGCAACAGGAAATGTCATTTTAGTTGTCAAAGCAGCCAAAGAAGAAAGATTTCATGAAAATGTGTTGGTTTCTTTTAACTTCCTGTTGCTTGTTTTCACACCCTTTCAACTTCGTCACATTTATCCTTGTTTTTATCAAATGACAACTATTTGTATACTTAACCCTTGTGCGTTACAACCTCAAACAGGGTTTTTAAATATATATAATTATCAAAAGTAGGTGACTTTATCTTAATTGAATTTCAGTTGTTTTATGACGTTCATAAAGCTTCCTGAAAGCTTTATGAACGTCATAAAACAGGAAAGCAAACAGAATGTTTTGCAGGAAAGCAAACGCTGTACATTACCCACAACACACCAGACCCATAGTGAAACATGGTGGCGGCAGCATTATGCTTTTCTTCAGGTTCACTTGTCAGAGTTTGATGGAAGATGAATGGAACTAAATACAAAGTAATCCTGTCAGAGGCTCCAAAAACCTTGACGTATCCCTAATTGTGATTTAGATCAAGTGCCTTCATGTGTCAAGATGTGTCCTAGTTAAAGCTCAGATGCAAATCCAAGCAGAATTTGTTGCAAGAATTGAAAGTTGATGTTCAAGGGCAAAACTTCCAGTCCAGTTTTCATTTCATTTATTTTTCTTTCTTACAAAAAATGTTAGAAGCAGACCAGACTTGAAGCTTTTACTGGAGTGACAGACGAGATATTAACAGGATTTGAATACACAAATGTATTCAAATATATTTCGGGTTTTATTTCAACAAAAAAAGAAAAAAAAATCACGTGCCCCTTTTGTTCTCCTTCCACTTCTTTGTGTGTGTTTATTACATACAATCCCCAAGGGAAAAAGGAAAACATCACAACAAAAGTGTGTTGTTGTGATGTTAAATGTAATGTTTTCCTCCGAATCGAAAAACCAAAAAATATATTACTCAGAAACTTACTGTATGTTTCTGAGAATGCACTAGCTAGAAAATGAAGAAAGAAAAATTTCTGACTTGAACTGAAAAGGAGTAAGTTTGTTAAAATTATTTGTTGACGTTGGTGGATAAGATACGCTCACTTCATCCCAGAGCAGGCAGATTCACAGGAACGTCAGTCACATGACAACACTGACATCTTCATATTTCACTATCCACAGTAACAAAATTGTGTGACCCAATTCAATTTTATTAATTTCATCCCAACATTTTCCCGTCATTGTTTACAGGATTGCTGATTGTCTTTCTTGCAGTCAACATAAAATAACTTTTTCTCAGCAGATTAATAAAATGTTATTTTCTACCATACCAAACATTGTAAAATGTTCATAAGTGGAAGCTCTATTCTATTACTTTACACCAGTACTGTCAAAATCTGGAGTTTAAAAGATGTTACTCAAACACAAAAACTAAAATAAAAAAAATAACTGTAAAATAAAATCTGTGCTATAAACGTAAACAGATGAAACAGATGAAATATGAGTTGGACAAACTGTTTCTTGGTGTCACCACAGTTGTGCCATGGTCTTTCTGTTGACCTTTCTTCCTGACGTTTTGCCAAAAATGATCAGAACTGTGTGCAATTTTGCTGTCACTTTACAATTACGCATTACTTTGTGCTGATCTACATTACAGATTGTGGTCATTTGATAACATGTGGAAGGGTTCATGACTTAGAGCCCATTTCAGTTTTTGTTCATGGTGTACATCTGAATGCAGTTCTGGAAGTGTGCTGTGGTGTTCATTTGGGGCCTCAGAACGATAATATACATTTTGGGGAGGAAGTATCCAGCCAGGAAGGCCAGGACGCTGAAGAGCGTGGCGAACACCTGCGCCGCCATGGTGAAGGTTTCTCTGTTGATGAGGTAGAGGGTGAAGAAGCTCATCCAGGAGATCATGTACACCATGAGGCTGAAGGTGACACACTTGGCTTCGTTGTAGTTGGCCGGCAGGTCCTTCCCCATGTAGCTGAAAGAGAAGCAGAGGACGCTGAGCACCGAGACGAACGCCAGCTCGATGCCGGAGCCGACAGAGAGGGTTTTACTGCACTCCCGGACAATTTTGTCCTCGTAGAACCGCAGGTCCTGGGAAGGCTGCGGAGTGTCGACGGACACCCGGAGCACCGAGATGAGCAGGATACTGACAGACACCAGGAAGATGGTGACCTCTGGACCCTGCTTTTTCATCCACCTGTCGTAGGCCGGCGGCAACTTGGACGCAAACTTAAATATGCAGACGACCTGCAGGGAGCGCACCGCGATGCAGGCCAGACACACAGAGAAGCTGATGGTGAACAGAGGCTGCTTCAGGACGCAGGCCGCCGGGGACGGCCGGCCAAAGTGGCACAAAGTGCTCAGGGCGGCGACCGTCAGGGCCGCCAGCATCAGCAGGCAGGTGCGGCCCCCGGCGGACTTGGCCACCGGTGTGTTCAGTTTGAGCAGGAGGATTACGGCCGTGCTGGAGGTCAGGAGGAGGCAGGCGGCCAAGAAGAAGAGGAGAGCTATGGAGAGAGGGTGGTCCCAGTCCAGCTGTATCACCGTCCTGTTCAGACACTCCTCACTGGATGGGGGCGCCCACTGCTCCGGCAGACAGGCCTGACAATCTGTCAGGTCTGGAAGAGAAAGAGAGAAACATAAAAAGTCAGAAAAAAACTGGAATGTTGAACTTGTACAGAAGCCTATGTGCATCAGCACTATTGTCTTATTTTGTACACATTTGCATAAACAATTCAAGAAGGATCTAATTTTCGTCTAATTGTGCATTAGTGCCAGAATGAAACGTGTGAATTCGGCGCCACCTGCTGGTCATTCACGCACACACAACAACTGTTCAGTGAAAAGGTAAATGTATTCGGTTTGTACAATAAATAATAAAATTGAACAGTTTATTTAGACATTAAATTTTCCTTTTCAAAGTGTTCAAAAATGAAGCCAATCCACTCAACATATAACAATTTATTTAAAAAAAATAAAAAAATAAAACAAAAGACTGAAAATAATCTTGGTGCTAATGTTTCTATTTCACAGATTTTAATTTATTTAGCTTTGGTTCTCTCTGTACTGCATCTAAATTTATTTATCTATTCTGTAAAAATCAAAGGTAAACAATTTTCCAACCATGGAGATACTAGCTGATACTAGACCCGTCTTGTTTAGTGAGATCACAGATATCATGCAGAAATCTAAAACCTCGCTTCACTCTCGTGAGTTTCTGTTTCCCGTTTGCGTATTACCATTTTTATTGAGGAACGTGGCAGAGGGACAGGCCTGGCAGTCGAAGCAGCAGGCATGCTGACCTGTCAGCAGCTTCTTGTGACCTTTTGGGCAAGGCGGAGAGCAGAAGGACTCGGGTACCTCCAGCACGGTTTGAAGGAAAAGAAAAGAAATTATTTTGTTGAAGAAATATAAATGAAACAAGACACAACTTCAGGAGTAAGAGGTTTGAAAAAAGAAAATAACAGCTGCATGAATTCTTACAGCATACTAAGTTAAAATCTAAAGGTTTAAATCATGCGTGGAGGTGGGAACTGCAAACATAATTTTTTGCTTGCTCATTTGTCTCTGTAACAATGCCATTATTAAGAAGGAGCAAACAATAAAGAAGGGGAGTGAGAAAACTAAAATATATATAGTAAAGCTATGGTTATTGTTATTCATTGTTGATTAGATGGTTAAAGAGAAAATGAGAAAACAAGAAAAGAAAACGTGATGACGAAAACAACAGAAGGAATAACAGTCTCAGTTTATTACATTGAATCTGAGAACTTGAGTGATTTCATTTAAAAATTTATTTGATGCTAAAGTTTAGATGTTTCTTAGTCTGGCTGCTTTGAAACTTGAAACTCACAAAGTTTTGCCAAGATACACAAGTAAATAAATAATATTATTTTTGGTATTTATTTATTTAATTCATTGTCTTTTCTTACACAGTGACCCAGCATTTATCAGCAAACATAACGGACTTATTTAATACAGGCTGAAATTTCTGGGCCTAGCTTGACAAAAATAAATGTATTTTTCGATTTGAAATGTATTCGGTTTGAACTGAAAGACGTGAAACATCGTTGGTCGTACCGATTCTGAGTCTTCTTTGCCGTGCCACTCTATCAGACTGGCATCCACTGTGAGGGCGATGGGGTCCGGTGTGAAGGAGCCTACCACTCTGAGAGACCAGTCCGTCCCCCTCCAAACCCAGGACACTATCGTACCCAGTGGGTGGGTCCCCATGCATGTCAAAATACACAGAAGAGTTGCCGAGAGAAAACCGAACCTTCCTGAGCTGCGCCAGAAGCTGGAGAGGAGAGGACAAAGACACGGAGCTCAGCAGTTGGTTAAATGTTTCAGCTAAAGAGATGTTTGCTTCAGACTACCTGTGGTGGAGTCACACTTCTCCTGCTGCATTCTCCAGAATCACAGCCAAGAGCTTGGTGCAGAGCCTGAGCGAGAGCATAAACTGCCTTATAAACATTGAAGGAGGAGGTGATGTCATATTTATCCATGGAGAAGTCGTTCCTGGCGAGGGAGTACAGGTCTGTGCTCTGCAGACAGTCATTGCCACCGCCGAGGGTCACATTGGCGTCTCCGTTGACGTGTCGCGTTGAAATCTCGACCGTGTTCTTCTGGAACTCGTCAAACCCGGGAATGGCGGCATCCTTGACCGAGATTCCGAGCACGGTGCCGATGCTTTGGATCCCAGGAATCCTGGATATGAGAGTGGACGGCGACCAGTCCTCCGTCCCGATCCACACCTTTTCTGTAATGTTTCTCTCTAGCACATATGGGAGGAAGTCATGAAACTTTGTTTTGCTTGAAAACACCACGATGGTGTTCACCTTGGTTTTCAGTATGTTGTCCACCATGCTCCTCATGGTCTGAACCGTGTCTTTGGAGGCCGTGGGGATGATTCCTTGGTATGGGATGCAGATGCCGTGGTGAGGGGCTTGCTCCGACAGGCTCTGCATGCCCTGCAGTCCGTAGTCATTGTCGCTGCCCAAAAGAGCTATCCACATCCAGTTGAACCGGACTAGCAGCTGGATCATGGCCGCCACCTGGTTCTTGTCGCTTGGAATCGTGCGGAAGAACGATGGATAGTTCTGCTTGTTGCTCAGCATTTCATTTGATGCTTCGTAAGAGATCTATAGCGAGCAATCAGGATGTGGGAAATTATATTAAATGCCTTTACAGATTTTTTTTTTTTTTTTTTTTTTTTTTTTTTTACATTTTACTTTTGCTATTTTGTCATAATTAATTTTGACATTCTCCAATATTCTAGAAATACAAATTTTATTCTATATGAGGAAAAACATAATAATAATTTCATTTATTAAGGAAAAAAAGCAATATATGTCTGTTGTTGCTAAAACATAAAACAACAGTGATTAATCTGTTTTTGGCTTTCTTTCACTATCTGCACTCAGGCCTGATTACTGTCAGACATTAACAGTCGAGCTTTAAAGTACCATACCGTAAAGTAGATTAAAATATTTCAAAAGCAGCACATCATGCCTCAATCTAAAGAAATTCTAGAATAGATGAAAAATCAAGTCTGGAAAAGGTCAGAAAGTCGTTTCTAAGTTTAGAGACTTTAGTGAACTTACACTGAGACCTGCTATCAACAAATTGAGAAGCTAGCTCTGCATTTAAGAAAATAAACCTCGGATCAACAATCAAACATATTGGAGATAGTGTAACGGCCTGGGTCTACTTCAGACCTAGAACAATATATTCTAATCTCTACCAGCAAATTTCAACGGAAAATGTCCAGCCATTAGTTCCTGACCTCAAACTCAGGGACATTTGGGCTTATGCTACCTAGTCAAAGTCTGATTGAGGAGATGCAGAATTACCTATAATAGACTGTTAATGTTAGAAAATGCTCTAACAGTGAATTAAAGCAAATGAACAGCAGGACAAATGTCCTCTATATTGATGCAAAGTGAGCATGATCAGTTATGTTTAGGAGACTTTTTGTTCCCCATACTGTCAGGTTGTTTGAATAGCTTGTGTCCCTATTATAAATGAAATCATAATTTCAAAACTACTTTTGTATTTTACTTACGTTATATTTGTCTGGTGTTAAAAATTGTCTAATTATTTGAATCGTCTAAGCTTAACAGAAAAGCAAAAACTAAGAAATCCTAAAAGATTTAAAAAAGAAAATGTTAGGACAATGAAGGTCTTTAAAAGAGACAAATCTTGTAAATTTCATGAGCACAACCAAAAACATTAAGACTCCCACCTGTGGAATCACATAAGCCCCCAGCAGAGCGGCTGGCATGAAACTCTTGCTGCTGCTGTCTGGTCCAATCACACCAACTGCTCTCTGAGTGTTGCCGAAGTTCTGGGACTGCTGCTCCAGCAGGTCCAGCGTTGCCAGGACACTGGCCGGGTTAGAGCAGATGTCGTACATCTGGTAACCGAGCTTTACTCCTGGTAGCAGAGGCAGCGGGCCGGAGCTGTTGTTGATTTCTTCCACAGCGAATCTCATGGCTTGCATCAAGTGAAACCCGTGTTTGTTAGGTCTTCCTCTGAAAAGTGTAAAACAAACAAGCAAACAAAAAAACAAAAAAAGAGCAATTTAAAGAAAATAAAAAGTTGTTGGTGGTAAATGAAGACAAGTATTGACTGAATGCTTACTGATCACATGGAACCAAAACAGGCAGACCATTAGCAGGCACATCAGTGTAATGGAGGGGAAAGAGTCCTGCGAAGGAAAAGTTGCCCTGGAGCTGCATCCCCTCAGCCTGAGAGGTGTAATCTAGCTCCCCAGAAGCCAACTGCAGCATCAGCCAGCCCAGGGAAAGGAAGACAGTAAGAAACATTATTCAAAACTCAGCTCAAACACATCTGCTGACAAAACTCATGTAGCCTGTATGAAAAGAAGCAGGAGTCATTTATAAGAGGCCTCCTCCGAAGCGAGAAGTCTCCAGTGACAGGAAGGAGTACTTTGCATCTTTCAAGGGAATGCTGATTCAAAGAGGCTTGTTTGCATATTGAATTTGTTTCTGAGACTGTAGCGTTTCCCCTCATGAAAATGAGCAGGAGACATGCAAAAAGCCTGAAAAAAACAGCAAAAGATTTTGACAAAGGAAAAACACTTTCATTCTACTCGCTCTCATTATTTTGGTCAGAAATTCTGCTTTGGTTGTGAAGAATTGTAAAGAAACATATTTCTGGTGGCGTCATGCAATGCCTTTTTTTTGTTTGCTGATTCTGGTTTTCTGGTCAAGGGGAACTGTGACTTCTTTGGCACATTGTAGGGAAAAATACAGCTTGAAATCTATATCTTTTTTTATAAAGGTTTTATTGGCTCTAGTAGCCTTTATTAGATAGTTAATTGACAGGAAAGTGGGTAATGAGAGAAGGGGGAAGACATGCAGCAAAGGTCGCCAGGTCGGGAATCGAACCTGCGACGGCCGCGTCGAGGACTAAGGCCTCCATATGTGGGTTGTGCTTAACCCCTGTGCCACCACAGCACATCCCATTGAAATCTATATCTTCATGCAAATAAAAACACATGGGGCAAATAACCATGCCCTCATAGTACATTGACAACAACCAATCAACCTTTGTGTTTTTGGACGGCAGAAGGAAGCTGGAGTACCCAGTGATTTTCCACACATCCGTGGGGAAAATGTACAAACTCCATGAAGAACCAAGGTCGTAATTCAAACCCAGGACAGCAGTGCTAGAGAAAGGAGAGCACAACTGGAAATCAACCAGTAGGTCCTAAATGGCCCATTGGTAGTGCCATTCCTATTATCTGCTGCTTTTACATAAAACTGAGAGACAACGCAATGAAGTAAATTAACATTTTATGTAATTGACCAATTGTAAAAACGCATAGAGTATCTGAGCATCACCTTTATGTTTTATATGTACTTTTAGAAGAATTGTGAAAATATTGTGCAGCACTAGACATGAAACAATCAGTTTAAGATATCCAAATGCCTGACATGTTTTTGCAATCATTGTGAACTTTGTGAATAGAACCTTCCCTTTTGTTTCTGCTACATTTCTGCCATCCCGTTTCCTCAAATTAAGGCACATCACAAGAGATATTTTGACTAGAGGTGTAGATCCGTTTGCATTTTGGTGATATTGTAGCCTCAAATTACTTAACACACTTTTTGCATTGGAATACAATCTGCCCGAAGATTACCTGTCTCCAAATCCCTAACCCCTTGTTTTGACTGGGATAGTGTGCTTTTTTTCAGCCACGGTGTCGTGGAGGCAAATGTCTATGAAAATGAGCTCATCTGTCCAAGCACAATGACATGTGATACTTTTGATAAGACAAACTTGATTTTTGAACATTTTATAATTTTTGAATTATTGAAAGCATTCTATACAAAAAACAGCATACCATATAAAATTTGTAATAACAGCAACCAGGGGTTATAACAGCACCAGAAATTAAAGCTATAAACTGAGTGTTTTAAATGCCTGGCAGTTTCTTGAATGAGATAGTAATTGAATGTAGTTCAGTATGTCAATTTTAAGTCAAAAAGTAAGGATTTTTTCTATTGAATTTACATTTGTGAATATATATATATAAAAAACTTTGCTGAAAAATACAATCAAATTAATTAAAAAATAATTATTTTCTTCTTTTCTTGAATAATTGTGAAAACCAAGGACAATATTATCCCCACGTAAAACTAAAACTAAATCTTTATATATATATATATATATATATATATATATATATATATATATATATATATATATATTTATATATATATATATATATATATATATATATATATATATATATATATATATATATATATATATATATATATATATATATATATATATATATATATATATATATATATATATATATTAGATTATAAACCGTTCATCCCAAAACTTTTTGGTATGAATGGAAACCCAGAAGAGGTGAAGAACAGTTTCAGGATGAGAATCTTGATGAATGTTGCAGACTCATCAAGTTGCTGCTACGTTCCAACCAGTGACGTCTATTGTCTGCGACGCACATGACGGGGTGAAAGTGCAAGTTGCCATTTTTTCGAGCCATTTTTTACATGAGTTTATGCGACCAAAGGCAGAGTGTGAGTTTTAACCGGGTCTTTTGCTATTGTTCGTTTTACAGCGGTGTGCTAGAAATATTGTAGAGGAACGTTTTAGAAACGCGGGTTGGTTTTACACCGGGTTAGAGCGCAGAGAAGTTCGGCGCTTCACTTCTCTGCAGATAGCTGCTTAGCTGTTAGCTAACGTTAGCGTCTCCTGTAAACAAACACAACTGTCTACAAAAGCACAGCAGCTTCCTCCTGCTGGTTTTCCTCACCACATTTCTCTTTAATTTAGTCATTTAAGAGCGACAGCAACGTTAGAAACATAGCTCTCTGTTCAGTGCACAAAGGCTCTGATGCCGATTATCTACGAGTTAAGCTGCGCAACTTCAGTTTTGATGACGGTGCGAGCTCCTTCAAAATAGCTCGGAGCTCAGTTGCTTTGGAGCAGGTCGGGGTCAGTTTATACTGGGAGCGGGAACAGAAGAAGTGGTCGGCATGTCGTCCTTCTCCGAGTCGGCCCTGGAGAAGAAGCTGACGGAGCTGAGCAGCTCCCAGCAGAGCGTCCAGACTCTCTCTCTGTGGATCATCCACCACCGCAAACACTCGGGCCTCATCGTCAAAGTGTGGCACCGGGAGCTGAAGAAGGGTGAGACAAACGCACACTTACACTGCTGCTTATATTTCTGTAGCTTTGGTACAGCTAAACGGTGTAAGGTACATTTTTAAGTAAATTTGAAGTTGATGGTAGCTTTGGAATGTCGTGATTTACAAGGTTGTTTCTTGTTAAGCAGAGGTTTTGTAAATTAGATTTTCTTAAACTTGACCTCATGTAAATCACAGAAATCAGCTTACTAGTTGTATGCCTGAATATTCCTTGATTTAAAAAAAAAAAAAAAATGCATGTGTTCTCCCTGTGCATGGTGGGTTCTCTCCGGGTTCTCCGGCTTCCTCCCACAGTCCAAAAACATAACTGTCAGGTTAATTGGTCTCTCTAAATTCTCCCTAGGTGTGAGTGTGTGTGTGAATGGTTGTGTGTCTTGTATGTCTCTGTGTTGCCCTGCGACAAATTGGCGACCTGTCCAGGGTGAACCCCGCCTCTCGCCCAGAACATTAGCTGGAGATTGGCACCAGCAACCCTCCCAACTCCACTAGGGACAAGGGTGTAAGAAAATGGATGGATGTTATGGATGGATGAACTTTATGTATAATTTTAATTCAACTTCATGTCTCAGAAACCATGTTGTGGTTGCAAGGTGAGGAAGTGTATAAAAGCTGAATTGGTTGTACTTTTGCAAGGCAAGGTATTACACATACACTTGTGCGGATATATGTGCAGTCTTTAAGTTTGAATTGAAAAAAGAAAAGTAATTCAGGCATCATTTAACATTCCAACTAAATATTTGATGTTACATATAATTTATTCCCTTGTAATTTTTTTTTTTTCAAAAAAG
The DNA here is from genome assembly GCF_019740435.1 of Gambusia affinis. Lineage (NCBI taxonomy): Eukaryota > Metazoa > Chordata > Actinopteri > Cyprinodontiformes > Poeciliidae > Gambusia > Gambusia affinis. The sequence goes on from NC_057868.1 coordinate 11,253,991, forward strand.
TTGTCAACTGTGCCACATTAGATCAAGTTTCCCCTCTGCCCCCATTTTTAATTTAAAAAATTGTTGTGACTTTAGTAGCCTTTATTCAACAGCCTCTGTATTTGATGCACCTGCTCTACCACTAAGCCATGTGGGACCCAGAATCAGGTTCATATATTATCTTTAGCTCTGAAACTTTCTGACTGAGCTACAAAATAACCTGTATTATTATATCTCCTCTTGGTATGCCCATAACATAAAGTAAAATTAGACAAATTGGACAAACACTGACGGCCCTAAATTAGATTCAGATGATTTAGATGCTTGTGCATAGAAAGGTGAAGTAGAACAAGTTACGCACAAAGTAATAGAAGAGATTGAGGATGCTGAAGAAAGATCAAGGTGACCTATTATGCTGCCTTGAACAGGATATACAAAATATGTTCATTACACTTTTTTGCTCAAAATTCTTCTTCGATAATGAGATTTTTGTCTGCTCAGTTCTGCCTATTTTGAGCTCTGGCCTGGCTTCTGAGGTTGCTAGGTAACAGGCTGGGCTTTGCTCAGGTTGCTAGGTAACAGGCTGGGCTTTGCTCAGGTTGCTAGGTAATGGGTTGGGCTTTGCTAGGTGAGGGCCAGTACCTGGTGATTTCAAAGGTTTTTTTATGTGGCTCATTTTCCAGACTCTAAAATACAAATAAGTTATTGCCAAAAACCAGGGGAGTGGTTTTTTTTAAGCACTTGGACTGTTTTTCGAAGTAGTAGAGGCCAAAAGGGAAGTAAAAAAATGTGTGTAATAGCTCCTGTTTAATAATTTGTTTGTGAAAAGTAATTGTAACTTTGCAATATTCAGCAACTGCGTAATTTTACATTTCTGTGCATCGTAACAATTTTAAAAGAAAAGCATATTTCTTAAAAGCAAAGTGTAAAAACCTTGTCAATATCCAACTAATTGAAATGTATTCCTCTATTGTGACATGTTGCTATTTTTGTGGCTTTTTCTTTAATTTTTTTCTTAAGTAAAATTTTGGTATCCAGGCGATATTTAATGTAGTTTTAACCCTAATGCAGATGTTTTTATCTTTGTTGTCATTTTATGTGATTGTTGCTCCTTTGGGAATGAACCATGAACCCTGCGTGGTCACTTCCTGCTTTACCTGAGTGTTGCAACACTGAGTGTTGGTTGTACATGGAGTGTTTTTTATGAAACTGGTGAGACCCACACATGGACAGAGAGCATAAAAACTCCAGAACGGGATTTAATTGCTGGGCAGATAAAAACAAAAAGTTATTTTTATGAGGAAAAACAAGCATTATGGCCACACAAATCACCCTCCTTTCCTTTTGTGTTATTCATTGGTATCAAGAGACCTTTCCTCGTTGGTTGGAAAACAGTTTGTCTTAAATATATTTCTCTGTGTGTTTTCTAGCTAAAAACAACAGGAAGTTGACGTTCCTGTATCTGGCAAATGACGTCATCCAGAACAGCAAGAAGAAAGGACCCGAGTTCACCAAAGACTTTGAGTCTGTCCTTGTGGACGCCTGCTCCCATGTAGCAAGGTTCGTTTCAACAAGTCATCTGTATGGTTTCTAGAAACACACTCTACTTGAGTTCTGTGGGAGGAGTTAGTGTGAGCAGTGATAAGTCAGAGGCTTTATATCAACTATGGATGATAAACATTTTAGGTCGGATCATTTGGAAATAATCACCCGACTCTTTGCTGTTGAACTGGACTGACTGGAAATGATTTTAATTTTAGCATCTTTCTACAATTGGCTCATATATACTGAAGTAGCATATTCTGCATACAATATTGTGAAACCAGATTTAAAGGTGTTTTGCCATCCAAATGAAAGATTGATTTAGTTTTAATTACTTCTTGTACTTTTTATGGTAATTGTGCTGTAGTTTCTTTGTTGTTGTTTGTATTGATAGTTTTTCCTTTTGTATTCATTACCAGAATTAATTTGTTTTTAGCAAGACAAGCTGAGCGTTGTTCAGGAACAGCAGATGAAAAACAACCTTTTGGCTAATTCTGGCACATTTACAGCCATGTCAGTTAATATGCATTGTCCCTACTAAATAAATAAACAAAATAAATTAATTGAACGAAAATCATTACGGTTCTTATCACAAATCAAGCTTAGACATAAACCTGCATGCATCCAGGTTTATGCCTTGATGTCTCGCGCTTAAATGTAGTTCGTTCCCTTTGTTTATAAGTGGAATAAACTCAAAAAACATTTCAAATATAGCTTCTTAACATTTTTTGTAGACATAAGTTGAAAAACACTTGTTATTTTGAAAGCCTGTTGTTAATCCATTTGGCTCTTTTCAGTGAAGTGGATGACGGCTGTAAAAAGCAAATGGAGAGGCTGCTGAACATCTGGAAGGAGAGGAATCTCTACAGAGGTGATTTCATTCAGCAGCTCAAACTGGCCATAGAGGACTCCAGCAGCCCCAGACCCTCAGGTTTGATCTTTTAATAATGACTTAATTGCTTCATAGCTATGTTTATGTAGAGCCACCCTGACTACAGTTATATACGTATATAATCTAATGCACATTTCTGCTCTGTGTCATTTATCTGCAGAAGAGAAAAAGGCTGTAAAACGAAGTTATCAGAAGATCCAGGAGGATGAAGAGGATGACGACGATGACTACAGAAACCACACATCTCCCCGCAACTCGGATTCCTCTGTGAATCAGCTGGTACGAACGCTGGCATCACACAGTGACAGTGTCAGATGATGCTTCGGATCTTTTTTTTTTTTTTTTTCCTGATTTGTTCCTTGTGTTTTTGATCATTAACGTTTTCAGACAGAGGAGCTGGTGAAAGCTCTGCAGGACTTGGAGAACGCCGCATCAGGAGACGCAGCGGTGCGCCAGAAGATCGCCTCACTTCCACAGGAAGTTCAGGATGTTTCTCTCCTAGAGAAGATTACTGGTATAATTTGACAAACAATTTTTTTATTTTTTAAAAATATTTAAATCGGGTGTATTTACATTATAGAACAGAGTATTAGGGGTTGTACATTGAAAAGAATAAAATAAAATTACCGAAATAAAGTCAAATAAGATAAAACAACTCTATTCTCCAAATTTTCTTAGCTCCATTGTAATTTTACAACGCAGCTGAGTGTTGTGGCTGAAATTTAGTGGCAAAAGTGGCGATTTGTTTTTGTTTTTTCTCCACCAAAGTTTAATTAGTGAGATTCAAACCAAAGGTAGCAAATGCAAGACAAATGAGTATGAAAATTTAGACAGAAAGTGCTTAAACAATTAGTTGATGCATGTGGTGTTTTGAATTAATTGCAAAAAAAACATAAAAATAAGTAAATGTAATTGAATAAAATAATTTAAATTGGTTAATTATAGATGTTGGAGTAAATATTGTATGGAGTTTGACCAATTCATGCTGGGGAATAAAGGACAAAATCTACTAATCAAATAAACGTTTAGAGAATAACACATGGGTAAAACAAAGTTTAGCATTGCTTAAACTGAAATGAACTCGGTGACAGATATTCTGCGAAGTCAACAACAGCTTTACCTCCTATTCAGACAAGGAGGCGGCGGACAAGCTGTCGAAAACGGTGGACGAGGCGTGTTTGCTGCTGGCGGAGTACAACGGACGGCTGGCAGCAGAGCTGGAAGACCGCAGGCAGCTCGCCCGTATGCTGACTGAATACATCAGCAGCCAGAAGGAGGCGCTAGTGGAAAGGGAGAAAAAGCTGGAGGTAAAGCACAACATCTATTTTAAAGTTCTGCAGTTTTGGACGTTTTACACTCCCGGAAATATTTTTATTTCCCATGAAAGATAACCTTTTGAGGCGCCGCCAGTAAAAGCAGGTCCCCACTCTTCTCCTGCAGGAGTACAAACAGAAACTGGCGCGAGTGACTCAGGTGAGGAAGGAGCTCAAGTCCCACATCCAGAGCCTCCCGGATCTGTCACTGCTGCCCAACGTCACCGGCGGCTTGGCTCCCCTCCCATCCGCCGGAGACCTCTTCTCCACCGACTGAGAGCTGCCAGGCTGAACAGACTCCTGCGACGTCCCTCCTCAGCCGACCTCAGCCCCGTGTTTGAGTAACAAGGACGCTCCTGGCTTTGCCTCCAACACTGGAGGCACATGTTCTCCCAGACAAGCAGCTTAGTCCACCCGCTAAACTCAAACTGGACTAGAAGACAATGAGAAGAGAAGCAGAGGAGAACAGAGACTCTGCCCGAAAGGAGTCTCTGCCACCAGCCCGGAAGTTTGTGTTCCTGATTGTTTTTATTTTCTTTTAAACGGTGAAATGTTGTTTCAGTTAAAGCCTCACCCCATGTGATGCGTTTCCCCAATTGGTCTAGGTTATGGATGCAGGCTGAAGAGGATAATAGTCATTAGTTTTAATTTGTTTTTTGTTTTTCTTGGCTTTTGGTTGGAGGCTTTTTTGTTTTTTATCAACGCTCGGCCAGATAAGCAGTTTGGTGCGTGAAAAGATCATGTTGGGCTCAGCAGGGGTGGATTTTTGTTTTCTCATCTGTTACGTCACATCTTAAGTTCAGTAATACTTTTAAGTCCGCTTAAACCAAATGTGTTGAGTAAAAGCATCCAGATAGAAGTGAACAAATTAAAAGATAAATTCTGGTTTTTGACAAAAAAAAAAAAAAAAACAGTGTCCAACCCAAAAGTATCCTTTTTTGTGTGTTTTTAGGTTTAGACATCCAATCAATCTGATTAAGTTCATTGATGTGTTAGATTTGAGTTTTGCTAAAACAAGCTGGACTGAGGAAATATTACAAAGTTTTCTTTCCAAGAATCTGTTTTGTGTGTGCTTGTGTGTAAACGATACATGGGAAATGCTAAAACCTAAAAATACAGTATCTTCTGAAAGGAAAAAAATGCCTTATGTTGCATGTTTAGCGTTTGGAAATATGGGGGGGGGGAAATTCAATTACCGAAACTGAGCAGAGGAGCTTAAAATCCATCTGACTGGAAAATAAACTTTAGGGCCATTTCAGGGTTTTTTTGTTTTGTTTTAATCCTCAGCTGTACTGAAGTTCTGAGCCTCGAAGGCCTAAAACAAATACCAAAATATTTCCCTTTGGATGAGAGTCCCTTTTTTTATGTTTTATTAGATATTTTTTTTAGAGGAATAAGAGAGAATTCATGTCTTGGTGTAGGATGAAGACAGGGATGCTGGGACAGGTGGAGATGAGGAGCAACTGGATTTGGAATTGAAATTAAGGCCAGAATGAAATTTTGCTCTGATTTTATTTATTCCGTTTGGTGTGACTATCTTTAATTGTTCTCTGTGATGGCTACTATATGTGGCTATCTTTGAGGGGTCATCCACAGCCAGAAAAAAAAACAACACACACACACAGAGACGTCTTTGACTTTTTATCATAAACAATAAATTAGTCGATGCTTTCTGGGAAACATGGCTGCTCCCGCTAACGGCAAGGAAACCATTATTTTTTTTACAAAAAAGGGGGTTGGAAAAGCTGTGAAAGTGAGAAATGTTTACTGAACTCTGAGCAGAGTCTCCTGGCTGTTTCAGAAGCACAAATATATATATATATATATTTTTAAAAAAGGAGTAAGTTAAGCTGAACAGCTTAATTTGTTTCCAGACAAAAGTCATAAACATGTCTTTGGCTTTAAAAAAAACCAACTTTAAACTACTGCACACCAGAAAGGATCCTGGTAACGTTTTACCCCCCAATTTGCTAAACTTGATAGTATTTAAATATTTTCCTACCATCCGGCTGTTGTGTTTCTCTCTAATGCTAGTCCTGAAAGGAGATGTGGTTTTTCTCTAAGGAAAGTTATTCAGTGGATGCCAATAAAGTGGAACCATTTGAACAAATGCTGTGTGTATTTTAATTTAATGACTGCATTCAGAAGAAAAACAGGCTGTGAAGGCTTGTGACTAGCACAAGTTTTTACACAGTAGGATAACCATCAGCTTTTAGTTTTTATATTTAATTAGGTTCACTGATCTATGACTGTTACTGTGTTAGTTTTATTTACAAATACATATTTTGATTGGAAGATTCCCACTTTATGTAACAGAAATATGAGTTTGTATTTGCAGTGTTTGTTCAGCAAACAAAATTGGTTTCATGTGGTTTTCATACATGTATTACCACTGCAACAGGTAATTGTGGATAAAGTAATAATAATAATATCGGTACATTTTATTTAGAATGCCTTTTCGTCATGAAATCTGAAAGGGCTACAAAGAGCTAAAAACAAAATAACCATCACAGACCTAACCACTAAATAGATAAAATATATATATATAAAGAGAAAAGGTTAAAGTGAACATCTAGGAAAATTAGCCAAACATTTTGCTAAGAAGACTCAAAAGAGTCACGGAGGGCAGAACAGAAGACCCCATTATCCTGTTTGGTTGTGAGAGGACCTAAAGCTGCAACATGTAACTTTTATAAAGAATATGTTTTATTTATTTATTTATTATACATATTTGTTAAAACTGTCAACAAATCATGACAGATAATCTGCGAAAAGATTGATCTCCTCCAATCCCCCCCTGCCGTCATCGGCGGCCATGCTAGCTAGCATTAGCATTCACAACGAAACCTGCAGGCGTGAAGAGAGCAAAAGGGGAGGAGTCAGATGGGGGAGGAGCTGCAGCGCCAGTTAAGACCCGCCCGTTGCTTCTGATTGGCTGTTTCTAGTTGGCACCGTGTGCACTGGAAGAAAGCAGAGGAAATTGATTTTTTTCACAGATTATTTGTCTCATGATGACATACTGTCAAGACATAATAACAGTTTCAATAATAATTTTTTAAAATAAAAGTTAAATACTGCAGCTTTAAGTAGTAGGTTGGTAGGATATCTACTTTCCCAGCTAATTGATATGATATAATCTAAAATGAAATCATTTGTATGGCCGATTTTTAACATGAGTAATCTTATACAGACAGCTGGATTTATTCTTGGAATGGTTACCTTTGGAATTCTAATGACTAGTTCATGTGACGTCACAGAAATTGAAATGACAGACCCTGTGAGAGTTCTGTGACAGCCTTTTGTTTCTGCAGGAAATCAGTCAAAGAGTGAGGATAGTAAAAAGGTCTTTAATCCTAGGGAGCAAATATTGGTTAAAACATGTCACTGCATAACAAGCTCTGCATGAGGCAGCAGCTTTGTGACACAGTGATCAGAGTGGATGGCAGTGAATTCTACGTACACAAGGTCGTCTTGTGCAAATGTAGCCCATATTTCAGGTAAGCTCTTAGCAGGGGATACGGCAGATTTGACATGAAAAAATAAAATAGGGTGGCTTGTTAAGTAACAGAGTAGTAAGAGAAACAAGCCTAGACAAGAAGAACATTTAATGATAAACTGTGATTATCCTGATTTTTGGATTCAGCATGCACTACATGATCTGGAAATATGTGAGTATTCATTTTCAGTACAATGACTATTTATTTTGTTGTGTTTCTTCACAGAGCTCTGTTTAGCCACTGGTCAGCACCAGACTGTGTGACCTTTGACATCCCTGGAGTGTCAACCAGCTTAATGTGTCTTATTGTCGAGTTTGCCTACACAGGCAATGTTCTTCTGACAGGACAAAATGCACTGGACCTCTTCGTAGTAGCAGACCGTTATAATATGACTGGCCTTTTACAAGCCTGTAGTGATTATTTAGAAAAGCAGCTGAACCCACAGAACTGTCTCAGCATCTGGATGCTTACAGATACGTTCTACCACCCAGAACTGAGAGAGAAGTCCGAACTATACACTCTGAGTCATTTCAAAGAAGTTGTTGACACCTGCGCAGATTTCCTTCAGCTCTCTGCACAACAGCTAGTTCAAATCATTGAAAGTGACTTACTCATTGTAAAGCAGGAGAAGACGGTATTCAAAGCCATCCTCAAATGGATCGCCCATGCGCCCAAGGAACGGAAAACTTACAGCTCATTACTTTTTTCTAAGGTGAGTGTGGAGGGCATATATATATATATATATATATATATATATATATATATATATATATATATATATATATATATATATATATATATATATATATATATATATATAAATAAATTAGTGCCACCTACTCTGCTATGAAGGGTTGGACAACTCTATCTATCTATCTATCTATCTATCTATCTATCTATCTATCTATCTATCTATCTATCTATCTATCTATCTATCTATCTATCTATCTATCTATCTATCTATCTATCTATCTATCTATCTATCTATCTATCTATCTATCTATCTATCTATCTATTCATCTATCTATCTATCTATCTATCTATCTATCTATCTATCTATCTATCTATCTATCTATCTATCTATCTATCTATCTATCTATCTATCTATCTATCTATCTATCTATCTATCTATCTATCTATCTATCTATCTATCTATCTATCTATCTATCTATCTATCTATCTATCTATCTATCTATCTATCTATCTATCTATCTATCTATCTATATACACATATATGCAGTTGCCTAAATTAACTTGGTAAATTAATTAATTTAATAAAATAAAAGTAAAATAACATCTATATTTATTTATTTTATAAAGCATCTACACACACTTACATATATACAGTACAGACCAAAGGTTTGGACACACTTTCTCATTGAATTCAATAAGAAAGTGTGTCCAAACTTTTGGTCTGTACTGTATACACATGCACACATAGACACATAGAGAGAGACAGACAGACAGAGAGAGATTGATTGATTTTGGGTTAGGTTTAGGACTATTAACGTCATGGTGAGACGATGTCCTCGATTCTGAATTAGCTACACATTTTGGCTGAAAATAAAAATAGATTAAAGCCATTTTGTGAACGTGAACTAAAAAAGGTTGGCATTTTCTTTTGTACTAGCTAAGTTTGTGGCAAGCACTGGAAAGGCCATCGTTTACGCAATGTTAGCCAACTCATGTATTTGTGACTCTCTGCAGATCAGACTGGCTTGGATGTCTCCAAAGTACCTCATTGAACATGTGAATGAAAGTGAATTGGTGAAAACAAATCCAGAATGTCGAGCTATGCTCTTCCAGACATTGAACCCCATCCTGGACCACATGTCAAGGACCAGCTACAGGTCTTTTGTCTGCCCATCTTTAGCAATCCCACGAGTGCCGCCCGCTCTCCTATTGGCCATAGGAGGCTGGACTGATGGCAGCCCTACCAGTTTAATTGAAGCCTACGATGCTCGCAGTGATCGCTGGATAGATGTGGCCTATACCACAGAAACCATCCGGGCTTATCATGGCGCTGTCTTCTTCAATGGATCAATTTACTGTGTTGGGGGTTTTGACAGTATTGAGCAGTTCAGCGCTGTGCATAGACTTGACCTGACCTCGCACAACTGGGAAGAAGTGTCACCCATGCATGTCAGTCGGTGCTTTGTCAGTGTGACTGTGATGAATGACTACATATATGCTTTAGGAGGTTACAATGGACAGGAACGGCTAAACACTGCTGAACGTTATGACCCAAAATGCAACCAGTGGACTATTATTTCTTCCATGCACGAGCAGAGGAGTGATGCCAGTTGTGCAACCCTTCATAGCAGAGTAGGTGGCACTAATTTATGTTTATGGGTTTTTATGACTAGCACAGAGAAAACAGCAGAGATTTATTAACTTTGGGTAATTCAGACTGTTTGTATCACATTATTGCCAACATGAGCAATAGTAGTATATGTCATATTATATACTCTTTGGTCCAGCACTCATCTTGATCGAATCTTATATAAAGAACAGGAATCTCTTTGTTTTTATAGGTAGTCTCTCATAACATAGGATGGAAGTCACAAGTGGGGTAACCCAAGGTTCAGCCCTGGAACCTCTTCTATTCAATATCTAGCTCAGGTTATAACTGGAAATAAGATTAGGTATAACTATGCAGATGATACACAGCTCTATATTACCATGTCAACAGGTAACTCTAAACCCATCCAGGCACTGAACATATCAGTGTGTAGATATGCCATAACTTTCTCCAGCTGAACAGAAACAAAACTGAAGTCAACATCTTTAGACCTAAAGAGGAACGTTCAAGAGTCAGGATGAAGCTTCAGTTATTACAGATGGAAACAAGCGAGAATGCCCAAAATCTGGGTGTGGTGATGAACTCCAATCTGAACATGTAGAACCACATAAAGACAGTTACAAAGTTGGCCTTCTATCGCCTGAAGAATATTATATTATCCCCCTACCTTTTCTTGTCATCTTCTTTGTCGTTTTTACCAGTAGTAACATCTGTTGATCACGACTTGTGTGATGCGAATAAAAGTGTTACCTTTAAAGTTTTGCAAAATACATCTACTTCGATAGGGTCTGAACCCCTCCCCCCCCCAAAGATCCTATTGCAAAGCAATCTTAGTGAGAAACCTTTTGGGGGTTTTTCGAACATGGTGTGTTTCTGTTGAGCAAATTTACTGAAACCAGGAAGCTAGAACACATCACTCCAGTTCCACTGGCTCTCTTTAGGTCAGAGGACAAACTGTAAAATACTTTTGTTAGTTTATAAATCACTAAATGACTGCACCAAAAAACATTAATGACCAGTTGTTGTATCAACCTTCCAGATCTCTCAGGTCTTCTGGTTCTGGTCTTCTCTGGGTCCACAGAGCCAGAACCAAACACAGCATTCAGCAGTATTCAGTTTCTGTGTACCAACAAACTTCCAGAAAACCGCAAAACAGCTGAAACACTGAGTTCCTTTAAATCTTGACCAAACACCCACCTGTTTAGAGTTGCCTTTGACCCATAATCACTGCAACATTGACCAACATATTTGATGCGTATTGATAATTTTAATGATGGCACTTGACAAAATGTAATGTTTGTTACTGGTCTCACAAATGGTTACTGATGTTTTTATGTTTTCATGATGTAAAGCATATCGAGCTGGCTTGCTGCTGACATGTGCGATACAAATAATCTTGACTGATTATTGAGTAATTTCTCTTTTTTAATAAAGGGGAATGGAAAATTTACGGATTGCTAGATGTCAGTCTAGAAAAACACAAGAAATTTCAGAGGGTAGGTTGATATTTTTAACCAAACACCATTTATTTTCCACTCTCTCTAGGTGTACATTTGTGGCGGCTTCAACGGCATACAGTGTCTATCCACAGCCGAATGTTACAACCCAGACGAAGACCAGTGGACCCTGATTGCCAACATGAGCAGCAGGCGCAGTGGGGTCGGCGTTGCTGCCTATGCTGACTACATCTTTGCAGTGAGTACAGTGGAGCAGAAACAAAAGCTCTGAGCTCAACAGAAATATCAAACTTTGGTAAGCATATTTGCGCTTTCTTGTTCTTAGCTGACGGGCGTGGCGCCTAGTTTTCTGTCACCCATCTGCTTCAAGGTTTAACAAGCTGTGCATTCAGATATGGTATTCCATATACCTTGGTTGGCCTTGCACAAATAATGACTTGAGCAAACCCGTCCTTCTACCGGCCCCAAACCAATCATCTAAATCCTTGAACTAGCTAAAATAAAGTGAAATCTCACAGAAATTACATAAAAAATATTTTCCTATTTTCAGCAGCAGGCATGGGTTGCCAACTCCCCACTGACTGGAAGTGCTTAAAATAGTTTGAAGCCTCCTTCATTTTACCTATTTTTGTCTGGTGCTTGTAAACTATCCCTGTCTCATGCCACTCTGGGCAGTTGTCCAAACGGCTCATATCAAAAACTGAGCTGGTTGGTTATGCCTTTCTTCCCTCTTAAACCTGTTGGTCCAGTCTCCTCTGAATCTCAGACACCAAGCTGCTTCTCACTGGATTTTTTTCCTTGTTTTATTGAGCCATTTTCTACTAATTGTGGAAAGAGTTTTGTGTGGAAATTCCAGTAGATCAGCAGTTGATAAAATACTGAAACCTGACTTAGAAGAAACCTTCAAACTCCATTAAATGCACTTACTTTTCCTTAATTTGAACTCCAGCTGCTCTCTTTTTTAAAAAACAAAACAAAAACAAAACCAAAGTGAGATGCATGAATGCCTTGATTTGCTGCCATATGATTGGTGGATGTGTGTGAGCAAGAGATTGAATGTTGTATCAAAGTGTTGAGCTGTTGAGTGTAAGTTAGAAAACCAGGTGATGAACTTATCTGAAACAGAAATTCTCAATGACAGCATTTGCTGTCATCAACCCTCAGTCGATACTTCCTTCTGATCATGTACCCCAGATGCATTATTTCTCCTTTAGTCTGAAAGATAATGCCGATCTAATTTCTATAAATAACAGGCAGACGTCTTTCTTTAGTGGGAGGATCAATTTTTCACTACAACTCAGCGTATTCATAAACTGTCGAGTTGTAATACTTTTCCTTATTAATAGGCTATCTAAAAAATAAGAATAGAAGCTAATACAAAGTCTCAACTTTCTTTTAACTTTACACTTGAAATAAATACACATTTAGACAAGTTTCAAATTGATTTACTTTCAGACTTCTTTAGTTTTTACTGAAATTATTAAAAAAAACCTCACGAGATGTGCTATTCTCTTTTGCACAACCTAAAAAGACATTTTTTGACTCTGCCCCAACGTTTATCAGACCTATCACAGAAAAAAAAAAATTAAAAATCAATTTAACTGTTTATTTTGACAAAACCAGTTGTCTACTTGGGTTTTTGCTCCATCGTGACCATGTCCCTATCAAATGTTCTACTCTAGGTTGGGGGTTTTGATGGAGTGTCACGTTTGAACACTACAGAGGCTTACAATCCCTCCACCAACACCTGGTGCAGTGTGCCCAGCATGCCGACCGCCCGCAGTAACTTTGGCATCTCCGTGATGAACGACAGCCTGTTTGTCGTGGGAGGCTTCGGTGGCATCACCACCATCCCTAATGTCGAGTTTTATGACATCAAGACCAACATGTGGCTAAGTGCCAACGACATGAAGACGTCCCGCAGTGCACTGAGCTGCTGTGTGGTTAACGGGCTCAGCAACATGGCTATTTATGCGGCCGCTCTTAAATCTATGCAGCGCCAACATTTACCTACCGAAGAGGAAGATGAGATGGAGCAATAAAATCTATCCACCTGAATTATTCTTTCAAATAAATTTCTCTGCATAAAGCCATTATGCTTTTGTGTTTGTTGTTGAGAGCATAGTTTGTGTAAAGGTTTGTCTGAAACTGAAAGTGAAACTGACCGCACGACCTAATTATTATTTTTTTTGGCTACTAAGGGGCATGTGTTAAGCCCCATGTCGTTATTTGAAATATGGAAAAGATATACTAATCGTGTGATCTCACTTATGAGTGAGTGCGTGTAATTCAGTCTGAACACTGATGCCCTTGTACACATGCATTATTCAAACTGGGACTGTATCAGAAGCAACATAATTCAAAGAAGTGAACCGTCTTTATGATTCATAAAATCAATTTAATTTTCTAATTTTTAGACCTATAGTAAAAGATGTTTTTTTTAAAAATAAAAAAAAACACAAACATATAAAGTGAGATAAAGAACAAAGTAGGAGCAGCTTCAGCATCAGAAAACCGTTTACAGTGTGACAATGTGAACCACAAACAGATTAAATGGAAAATTGTGGTTACCATCACCCAAAATTCCCAATGCTTTTTGAATTTCTGTTGTGGGCCATTTCCTTTGCCTTTATTGTTTATCTGAAGAAAATAAATTTAACTTCAGTTTGATTAAATTGCTTCTGGAACCTGATTCAGATAATATATTCTCTTTACAAAAGGCTAAATTGATGTTGTCTACCAGATTTTGGTTTGAAAACTGCAAGAGAAATCTTTAATGACACGTAAGGTTGAAAACTTTGTAAATTGTTTTGTAGGTAAAGGAAAACCAAAAGCACGTCTGCTGCATACCCCATCATCCTTAGTTTTCTTGTAGGCTAAATAATAAATCATTTTTATACCTTGTATTTTTGTCATTTTGAGATTGCTTCTAAGAAAGACACTGAACTGAACTTTTGTAGCCAAGGTTAACGTTTGTAATTTCTTTCTGTATTAACTGAAATACATGTTGCACCTTGGCCTCTTAAAAAGCTTATCCAGGATGCCCAGTCTCAAATTTGCACAGCTCTAAAATAAACTATACATTTACAAGGATGTCCAGGTTTAGTTTAGTTTATTGCAAAATGTTTCTCCCTCACATGTGTTCAAGCAGTTGATTACCCCACTCCTGTGTTTCATTGGTTGATTTCCCTTGTCTGGGCAGCATGTACATGCAGCTGTTTCCTTATCTTAAGCCTGTTTTTTTTTTTTTTTTGGCCCGTGAATAATGCAGTTTCTGACTTTTCCCAAGTCTTTCTGTATGGACTTCGACTTCTGTCCAGTTCATGACCTTTAACTGGTCACTAACTGGTCTCTACCAGCTTGATATCAGTCTGTTGACTAAACTCTAAGCGTTCGGGTGGGAATTTCCCAAGATTTTGTCTTGTCACCACAAAGTGAGAACTGTCATTGTAGTAGTTTGTTGCAGGCAAATGTTTTTGCCTATTTCTATGAAACCATTTGTGAGTATTTACAGTGATACCAGAGTCAAGTTAATACTAACTCACTGGTTTACAAGTTCTGATTAACAGAAGTCCAACAATGTGATAGTCTTATGGTTGAAAGGTCAAGCTCTCAACTGAGCTACTGAAAATCAGACGATCCCAATAATTTTCTACAACTTTACTCTTTGGGACATAGAAACTTTCGCGTTTAAACAAAGCAGAACTCGGGCCGAAGCAAAGCGTGCTGTGATTGAATCACTCTCCAACTCAGTGTGGTAATTTGAGGGTTACACGTAGGAAAGGACTGAAGATACCGAGCATGAGAGTTAAAGGTCCTGATTAGCAGAGTCAATAAGAGCTCACTTGTGATGAGCTGACGCAGTGCAATTTCACAGTCAGGCTAAAACCAGGATACGCGACCTGTTCTCTCCAATCATCTGGCTGTCTCTGCAACAAGCAGGTCGACTGAAGGTAAGCAAAGCTAAGCATCAGAATTGTTTCACTTTTATAAGGTGTCCAGATAGTGAAATTGTTGACATGTACTTTCAGCTGTTCGGCTATAATTTGATGTAATTAAATCTATTCCAAAGACTTTCTGGATGAATACTTCTTTCCCTGCCCGCTGGTTATTTTGTTCGTAGGTTTTAAAAATCCATCTTAATCAATCTAATGTTTTTATGTTTCGTTGTTTTTGTTTTTTTTGTCTGCATGTCACAGCCCTAGTCTGGTCACCTTCCACCTACCTCAACACAATGCCTCGCCGTCGCTGCTCCGTTGAGATCAGGAACAACACAAACTCCTACACTCTTTCCAACCCAAGGTGATGCATTGCTCTTATAACTCCCTTTTTGTCAAGTAAACCTGTTTAGGCTTAATTTCTATTTGTTCAACAAGGCAATCCAGTACTACTGAAATGTCTGCAGCAGGGGTCTGCAACCCCAGGCCTCGAGGGCCAGGCATTTTCAACTTTCAGATCTGTTTCTGCTTCAACACACCTGAGTCAAAGAGTGAAGTCATGAGCAGGAGTCTGGCGAACTGACTGAGGAGGTAATTCAGTCGTTTGATTCAGCTGTGTTGGACCACGGATCCGTCTAAAAGGTTCTGGACTGGTGACCACTGGACTTTGCTGACCTCCTGCTCCAGAAGGAAATAAAGACATTTGTTCATATTATGAAATTGTATAACTTTTGTTTGAGGATGGTTTTTTAAAACAAACAAACAAAACAAAAAAAACGTGCACTGCTGTTTGAACAATTTCCACCATGCAGCTTACAAACTATAATTAAATTAGGTGATTTTATAACAACTTTACTGGAGTCATTTCAGACAAGCTAAGGAATTTTAAAGTCTGCCAATTTGTGTCTTGGAAGACGTTTAGATAAAGCCTTTGTTAATGTACTTTAATATACATTAATAGAGGCTTTAGCTTTAAATGTGGGTACAACAGTGAAGTCTTATGAGGTGTGTCAAAATTTTATGGCCTTGCTGGGCAGACAGCCAATCAGTAATGAATATTGATGTAAACAATATTCGTAGTTTTAGAAGACATTTGCCTGTTTGTGAATGGCTCCAGTGATCTCATAACACACCAACTCATCACTGCAGAAAAGTGATGAAACGGCTTCAGATAAAGATAAAACCTAAACTAAAGCAAGAATTTGTCTTACATTGCAGTTCCTGACACTTTCTTATGTAAAGGTTTTTTTGTTGTTCTTTTCTCCATAGATTTTTATAAACCCTGTAAGCTATCTTAACGACAACAACAAGATAAATAAAAATAAATCTGATTTTCTATGTCTCCATTTTTCAGGGTCTACACTCTGAGCGGCTTCTGCCAGGTCCCTTTCCCTCCGATGGTCGGCCCCTGCTCTGCCGTCAAGGCTCGCTTCAACAAGACGACAGGCCTGGCGAGTGGCGCTGTTGGTGTTTTCACTTATGACCTTTTCAATGCCGAGTTGAACGACTACAACCACGTCGTGGCCGTCATGTTCTCCGTGCCCTATGACAGGGTCCTTTTTTCCAACTGGCTTGCTGTGGGAATCTTTAATAAAGGTAGAAAATGTGACCGCAGCCTTTTTGACAAGATGTACAACAGAGGTGAGACCGACTTTGTTAGAGGAAAAGCTGACGAACCTGGCCTTTTTTACGAGGGCGACTACGTTATTCTCAGTGCCTCCATGACAGACTCGAGCGAAGCCGTCCTGACAGTGGAGATCAGTGACACTGGATTGTATTAAGTCTTTGATGTGATAACTTACTGTATAATGTGATCGCCTGTATTCCTAACAAATCAATGAATCACTGATACAGCTGAAAGCGGAGCTTGAAGTTAAGAGCAAATATCTGCTGAGGCTCATTTGTCACATTAAATCCTTTTTCTCAGGTTTTAAACGTACCATCCCTTAAGCCCACATTTCTGTAATTATTTTTATGTTTGCCTGATGTAACACTTTTAAACTATATATAATTTCTGCCATCCTACAGTCACTTTCATCTTTCCTGTTGTGGGAAAACTATTATCAAAGAAAACTCTGCAGAAATTCATTTCGTCTGTCGAGTATTCCTCATTTCACACCACAGGCTGAAACACACAAAATTTCTTGTGATTCTGATTGTATGAATTTTGAATTCATAATTCTCCCCAAGAGTAGAAAGTCAGTCTTCTGAATAATAATAATAATAATAATAATAAAAAAAATCAGAATATTTTGTTCATTTTAGGTTTCTAACAAGTTCTAATAATTTAGAATTTATAAATGATGGGGTTGTGTGATCCAGGTAGCCAAGCTTGTCCTTATTGCTCATTCTGCTGTTTTATTGGTGGGTATAATGTACTTGCACCGTTGTTCTGAGATGTGTATTATTTCCTGTAGCTGAAATAGCTTCTTTCCTCAAATACAACAAAACACCATGATCCCATACCTTCATATGTTTTTCATTAATCATGATTTATTTTATGAAATGCATTTTTAAATTAAGAAACAGTCCAGCAACAATAATTTTATTATCAATGCTGTGGTGTGGCAACAAAACTATGAGAGAAATTATCCAAGGATTCTCTGAATATAAAAAAACAAAAAACTCCAGTGCTTTGCAGGCTCATATTTCTGTTGGACAATAACAAAAAAAGACTAAATGTGCCAAGAATTGAGGTTTAATTCATTCCTTCACAACAACGTCAATGACGTTCTTGATGTTCTTCAGTTTGTCACTGTCAAAGTTCACCAGAAGCACACTGGAGCCAGCGACGGTGGGCTTAAACACAACGCTGGCCTTCGCTTGTTCATTTGCTCCCACAGTTCCAACCCTGCAAGACAGACTCATTTTAATTATCTGGTTTTGAAGTGGTTTTATGATTTTACAGTGGGTTTTTAAATGTACATATTTTGTATTTCATGGTTCTTTGTATAGTTTTGTTGAGTTTATTTTAGTTATATTGTTCTCTGTCATGTGGAAGCATTTATATCTGTGTTTTTATTGACAGTTCCCTCAACTTTGTCTTAGTGTGGTGGCGTAGGGGATAGTGCAACCCACATTTGGAGGCCTTGAGTCCTCGACGCGGCCGTCGCGGGTTCGATTCCCGGACCCGGCGACATTTGCCGCATGTCTTCCCCCCCTTTCCTGTCAGCCTACTGTCATATAAGGGACACTAGAGCCCACAAAAGACCCCCTGGAGGGAAAAAAAAAAACAAAAAAACTTTCTCTTACTCTGTCCCTGCTCACTAGGACTAACTCATGTTTCCTCCTACCACATCTGCCTGTTGTTCCCTGAGCTGGTTTTGTCTGTCGCTACAAATGTCAGATCATTGGTCACTGAATGAAATCACACTTTACTCTTGTTTCCAGTGCCAGTGGTTGTTTTCAGTAATCAAGTGAAGGCTGTAACATAGAAACTAACTGGACATACATTGCTGTTATGGGTTTGCCGCCTGTGAGTCCGATGCCGTCTATGGCGAAGCTGCAGTTGAGCAGCGGCTCAGGTAAAGAGTTCAACAAGGTCAGCTTTACAGTCACAGGCTGGTTCACTCTGGCTTCACCCACCAGCTGCAGACAGGAGGTTCAGGTTTCACCATAAAGACATGACGCAATGTGGTATCAGGGAGACAAAATTCCAGATTTTGAAATGTGAAACAGAAGCACTGCAATTTAGAAGAGGGTAAAAATTTACAAATCATTATTAAGCTATACTTTTCATCTGAATAAGTACCTCTTGTAGTATATTTACTCTGCTGAAAGGCAGCTCTTTACGTTCACGTTAAGCTTCACAACACAAATCGACCTCTCTAGGTCTACCTCGAATAGAAACACTGGTGTTGATGTGGAACTTATTCGTTTTCATGTTCCAAATCCAGAGACTGAAATGATCTCAAGCTCAGTCAGGCTGAAAGGAGAGTATCTCTGAACAGAAATGTTTATGTGTTTACACAAAGTTTAGGCCTGACATTTGACCGGGCCCTTTTGATACTTCTCAGTGACGTGCGGTCAGGGAAAAATAAAAATTAAGGATAAAGCAATTTATATTGGGTTAACCAATTATTTTGATTATTTTTTCTTCAAAATCTCAGAATTTTTGCATTTCCCCATTCTAATGCTCAGAAGCGAAGCTGGTGAGGCAGCAGCGAGCTGAGCCTCACCTGGGATTAATCAACCTCTTACTAACGGCACTGGCTGCCATTCTATGAGAGCATATTCCTCCTGTTTGTACGTCGCCAATAAAATGGTTAAAAACATTTAATATATAAATTAATTTTCCATAATTTAGCTTATGTATGTAATGTACATTGTTTTTTTGTCACCAACAGTGTGAGTAACGTGTTTTGTGTGCTGAGGAGCGATCAGAAACGACAGAACAGATTTGAGGTGAGGCAGGCAGTTCTCTTGCCTCCTGGCAGGGGGCGCTCATGATCCCAGACATTGTTTGCTTCTGTACTTTAACACATACTTTAACGGTTTTTCCCTTTGCTGTGGAGCACAGCACAAAATTAATAATGTCTACTTGTCCAAGTTTGATTGAGTTAATGGAATATATGCATGACATGTAAAAGGTCTTTTATCCCTCCAGCGTTGTCCGCACGCGCAAAATTTCCTTATGTAAACAATAACCTGCAGGGGGTCTACATTTATAAATATGATTATGATTAAGTCAGTGCCTCATCAACTATGAACCTCACCGCACGTCACTGTCTTGTGTCCTGCTGATTCTAACCTTGATCCCGATGTCTGGCTCGTCCAGCACAATTGTTTTTTCAGCCTTCTGGAAATCGACAGTCTCCTTGTTGATGGTGATGGCCGACACCTGGATCAGCAGGTCAGAGGTGATCACCGTTTTATACCGCTGGTACTCCAGTTTCAGAGAAAGACGTCTCTCTGAACAAACGCGTGCACTGATCAGTCTTCAAATTACGACCACTGACAAGGATGTCCACCTATTTACCTCACAAAATTGAACAGTAAGCACTGAGCTCAGAGCAGACCTTGTCCAGAGGGCACCTCCAAGTGGTCCGACGAAAATCCACAAAGCTCCCCGAGTTTTCCATTGTAGCTGACCGCTCTGGCATAGAAAATGAGTTTGCAGGTCTTTGTGTCCATGCAGTTGTTCGTTAGTCGAGCATACACCTCAAAGCTGGAGCCCACAATCATGTTTTCAGCCAGTTTTATCTAAAAAGGGACAAATAATGAGATAAAGTCATTGGTGCAAGTCACACTAGAGCTGATTTATGGCAGAGATGCAGATTATGTTGAAATGACTTTAGTTATTTATCTCAGTGTGTTAAAGTTCAGCTTTTTGTTTTTGATTCATGGGCATCATCACTGTTTATTTTTGAATAGACACTTTCTACTTCCTGTTTAGACCGTTTCTAATGACCTGTAGAGGAGATGTTTCTCAGGGACACAACTAAAATATGTACGACTTCGTAAAGTTGACCAATTTCATGCTACCTTAAGATGAAGCCCAAGTTTCTCTCCTCTCTGCAGCAGCACGTTGCGATGGTGGGCCCTCTCATACACCTCCCGCTCCTCTTTTGAGCCTGAAATCATCAAAATTACAAAAGAATTTGAAACCGAAATAAATAACATAAACATAGCTGAGATCAGTGTGGCAATCAGACTTTTCTGAGGGTGCTGATTCTGTATTTCTCTGATCACAGAAGTTACTCACTTTGGTGCCATCAGGTACCGATTAGACTTTTGACAAGCGTTTGCAATGATGCCTTACATAACAAACCCTTATAAATAACATAAACATGTGGAGGGTGTGTTAGCTCCAAAACACCAGAAAGCAATATATCTCTGTGTTGAAGCCGAAGTCTAATTCAAGGTCTGGAAATTTCATTCTAATAGGAAAAAAAAAAACAAGTTGCAGGTTTGCACTAAATCTACATGCAAAATTATTTAATTTAAATAATTTATGTAATTAAATTACTTAAATTACCTTTGTATGGTTTCAGAGGTTTAATTAGTTCTAAACTAGTTATATAAAATAATTCACAATATGAAATACTTTGATGAATTTAGAAGACACAGTTTAATAGTCGCAATATCAAACACTGAATTTAGACAAGGTGTACATCTGTGGGACAAAAAAATATGTCCGTTTGTATGTTTTGACCAGAGACTGAAATGTGTGAGTATCTATTATAGTTCAAAAACTCAGATGTCACTACACCAGACCGCCAGGAAGCTTAAATGTAACGACAGGAAGAGAGCAAAAAAGGCTTTGAAGTATTTTTTGGTCATCTTTTATGACATGTTTTTTTTTTTGTATTTTTTTTGTATACGCATTTATGAATGTGCGTCAGTCAAGAAAAGAGTGAGGCCTGCTTACCTACATGAAAATCCCTCATTTGTCTCATTTTGACCTAATTGTTAGAGAACTAACCCGGTTTCGTTCTAGAAAATAGATTTCTGGTTTGCAACGACACGATGTGACTTTGTGTTACCTTCTGGATATTTATACTGGTGCGTGATGTCACGTCTCTCATTTGAACCAACGGCTTTAGTGCTGATAAAAAGGCCAACAGATTTAGTGCATTCACTGAACGTCACAAACTGTCCTGTGGACAGTTTCACCAAGTCCTCAACATCTGCATTGACCTGAATGCATAAAATGACAATGATAAAGAAAATGTTAGGATGATGTCAATGTTTACAACCATCTTGCAACTGAAAATGCTCACTTAAAAATTGCAGAAACGTTTTTATTTGTAGAACAAATAAAAATGAAAATAAAATTTGTTAAAAAAAAGTTCACTATAAATAAGTTAAATGTAATTTAACTTAAATATAAGTAAATAAATATAATTTGATTTATTTACATGCTTCTTGGATATAGTTGTGTTTTAGAGCAAAAGAATAGAAAATTCACCTCGGCAAAAATGAAAGGCGTGTCATATTTCAGGCCCACCTCTCCTTCTTTGATGGCGTACAGTGAAGCTGGGCCACAGCAGAAAACACCTGACAACATCGAGGAGCCGGGAAAAAAAATTATTTAAAGAGTCTCTGGCTGCACATGCACACCGCCTTACAGACAAACTCCCTTTTCTCTGGTTTGAATATGTTGCTACCTTACTCAAAAATGCAGAACATTTATTTCCCCCTAATTAAAGCCTCTGTTTTTTCTGGCTCTATGAGAATGACACACTTGTTTCAGGAAATCAGATCTTTCTGGAGCTCCACCTAAATGACCACTGGGCTCTTGGTCCTCTGTCTGATTAAGATCCTTCTTCTCACATTTTGCTGTGTTGCCAGATGGAGTAATGGTTTTGACGGTCCATGAAAGACCACAATGTTTTCACGAGATGTTCAATGGTGCATTATAATCTATTTAAGATCACGTTCAGTCATCTGAATTTAGCACCAGTTGAACAAGTTATAGAAACATTTGACGGATGATCAGTGGAAACAGGATGCACCATACTTTTGACTGTCATGGTAAAGCTTCTCTTTTTTTTTGTTTAAATATTGTCTGTAGAATTACAAGGGGAAAAAAAATTAATGTGGCCCATTTGGATAAAAGGCTTGAAAAGTCAAGCGCTGCGAATACTTTTGATACACTGGGAATCAAATAGCACCAAATATATGTATGTATGCATCTATAGTGTATGGTGGTGTATATAGTGGAAACCCAGCTGCTGTCATTTTATTTATTAATTTTTTTTTTACCATCACTTTTCTCCTGGGGTGTTGGATCACTAGTTTGCCACCCATCAAACTTGCTCCCCAAGTCTGGACGAGTCATCCAGCTGTCCACCCATACATGGAAGTTCCTGGACAAGAAACAAAATTAGTTGCAAATGAGAGGAAAATGAGTTTGTATCACAGGGTTGCCCATGGTCACAGTATATTAGTGCATGTTTTATGTTTTGTCATGACAGATTATACTCACCATATTGAATCATCTCCAGAAATTCGGTCTCCATTTTCATCGTACAAGCGTTCGATCACCAGGTTTGCGTTAGTGTCGTGAGCTGATCCGAAGTTAGTGACCACTCGACAAGGAATGCCCAGAGCGCGGGACACTGAAGGGGGAGCAAAATCCTTCTACATCACAGGGGTAAAATAAAGCATCCTTCAGATATCATCAGTGATACTGATGCTTGAAACTAAAGCATCAAACAGAGAAGACAGAAGGAAGACTGAGACACTAAATTTATGCCGTTGATTAAGAAAAGAGACTGTTGAGAACCCGGTAGGGTGGAGAAGGTTGTTAGAGCCATAAACAAGATTTTGAATTGGACGATGCTTTTTTCTATGTGCCACAATAACATAACATTTTAAGCATGGTTATGCAGCACAATCTATTGCAAATAGTAATTTCACTCAACTTTGTGGGAAAAAAAGAACAATCATGCTCTATGTAATATCCAACCTGTGCATGCTACAGCAGCAAAGACCCAGCACTGGCCGTAGCGGACTGGACCTCTCTCTGCCCACTGCCGCAGAATTTCCCCACTGCCCATCCACAGTCCAGGATGAATGCCATTTGAAAACTCTACCCACTGACCCACCAACACGCCTCGGTCGTCATTACTGTTGATCTGTGAGAAACAACAGCAACCATGCAAGGCACATATTAGGAACTTAAGTGTGAGAAACATATTTACACACACACACACATATATATATACAGTACAGACCAAAAGTTTGGACACACCTTCTAATTGAATTCAATTGAATTTCAATTAGAAGGTGCGCCCGATCGCCCGCCAGCTAGCAATATATTATTCCAGCTGTTGGATTCCAGAATGCCACACCTGTGCCGGCTGCATAACACTTCTGAAACCATTTTTATGAAAATTATTGTAAAAACCTTTGTTTAGGTTATGTCGCTACAATTTAAATAAATAAATAAATAAATAAAGTGTTTTTGTTCTCTGCATTGTTCTTTAAGTCATATTATTGTTATTATGATTATTATTACCATAGCACTAAATACCCTGGTGACATAGATTGGATTACTCCGGGAAGAAACGTCCTTATTAGGATCCGACAAAAATTTAGGATTGTCGTCCAAAATCTTCAGACAGATATCCAGAATTCCTGGTTCAAACTGCAGAGGAGTAGATGAACAGTAATGAGATCAACAGAGGACATAAAAAAAAAAACAATCACTCCAAAGGTCTCAGTAGTCTGTGGATTGAACGACTTTATGTTTTTTTTTTTTAACTCGACGTCAACATGATTAAAGTCGAGTCGACGTCGATTAGTCGCAGTAACATCATAGAAACGGAAGCGAAAATGGTTCACAGCAACTTACAGGCTTTATAAGCTACATTCAGTAAATATTGACAAAAATCGCGTAGACTATGGAGAATTAAACTTGGTCCAGTAAGATGCACAAAGTTGAGTCTGACTCTTTTTATTCCAAACACCGGGTGCAGGAGTCATATTATTACGTTGACCATAATTGTGTTTTGGGAACATAATTTACAAAGAACGGATTCCATTTGATTACAGTTCAATTCAGCTCCTGCTGTCCGATAAGCGGCCCTCTGACTCTGCGGGATGAACCGACATGCAGACGACGGCAGAAATAGCCTCCATCAGATCCTCAGAATGCAACTTGAACTTCGCTTCCGGCTATTGCTAGCCGGAAGCATGGCTATTGCTAGCCTCACACATGGTAAATCATTTCATCGGCTATTGCTAGACAGCATTTTTGTAAGAGCGACGCTTCAACACAAAGGGTGACGTGATCAGTCGGATGGATGAAAAGCACGACATTCCGGTTCTTTTTTTCTTTCTTTCTTTTTTATTTTATTTAATTTTTTATGTTTTTTTTAAAGAATTATTTCAAAACTAGTTGCATTTATTTGACAGTAATCGGGCAGAAAAAAGGCGGTATGAGGTGACGGGGGTTGAGTCAGAGGCGTTATAGTTTGTTTGGCGCCCTGGGAGAACTACATTTTCGCCACTCCCCATTCCCCTCTCTCTCCAATATCCAACCCCTCTCCACAAAGACATGGAGCGGGGTGGGCTAGGGTTGGGTACCTGTCCAAAGTTCCAGGGTTTCCCTTTAATCCTTTTGTGTGATCCTCTGTAGACCAACCCATGTTGTGCTAGAACATACTCCTTCCTCTTTTCCTCACTCTTCAAATAGACTGCATCATCTGTTAGTACACACAACATACTAAATTTGAAACCCTTCTCATTACGTCCCTACAAAACATATAAAACATTTACAGAGAGCAATTTTGAAGCTGATAACAGTATTTTAGGGAGACTAAGATTTATTAATTTGAAGTTTAAATTGTAGTAAATTTATTAGACAGTTTAATGAACTCACCAGGACACCAGGCATTGAAAAGCAGAGTAAACTGTCCTAAGCTTGTCTTCTGTCCCAACTGGTCTAAAGTCAGAGTATAGATCCCAATGGGGGCTTTGGGAGAGGAACTGATGGACACAATTACTGTTCTTCCAGAGGCATCAGTAGCAGCTGAAGCGCTCCACTCTGTGTTCACAGTGGATGCCTGTGAACTGAAGGTAACTTTAGTGTTAGATTCTCTTCCTGGTAATGGACCTGCAGAAACAGATATAAATGGCTGTATAAAATTGATATAAATCAATATAAAAAAACTGGGTATAAGGCTGCAGGAGGTGAGTACCAGTTTCAACATCGAACATGAAGTTTGTTTTGCCCACTTTGAACTCTTTGCTGCTAGGTGACAGGTGTAAGGCAATGCTGAAGGGCTGCCCCCTTCTGACAATCAAGCGCTCCTCCCCAAAAAGCTCAGTGTGGTGGTTGCTGTGGTTGTCCTTAATATTCAGATCACAGCGCTCAATGTCTAATGCTGTTCCTATACAGAAGCAAAGAAAACCTTGGTCATGCATCATAATTCCTCACACATGGTAAATCATTTCAATTCAACATTCTTCCAGAAGTTACGTAAGGTCCCTGGTCGGAAAAATTTTATGTCTTTCACCATTCCTACTCATCACGTTTCACTCGTCTCACACTCAAGTGAGTTCATGTGCAGAAACCTAAAGGACGTGCATCAGGAGTAAGAGCACAAAACAAACAAGCGCTATCACAATTAAAACAAAAAATACTACCACCTTACCTTGGCTCATTTCTGCAGAGAAATTGTCGTTCAGCCTTTGAAGGGAAACTTTTAGTCCAGCTGCAGCTAGTTAGCTCTTATGACTGAAGATCCAGCAACGTAACAGTGAGTGACGGATATTTGTAGCATATGCAACCTGATCAGTACCCCATCCACCTCCTCCTCTCTTTCTTGAACCCACATCAGTAATTCTGCTTTCAGTCAGGGAAAGCAGATGGCGATGCAACCTTACAACCTTTTTGTGTGTAAACTAGTTTAGGAAAAATGATTTATGATTGGAAAAAGGTTAAAATAAACTCAACTCAAATGTAGCTGTCAGATTTCTCTGTTTGTCTTTTTAAAGGTGTTGTAGGTTATAAATCCTTTTTTATCACTATGTAAATGCAAAGAACTTTCTAATGCTATCTTCTCGGCACATGCAACACATGTGCATATACAATTTTTGAGAATGATGAATGATACTGATTTTAAATGCCAAATATATAACTTTACTGTTGTGCCCCCCAAAGTACCCACATCCCTGGTAGATTTTGATGTAGAACTATTTGTATTGAACCAAGAAAATTATTTCTGATTAAAAAAAACAAAAACCAAAACAAACAAAAAAAATAATCAAGAACAGACAAACAGACAATGTAAATGGGTTATCAATTTAGAAAAAAAACAACCCCAGCTTATCTCTATTTATCAAATTCTGATAAATAACAGCATGTTAAACTATTTATATCTTCAATTGATTTTATGTGGCATTGCTTTAAATTAAACCCTTATAAAACTACTTGTCAACTTTTGCATGTTTTCCCTTGTTATTTTTGCCAAATTATCTTTGGCAAAATGAACTAATTCAATCAGGCATTCATTTGTTTACTCACTTGCTAAAAACATGTTTGTTTTTATTTCCCTTGCTACATTTTGCTGTGCTGCACAGTGTAAGCTTTCACATTTTCTGGTGCCCCCAGCAACCCCATGTTGGACTCAAACGTGGTTCTAAATACAGATAAGGGGTTTTAAATTTATGACTGTATATATATTTAGTACTAATGGAACCCTGAAGATTAATTAAATGACTGGTAATAACACAACCTGCCAATGAGCATTTTGATGTATGAATTTTAAATGCGAGCAGTGTCTGTATGTGGGTTTAGATTTGTTGCTGCAGGAAAAGATGCCCTGTATCGGTCTGTGCCCGTTACCTGCTGCCGTTAGCATGCTCCAGCTTCTGTAGTCCAATTTCTATCACGCACTAGCGCGTGCGTTCTCAATAGTCATGGAAACGACGTTAGCGCTATCAGCTGGAAGGTTAATATTATTATTCTAATATTTTAAGAAACAAAAGCAAGTTATTCCTGAGATACTGCTAAATTATTTAGCTTATTTTGTGTTTATTTATTTTTTTGTGTTTTTTTAAATCTGTCTACTGTGTAGCAACAACAACAACAAAAACTATTAGCATTCTTTGCTAGCATAGATTTTTGATATTTTCTCGACTGGAAATGTCAGTAATGTTAAGCTGCGGTGTAGTCGTTTTAGGAAATACTCATATTCTAGTAAATTATATTCCCTTTAGTAGAATTTAGTGTCAAATTCTTGGAAGGCTAGCTTGTCCTGGGTCCACTTTTGAATGTGCTGATAAACATTGATTTCCATGGAAACATTTAATAAAATATATTTAATATTACTACATTAAAAAGAATCATTTGGTTTCCTATACAGCCTATCTAATTGTTTAGTTCATTTTTTTCGAGGCAGGGAGATTTTGACCTGTTAAAGACATAGCCAGGAATCCTAAAATGGGTGAAATAATTTGAAAATAAAAAGCGATTTAATTTGAATCTGTGAAGATCAGGCTTGATGACTTTGGTGTCCAATGCTTGTAAATTTTGACTACTACATACCACTCCTTTCTGCTTTGGACTCACTGTGATGCTACAAAATAAAATCTTTCATGTTTAGTAAAAGTTTGTGGTCAAACCTAACAGGTTTTTTCACCCAGTTATATTTTCATCCTTGACAACAACCCCATTTTGATAAAAAGAAAAATAACCTCACTGCTGTCATTCATTAGCAGTATGATGTGCTTTTTGTGTCTTTGAAGCCCAGCTTCTGGAATCATGTGCCAAGTCAGGTTTGGTTTCATTAGACCACAGTTCATTGGGTTAAAATAAAGAAGTTTAATAGAAAGATAGGTAAAGGGATCAGCTCCCATCTGGTATCACAATACCATTTTATTGCAATCAAACATTTTAAATTCAGAGGGAAGAAACCTGACATTCAAATTAGACACTGCTTACAAAAGTTAAAAGAAATAATAAAGGGGTATAAAACTGAAAAAATGAGAAAACGACTGACATTCACATAAGTAATATGAAACACAAAGTATGAAAACGATGGTCTACTATACCTGTTATAATTTGCACGTGTACATTTTGTACAAATAGCAAAACAAAATCCAGACAGTTTCAAGTTTACAACAGTAGGCTAATGTTTAAGACAATATGAAGAAAAAACCCCCACTTAACTAAGTGTTAAGTGTCAGTGAAACTGATTTGATTTGTGGGTTTGGACTGCTGTCTTGTAACTGTCCATTCTTCTGTAGAAGCTTGAGTTTCCTTCTTGAAGATAATGCGTATATAGTCAGCCCAGTCTTTATGGATGCATCTATAAAATATAACACAACTCAAACACACAGCCTAGTGGTCTGTCCCATCAGAAGAAGACAAAAGATCAAAATAAAAAAGACATTTACAACAACGTCGGAACAAGCATTAAATACTGAAAGGCATCCCATTAACAAAACCCTCAAGTAGAACTTGGAAAAAGTACAAACATTAACTGTGTATTTGGTAAATCTTTTTATTACAAAAAATCTGCCAAGCAGTTTCAGGTTTTCCGCAGCACTATGTCCACATATTTAACTCCACTTAAGGTCAACCTCTTTTTTATGTCTTCAGTCTGGACGGTGGGCCGATGTAAACACTTAGCAAGCTAACCTTGGATAAGAGTGCTGAACTTGGTGACTCCCACTTGTTTAATAAACTTGTTTGATCCCCGCAAATATAGAACTGCAAAAATTGTGCATTACAAGATCCCACAGTGGCGGTATCTGTAGTTTTGAGACACCAGAACCGATTCAATAAATAAATTAAAAAATACAGTCGTTTTGATAAGAAATAATGGCTATGAAGCCCATGGAAATGTTTCCATGCATGCAATTCTTCTGTCTTCATGTAGTCTGCAGCAGGCATCAACTATGTTATTGACTGTTCACCTGCAAATAAAAATGCATAAATTACACCTCCCTTTCTTATTTCTAAATGATAAAATGAAATGAAACCTTCTAAAGCCACAAGTCTCAATTATTACTAAACATTAATACATTTCTATTTACCATTTTGTAGAATACACAAATGCTATAAAAATATTGCTCTGTATAGAACATGATTCACATTAGAGATACCCAGGGTTGATAATACATGACTTGTGATTGGCTGGGAACTTAAACGTTATGCTAGCAACAAAACTCGGCACCTTGTAAGCTGTTGCTGAGAGAAAAAAGTGAGGTGATAAAAAAAAACAATTCATAAGAAACAGAAAATAATTCTTTCAGAAAGCTGAAATAAGCTATTTATGAGATTTGTAGTTCTAAGACAACTTGAGGCATGTCAGTGGTTTATTCAAAATGAAAAAGAATGAGAGAGAGAAACTTTCAGCAGAAAACATGAAGGGAACTGAGTATGGCAACGTTTTTTTTTTCTCTTTGACATTTCAACCTCAGTAAATGGTGGACAGAACTGCTATATGACTTACACTACTACTTATTCAGTTGGAAATGAATAATGTATCATTGGCTAGCTGTGCTAATCAATCTAATTGCTAACGTACAATGTTAAAAACAGTTTCAATTGTTAATTTTGTAACACCTTTGGTGATTTACAAATTGGTATCCTTAGACTGCAGATTGTCCATTGTGCCATGACTGGTAAATTCCTATTTAAAACATTTTAAACTTTAAATTTATGTTGTTAAATGACCATTACCTTCTGTTTTGTAATAAGGGTCAAACTTCTGTTGATCTTCCCAGCTCCCCCTGCAGTGAAAAATACAGCTCAGTTTAACCTCTAGAACCCTAGAGGTTCCACCGGTGGAACCCGACGGACCCATCGGTGGGTTCTAGAGGTTAATCAAAGATGAAAATAATACTATTATATTAGCTCCTAAATTGTTGTTGATATGTTTTGTGGACAATGTCTACTACAGAACTTCGATTTTTCAATAAACAAATTGTATATTTTTAGTAAATGAATGCAAACATTCATAATTGTTCAAGGAAAACAGGTAGCTTTAGTTACCTGGAGCTCATTTAATTAGAGCCATACATGTAAATTATGTTCAAGACACTTTTCAGGGATTGAGATAGCGGCGTTAAAATTTCACGACGTTGCTCAGATCATCTTCAGTTTTACCTGAGGTTTAGCTAGATGTGGAGGTTTGGGGGGGATGCCAGGCTTCTTTCTGGTAACTGCAGGGGAGCTGTTTTTCCTCAAGCTGGAGGTCCGACAAAGAGTTGATTTCTGCTCTGACCTCTGGGACACGGACGAAGAGTCGTCCACTACCTCTCCGCTGATGGCAGACAGACAGCTGTGGTCTGGACTGCTGTACAGATTCATACTTTCTCCAGAGGAGTCAGTGCTGTCGACTGAAACACAGACATGCACCAAACCCAATATAATGATGTCTAAAAATATTAAATTTGACTTTACTTATGTTGTTCATTTTTAACTTCTTTCAAAAGATGTTAATTTAAACATAAGCAATAAAACTCACTCGGAGGACAGTGAGTTTTCCACTGATCACAGTGAGGATGAGGCTGGTGCTGAAGAAGATGATGGCTGTTGAGCTCGTTTTCAGTCACAGCCTCAGGGGATGAGGCTGTGACTCCTGGATTGGTGTTCCCAAGATAGCCAGAAGGGGGCAGCGAGCCCCGGCCAGAGGAAGAAGATGATTGGCTGACGGTGGTGGAGGCAGTGCTACCAGAGCCAATGGAGTGCGGTCGGGGATAATCTAAGCCCCTGTGTGAACAACATGCCACAGGGACTAGACACACAAATAAATGCAATCAATGAGAATATAACACGTTTTACACTATAAATTTAGGTTTCTAATTGGTAAAATAACAACATGAGACAGATTTTTATTGACATGCTGTTGATACACAGCTACATTCATACACAAACCCAGCCAGTTAATTAGACTACAAATTGCTAGCTTGATGTTTTCCTAATTAAGGCCATCTAATGGTCATTCATCCATAAAGGCAATATTTAGACTAATAATGCATGGCCTGTTAACAGGTTGGAGCTGTTAATCTATGTAGCTCCCTCAGAGTTACCACGGGTTTCTTGTCTGGCTTTGTGATTATACCTTTATGAACAACCACATCTTGGTAGTTTTGTAGTTGATCTACTTTTAAATCAAGTGGTTAGTGAGGTGATGAAAATTTGGGATATTGTTTCATTATTTAAACCTCTCCACAACTTTATCCCTGACCTGCCTGCTGTGTTCTAAATCAGATTTGTATTTGTACAAAACTCCTCCCGAAAACTATTTTCTATTTTTCCGCCACTTAACAGCTTTGTGTTTTTTCTATCTCATGAAACTCATAGATACATAGATGTTAAGACTTGCAATGTGTTAAAGGTTTTACAAGACACTGTGTCTTCTCACTAATCCTGATAAACAAACACTCTGAACAAAAAACTAGCTTTGAAATTTTCACCAAGTCCCTGTGCTTTCACCAAATGTTTACTTCAATTTAGTTAAACTAGTCTAAGATGTAAATTTATAACAATGATTTTGTAGTTTCATGTAAAAATGCATCAACTTTATGTCTCAAATATAAAACTTTCAAATTGAACAAATATTACAAAATAACAGTATTAGCTATTATATACCTGCTATTGTAACACTCTCAGATGTAATGTGTGGAGGATCAGGGCAATTTAAAATGTAACACACTTTGAACGGTGCAAACGTCTTACTTCTCCCAGGCAGGACGCAGCTGACGGCTCGGTCACAAATCGCCGCATCACTGGGTTGAATATCCATAAAAGGACTGCGACCTGTTCCCATAAACACTCTCTCTTGCAAACGCAGCTCTGGAACACAAACTACGTATTCAGAATGAGCTTTTAAAAAGGACTTTTTTTTCTTTCTTTTTTTTAGAAACCTGTAAATATGTATTTCAATCTGATATTGTGATAAACACCTCTACTGTGAGCAGCCTGGTTCCACAGAATCCTCTCCAGGTCAGTGGTCCAGGCTTCCTTCACTTCAGTGCTTGAGGCCTTCAGAGTGTAAGTGTCCTCACTTTTCCTCCTGCGGAACCAGATCTCAAAGCACAGACCGCTCACACCAGAGTTATGGGTCATTCCTATATCATTAGTCTGGAAAACACACACACACCCACACACACACAAAAACAGATAAAAGATCGCTGCACCAGTAGATCTTTCCCAGTAGTAGATCTTTCCCAGTGATAGTCAAATGTGACAAATATGCGCAAAGTAAAGATTCTAATTGAAATGGCAGAGACTAAAAGCTTTAGATTGGGAAGGAATGCTTAAAATCATAAAGTTTGTCATAAAGCAGGGAATTATTTAGAAAAGATTTTTAGGCTTTCTTATGAAGCCGCATTCTTCCAATTTTACTGGTAAAGTGTGACAATGGCATGCATTTTACTGCAAAATTCATGTATGCAAAATTTAATACAAGTGGGCTGTGAAGACTTCAGCAGCTGTTTTGTTTTAAGCTAGCGTATACAAACCTTAAATGACTGTTTGTAGACATAAACATCATTTCCAATATCCGTCCTCTTGGTTTTGCTGAACAGAATCAAATGTTCAAAGAGGAAGACTCGGCGGACGCATTTCTTCTTCCGAAAGGAAACTGTGAACTCATCTTGGCGGATCAGTTCCCCCTGCTCCTTCAAGTTAACCTGACGAAGGACAAAAAAGTTTCTGTTGATGTCGTCTAACGCTGGCGGTCAAAGCGTGAGCGCTCTGCTCTGCTAATATCTCACATCGCAATCCTGAATGGCGTCCATGGTGAGCAAGTCGTTGCCATGACGCATCTGAAATTGAATCAGGTCTGCAGCAGCCTGGATTTCACTCCTCTCTCTGTCTCTCTCTATGCAGGTCGGATCCGGTGCAGCCAGGTGGCACACACCGTGTGCGCACACAGCGGCATCCTTCTGTTTCGATCTGCAGGGTCCAACCAAGGCCAGCATGTCCTGCAGCAGGAGGCTGTACTTGCTGATCCTCTGGATGGGCCTCAGCAGGTAGGAAGACAGATCCATCAGGTCCCCGAGCTCCTGCTGCTTCTTCTGAAATCCCCCCAAAAAGAAAAGGTGTTTCAAATGCAAAATAGCATTGTTAAGTCTAGCTGTGCTTTAAAAATGCCCCATAAACTCTTTGTGAATAATAGCTCTCTAAAGTTGTGAAAACTATTCGTAGCTTTGTTTTAAAGCCCGGTAAAAACAAAAAGAGTTGGAAGAGAATCAGTTTTTCTGGTTGAGAAATTACATGCAACACTAAACAGTAGACCCATGCAGTGAACTCCTAGTGAAGAGACCAAAAAAACCTACTTTGACTTACATTTGTGTAATTGCCTAGCACAAAATTGTTTTCTGCAGTTCTCTAAACGTAATCTTAAGAGATTTCTGTAAACTTTCTTCCATCATTTTCACAATGCGTTGTATCAAAACTTACTAACAGGCATGAAGTACATTAAACTGACCTTAAAGATGTCATGGCGGCGGTGAAGAATCAGCGCATCTGACTGAGGTTTATTCTTACTGTATAAGGCGTACAGGCCAAAACTCTCACTCTGCAGGAAGCCCAGGTAAGGATTATTGTCGCAACACATTTAAACAATCATACAAAAATCTTAAAACTGCACAGTGGGTGAGATAGACTTTTTTTTACTTCTTACATGTCTGAGAAAGCAGCGGGCCACCAGGGCCGGCTGCCTCTCGCAGGCCTCCAGCTCTGGGAGAAAATAGTGGCTGTGGAAGTCGTAAACCTTCTCCAGGTTGCCAAAGATGACCCCTCTCTTGCCTCTGAGATCCTGAGGAATGTCCAACCTGTCCATCAGGGGGAGGTAGTGAGTCAGGATGTAACCCAGAGAGCGCACATACTCCCTCTCGGTAAAAACCAGCTCCTCCATGACATGCTGCACCCTCCTGGTGACACAAAAGGGAATTTAAAAGTCCATTACCTTCAACTAGGCGTAAAGGGTGAAACACAGCATGCTTCCATAAAAAAAACTACGCCAATTCAGTTTAAAATCATGTTTTGATACTTAAGATACAGAAGAGAAATTGTTCATATGGAACTTCCAAACAGATGGTTCCATAATTGTTTTGCTAACTTTAAATGAATCACTTTTATAAGTGACACCATCTCTTATTGATTTGAAGCTTTGATGAATGTCTCACCAGTTAAGAGTGCTGATAAGACCAAAAATAAATAAATAATAAAAAATTAAATTTTTCTGCCTCTTTGATCCATACAAAATATTAGTTGATCATCTTGCAAACTAATCAAGTTTCTGGATACTTTGGAAGAGACAGTAACTCTTTTGACTTGAATCTTTAACTTGACAGGCGAGGAAGAGTTGGAGATTGAGTTTGATAAGATTGTTATTTCATAAATACAAGATAGATTGAAATTCAACAATAAAAACACAAGGAGAGAGTACCTGAAGCTCCTCATTGTCAGCTTAAGGACAGAAAGGAGTTCATTAAACTTCAGAGAGTAAAGGGAGTAAGAATGAAAGGCAAGGAAAGTCATTGGCAGTCAACTCACAGAGCACTGCTGGCATTCTCCTGTGGACCTGACAAACAAAACGCTCTCCCATACGACTCCGGGGGCAGACTGGAGTGTTTACAGCATTCGGCCCCAGCAGCGCCGCCGTCGCTCACGCAGGAGTTGTCTGAGCAGAAGCTCCCGT
Organism: Gambusia affinis; assembly: GCF_019740435.1. NCBI lineage: Eukaryota > Metazoa > Chordata > Actinopteri > Cyprinodontiformes > Poeciliidae > Gambusia > Gambusia affinis. The sequence continues at coordinate 11,289,025 of NC_057868.1, forward strand.
GTCGAGAGATCTGGAACTTCTGCGCTTCCTGCAGGATGCGGCAAGATGGCTGACCGTGGTGGGAGCAGCACGGTGGCGACCGGGGCCCTTGGTCTTCAGGTGTGGAGCCAGCGGCCGAGGCTCTGCCGGCGCACGAGTCCTGGCTCGCCGACCTCGCGCCGAGACCCCGTCTCCATGGAAACCACTGGCAGCCGACGGGGTGGGACTGAGATAAAGCGGCGGCATCCCTCTCGCTTCTGGCTCTGCTTGTGTGTCTCTTTCGTGCCTCCCTCTCTGTTCTCCTGGCTGACCTATTTAAGAATGAAACCAACCAACAAACGGGTGAGTTTTTACTTTTCACTGTTTCTCCTGCCTCCTTACACAGTGGAGTCAAACTATAGATTTAGTAACAAAGCTGACATCTAAAGGCCACTGCTTACACTAAATTTAAATCAAAACAGTTTAAGCTGTTGAAAATTATGTATCATTTTCTTCAGATTTTACAATTATGCGGTGCTTATAGTCCCAGTAAAAAGTATTGAGGACTTTGGTGCTAATGCTTTTTATGTGTCTTGAACTCAAATATTTGTTTTAATGGCAATAATAATAAAAAAAAGAAACTTTTTTTTTTTTTTTTTTTTTTTTTACCAAAAGTGTGATTTTGGCAAAAACAAAAAAACTTTGGCAAAAAATGTCATAGGCCATTATTTTCAGAAAATAATATTCTAAAAGGTTAAAAGTCAAAGCAGCGCCCTAAGGAAGTTCATTACCTGTGAGATGACTGCTTTGACTCCCGGTTTGTTCCGGCATCACTGCTGCCCTCCGGTTTGATGGTAATGTTACTGCAGGCTACTGCTGCTGGATCACGGCTGCTGCTGTCCAGAACCGGCCTCCTTTTACCCAAATTCTCTGCACCTGACAAGATGCCCTCCCACTGAGAACGCTGAGGCCCCGAGGTCGACTGCACCACCAACCTCTGTCCCCCCGGAGAGGCCGTCTGGATGTTGGTGCTCACCACATCCACAAAGTGAGCCTCACAGCTGCTGCTGGGATCTGCCGGCTGGTGGCAAAGTTCCTCCAGCTCCTGCATCCTCTCCTGGAGCTGCTGCTGGGCCTCCTGAAATCTCAGCCAGGCAGCATTCCAGACGTGCATCCCTCGAGATCCCCGCAGGGAGCTGGCGTGGACCTTCACCTCGTGGAGTTTCTCCGGGCCGAAGTGGAGGAACCTTTCTTGGAAAGACTGGAGAATCAGTGGGTCAGGAGAAGCCTGGACACCGGACTGGCAAAGAGACGTGGCGTTCGGGACGAGGTCTTTGCTTTGCTTCTGCACCAGCTGAGTGTTTGTTTGACTGATCCATGAGGCGCTTTCAGGGGATTGGATTGTGAGATTTCTGGCTTCAGTAAGATTCAAATAATCAGTGCACTCGTTGGCAAGCTCCACAGCCTGTTTTAAAAACAAAAAACAACAACAGAATTCAATTTTACCTTTCTTTTTGTTACAAAATATATATGCTCTACCCTAAATCACTGCAAAACACAAAGACACATGGGGAAATTGTCTTATTAGAAGTGAAATAATCTGCCAGTGGATCTAGTACTTTTTCCGTCAGTATTAAGGAATTATTGACTTAGAACAAGTTCCTATATCTTGCTGAAAAGTTACTTGTAAGTTTGTTTTGTCCTACGTCAAGTGTACTGAGAGGTTTCCACTAGAGATGACCAAAAAAAAAATGCTTGGTAAGATTTTGTGTTTTAGCATTTTGCACTAGGCACTCAAGCATCTCCATCTCACCTGCTCACAAAAATCACATATGTTGACCATGATCTGCAGCTCTCGGCCACATGCCTCCGCCCTGCAGAGGAAGTCCTCCAGGTCCGATTGGAAAGTGCCGATGAGGGTCTTGAAGGGCGCTGTCTCTGGGTAGTGAAGCCCACTCTGCTGGAGTCTCTCTGCCTCTGACACCAAGGACAAGGCGTGGTGCCTGCGGTCCTGGAGGACGAAGGATGGAGAGACTTCAGGGAGGAATAGGAAAACACAAAGACGAAAAGAAAGTATTGAAGGAGATTTATACTCACGCTAGCTTCAATTAGGAAACCAGTGAAGCTGTTAAGGATCTGCTCCATTCTTTCTCCAGAGCCCTCGACTGATTCAGCCTCCATTAGGTGGCGCTCTCCCTCTACAGTGAACCATTGCTGAATCTGCAGAGTGAAGTTGTTATTCAGATGAAAACATTTTGAAGTGTGCAACATCTATTCGGATCCATTTTTGTTTGAATATCTGTGATCTAACATGTTATAATCCTTGTACATGAGAAATGACACATGTAAAACAGTTAAAGACCAATTTAGTTAACTACAGCCTCTCGGTAGTTACTAGAAGAGAGAACTACATAAATAACTAATTCACCTACTTGAGAATATCGTCCACTGGTAATGCTGACAGAAAAATAAAAGAAATTCCCCACAGCATGATGGTACCGCCACCGTCCTCAACAGTTTGTAGAATATTCTCGTCAATGTGACTAAATATCTATATTTTTGTCCTGTTATATTGTTCTAGAGAGCATTTATAATGCTCATCTGAACTATAGTAAAAATGTAAGCGCCACACCTAATAACGTAAAAAATCTGATCTAATTCTGCACGGGAAAAAAAATCTAATATCTAGTCAGTCCTATGACAGAATCAATATATAAAAAAAGTTGTTTCTTGAATAGTTATTCAAACCTTGAAAAAAAATTTCAAAACCTTAAAAGTAACATGGGATGCATGCCGTTCATAGCCGGATGCAACTTCTGGACAGCACTGTAAATATTATCAGAGTTCAGACATACATGAAAATCAGAGATCATGAGAGAAGCATGACAGACCTGCATGAAGTGTCCCTCCATTTCCCTGAGCTGCAGCAGGTATTCCAGATGTTCCAGTGACGCATTTGTCCTCTGCACCAGGATGTGAGCCTGCTCCTCCACATAGTTGTACAGACTGGTAACGGAGTCCACTGCGTCACTTTAGAAAGAAAAGAGATCATTACAAGTTGTTGAAAGAACATTTCTGAACTTTTACAGATATATTTGAGACACTCCTGCAAATTCAAGATCACAACTTCAGTTTGTCTTTACGGACTAAATAAAAGACCATTGGTGACTCTGACTTGGAGAAAAAAGAAAATCTTGGTTGTCATGAATGTTCTTCAAATCTGAAGTGGGTCTCACAGTGAACCTGGAATCTATAGCTTTCTGTAAATGTTCAAAGCGACAACATGATATTTGTTGGATACCTAAGGTCCTCACAGTGAGGGTATTTCAAGTCACTCTCCTTCCTCAGCCTAGCCAGGATGGCCCCGCCCTCCCTCTGCAGGCCGACCAATCGACCGTCCTCCAAGACGTCCCTCATCAGAGTCCTCTGGTCCATCATGCATTGCTGTACAGCCTGATTGCCAGAGTGTTAACACTCATACTTTTACACAGAGAACAGTTATCTCACACTGAGTTACAAAACCCGTCCTAATGGGATCTTTGAGAGGAAAGGAATATAAAATTACCTGCACGGTCTCGGTCATCTGCAGCTCCTCTAACTTACTGATGGCTCTCAGTAACAGGCTGGAAGCCTCATGGAGATTGTTAACGAAAGGGAAAAGTCTCTGAAAATCAAAGATAAGATTTGGAGACGATATTCTACACGTACACTAAGTACAAAATATTAACTTTGATACTGTAGCTGGGTTTTGATTTTTGGAGAGTGAGCTAGATTACTTTTTGGGTTTGTTTGTTGTCATCAGGAGTGACTTAGATCAGCTCTTCTTTGAAATGTATAACTCTTCAAATTGTTAAATGCATTGAGTTACCTATAGAGACCAGATTGTACCGTTTGGGTACCTTGATTTTCTTTGTACAAATTAAAATGGTATATATTAGTAAGCAGCTGAGGTCCAGTTTAACTATCATTAAACAGTGATTAAACAAGTAGTGTATGCGCATTCAACCCTCAAGTTAAAAGCCAAAATGCTGGTGATTAAAAAGTGAGATTTGACAAGTCAAATAAAAAACCTAAATTTAAGTAAAAACCATTGCATTTACTAGGAGACATTAGATCTATGTACTTTGGAAATAGAAGAAGAAAATAAGTTGGGGGTAGGGGGAAATTTCCTACACAATTGTTTTTACACACACATCCAGAGCAAAGCATAAGTTCCCCACTTATAGGTAAAGTCAAGCAGAAAAGCAAAAGCTGCCATATGATATTTGATTCCTACCTGATGCAGCTCCAGCCAGTCACAGTAGCCATGAGCCGTGCCATCCAGACAGAAGCTCAGCTGATTCACCTCCACCAGCTTGAGTAACGCTTTCATTGACGTCACCAAATCAGTCTGCATCAATATTAGATACATACAATTAAACTGACTGTCTTTATATCACTTCTTTTTACATCATCCCTCAAATTATATCCGTTCTGTGATGTTCCCTGTGGTTTAAGGCTCAGAGACAATTCTGAACACACATCCTCAGCAGAAAACGCAAATGCAGTGTGTTTGGATGAAATAATTCAACCTGGATGCCGGGACATCTTTCTGGCTGAGGGTTGTTCTCTTTGTCCACCAGCAGAACCAAACTATTCACAGCACGAGGTGACCAGTCCTGCAACAGGTTAACACAAGGTACGACCTTTCAACAGACTAACAATTTTGTTGAATTAAGGTAATAGAAAAAAAAAGCAAAGCAACACCAATAGTCAACCTGGTGAAATTCCTAAAATAAGCTGTATATATAAAAAAAGAATGTTTTGTGTTTAATAATTAGATAATGGTTTATGTTTCTAGGGCTGCACAGTGGCGCAGTTGGTAGAGCTGTTGCCTTGCAGCAAGAAGGTCCTGGGTTCGATTCCCGGCCCGGGGTCTTTCTGCATGGAGTTTGCATGTTCTCCCTGTGCATGGTGGGTTCTCTCCGGGTTCTCCGGCTTCCTCCCACAGTCCAAAAACATGACTGTCAGGTTAATTGGTTTCTCTACATTCTCCCTAGGTGTGAGTGTGTGTGTGTGTGTGTGTGTGCGCGCGCATGGTTGTTTGTCTTGTATGTCTTTGTGTTGCCCTGCGACAGACTGGCAACCTGTCCAGGGTGAACCCCGCCTCTCGCCCGGAACGCAGCTGGAGATAGGCACCAGCAACCCTCCCGACCCCATTAGGGAAGAAGGGTGTAAGAAAATGGATGGATGGATGGTTTATGTTTCTAGTAGCTTAAATTTTTGTGTGACTTTTGCGTAACCTGAAACTGTTGTATTTTAACTCAAGGCTGTCGTATTGTGAGATTTTCACACCGGCCATGCCTAATATTACTCACCAGTCATTATATGCTGATTGTGGCCCTCCAGTCACATGCTACCATGCAAACAGTAGTTAACGCAAACATGCAGCATTCTACCTGAAATATACTTTGTGTGCTTCTTACATGAAGGGCCATCAGAGCCTTGTAGAACTGTGGTTGAGGACTTTTTTTCCTTGCATCAAATATCAGCGTCATTCCGACTTCTCTGATTTCTTTTCTGCAAACAGGCACAAACAAAGGTGCTTTTGGACTGATGGTGACATACATGAGGTCCTGGTAAAACTTACGATAGAGTCCAAAAATGATTCATACTCCTGGAGAATTTGATTCCAAAGCGTTATTACTTAACCAAGACATTTGTTTCTAATAGGAAATAAGAGGCTTCTCTCTAAAGATAATAAGACAATTTAAAAGAAATATCAATTTTGACATGAAATCGTTTTCATATACGTTTTATTCAAAATTTGCGTGTAGACAATTGACCACAGCACTATGTATCGACACTGATGCCACTGTAGACCAACACTAAAAATGAGGAGCGAGTTTCCACAACAAACCAGTTCCCACGCAGGTTCCATCATCTGAGACGCTTCTTTCTCACCTGGTGATGGAGTAGAAATAGAGCAGCATCTGGAACAGCTCGTGGCTGGTTACTGTTGACTCCCATCCCTGATCGTGTCCGTAAAGTTCAACGATCGCCCGGCCTGTCCTGTCTCTGCAGCCTGCAGTGGAGGGAGCGAATCAGAAGTTGTGGAGTGAAATAATGCAGACAGGCTTCACCTGAATCAGGTAACCAATCTCTAAAAGACTGATAGGTGTTTGGTAAAACTTTGGTAGACAGCATTTTATCATCTATGCGACACGAGATATTTCTGTTTACATGTGTTGGAATAAATTTAGTGTTCAGTTTGTAATGTGAACGTTGTTGGTCCCCTTTGCTTAGAGGTGTCGAACAAATATTTATATCTGTGGTTAAAGCAGTAAGAAATTTTAAATGACCTGTGAGAGAGGCTAACCCAGAGTAAACGGGATGAGCTCTGGGGTCTGGTGATCCCAGAGGGAGGTGGTCCGGTCTGGGACGAGCAGACGCTTGCTGAGAGGTCCTTTTGCTCTCGGCAGAGGATGATGGAGTCATCTGGGATAGGTTCTCTGTTTCATGACTATTGATTCTTTTGGTGCCAAGCGGCTCTGCAACTGCAACACATTTTATTTTCAATGTATGCTAAAACTGTTGGAAACTGCAATGATGAAAGCAAGATCAGTTCTTTACCTGGAGGAGGATTTTTCTTTCTGTTTATCTTCGGTGAAACCAGTCTGAAGGCTGTGCTGTTTTTACATTTGACCACATGCAGCTGAGGAATCTCTGCGCAAGGCTCAGAGGTTTCTTTTCTCCGGACGTTTTGGCCTTCGACAATGATCAGTTCACACTTTTCCGAGGTATCCACCACCGCCGTGGAGAGCGATGAACATCTCCTGTCTGGGTGGATGTCTCGTCTGTTTTGTGGCGCTGGGGTAGACTTAAAGTTTGGAGCCATAGTCGTCGAACTGGTTCTGGTTTGATGGCTTTCAAGATGGTTGAAAGGCATGTGGATCTCAGATGTTTCAGCTGAACTAAATTTCGATCTATGCTGTTTATTGGAGTTGTCCAGGTACCTGAGACCATCAGTAGCTGACAGAACGTTTGTAGTCTGTGTCCTCATTTCTGACGTTGGATTCATTGTGCTCACGTTGTGAAAGTTGCCAGAAGATTTGACAGGTTGTACTCTGCCATCATTATAGGGCGTGACATTTATTTCTTTTGGTTTTCTGCACGGGACGCAGTTCATTTCTCCTGACTCGTTACAAATGTCCCCACCTGGTAATGGAGGAGACTGATTACAGCTTCCAGGATCACATCTTGTGTCTTGAACACCTCTCAGTTTGTCGGCGCTCTGTGCGGTATCCGTGTCCTCCTCCACCACGGCTGGCATATTCCCTCTGTTATTCTCAGCCCCAAAGGTGACAGGGTTCTGTATGGCAGCCTGGTATGAGTCTCTGTATCGACATCTCAGCTCTTGAGCCTTGGTGACCTTCCCACCTAGTCGTCTGGCCAAGCATGGGGTGCAGGGCTTCTCTGCAAAGCGCACAGTGCGGACACACTGAAGGGGGTCCAGCGAGTCGGAGGAAGGGTGTTCCTTCAGGGAATGGTCACGAACAGATTGAGGTCCAACATCTCCAGACACGTCTTGTGCTTTTGACTGAGGATTTACTTCCAACTGTGTACTAAACGGTTGCGTGATTGGCTGATTTTGCCAATTTGGATGTTTTTGTGCTTTGGTGTGCATTTGCATGCTTTGTTGTTCTTCGGTCAATGACCGATCTTTATCGAAGAGCATTTTGGCCTGCAGTACATCAATATAGTCCCCTGTTGCAACAGCTGCTGGCTCATGTCTGCTCATTCTCTGTGCTTTAGAGTCTCTCTGTTTATCTTCCAATATATTTTCAGAAGCTACAGCAACTTTATTCCAAACTTTGAAGTCAATTACATTACCACCTGAGTGGTTGGGTTTTCCTGTTTTTGCGTTTTGATTTGTCCCAGTAAAGCGGCTGTCCCATGTATGTGGGGACACCCAGCCTATTGGCTTATGCTCTGCTTCACTTCCTTTAATTTTTACCAGCTGCGACAAAGACGAAGTTCTAGCATCTACCAGGCAAAGTGACACAGCGATGCCATGCTTTGCGGGACATATCCTGGTTTCCACCGAGAAAGCTGCTGGGGAAGATGTTAAACCTGAGTTCTGACTAGTAGTCACAGGATTAAGTTGCTCAGATTTCTCTGAAGAGGAAAGAGGGAAGGCATTATCAGATGATGAAGTCTTGGCCGAATCAGGAAGAGGTGGAGGAGGAGGCGGAGTTAAAGGTGAATTTGACGGAGCAGCAGAGGCCATGCTACTCCCAGCACAACGTGCCAGCTGCACAAAATCAGGCACAGCTACCCGTTCCCATGGCAACCTCACCACGCCTCGTTCAGTAGCGACCAGGCATTGTCTGAGCGGCGACCCCTGGCGGTCCTGGTTGATCTCATCCAACCAGCCAGAGCTGAAGATACAAGGATAGGACGTCTCAGGGACCGGGGTCTCCTCCACCACCTCCACTGTAAGCCCCTCCTCCTTCAACAAGCTGCAGACCACAATGCGAGCTGATTGGTCGCAGAATGGCGTCACCTGGAGGTAAAAGTCGCCTGGCTGAAGAAGGGTGGGGTCGATCGGAGCGAGGTGGACGACCACTTGGTCACGTAAGCAAAGAGGCCAGCCCTCGCAGAGGAACAGCACATTGGAGTATTGAGCCTGAACGTGGACAACATGATGATGTTATTACACTTGTATGTAATTGAAGTGATTCATATTCTGTCAAGACAGAAAGAGAGTCTCAGCAAATAACTTACGCATGCAGCCTGCTGCACGGTATCTAAAATGTGCTTGGCCGGAACCAGGAAGTCCAGAAAACAGCGCAGGGCGTCCCTCTGGTAGCGGCCGTCGATGATTTGGAAGAGCTGGCTGAGGAGAGTGGGGGCGGTGGCTTCATAGGGGGGATACAACGCAGAGAGGAGGTGCTGGATTGATCCCTCCACAGAATCAAGGTTCTGAAAAGGGAAATTTCAACAAGATTTGCTCAAAATATTTATTTTTTACATTCAGCTTATTATTTCATGTCAGTTGCTCAAACCTGGAAACAGATGATGACACAGAACGATCAGTGCAGCTACTCAATATTTTATTAACAAAAAGCTGATGAAGCACCAAGTTACCCAGTAGGTATTCAGATGAACTATTTAAGTGACGTTCTCAAGTTGATATTTTATGATTTTCTGAAAGTATTTTGAGTTATTTATTTAATGACCATCCAGTAGATTGCCATAGAGTCAAGAGCGTAATGTGAACACTTTTAACAGTGGCGTAAAAAGTCGTCATTGTCATCACTAAAGGGAAATTGGAGACATATAGATAAAAAATACCTATTTCTATCTCTTTGCAAAAAATATTGCAGGACATTTTTTTTTTTTACAATTTTAGTTTTTTTTCCATTTAAATTTTATTCAAATACAACAATTCTTCTTTTTAGCTCAATTTTAAAAACCCATTTGTTTAGGGATGTCTGATTAAAAAGTGAATATAGATTATTAATTGTGGCCTGGATTTCAAAATGTTATTACTTCTCTTCGTTTTGCCGTTACAATGTTTCTTGTTGATTTAATACATTAAGTTTTTATCATGTAAAGCACTTTTAACTGTCTTGTTGCCAAAATGCCAAAACCTGATTTTACATGATTTTGGCTAAGTTTCACATCACACTTCTATTCTGACCCACCAATTTAATTACATTTGATCTATGAGGTCTCAGTAATATGTAGTGTTAAGCAGCAAACATGCAGTTCATTAAATAATTTTGCTTCAGAGTAAACTAGAAATTCCTCATTATCAAACTACTCTAAGAGATAAGGATTCATTCAATTCGTTGTTCAATGCGAAGGCAGCCAGCCTGTGGACAAATATTCAAGTAAGCACAGCTACAATTCTGGTTTATGGTTTCACATTCCCTTTGACCTGAACTCCTGCATCCCCCTTGGCTCCCCCACCCCACATTTAGGTCCTGCTTTATTTAGCGCCACTAAGGCCAGAGCAGTGGATTTCAGAAGGAGAACCTGACTCCAGGAAACAGAATGTGAGAACGTTGATGTATGGCCTGAAGATTGTTTTTCTACCCATGCAAACCGTGCAAGATTTAATAAAATCAGACACAGTAACAGTAAATGAACACCAGACATGTTTCTTAAGCTAAATCTGTTGGCTAAGCTAACAAAATAACACAGTTAGTCAAATCCATACGTCCATCATGTCTAAGTCACATCTTCCCTGTAACCTGTTATCTTTGAGATAGACCATCACAAAATAGCATGTAGCAGCATCATTTTGGTGTTTGTACAATTTCAAAAATTTCAAAAACTGTATTTCTTTTTCCTCACACCTATGCACTGGGTTGGAGTACTACAACCAAATTCAAATAAAACGCATTATCGGGGATGGAGTATTACAAATTGTGAAAATATTCAATGGAGATGACAAGTCTTGCTAGACACTTTCAGTCCCAACATTTTTTTTTACTGGCGAGTCCCCTCTGTAATCTCGTACCCTGACATTATCCTCCAAAACTGCCTGATTGTCCTCAGGGCCCACAGCTCAGGCAACAACATGCCTGATGCAGAGCTTTGTGGTGGCTTCTGCCACACCCCGCTGGGGCGAAACCTCAACAATCCTCATCAACGTAACGTCAACAAGAAAGACAGGGACAGCAATTATGAAAATGATGGAGAGGGGACGTCAAATGAAGGCTGGATGGTGACGGTTGTTGCTGGCAGCTCAGAAACACACAGCTTAGTGGAATATAGATCACAGTTCATACATTTTTAATTAAACTGTTTGCACAGGACTAAAAACACTCAGTCATCAATTCTGTCATCCCATTAGTGAAAAGACTTGTCGGATAGATCTGGGTCAGCAGCGGCCCGAGGTGTAAATGATCTTTGGGTTTGTTCAGAACCCCTGCTGGCCTCCAGGCCTCAAAAGACAAACAAAAAAAAACCCCAAAAGAAATATTGATTAGTTTGTTTCCCCACACAGTAAGAAGAAACTAGCCAGCATGAAAAACTTTATTACATAAACTTATATCAAAAGTTGTGTTCACTGGATCCTTTGGGAAAGCAACATTACACTTTGCTTCTTCAGAAACAGCCTGTATTGACCCACAAAGGGGAACACAAACATTTTTTCAGGCATTTCTGCACTTGAAACCAAAAGTTTGTTTGTTTGTCCTGGCAGCACACCAGTAGTTCTGTTAATGCAGAACTACTTGGCTTCAAAAACACACAGATCCTTCCCAGTAAGTCACTGAAATAAATGATGACCCTCACATTGCTGTGGATAAGATGTCTCAGCGCTGCAGCCTTGGACAGTTTGAATATCTCTGTCCAGTATCGTTATGAAGCGAAAATAGTCCGCGAGCATTTCTGATGTCAAGCCGGCTCCAGTCCGGCCAAGCAAATCTGGACTGAGAAAACCAGGCAGTTTGCATGCAGACTTGGACATTTTTAATAGAGATTTTGAATGTTTTCAATCCATACTTAATCTTTTTTAGTTTAATCATTGTCATCTGGAAAGCGACAGGAAATGTAGGAAGATTGAATCTTATTATACATTCTGAATTATGAGAGAAATTAAAATTTTTCTGTTATACGTCAAGTTCTGGCAGCATTCTTCTAAAATCTGAAGAAGATATACCTTGTGGGCTGTCGCTATAGTAACGCCAGCAGTGCTAACTTGTGCTAGTCACTTTTTTAAAGATGCTAAAGACCTATCAAGCAGCCCGACGAAGTGAATCTGATCTTATCTAGATAAGATCCAGAAGATAAGAGAGCCAGATTCAGGAGCAGATTCATCACAATCAGGAGCCAGAACCATTTGTTTTGCTGGGAGAAAAGGGCTGATTCACGTCACATTGCCACGTTAGCAACAAAACAAATAACAAAAATCAGCTAAATTTGGATCTGTGACTGTCTTTATTTGCTATATTACTACATGAGAAAATGTAAGACCCTGTTAGAAGCCACTGTTCTAACACTTTGATAAACTTTACATGAGCACAAGAAGAACCAATTTCCTGTGTTGATATTTTCATCTGAGCTCACACTCACTGATTCCCCGCTGGATTAGACAAACTGTTTATATTGGGTTCACTGCTGCTGGGCAGAGAGGACAGGGAGAAGTGATGGCGTCTTAAAGAAAGGAGCAAATCTTTTCCCATTTAATTGTTGCATTACGCTCTTGAACAGCATTACGTTTAGCTTTACAGGCTGAAAATAAGCATAATGTCCTCTGGTTTGGATGATGAATCTGCAAATATAGTCTGTTTTTCCAAATAAACAACACTGTATGTTTTCAAAACTATTAATTACTTGACTAAATTGATCAACTAAAGTTGCCCCTCATCAGAATAAAGGGCAAGTCTAACATTAAGAAACAGACTGTTTAAAAATCGAAATTAGTTCAAGCTTTCAACTCTTTAATTCTTTTATATCAGATAACAATAAGGAAGTATTTCTTCCTTCACATTTTTCAACAATAACAAATATCAAACAAATAACAATTATCAATCTGAGTCGAAACACCCGATCCTTGATTGTTGTTCACCCATATTGTTGGAAGAAAGAAATACCACAGAAAGGACCATCTGTTTATGACCAGAGTGTTAAAATCTACCAATCAGAGCAAAGGAAAACCCATCATATTCATCTGTCCATAATCTGTCCATTTTAGATAATCAATGATTATCATTTCTTTTGACCGCTCTTCAAAATGAGAAAACAGAAAAATGTGTAAATAGGTTTTCACAACACTCTATGCAAGGTGGCTGTTTAGATGACCAACTCTATATGTGACCACAAATCAATGCAATCTTTTTAAGAGGCCATTGGAACTGAACATTGAATAAAAGTCATAAACGCGTTATAAATTGATGATAGTTTAGCTTGCTAGCAAACACACTGCTTCAACATCTTGAACACACACTTTTCTCCTCAGAAAGGAGGATTTCACTCTGCTGATCTGCTGCATCATTCACAGAAAATGACACATTTATGGATGACAACAAATGTGATATTTAGGTGAAATTCAATTGTGCAGTAAACAGATTAGCTGCCTCCCTAAAATGGAGTGAAACCAAGGCGATGAACAGAGCACACAAAGCCTGGAGGCAACCGTAATGTGGATTTTTCTGTTAAGCATTCACATTTAGTTTTAGAAAATGAATCGGTTTCCTTATCAGTTCATTTTAATCACAACTTCAGTACGATATCTATAGAGAAAATATATCCTTTTCTGACATAAATCATTTGGGATTTATTTATTTTGCTGTTTAGAAAGACACAGCAGGCAGAGATTACGCTGTAAAGCTCAAATTCCAGCTTTTTTCTGAATGAATGGACTTAGTTGGTAAAACACTGAGCTCTTTAGCTATAAACTATACGTTTGAAGAAAACGGGAACAAAAAAAAGTCAAAAATCCTCATTTTTTTCCTCTGACTTTTCACTTCAGTCTTATATTATCCCTCTGTGCCTCAACACACCTGATGTCACCTCCTCTCAGGCTCAAGCCAAATTACACTGGCGTAAGCCATAAATCCTCTGTACAAAACCACAGAGGCTCCACGATGGCCAGACGGTATATTTAGCAGCTTCAGTGGGATAAGGACACCGGGGCCCGCGGGAGACAAACGCCAATCATGACGGTCTCGATCAGCAGAGCGATTTGGTAGTGGCCGTAAAGCAGCAGTCAGCGGTTCAGTCTGGGTCATCGAAAACACGTGAGGGAATTGTGAATGAGCCAAGCCGTCTTTAAAAATCACCATGAGCACGGCTCATACGTACTCTGTGTTCATGTGAGAGATGTTATTATATCAAAGTGTAGCTTAGCTTTCACTGAACGTGAAAAGTGAAGAAAATAATATATGGTTTTCTTATTCTTTCACACATTAAAAAAGCTTGGTGAACATTTGTAGTCAACCTCCTTTACTATGGTGTGGAGCCATTTTAATGGAGAACAGAGCCCACTAGTGTGTAATTAAAGCTCGTTTCTGGGAAGGTTTGTGAGAAACGAAGACCAAGCAACACAGCAGACAAGTTAGGGATGAGGTTATAGAGACATTTATGGGTTATATCGCAAAACAAATACCAACATCTCACACAACAATGCAGGGATTGTCCATAAATGGAAAGAAAATGTCCCGATCGCAAGGCCTAACAAAGACAAAATCTGGAAAAGAAGATGAGTTAATCAGAGAAGAGGCCCATAGTAACACTAGAGATATCCACAACTCAGAGGAGAGAATTAGAGACAGGAAAAATATTTGTTAAGCACATCTGAAATCTGACTGTTGCGGAAGGAAAGTGAAAAGAAAACTATCAAAATGTCCCGTTTCTAGATTTCCAGAAGCCATGTAGGAGGCACAAACATGAAGATGCTCTGGTCAAATGAGAAATAAATTAAACTTTTTACATGCAAAACACTACTAGCACTGCCCTGATCTCTATTATGACACACTGATGTTACAGCATCCTGGTAGCTGGAAAACAGTTATTTTGTACTAATTACCATGTGCTGTCTCTGAACAAATAAATGTAAGTAATTAAGCCCTTGAAGAAAACACAGTAACTACAGCGTTCATGTGTTAGAATGGCCCAGTCAAAGTGCACAATTAAATCCAATGTTAAGTCAGAAGCAAAATCTTAATTTGAGTCTGACTGAGACTGAGCTATTATGAAAACAAATGTATAAATGCCAGCCCTATTTTTCAGATTGTATCTCATAAAACATGTGAAAACCATGTATCCTAATACAAAACTCCAATAAAACATGTTGATATGTTTGCTCATAAGGTTACAAAAATGAAAAATAATACTGAAGGAGATTAAAACTTTTGCAAGGCATTGTATATGAAGGTAATGATGGTAATCCAGGTAAAGGGGAGATGATGATTTGTAGGTTTACTAGCAGAAATTTGGATCAGACTTTTGTGCATTTTTCCATCGAATCACTCAGATACGATGAGTTGTCTTTCTGCAGAGGGAGAAGGAGATGCTTTGTACAACTTAGTCAACATGGGAACGAACACCCAGACATTGAGGTCACTCAGAAAACAGGAATAACGGAGTTAATGGACCGCTGGTTCAGGCGACACGGAAAACTTATACAGGAAAAAGGTGGGAAAACACACAAAGATTCCTGCCAAGTCAAACCCACGGGAGAGCTGGGCGGGTAATTTAAAATTCAACTCCCTTCATAACATCCCGGCAGCCTGTCGGCGGCAAACACATTCAGCTTTATGCACAAATGAGGCACACCCTCTCTGACGTGGAATGAAAATAGACTTCTCTTGAAATGGACAAAATCAAACTGAGACATTCCTTCAGGCTTAAAATCTAAATCCACATTTCAGACAGACACCCACACTTTAAAAAAAAAAAAAAAAAGTAAAAAATACGCTCTGCTTGTATTTGCATGAGTCACATCTTGTAGGGCCAGGAGCAGGAAGGAGGCACAGGGGATGGATTGTAAAACCTTGCCTAATGCTCGGTAACCTGAGAGCTTCACCTTGAGTCAGACTGCTCTGGCAGAGCAGCAGTAGTGAGTGTTAGCTATGGCAGAAATGTGGTCAGAGTGCACGGGTGTTAAAGCATAAAGAGCTTCTTGTCAGGACACACTAAACAAATCCCTCTGTGGTACTAATGGAGTTAGAATGTCACGTTTCTGATGCAAAACTTCACCTGTCAGCAATTTAGGATGTAGAAAATATGATGTTTGTTTGCTACCAATTGTTGAGGCGTGAGAGAGAGTATTAACTTAAATGTAACAGTGTAGAAGTTCTCCCTTTTTGTATGTCAACTATAGTGTTTTGATTAAGAAATAATGCATCTGCAGCTGTTTTTATCACAGAAAGGAACAGCTGAAGATTATAAACATCTGAAAGGTCTTCAGGAGATAAAAGCGGAGCTGTGAAATAAACTCAAGCTGCAAATTAATTATACTCTTAATAGTAGCTGCTTCAGTTAATCAGTAAAAACCACAAAAGAGAGAAAAGAGCAGGGTGAAAGTAATCACGTCTCACATTGAAGAACAGTGACATTACCATCTTCCCTTCTGCTCGCTGGCTTCCCCGCTCATGACACCGGCTGCTTTTTCAGACGTAATCCAGAAGGAGTGAAAATCCTCCGCAGAGCTCAGAGGCAGCTGAACCCAAATGAAATCCATTCTGCTCGGACACGCGTTCAAGGCTGAGTCACGGCGGGCTGATGAGCAATCGGCGATCAACAACGACTCAGTGTGTCTCTCCCTCTCTTCCCCCTGTGCGCTCCGATTCTCTGAATGCTCTCTGCTTTCTGGTTTTCTGTCTCTCTGTGGTTGTTTCCTCCTCACAGCCCCTCAAGTGCTCTCTGCAATGTTTGTCCAGAGAGGGAGTGAGGCCAAACATTAACAGAGAGAGAGAGACAGAAAGAAGCAGACTGTCTCTACATATGCCTCGCAAAAAAAGGATTCACAGAACTGAACTTTTTCCACATGCACCAACTTCATGCTTTAAGGTCATTTAGACAAAAAAATAATGTTAGAATTAATGTTGAGATAAAAAAAGTAACTTTTCTTCTGTGAAAAACTGTTTCTGCTCCATTATATTCTTGCAGGTTTCTGGTTGCCTCTGATTTTCTGTAGGTATTTCAGACTAAAGGGGGATTCAACAACAACATCCACCAGACTTTAAAATGTTTTCTTATTGAAATCTGTTGGAAACAATGCATATTTTTCCATCAACCTCTCACCCACACTGTTTTGTGTTACATTTACTGCAGCAGCCTTTGAATACATTTTTTTTCTCTTTTTTATGTTTTGCAGTTTTCCAGTACTCCACTCCCATCTGTATGTAGAGCATTTTATTTCTTTAGGCTAACATAACATAAACAGGAAGCATGTTTGCCAAGGCTGAATAAAAAATATATTAGATCCAGAGAAACATCAATAGTTAATGAAGTCTATGTTGAGTCACGTCTCTGTACTGATTAAAATTTCAGGTACACCAAACATAACTTTTCGAGGGTCAGAAAGGCAAACTCTAAAACTATAACCTCAAACGAAGGACAAATAAACAGCAACGTAGCAGAAAAAAGAATGTTTTTGATCTGGAGTAGAACCATTTTTTATGCTGCACCCACAAGTTTTAGTGCAGGCTATTGGGATCTCATAAAACAGACAAATAAAGAACAATAATTAGGAGGAAAGAAAATGACAGATTGTTTTTGTTTTTGTCCACAAGCTTTGCATAGACTCACAAAATAGCCCAAGCTCAGTCCAATAAATGGAGACTTTCTGTCAGCTTCCAGCTGTTTTTCTGATTTCAGTTGAATGTAGGTCTTTGCTTTTAACTTTTCAGACTTATATCTTTTTGTTTATCTGTGTGAAGCAAAAATCATCCTTCCCTGCAATATTATGTGCCACTCTTGTGTTGATCTATTACATAAATTTCCAATAAAATCTATTTAAAACTTTTGACTTTGTGTGAAAAGTTTCAAGTGTCTGAACATATCTGTAAGGCACCTTGAGAAGAGGTGTACTTAAAATTGAATGGCTGTTAAGCGGTGTTGACAGGTCCTATCGATGGAAACTTTGCTATTTTCACAGCCTTGAAAAAACTACGAAAGCACCAAATTTACCAGAAATTTATAAAAGGCCAGTGGACAGTAGGACACCAAATCTCTAAATAACATTTAACCAAATTGTGTTTCCTTTTCTTGTCACTGAGTAACTGTGTAAACTGCGTCTGTTTCACGAGGGAAATTTCAACCATGCAAGAAAACAATTTGCTCAACTAAGACGCACAAGTTCTTCATCTGTAAACAAGCTTTAGGGGGAAAAAAACTTGTGAATCAAAGTAGTCTAGTTTGCTACAAAGAGCTATCCTTGTTGCTATGGTCTTCTCCCTCTCCAGGGGCCTCCTTCAGGCTCTGCAGTGAATCTGCTGGCTAACGAGGCCAATGTGAAAAAGTCACAAAGGGACAGAGAAAGACACAAAGAGAATGGAAGGGAGGGGGGGATGAGGGACAAAAAAAAATAGTTCATGCGTGACAGCATGTCCGTGGTATTAGGCTTGAGCAAAGCGAGCGTGTCCTCGCCAGAGGAGGGAAGCTGTTGATTCATCTGGTCGTAGACAGGGCCTTGTCGTCCTTGTCCTTATCTTTCCATCTCTCTCTCTGTTTGTCTTGCAAAATCCCTTTCATACACATTTCAATCCCATACACATATTATTAATCCGGAATCTCACCATGAATTATAATCTCCGCAAAGCCTGCTTGTCTGATCAGAAATATGTTAAGAAGCATTGTGAGGAAGCGGCTGGACGAGCACAGATGTTGGCATCACTGCCACCACAGCAAGAAGGTCTAGCCTTAAAATTCTGCAGGAATATGTCGGAAGTTTGTGTGTTCTCCCTATTCATGTGTGGTTTCAAGCTGGTTACTCAACCTCCCACCTCACAGACTGAAAGACTTGCACGCTAGATCAACCGGCTGTTAGATGTGAGTGACCTGAGCTGGGTGTATTCTGCCTCTGTATCACTTCACCAGCAGACAGAGATGCAGAGAACAAAATAAGCTGGTTTAAGCAAAGGAAAGAAGGACTGTTAGGGATTAGGTGACATCTAGTGGCAATTTTGCAGATTGCAACTAATTTAAAAATTCTTGATATACCCGGTAACCACTGAAAGTACTACAAGATGAGGCCTTAGACGGAGTTTTTGGTGTATCATGATTAGACTTTAGTGTAGATATAATGATACATAATATGTCAAACAATTTACTACTTGAAAAAATTATACATTATACAAAAACAAACTCTAACTGTGGTAAAGCTTTTGTCCTGCAAGATACTGAACTTTAGCTGATTCTGTTTAATTAGAAATATATCTTAAGTATCTCTGCGAGAAATGGTTACTCTATGTTTGTGTTTTTCTTCTAATTAACGAATTACGTATTTATTTGTGCTTTATTCTGCAGTCACGTATGGGATATTGAGTAATAAGAATGTATTTCTCTTTGATATTTTACTTTCAACTACTTCTCCATCTTGAATGCTACTGTTGTGTTTTGCTTTAGCTTACTCACACAAAGACATAAAGTATGTAAGTCATAATCAAATGTGGCGAGACTAGATTGAAATCGGGAAATTGTAAATTTCTGAACCCAAATAAAATTGCTCCACAGCGCCACCTTGGGAATTTCACCCAAGGAATATTACTCCCCTTTTTGATAGGACACACAAGTTCGCTCATGCGTGGATTAAGACATCTGAGACAATTTTAAAATGTACAAACAGCTTTTTATTAAGTGCTTCTTAAAATATTCTTTTTAAAACCAATTCCTTATAACACTAAAGGAAAAAAAAGAAAAGTAACTACAGTAGCTGAGGTTACCGGCGGAAGGGGCCACTATAGGACGGTATCCACCCAAACACAGCAAACAAAACCCCTGTAAAGCACCAGACGCAGTGAGACAACCCAAACTCAGGAATCACGGCACACAAAAAAGAAGACACCGTCACCACACCAACACCGCCGCCGGGCCTCAGCACTGCCAACAGAGAGAAAAAAAACAATTAATAAAGACAACAATCCAAAATATACAACAAAAAGAAAACAATATCAGCCTAAATGTATAAATAGTTATAGCAAAACCAAAAAAAGGCTGGAACAAAACATAAAAAAAAACAAATTAAAATGTCCGAATCTGGTGCGACCCTCTGGCCACGCCGCAACAGGAGGTGAACTGAGCGCGCCGGTGCCGCACGCCAATGCCGCACGCCAAACACCACTTCAATTAGGGCGTGTAGCACCGCCACCACAATCCGAGGTTGGTAATGCGTAGAATCCGGGATATCAACAGAGCAGCAATGGTAATATGGGGAGATCTGTAAAAGTTAATTAGTCACCATTTAATAGAACTGCAACAAATTGGCACTAACAATGAGCGTTACTTCTTACCTCCCAATCCAGACAAACTCATGTACGCGCGCACACACACACAAACCGACGACGAGGAGGAGAGCCGCACAGTAGCGTTTTGCCTATGATCACACCTGGATTTAGATCTTCTGCGAACAAGCAGCAATAGTGCAAAGAGAGGGGAGACCTACCACCACAAGATCAGAGCAGCATGCACCTGATGTTATGCCTTTTGGCTGTCAGTCCCTGAGACGCAAGTCACAGCCAAAGCTTGAGGAAGACATGTGTGTCCGATTCTTCTTCTTCTTCTTCTTTGTGGTTTTTATTGGCAGGTGACATCTAACGTTAAGATGTATTATCGCCATCTACTGTGCTGGAGTGTGGACCAGAGCATCTCCCCCCAATCTAAATTCTTACATATAATCCTGTTACCTTCAAAAATGCAATAACTGCTTTATTTATTTTATGTTTAATTAAAATCTTATTAAGCTTTAATGTTTCTATATCATATTTCCTAATTTCTTGTTTTAACTTCTCTCTACTTACTGCATATTTTTCGCAATGAATAATTACATGTTCTACTGTTTCCATATCCATACCACATTCACAACTACCTGTTGGATGTTTACCTATCAAACGTAGAGTTTTATTTAATCCAGTATGTCCAAGGCGCAATCTTGTCATTACTACTTGCTCTCTTCGATTTTCTCCTATTATTTCCATATTTCCTACTTTCTTTTGTATATAAAATAAATGACGACCTTTAGTACCTTCTTCCCACAATTGTTGCCATTCAGATTTAATTTTGGTCTTAATAATTGATTTTATTTCAGATTTACAATACGTTATTTCCATAATTCTACTTTGTTTCAAAGACACCTTAGCTAAATGATCTGCCATTTCATTCCCTTCTATATTTTTATGGGCTGGAATCCACATAAACCTAATCTCTACCTGAGTTTGTGTCATTCTAAATATAACTTCATAAATTTCATATACTAACTCCATACGACTTTCAGATGAAATATTTAAAATAGACATTAGTGCTGATAATGAATCTGAACATACAAGAACTTTTCTTATTTTATTTTGCTCTACCCACTGTAAGGCCATCAGTATCGCTAACATTTCCACTGTATAAACAGCTAAATGGTCAGATGTTCTTTGTTTCATAAATATATCTAGTTCAGGAATAGCATAAGCAAATCCTGTTTTATTTGAAATTAAATCTTTTGAACCATCTGTATATATGATTATGAAGGATTTATACGTATTCTTAATTCTGTCATTTACTAAACTTACCCAGTTATTATCTTTATTAACCTGCATTTTGTTATAAACTTCTAAATCAACATTCACATATGGAAACAACCAAAAAGGAGTAGTTGGATAAGGCACCGCAGCACAATATCTCTTTCCCTGTATCCCCATTTCTCTAGCGGATTTATCTGCTGCCCATGCAAAACAATCTATTTTAGCTTTTCCACTCTCCCAGCAAGGTCTCAAGATTCTTACTGCTGGATTATTCTCCTCCTTATGTCCCTGCAAACTCACCCAATAATTTAGCATAATTTGCTTATGTCTTAAATATAAAGGAATCTCTCCCATTTCAACCTGCACTGCCAAAGATGGAGATGTCTTCAAAGCTCCACAGCATAATCTCAATGCTTGATTTTGAATTACTTCTAACTTACTAATGACTGATTTTGCAGCCTGCCTGTAGACTACACATCCATAATCCAACACTGATCTAATCAAAGCAATATATATATTTTTTTAAATTAATTTTATTTGCACCCCAATCTAACCCTGTTAAACACCTCATTATATTTATAACTTTTTTACATTTCCCTTCAATGTACTTTACATGATCACCCCATAAAAGCTTGGAATCAAACATGATTCCTAAAAAACGAAATTTATTTACTTTTTCTATTTTCCCTCCATACATTTTTAACTCAATTTCTTCAATTTTTTTCCTACTGAATACAACAGTCTTTGTTTTACTTACTGAGAATTTAACTCCCCAGTTATAACCCCAATTTTCAACAGATTTAATAGCATTCTGTATTTTCTCATACACTATTCTTACATTTTTTCCTTTTCTCCACAAAGCTCCGTCATCAGCAAATAATGACTGCATGACATCCTGATCTACTTCTGTGAAAACATCATTAATCATGATTGAAAACAATAAAGGACTGATAATACTTCCCTGTGGGGTTCCATTATCAATTTTAAATTTATTAGATCTTGTTACTCCCATCTGTACCTGTATAACTCTATTCAACAAAAAATCCTTAATCCAATTATAAGCCCTTCCTGTAATCCCCATTTTATATAATTTTATAAGCAGCCCATCCTTCCATACCATGTCATATGCTTTCTCAATATCAAAAAATACTGCTACTACTACTTCCCTATTAATTTGAGCTTTTCTAATATCTGACTCCAAACACACAACTGGATCCATTGTACTTCTTCCTCTTCTGAATCCACTTTGACATGAAGACAAAAGTCCTTTACTTTCTACATAATATGTAATCCTTTCCGTTATCATTCTTTCCATAATCTTTCCTAAACATGAGGTAAGTGCAATTGGTCTATAACTAGAAGGGTTTGTTGGATCCTTTCCTGGTTTAATAATTGGCACAATAATTGCTTCCTTCCAATTAGAAGGTAATCTTCCTTCTTTCCAGATCTTATTATATAAACCTAAAAGTTTTTCCTCAGCTTGATTCCCTAGGTGTTTTAACATAATATAGCATATCTGATCTTTTCCTGGTGCTGTTAATCCTGTTCTAGATATTGCTCTCTTCATTTCTTGCATAGAAAAAGAAACATCCATGACATTACCTGGAGTTGTTCCACCTTCTAAAATAAACTCATTTGCCCTTCTTGTCTGCTCCCTCCTAAATTTCCCCTCTTCTGTTAAATTATCTGAACTATGGATCTTTGCAAATGTTCTTGCCATTACTTCAACTTTCTCTTCATTTGTTACTGCTGTTTCTTCTTCATGTTTCAGAATTGGGTATGTTCTCTCCTGTATATTTCCCCTCATTTTCTTAATCATTCCCCAAACATTAGCTATAGGAGTTGTTCTGCCTATTGAATCACAAAATTCTCTCCATTTTGTCTTCTTTGCTTTCTTAATAACTTTCTTTGCTTCTGCTTGATCTTTTTTATATTCAATTAAATTTTTAAAATTATGTGTTCTTTTCAATATTCTAAAAGCTCGATTTCTTTTCCTTATTGCTTCACTGCACTCTTGTGTCCACCAAGGGACCTCTTTCTTTCTGCTCTTACCTTTACTTACAGGGATTGTTATTTTTGCTGCTTTCAATATAACTTCCCTAATCTTTCCCTCTATATTTTCTATATCTGAATTTAAATTGACTTCATCCATGAATTTCTCACATATATATTTAAATATATTCCATTTTGCCTTTTTAAATATCCATCTTTCCTGTCTTCCTACCACCCTTTTCTCTTTAGAAATAAGAATTTTACAAAAAATTGGAAAATGATCGCTACCCATTGTTGTTTCTTCCTCTATTTCCCACTCACATAATCCAGCTATATCTCTTGACACCAGAGTTAAATCTATAGATGAACACTTTCCTGTATGCACATCTATTCTTGTTCCCCTCCCATCATTCATACACACTAATTGATTATCTTCCAACAGCTGTTCTACAATCTCTCCATTTGTATCAGTTCCCTGCCCTCCCCATAAATTGCTATGGGCATTAAAATCTGCACACCAAATAACTTTATTTCTGTTTTGTCCCTGAATTTCTTTTAATTTATCTAACTCTAATCTTTTACATGGATTGTAATAATTTATTATAATAAATGAATCTGTATTTATCCAAATCTCTACAATTGCAAACTCATCTTCTTTCCCTTTCTTAACCATTCTCTACGACATCCCCTCCCTAATAAAAATGGCACATCCCCCACCATTACCTTCAATCCGATCAAATCTAATGACAGAATAATTTAAGATTTTAAATTCTAATTGGGGTTTTAACCATGTTTCTTGAATACAAATAACCTCTGGAGCTTCTTCTAATTTATTAATAATATGCTTTAATTCCTGTCCATTTGCAATTAAACTTCTTGCATTCCATTGGAGAATCAAGACCATAGTGTTACTATCCTATCCATGCTGCCTCCTGACTGGCTTGAGCACTAAGATCATCCCTCACTTCCTCCCATGTTAATTCATTAATATTAAGATGATTTGCTGCTGCTTTCACAATTACTTGAATTCTTTCGGTTTTTGATTTAATTTCCATAGTTGCATTTATTACCCCTGCAATAAATATCACTAGCTTTTTTAAATCCACATACACTTTATTTTCTTTTGTTTGATTTACCTCTGTATTCATCCTGTTTTCCACCCCAACATCTGTTCTTTGCTTTACCACTTTAACAGCCTCTGCATAGGATAGCTTGTTGCGTACTCTAATTTGTTGAACCTGCACTTCCCTCTTCATCACCTCACATCCCCCATATGCCACACTGTGGCTGCCACCACAATTACAACATTTTGGCTGCCTGCTCTTATTGCACTGTTCATATTCATGATCCTCCCCACATCGTGCACATCTTCTTTTTCCTTTACACGTATGTGCTGTATGGCCAAATTTTTGACATTTAAAGCATCTAATTGGTCGTGGAATATACTCTTACATTGTAGGTCAAATATCCTAAATAGACTCTCTCTGGAAGTCTTTCTTCATCAAATTCTATCAGAACACTTTCACTATTCATTTTCTCTCCATTTTTAAAGGTCTGAAGCCTTCTTACATCTTTGACCCTTCCTCCTCTGAGATTTGATTTTATTTCGTCACTTGAAACCTCAATCGGGATCGCCCAAATCACTCCCTTCCTCCATTTACTTCCTTCTTGTATCACACTCACGCTTGTCACTTTGTATTTTCCTACTTCTTTCATCCTACATGCTCTGTCTTTTTGTTCTTCCGTATTACAAATTATCATTAAGTTTCCATCTCTTAGCACTTTCGCATTTGTAATGTCCCCCACTTGATTCTTCAGAATCGTGGTTAGTTTGACTGGACTGATCGTTTGCAATCCCTTTTCTTCGTTAACTCTAACAATTACTTTAAACTCCCTTATTTCTCCCTCCATTTCTTCTTCAGACTCATCCCAGTTTTTCACCACTCTTCCCCTCTTTCCCATACCTGCCTTCACTGAAGAACTTCCTCTTTTTGGACTCATTCTTTCACTACTCGATGTTTCACTGCCCCTGTCACTCTCGTTTTCTACACTATTTTCCCACTCTGATCCATTCACAACACAGCTGTGTCTACCCGCCGTAGTCTTTGTCCAAAGTTCTTTTACCAATCCACGGCTTTTCCCAACTGCATCTTGAACATTTCCTCGACGCCGATTTCCTTTAGTCCGAGATAATCTTGTTTCTTTATCCTCTTCCTCCTCTCTTTCAGTTCTTAATTTTAATTTTTTAACCATCAATCAGGGTTGCCAGATCCGACCGGTGTTTCCACCAGTCCCCACCATTCAACACCTTCTCCTGCCTGCGTTCGTGTGTCCGATTGGGCGCAGCGGCTTCTTATATACCACGCCCACTTTGCCCAACCGGAACCTCGCACCTGAAAGCTATTTGTATAGCAATATATATATTTCTATACCACTACAATTGTAAGTGTGCTGTAATGTCTGTTCTAATATTTACCTTAAAAGTTGAGTAAAAGCCTCATATCAGGAAGAAAAGCTCCAATTCATCCCCTACTGACCTTCTGCTATTAGCACAGCACTGGTGAAGTAGAGGGAAATGCAGCAGATGTGCTTCAGGCATCAATCTCAACATTAATATATGTTTTATTTAACATCAGTAACTATGAATGGACTGGTTGCCTACATCAAGATTTGCAGAGGGTTTAAAAAGCTGTGGTTAGAAAACAGCTGCTATTTTTCTAAAAGCTATTGCTGCAGTTTAAAGTGCTTTAACCTTTCCTTTCATTATATAAAAGACAAATTTGGTTGTAAAACAAAAAAAACAAAAAACAACACTAAGTACAAAACTAAAGGGGCTCATACTGATGCGACACTGTTCTTAAACTATAGCTGGAAAGCCATGAGCGGCATGTCTGTCAGGTTGACTGCGGGCTGGCTACCCAAGCACGTAACCTGACTGATTAAGTTTATTTGAGCTCAATCCAAACTTTACTTTCTAAATAGCAAATCGGCAAAACAGGATCATTTTCAATGAGCATGTTTAACGGAAAACTGCTACGAACTGCAGTGGGGTTTAGCAGTAGTTTATTTCACATCTATTTAGCTGAAATGTTATTGTATTTTAGCTGGAAAAACTTTATTTGCTGATTAAATTGTTAAACCAAAGCAATTAGATGATCTTTTTTACGTTTTTGTTTTTAATTTATTAAACACGGAGCCTTATGTCTGTTTGTGTAGAAACACGGCTTGTTTTTACCCAGCAGTGTTGTTTCAAATTTCAGAGAAATGAAATCCTACCGACTGGCACGCCTTAACCCACAGCTGTAACATCTGAAAGGAGGCATCAATAATAAAACAAAGCAGATAAAGGGAAAGAGACAAAATCTTTCAGCAAATGATTTTGACACTTTTACAAATTTTTATTTTATTTTTAAAATGTGTATTTTTCTCCATCTTTACTCTACGTATCCCCAGTGAGAAGGTCTGGGCCATATCAAGAACCACACACCGTACGAAAGCAGCCGATAAAGCACGCTCAATGATCCGAAAGTCAACAGTCTTGCTGCTGCCACAGTTAAACTGTGTCAGTGCATAGTTTAATAAGGTGTGCACCCTTTCATGCATTGGTGCACTTCGCATCAATAGCTGCAACTGAGTGGAGAGATTTGAAGCGGCTAATCCCAGCCACCAATGGAAACAAATGCACCTCTAGTTTTGGCCTTCTATTTTTACCTCCAGTATCTTCAGCACTCGGAGCATGCCTCGCCCCGAGCTCCGGCTTAGGCTCCTAACACCTCGTTACCATTCTGTAGAGCAGTTAGCATAGCTGGAGATGCATTTCCTTCAATGAGCAAGCGAGGTCAAAAGTTCATTTGACTGACAGCTTGAAAAGTAACTGGGTTTGTTTAGCTTTTTAAAAAAAAAAAAAAAAAAAAAACCCACAGGACAGTCACTCATGTATGTCTCATCCAATTACAGTGGTGCAAAGAAGATAATAAAATGTACTTTTTTACCCTCAGGTGAGGCTTCCTTTAGACACTAAATCTTCTCAGGAATTCAGTGACAGAATCGTCTCCAGTTTTTATTAGGGTTCTTCAGGGAAACCAGCCAGTAAATTAAATGATGCTGGATTAGTCAGCATTCACAGGGTTACCTACGGTCCTTTAAGGTGATAACAACCCGTCTTAGATACATTTAACACTCAGCTGTAAGAGTTAAAAGTATAATTTCTGGCAACCCCTGGTACTTTTATAGCATCAGACTTCTCATCTCTGCAAGATCTCTCCTTTCACTTCCTGGGTTCCCATAGTTACTCAAGCTAAAGCAGTAAAATAAAACTAAAAGCAAAGGTAAAGTAAAACTTTTGTGCCATTTTGTTCCTATGAATATTTTCTTAAGAAAAGCAAAAGTTTGATTTCTTCAAGGTGAGTAAGGCAATGTAGAAACTGCTGGCAAGGAACTTGTTATTCTGTGGTGTAAAAGTACAACAACTCCCTTGGCACAACTAATCTTAAATCCACTCACATTAAACTCATGAAGAAGTCTGTCTATACTGATGTTTTCACTCTTATGTAGTAAAAATAGTAATCATGGCTGTTTGTGCACTCTGTTTTAACACTATGTAAATATGATAGATGTGTTATAACATCGGTACTAAACTCATCAGTATTTAGGCCTCACATGGGGACAATCTACAGATTTCAGTCCCAAAACAACTGAAACACAAGATGAAATTAGACAATTCATTAGGCACTTAAAATATTAATGACCATTTAGAAGTCTTTGATTTTTCTTTTTTTTTTTTTTTTTTTTAACAGTGCTTCAAAAGTATTCAACTTCAACTTTTTCTCACTTGGTCAAATTACACCCACAACCTTAATTATATTTTATTTGGAATTATGTGACAGAGCAACACAAAGTACAAGAATAAAGTAATGATATTATATGAGCCTAAAGGTTAAAATAAGTTTGTTTTTTTCATAATCCTGAAAAGTGTGAGATGCATTTGTGTTCAGCTTTTTGTTTTGTTTTGCATTTAAAAAAATGACAGAGGATGGAGCATCTTCAATATCTTTTCAACTTCAAATGTCCATCCATTTTCTATACCAACTTCTCCTTGTGGTGCCCATCTCCAGCGGCCATTAAGCGAGAAGCGGGTGGACAGGTCGCTAGTCCATCATAGGGCAAACATATGCAGTCATATTCCATACATTAGAATATGATTGAAAATTGTACTTATTTCAGTAAATCAAAGTGAAACACATTATAAAGATGAATTTCACACAGGCTCATATTTACAAGCTTTTAGTTCTGCTCATTAGTAACTTAGTGTGAGGCCTGGGACTTGGTTTTGCTTTTCATTTTATTTAGCTTTATGTTTTAGTTCACTTTAGTTTAGCCTTTTGATATTATGATTTGAGGCATTTAGTGTAATTATAATCGTCTTATTGCTTTTCTTTTCAGTCCTTTACAGTGTTTCTAGTTAGTTTTATTCTTTAGTTACATTAGGTTCTGTCCTTGTTTGTCTGAGTCCGTGTCGAGCCTTCTTTTCTGACTATAGTTTATTGCTTTTTTTTTTACTCCTACTTATTTCTTATTTCAGCCTCGCTGCGGTGTTTCTAGTAATGTTTATTTCTTAATTTCATCCCCCTGGGTTCAGTTATTGGAACATTGGGGAGGGAAGGTGGAGCGTCTATTTTAGACTTCTAGTGAGTGTGTGGCTCCCGCCGGGGCTCCTCTGGTGCTGACCCTGCTGCTCACCAGTCACTGCCATCAATCAACATGAGCTGCTTAGGTCGTTCACAATGGCCTGTGAGGCTGACTCGACTCTTTTTAAACATATAATGTTTGCGCGTGTTTGCATTTGGCACAGACATGTAACACCAATAGCAATTTGGCCAAATGAAATGGCAAACAGAAAGTAGATCAGGGAGTTAGCGGTATTGTCATCTGAGCTGAAAAGGGAAGGATGTACTGTAAATCAGGTAAGAAGCTTGAGGGGTGGAGTTAAACTTCTATTTAAAATAAATTATTAGTTATTGGATATTCTAATACAATGTTATGTGAAACAGCTTCTGGTAACTCCAAGCTGACCTAGAGTCACCATTTTTAATAACATGAATCAATGAAGCAATCGACTTCCCTAAGAGCAAACCCAGACGGATACACTGACATTTTGTTTTTCATGTGGGCAGAATGGCTGACCACCCAGGGCGCCTTTCTATCTGTGGAGGGAGAAGCACTTGAAAAAGTCAAAGGTTCATTTGTCACTTGTGACTGATTTAGTTTTATCTTTTATTTTGCTTTCTTCCATGTCCAGTAAATGGAGAGTGGTGAAAATATGACCATGAACAGCTGGAATCCAAACACACTTTAGAGTTAGAAGTATTGAGCACTAGACCAAATACATTTTTAAAGTGCTCTTGGATACTTTTGATTACTTCTAGTCCCAAATCCTAAATATTTATACTGATTAGACATGAGCTGGATGACTACACTAGGGGTGCACCAATTTATTGGTCATGCGACTTATCGGTGCCGATTTCCTTCATTTTGGGAGATCGGTGATCGGCCAATCTTTACATATGAAGCAGATCCTATCCACTGAGGTCTGACTGACCGGCCCACCAGGTTATGTCTGCACATTTGTAATTGACAATAGTGACCCCACTGTTGTCAACTCAACAACTTTCTTGCTAAATTGAGCAACACTTCCGACAAAGAAATTGGAATCGGCAGGTTAAGCTTTTTAAAAGTTTAGTAATCGGCCAGAAAACTGCAATCGGTGCACCCCTACTCTACACTAATAAAATGTTCTTTAAGACATAGTTTATGGTTCACAAAGCCAATAGACGTATTGATCTGTTGTAAAATCTATTGTAAAAACACAAAGAAGAACATGTTAAAAGCATTTTCTTAATTAGAACCACCATGAATTGAGACAAACACAGAATCACAATATACAGACATGTTATGCTGGGTGGATTTATGGTAGACTTTAATTTCTATAAATGTTTCCCTCATAAAGTTTTTTTTTTACTTTTAATGTGGAAACTGTCATCTTTCTGCTTTTTTCAGCTTATTGCACAACATCTTCCATCTTCAAAATATCTTAAAATAACAATGATAATAATTTATTACCATGAAATTAACAAATTTAAAGAAGAATTGTGGATAAAAACACGTGAGAACCAGTCAATCCTACTTCATGGGGCTGAAATGGACAGATACCTTTAAAAACAGCTGAAAAACGTCCCATGCTCACTTCTGTCCAAACCAGGACGCTCTCAGACACAAACATCACAAACATCACAAGGGTATAATTTTTCAGAAGTGCTCAAAGTAAGAAAAACCTCAAAGTATGAGTTACTCAACTATTTCTCTATGTGCAGTACTTTCAGTTTGTTTTCTCTCAATCTGTCCCAGCTCTTCCCAAAACTTTCCTCCAGTCATGGCTGTTATTTAGATCAATGGCATCTGAGCAAAGCAAACAGTTTACAGACCCTGAATTTTATGTTTTCACACACTGGCTCTCTTCATCTGCATCCTAAATCACATTTGTGCTGCATTTATAACTATTTTGAAAAAAAATAAAATTAAAATAAATACCTGAGAGGCCAACACAAAGTAGCAAACAATTACGAAGCAGACGGAACGTGATATGTGCGCCTTCGAATCGGGTTTTAGTTCTGAATGTTCTGACTCATTAAAATGTTTTTATCTAAACTATTCCAGCGTATCCCTGGCTGAATGTTTAGGATCATTGTCCTGCTGGAAGGTGACCCTCTAGTCTTAAACCTTTTGCTGCCTTTAGCACTGTTTCTCACAGGATTGCCCTGCGTTTAACTCCACCCATGTTCCCATAAACTTTGACCAGCTTCTGTGTGTTTGCGATAAATTTTCCGTTTTTATCTTGCACATTCTTAAAAGCAATGCATGACTTTTTGTCTATAAAGTCTTGTGGTGTGAAAATGGTAAAAAAACAAAACAAAAAAAAGCATCCAAGTGGTAAGAATGCTTTTTATGAGGCAGCGCATTTAGACACAGAGTGGCAAAGTACAGGAAACAGGTGACACTGATCCAAAACAAACAGACAAAAACACTTGTGGTATAAAAAAAACACACAAACAACAACAACAAAAAAACAGGCGGCGGCTTCGGCTGAACAGGCTCGAGAACATCATCTAGAGGCCACGGAGCACACCTGCAGTCAGAGGAGGCAAACAAACCTCTCCGGCAGCTGGTTAAACAAAACACACAAAAAAAATAAAAAGCCTCCAGCCTCTTATTTATAACCTCGCCCACACAGCAGAGGAGCAGACCTGAAGCAGAGGAGACGCTGCCACAGACAGACAGACAGACAGACAGACCGACAGTAACAGCTGGCTGCAGGAATGAAGTCACGGCGCACAGGTCACACGGACGGTTCATCAGAAATCAACCTTCGAACACCACGAAAGAACACCACTGACTTGCAACATGTTTTTGAATCGTGTTTGAATGTTGAGTTTCTTTTCAGACTCAACATTTAACCCCAAAATGATCCAATTCAGTTTCTTAAAACTGGCTGCCGACGCAAATTGCACAAATTTCAAATCCAAAATCAGTTGGGTGTCCAGTTTTGGTTCAGTAACGTTGCAAAAAAACAACATTGAAAACATTTTTGTTAATTAATTAATAAAAAATAAAATAAAAATCCTTCCCACTTTTCAACCACACCGGTTTGTGATGTGTATTGTTCTAGTTTTGTTTTTAGCCAAATTAAGGCTTACATAAGTACTGTAAGAGCCCAAGCACAACATCAAACGCTCTTAGAACTCTCTGACATGATTAATCACAGTGGTGTCCAAAATAAATAGAAGTCTGCAGACACTTGGATATAGCAGAAGTCAGTGCCCATTTCACAAGTCTCACTTCCACTCACAAATATCTCCTTGAAGGCCTGAGCAGCAGTGATGAATACCCGGTATCAGATCTTCAGCCACGTTCATTTGGAGCCACCAGTGACACCGAACCACAGGGTCCTGTACGTGTGAGGGTGTCTGCGTGTCATCACATCATCAGTCTCGGGTTTATGCAACTGATCGGACTAACCAGAAGAATAAAAGCAGCGAGGATTATCACCCCTTCCATGGCTTCTGATTAAAAACATCAACCTTATTGCTCACTCAACCCCCCCTTCTTTTTTTTTTATT
This sequence comes from Gambusia affinis, assembly GCF_019740435.1. Lineage (NCBI taxonomy): Eukaryota > Metazoa > Chordata > Actinopteri > Cyprinodontiformes > Poeciliidae > Gambusia > Gambusia affinis. The sequence continues at coordinate 11,321,315 of NC_057868.1, forward strand.
GATTTCGCTGAAGTGAAATCCAATCCTCAGAGTGCTAGTGGGTTTGGCAGCATGACAGCGACTTGCCATTATTATCGGGTGATATAAATTCACTGCATGTGTTAAGCAGCATTTCATCAACTGTAGTTATTGATTATAGTAAATAAGGCAAGATTGCGAAAGAAACCACCTTAATATACAGTTAAATAATTCCTGTACATTAAGGAATTATATACCTAAAGCCTAAATGTGCAGACTTTAAGAGCTTCACATCTGTAACTACATGCAACCAAGCTAGAGGAATACTGCAGTACACTCTAAATGTGGCAAGCTGCTCTAGAGCTCTAACTTAGAGCAACTCTAACAGTTACACAATTTTTTTTTTGGGGGGGGGAAACTATTTAGTTAAACCTTCAAGCCAAATCAGTTAAATATTTGATAACCGGGCTGTCCACAAAATCCTAAAGAAACCTAAATACTAGACCAAGCCTGGGACCATCAGGCGACCATTTCTATCATTTTACCAACTAAGCAATTCAGCGCCGCAGCTTTCAGTTTAGCAACTCCCTGCCTCTAAAACACTGTAAACGACGATGTTGCAGCTTTACAGAGAAACACCCGTCAGCTCGTTCATTGACAGTCTCTACCTTGTGGCTCGGCTCCTCTGCGGTGATGCAGTGAACCCCGCAGGCGACAGAAACCGCTGCTGGCCGAGCTCCGTCCACCGGGATGAAGGACACGGGGGACTGACTGACCGACTGCCTGCCGCGGACTGTCGCCGTCCGTTCAGCTGCTGTCGATCGATCCCACAGCGGCGCGGAAGCGCGCAGCGGGCATGCGCACGAACCCCCCAAATCAATTACAGTCATAGCTGAACACTATACTGTTACATACCGAGCAGGTCTGGGTGTCAACTTTACTTCTCGGTTGCAACATATGACGGTGAAATTATAAATGAATCTGTGTGATTAAAGGTCTTTTGATTTATTTATTAGATTATGGATCAGATTAGTTTGCCACCATGTTCTTGTATTTTGTACATTAGGCTCACATCTACACATCATCGTCGGTGTAAATTTCGTAAGAGTAACTCTTCTTTTTTCATTTTGAAATTACATACAGCTTATGCGTTGCTCTTTTTTAAAATTAGATGTACAAATTTGAAATTCTTCAAATCAAATGCATATCTGAATTTTAATTCATTTTTATTCAGTCAATATGTTTGTGACTGATAGGAATAGAAAAAGACACCTCTTAAAACTTTAATAAGCACAAAACAAAACAAAAAAATTACAATTTTGGTTAAAATTTACATGTCCGAAAAATATTTATGGATTTCTCAATAATGCCATAATAATATAAAATAAAATTTAAATTAGATCAAATCTACATGAAATGCAAACTTTTCCATCTCATTGTTGTTTTAGATAGTCACTGTAGTTGGTTCTTGTACAGTATAAGCATCCATCCATGCAGTATGTTATAAACCAAGAATAATATTTAAGTTGAAAAAAGAAGCAAAAATCGGTCTCATATTCAAATCCAATCATATGAACTAAGGCTAGCAGCTAATCTGCATCCTTCTTATTTACTTAAACCCGACAGTGGCCTGAAGATGCTTCACATGCCGCTGCTGTTTACATCACTGCTTCCTTTCTCGTGGGAACGATGAAGTGGAGCTTATTATAAAATAACACAAAGGAAGGAAGTACCTTTAAAGGCAAAGCTTTACTTCATCCCAGCAGTATTTTGTGAACGTTGACAAAAGCAGAGTCCATATAACTACACCACCAATGTACATTTTACATTTTTTAGCACCTTTTAAATCTGTGGTTATTGTGTATTCAGTGCCTGCAGCTTAATTCATTAATTTCTCTGCCGTTGACATTACTTTGATCTCAGCTTTCCTTTGGCCAGTTTCCATTTTTAGATCATTTCACATCAATTTCCTGTTTAGGTCAGAGGCTGCGATAAAAGCAGAGAGCAGGAAATGAAGTCACTGAAAGGAGCTGCAAATTTCTGTTTAGGCATTTCAAGAAACACTGTATGAACTGGAAAATATGCAATAACTGCACTTTCCATATGATAAGGAGTCTCTTTTTGGGTGACGGTATTTTTAACCTTTCGCTACTAACATAGATAATGTCTCACTGCGCTAACGCTGTTTTTAAAAGTTAGCTGAGCAGAACAAATGTTTGCTTCGACTTGATTTGTATGCAAAAGTATTAATTCAGAAAACTAAGCTACCCATGTGAACACATCGCCATGGCGAAATGTAGTGATGGCAGCATCATGCTATGGGTTTGCTTTCCTTCAGCAGGGACAAGGAAGCTGGTCAGAGTTGATGGGGAATGGGTGGAGCAAAAGAAAGGGCAATCCTGAAAATGTTGCAGCCAGCAAAAAAAACAAAAAACAGTTGAGACTGAGGTTCAGTGATACTAAACATCCTGCCAGAGCTACAAAATAAGAGCTTAGATGATTCAGTTTGTGAGTCCAGACCTATAACCTATCAAAATTTTTGGGTCGACCTGAAAATTGATGCTCACAAGTTGTACTCATCCAACATCATTGAGCTTCAACTGGAAAGAATCCATTTCTTATAGTGTAAAGCTGAATGAGACTACAAATAGTGGCTCTACAAATTACCCAGAAAGGAGAAATGACATTATTTGCTACAGATCATTCAATAAAAGCTGAAAGTTTTGCACCGTAACCATATAAATCACTAGATGGCGCCATTTTCATCTGTTCACACATTCATCATGCAGAATCCATACCACAGCGTAAACAAGAACGACACCAAATCACCGTTTTTACAGTTTTATTGAACTTTTTTACTACAACACACAGGTTTACATACAGCATAGTGATGAATCTATATTTACAGATATTCTGCAAGGTGACTCTTCACATAGTCATGTCGACACTACAATTAGAAGCATACAGAAACAAATAAAATGGGCATTTCTCTGAACAGACGTCAGCGTGCATCCTACTATGTCATGATCCGCCTTTTTACTTACAGGTTTACCAATATTTAGCACATGTATCGTAGATATGTTGAGTTCAGACAGTGTAACAGCAGATGACGACATATTACACAATCCTTCTAATGCAGATCTATTAAAAAAATGTAAATATGATATAAGATTGAAGGTTTGCAGGGTTGAAAGGCTATGAGTTAGAACGGAGGCGTGTTTATTTGGATTTACGTACATAGCTTTTCCAATCTCACGAGTCACCTCGCTCTTTTGCTTCGACTGAAGGAGGATACACTGATACTGATCAGATTGATTGTTCATCAGCAATCACATAGCTCAGGAGGAAGACAATGGCGGTGATGTATGCCTGCTGTGATTATGCGTGTAATAAGCCCTGAGATGTTATTAATGCTAGCAAGAGCATCAGACCGAGCGGTAATGTGATGAAAAAGAACAGAGGAATTCACACGGGATAAATATTTGAGCATTTTGAAAACTGTTTTTTTTTTTTTGTGTGTGTGTATTTGACTAATTAAACTCTAACGTTCTGCCAGATTTACTGAGGAAGACAGAAGATGGTTGGGTGTTTAGCTGCTCACTTTTCCTTTTAACTCTTTCCTTTCCTTTTTGAGACAATGATTCACAGCAAACACCTACTTGTTTCCCACCTATATGAAGTGCTGCTTTCCTCTATCCTGATTGGCTGGTCAGGATTTTGCAGAAGAACAACAACAGGACACACAACTTCTTCAAAACGTCCCAGACTGGTGGCTGCTCAGTCGGGAATAAAACCTGAAGCATTAAATGTTTCGGTCCCCAGTAACAGCTTCCATACTGTTTCTAAAGGATCCTTCACTTCCTGTTGCCCCCCAGTCCGCTGCTACTCCCTCCCTTTCGATTCTGCTTTCCGTGATACAAACACCCATGGAAACGGTTCCAGTTTCATTCCCCAGTCGTGCAAAGCCAAACTTAGCACCCAACCACTTGACCTAAAGGAAAACAAGGCATCACAGAACAGCTTGTGCGTAACCCCATGTGGCCACAAAGTGACCAACAGCAGACAAACCCTTTTGTCCCAATGCGAGCAGGACTGGCCACAACATGGAGGTACCATTTCTCATCTAACTGCACATTTAAGAAAACGATAGAAAACTTGTTAAAAACGGGACAAACAGATAAATAGGTTACATAGTGGATATGGTGTTTGTGTAACCTTTTCTAATGCTGTCCTGGGCAACTGCCCATATGTCAAATGTAAAAACAAGAAACAATACCTCTGCACATTTGTGAGTGGATGTACGCAAAAATCTAAAGTCAGTTCTTGTGACAGAGAATGACAACAAAGTTTCATGGTGTCTTTTTAAAGCTGAAAAGGCCATTTTTACAAACACCATCGCATCGGCCAAGCTCTGAGGAAATAAAAATGTTTTTTTTTATTTTTTATGAACTGGCATGAGACGAAAACTACAGCTATGGTTAATACATCAAAATCTACTTACACAGACTCTTATTCTAAAGTTACAATTGTCTGTAGAAACTCTAGGATCAGCTCTTTTTTTTTATTAGCATTTGAAAAGAAAGGTATTCATGCTGCTCTAGAGGTAGTAATTACAAATGTACTTTATGCAAATGCCAGCGAGTTCAATTGACTGTGAAGTATCAGTTGATGTTAAGGCTCGGTAAAGGGGATACTGAAGTGTGCGAGCGGTGCAGGGAATGTACAGAGGGCCATCGTACAGCTGCAGCATTATCAAAGCAATCAGTCGAGGTTCACTCTGAGCTGGGATTCACTCAAATATTTGTTGTGTTTTTTCCTTTTTTTTTTTTTATTTACAATGATTTAAATTTGCACTGAGATTTACTTTGAGATAGAAAACATACAGCACTGACACCAAGATCTGGACTGAGGGAAATCATCCCTCTTTCGTTTCTTGTTTCTTCCATCCGTCACCAGCTTCGTATAGGACACATGCAGAGAGATTTGAAAGCTTGGCCAGGAAACTTAAGCGGCATGCACAAAAAGACTGAGGTGTCAGCCGACTAGCTGGTAATACGCTCTTATTTACGACAGAATAAAAGATTCATGGTCGCTCGCTTTTTTGATTTTTAAACCCACGTTTCGAAAAAAAAATGCACAAGGGGGGCAGAGCAAATGCTGCAATTTGGACAAACAGTTGTTGGTCAAAAAGAAAAAGAAGAAAAAGAACTACAGGAGTATACAGCACTACTATTTACAAAGTGTGAGCATCGAGCAATCGGGGTCCAGTCCTGGTTCGGTTCAGCCACCTCAGGCAGTGATATCTGCCAGCCCCGTTGATGAACTCACGGATCAATAATTTAGATTCATCTGCGATTAGGCTGTCTGAATAAAGCAGCGCCTGAGAGAATATGCTCAGCGCTGGCTGAACCGGAAGGGACTGAAGCCCAAAATGGAGAGCAAGAAAGGTCACCGTGGGAACAGGAGGAGGCTTCATCTACCACAGGGCTACAGATCTTCACCTTCGTCTTCAGTGGTGACGCGGTGGACGGAGGTCAGAGAGGCTGCATGCAAACGAAACGGGAGGGTCCTCCAAGGGTTACAGTGTTTGGTTGAGCTCTGCAAAGACAATAAAAATAGAGATTAATAACAGGAAGGAACATTAAATAATCATTTAATTTGGGTAGATTTTGGTTCGTAAACACTACTAGTTTTATGTTGGACTGTGTTTTGTTTTGCAACCTGTATTTATAGATGTTTTTGTCCAGTTTAATTCCTGGCTTTAAATCTCAAAGAAACACATTTAATTTTGCCTCTTGCTTTACTTGAAGAGAGAAGTAAATGCCCTTCATTAGTCACTATCAGAGAAGTCTCTTTATGTCTCAAACTAGCACACAAAATATACAAAATCCCAAAATGTTTAAGTGCATGTAACACCTCATTAAACCACAGAAACACATTTTTTCTAGATGCATTATGGTCTTTGATTACGTTCTCTTGCTTAATGTGTGTGAATCTAATGCATAAAATTATTTTTTTAAAGCTATGAAAGAAAAACTCTTCACCAGTATACTATATTTTCTTTAGGACAGTGATATTATATTATTTTTTAATCAATCAATAAAATTTTATTTGTATAGCACATTTCAGCAGCAAGGCATTTCAAAGTGCTTTACATCATATCAGATACAGAAACACAATGCAACATATTTCCACACAATGTCATCGATTTTAGTAGAATAATTCTGATGGGGGAGAAAAAGCTACAATTTCAATAAACAGACAAGTTTTAATTTTAGTGGCAAAAGCCAAACCTAACACAGAACAGAAGTATTTTTCTACTGGTTTGCATCCACTGCAGTTTTACTCGCATTAATAGCCGAGAGGGGAAAAGTATTTAGTGTGACAACATCAGGAATTCTGCCCTTTAATATCGCTTTATGCAGGAAGTGAAGTGTGTGGATGCAACAAAATCTAAAATTCTAAGTGAGTGTAGGATCAGGTCTGTGGTTGTTAGATTAAAGGTTACATCCATATAAACTTACAACTCGAAGCAGTCTGCGGCTGCTGCATGCTGTTGTGCCTGTTTGAGTCGTCCACCTCGCTGCCACAGTGAACGTCACTTCTGGTGAAGGAGACACAAAAACACTGTGTGTTTCATCTGAATAATGCTGCATATAGGTCAGCTGACTGACTCTTAATAAAGCCGTCAACAGAAAAAGGTTAAAAACCTTTGTTGTTGTTTTACGGGAATAAAACGGTGAATGTTTCCTTTGAGCTCTCACCTGTTGTCATTTATGTCTCTGGTGTCATTGATGGTGTTTCCTGTTGGAGAAAAATCAGGAGTTTAAGAAGATGTTAAAACACAATCAGAGCTCAACAACAGTTGAGATATTTGTTTATTTTACCGTTGTCAATGTTGAGTGGGTAGGACTCCAGCACATCTCCATTATATCTCCCTGCTCTGTAGCCCAGAGCTGTGGAAACTCTACCAAACAGGAAAACATTGGAACTAAATGAGGTAACCTGTGAGATCTCTTCGTTTCACAGCACAAAATCAGCTCGTTCGATTCTGTGCGTCTTCATGTACAAGGCATTACAAAGTAGTACCCTGTATCTGATAGTATTCGGTCACATAATCACCACTAACTTCAGAGTATTTTGCTGATTCAGCTGTCCTGACAGACCAACACAAGCTACTGGAAAATTTCTGAAAGTCTGAAAGTTCTAATAAGAACAGTTTTCAAGTTTCATCATATATATTCCAAGAGGATTTATGGCTGGACTTTGACTGGGCCATTCTAAAACATGAATAAGGGAATTCATTGTTTCTGTGTCTGAATGTTTTCAGTTGTTTTTCTACTGGAAAGTGAAGCTCTGCCCCACCCTTACAAAAAAATCCCATGAAAATCCCATGTGATTACATGTGGAAATGTGTGATTCACATGTGAATCACGTGATTTTACCACAAAACGTTCCAAAATCACACGTATTCATGTGTTTTCACACGTGATTCACATCATTCACATGTAAAAATTTGTGTGAATCACAATATATATATATATATATATATATATATATATATATATATATATATATATATATATATATATATATATATATATATTATATATTAATCGGCAGCACGTTGGTTTTAACCTCTTTATTTAAATATGCTTTACTTTCATAAACAATGTTTCTAATATCATGCGTTTCCCTTCTGCTTCACAATTACCACCTTGTGTTGGTCTGTCACATTCAACGCAGGCGACTTTGCAGTTTCTGGTTTACACATGGAGAAATATGGAAAAACGTTTAAGTGCTCCAGTCAAAGATGGCGTAGATTGAGGGAGTATTTAACTCACGTGTTGCTCTGCACAGAGTTCAGGTTGCAGTCGATGCTGGAGGAGCTCTTGGGTGTCATGCTGCCCTGGAAGAGGGCGTTGCTGTAGGCGTTGGCGTGCTCGGTGGCCCGGATGTAGGCGTAGAACGGGTTGGTGGGAGAGCAGACAGGCAGCTGCTTTGGTCTCACTGGTTTTGCTGTTGGAATGACAAGCGCCACATGAGACTTGTAGTCACACCGTCACGGTTGAGTGTTGCGAAGGATAAGTGCGAGAACTGTACCGATCTGTGCAGCATGGGGGCGTCTTAGCGCGATTTTAGACTTCATGGCCTCCTTGATCCGATCCACCTCCTGCTGGTAGCGGCGGCGGTCCATCATGGCGCCCTCTTTGGCGTCCCTCAGTGCAGTCTCCAGGGCCTTAACTCTCTCAGCAGTAGACCGAAGACGTTTCTCCAGCTTTGGAAGCTCACAACGCAGATCTGCATTGTCACGAACCAGCTGGGGGGGAAGAGAGACAGAAAACAGGACGAAACACAACCGATTTAAAGGCACAGAACCAATATAAATAAATAGTACACAGAGATCTTCATTTATTACTTTCAAACTCATAATCTACTTGTGTGTTTAATGTAAAAAAAAATAGCAACAACGCATCATGATAACTCTGCTGTATTAATGCTGTATGTCTTCTCTGAGTTGTAATTCCAATCTACAGGATCACATTGCTTATTATTACAACCCGTCTCATTTCTATGCGCTTCTCACCTGTTTGTGAACCTTTGTAAGTTGGTCCAGGTTATTCTCAAGAAAGGAAATCTTCTGCTTCTGGGTGCTAGACCCCCCGCTATCATCAGGCTCCATTTCGGAACTCTGCAGAGACAAAAACACAAAAAACATTACATTACAATACATTTTTTGAATATTTGTGTAAAAATATTTAAAAAATCAATGTTTTTACATTTTGTCACATCAATGAGTAAACATAACTGAAAAGTGGAAGATAAACAATTAATAGCTTGCATCCTTTTTTTATTACAAACCATATCATCATTCTTTAGTGCCCTAGTTTCAGCCTTTAAAATAGTTTTTTTTATTCAGGATTGTAATGTGTTTAGAGATTTAGAGGTCAGTTATTTTCATTTAATATTGCCTTTCTTTACCATTAAGCATGTCAGCAGTGTTGAGCTGCGGCTTTTCATATTTATGTTTTAAAAAATGAAAATGTTCAAACCATGAATCCTTTTCCTTCCACTTTACTTTGTGTTGATCTATCACATAGTTTTCAAGTAAAAAAATAGCTATCTGTCATCGTAATGTGGCAAAATGTAAGGAACTTCAGGATGTATGAATATGTTCGGAAGTCTTTGTGAGACGCTTGTAGCTCACGGGTTTCCTGAGAGCTGAGCTCCTTACTTTTTTAACCCGCGACGTGAGGTCTTGAACGAACAGCTTGCGCAGGTTGTGGAGGGTCTGGAGTTCGCGGGCCTGGAAGACGGAAAGACGGTTAAAGTCTACAGATGCTCCATAAGAGAGAACTCAAGTGCAGAGCCTCTGGAAAGTCTTCGTAAGTCTCTCCCACGCCCAGCTCAAAATTTGGACCAATCACACGACTGTTGTCTGCCCAGATGACAACACTTGAGAACTGATGTAGTTCTTGTAGTTTTTACAAGAAAAGCTTGTAAAAACTACAAAACCCAGGGCTGCTAGATCAAAAAACTTGCACCGTTTTGGTATTGCAAACCTGCGGTAAAAACAACTACTTTCTCTGTTATGCAAAACCTATACAGTGTCGTCCTTTAGGGAGAAACTCTGGGAGTTGAAAGTAGATGGAGAGTCGTGTCTGTTTTACTCACAACAGTCTCCTCCAGACCCTTCAAGTCCTGTTTGGTCTGCTCATGACGCTCATGCAGGAACCTAACAAAAAACAGTAAAAGCATCTCAGGTCCTTGCTGGAATAAAACTCAGATCAATCACTTCTGACCTCACATATGTACAAATGCTCATGTAGATACTAAATGGCCGTGATTTTTTTCTTTTTTCTTTCCTTTTCTTGAACGTCAGGGTTACCACTTTAATCCGAATCTAGCTTTAGTGAAACTGAAACTCCCAGATACGTACGAAAGCTCCTCCAGGCGCTCGCTCTTGCAGCTGTCCTGACTCTTCAGGCGATCGAAGTCGGCACGCACCTGAGCCAGCTCCAGCTCCAGCTTGGAGTTACGACTGAAGTTTTAGGGAATGAAAAATAAAACAAATCACAGCTCCTTCAACGTAAAACACAAGTAAAATAGCAAATAACTATTGAAAATAAAAGATTGGATGGAAGACAGTCGCTTGGTGAAAGAAAAATAGATGATGACAGACTCGGTGAGCTCATCGATGACCCTCTGCTTCTCGTTGATCTCATCCCGCAGGCGGGCGAGCTGCTTGTGATGGAGGCCGCAGTGAGACTCCCCCTGCTGACGAAGCGCTTTCTGGAAGTTGGGAAAACCACGTGCATTAAAAGATGCTGACTGACAATAGACCATGTCTGGGCTGTCTGTATGTTAAACACTTAAATCCAAAAATCTGGTGTCGTTTTTTTTAGCAGGTGAAGCTCAGGAGTGTCATTTGAGTCAAACTTATTGTGAGGTTTAAAGGAATTACAGCATTTTTCCAGAGAAGTACACCAACTTTTTCCTAAATGCACAAGGTAAAATCTTTGCTACCTTTGAATTTCCATCCTCGATCTCGCCCTTCTCTCCATCTTTCTCCTCAAGCACAGAGTTATCTGTAAGTTCAGTGGCAAACAAGCAAAAAAAAAAAACACATGAAGTGAGAAAGCAGAATTTATTTTGCAGACAGGTTTTCCTGAGCTCTGTGCTGCCTGTTACCCTGGTCCTGCAGCTTAGCCAGCTCCTCGGTCAGGGAGTCGTGGCTTTCCTCCAGCTGCCTCTTCTTCTGCTCCACGCTCTGCATGTACTCGGTCAGAGAGCGGATCTTAGCCTCATGCTGCACGAACAGAACACACGGAAAGCAGCATGAACCATCAAAACCCTTCCACCCCTTCAACCATCTGTCTATGTCTTGTTTTTTTTCAGTTTATTCCTCTTTTTTTAATTCTACATTTACATGCGTTGGCACCTGAGAGATGAGGAGCTGGCAGGAGGAGAGCTCCCGCCCGGTCTCCTCCATCTTGCGGTGGCACTCCAGCTGCATGTTCTCCAGCTGGCGGCATCGCTTCACCATGCTCTTCACCTCCGACTTGATCTTACTGATGTAGAGGCGGGCCACGGTGAACTCCTCCTCGATGGCGCCGCTGATTTCCACAGGCTGCACGAGCAAACATGAATGAGATTCCGTCCAATTTTACACCAGGACAAAGAACAGCCAATCACAACAAAATTTCTCTCAGTTAATTATAGTTACATCAGTATAACACTTTTTTTAAAATTCTACTATTATGATTTTGGTTTAAGAACTATGTTTACAGTGAAAAATTGAATAAAATATTCTGTTGGGGAACTAAATTTGAGGTTTTGGGCCACAGTTTGCAAGATATGTTTGCTAAAAACAAAAGAACGCAGCAAACCAAAGCGAAAGAGTAACTTTCCTTTACATAAAACCTGAGCCTTTCTAAACATGAACAGTTCTACAAGTTCTTATCCAAAACTTAACAGTCCAAAGCTGAAGTCAGAACACAAACCCACTACAGGAACATTTCATAAAGGGAAGATGTACGTTTTGGAAGGGACGAGTCAGAACTAAATTTGACATAAAAAATCTCTGAACTCATAAAAAGAGTCAAGAACTGTCCTCAAAATCTGAAGGAATGTTATTTTTTTATTTATTTTTTTTTGCAAATTAGGGCAACAACAACCAAATTCCTGAGGCAAAACTCCAGCACATAAAACAAATTAATGCCACAGAGCATTTTCCCCCCCCAAAAAAGGATGAACGTTGATGTATGACTGAAATAAAATCTCAGTCTACTGAAGCCTGTAACTGAGATAACTGAGTTTAAGACTTTTTAAGGCGATCTGCTTCCATAACCTCCACATGAAACCTCTTCCAGTTCTGCAGTTGTGCTCACCAGCTTTATCTCTCCGTTCCCGACGATGGTGCTGAACTCGCTGAGGTCCCTCATGAGTCCGTTGAGGACGTCGGCGATGCGCTTCCTCTGCTGACCGCTCACCTCCTGCATGCGGGACAGCTCCGCCTCCAGCTCCATCAGACTCGCCTGGGGGAGAAAAGGAGAAGCACACAAGTAGAGCTAGAAGGAACATCTTTCAAGCCAGGAAATTGTATTTTGATGCGTGTTATAATAGTGAGTGATGGGTCTGCAGACTTGATAAAAATGACCATAATTTCAAAAAAAGGTCCAGACTGGGCTTTGAACAAAGCAACAGACTCAGGATCGCTGAGCTTTTACCAGAATCACTTACCATAGAAGCATTATAATGAAAGGTAACAAAGATTATTACTAAGAAAAATTTTGCAATGACGGTGAAATTGTTTTACGTTTCTTTACAAACTAACAGAATTACAAACACAGCTTCCGCATATCTAAAATATAAACAGATTTTTCTAATCCAATATTTAAAATTCATAAAATTGCTGCACTGCTTTCCACTCACTGAAATTGTGTTACTGTGACAGTTTCCTGTCTCTTTGTTGCAGCGTGGCCAGAATGGACCTTCTGTTCCCCCTCCTGCCTCTCAGCTCGGTTCTCCTTCTATTTGACTCCCTCCACCAATCGCCTCACGGTGAAACGTACCATTTTCTGGGACAGCTGGTCGGCCAACAGCTGGTTCTGCAGGCCCTTCTCCTCCACCTCCTGGCTCTTCTGGTCGTAGTTAATGGCCAGTTCCTCCAGAGCCTGAAGGACCTCCTTCACCTCGGCCTTGGCGCAGTCGCTCTCCACCTGCAGCCTGCCGAGCTCAGCCTGGACCTTGTCCCCGTCTCCCCGGGACGAGGCCAGGAGCTGGCGGCATGAAGATGGTAAAAGATACAACAGAACGTATTGAGAGCTGCAGGTAGAATCGGATCATTTAGGGACATTTGGGAGAGTTTTCGCACCTCGTCCTGGTCCAGCATTTGCTGCTTCAGTTTCTCCACCAGCTGACACTGCAGGTTGATCTCATCATCCTGCAACGGACATGATATAATGAATATTGACCCTTAAAATGTTGAAAATACCTGATTGAGCCCGACTAGCTCAGTTGGTAGAGCGAGACTCTTACTCTCGGGGTCGTAGGATTGAGCCCCACGCTGGGCCCCAGTTTGTTGACAGTAAAATTTAAAAAATTTAATCATTGGACTCAAATGTGTACAGCATCACACAGATCTTGTTGGTCTCTCTGACTGATGCTCCCTAGTTTAGTTGGATCGACATAATCAATCTTAAATACCAATTCTGAGGGCGGCCATGCACGTCTACCCAAACACAAAACTAACATAGTTTCCAATAGCAACTAGCTGACGCTGCACTGTTTTAGTTTGTGGGTTTCAACCTTGTCATCCAGCTGCTTGTACAGCTTGCGGATCTCCTCTTCATACTTCTGCCGCTCCTCTTCGGAGATGCGAACCACGATGGAGGAGGTGTCGTTGTCCAGAATGGGGCGCTCCTCCACGGTCTCGATGCGAGTCACCATGTCTGACGTGGTCCGCTCAGTCTCAGGGACGTCCTCTCCTACCAAGCAGAAGACACAATGTTGCATCTCGGGTCTGATCAGAAGTTGTGCAGCCAAAACGACGGCCTGACTGGACGAGAGGACAACATTTAATCGCACCGTTTCTCCAGCGGTTGAGCTCCGCCTCCAGTTTCTGAATTGTCTCCTTTAGCGTCTTGTTCTTCTCCTTCTCCTTCTCGTACTTCCTCTTCCACTGCTCGGCAGTCAGCTCCAGGTTAATGGAGGCCGTGTTCCTTATGGTCTTGGCGCTGTGACCAGGAGAAGGAAAGGGAATAAATACAGGTTAGAAAAATATTAGATGTTTTAAATGCTTTGTAAAGAGTAAGTAAATAAGTAGAGAAAACATTTACTGTCTAACAAGAGAAAATCAACATTTAAAACTTTTGCATGAAAATAGCATTAATTTAAAGTAGTTCTTTAAAATGTATTCCTATTTCTTTAACTTCTTCCATTTACTGTAGCTCAGTTTTTGACATTTTAATGCAAGCTTTTTTTTTTTATTGTCCGCTCTGTACAGAATTAGATGTTTGTCAAAGCTGACTCGACTGTGTATCTACCGCTGTCCAAACATCAGAGTTGATTTAGTCTCCCCTTCGTTGTAGCTGGACGGAGAGCAGCAGATGAACATGGTGGTGCGGCAGTTCCCGCCCAGCGAGTCCTGCAGGATGCGGGTCATTTTGCTGTCGCGGTATGGAACGTGACTTTTCTGCAGGAGATGAAAGATCGGAGAAGAGAAAAGACTATAAATAAATCAATGACAAAGAGCAGGAGAAAAGCGAGATATAGAACAAGAACAGAAACTGATTTTTTTAGTTATTTTAAATGTTAGAAGTGCAAAGCCTGAAACAGGAGCTACAAACTGATAAATGTGACAACATGGTGGATGGTTCTGGGATTTAATGGAAAAATCTGTGTTGCTGGAAAGGAAAGAAAAGGAAAGGAAAGGAAAGGAAAGGAAAGGAAAGGAAAGGAAAGGAAAGGAAAGGAAAAGAAAGGGAAAAGGGAAGGGAAGGGAAGGGAAGGGAAGGGAAGGAAAAGAAAGGGAAGGGAAGGAGTACACTTTCCTCTGAGTTAAAACACATCTAATAGATCTAACTGAACAAATGGAAATGTAAAACTGGTTCATTTTCTTCTGTCCTAAAACACTTTGGAAAAACTGAATCTTTCAGCTTACAGGTTGATCATTTCTATACAAAAACAATTGAGGAGAATTATTATAATTTTTTTTGTCTGTCTTTTAATTAAGCAATTCAATAAAACAGAGAAAAACAGAAATGGCAAACAGGGACTCAAGACAGAAACAAATGCTGTTACCGTTCCCTCGGCCAAGGCAGAGATGACGTTCCCCAGAGCGGAAAGAGACTTGTTGATGTTTTTAGCCTCGTCCAGGACAGAACCGGCAGCTCCGGTCTTACTGACCTGGAGGGGGAAGCGAACACGAAGAAGAACAATCACCGTTCTGAATTTGGTGAGCATTCACTGTTGTTGAATATTTGTGGGTCCTGCATGTGTCTCCTGCCTTCTCACTGCCAGCCAGATCCACCAGGTAGAGTTTCCCACACAGTTTCTGCTCCGTCTCCACGTGCTCCTGCTTGATGTTGATCAGGAAGATGCTGTGGCTGCGAGAGCTGTGCTCGTTCATGTCTGGAGAAAGACAAAAATATAACACAGAGCAAGTACTTAAGAAAATCACAATGCGATTTATGGTGATTGGGACTAAAAATTATCCGTTGAAGTTTGGGGAACAAAAATAAAGCACAAGACGGACCAGCGCCCGTACAGGACAACTTTTAAATATAGTGCATCGTTACTAGCTTTTTAAGGAAGAAACTCGATGAATGTAGGGCCTGACATATCTTATAATGTGTAGCCACAAGTCTATCTATTACCCAACATAAAGCTATTTCTAAAATTAGTCATAACCTTTTCAACTTTATCACATTCTGTCAGGTTATAACCACAAACTTCAACTTATTTTATTGGGATTTTATGTGACAGACAATTATAGAGGTTATTCTTATATGGGGCAAATTAGTTATTGCCTTGGGGATTCTGACATTAATGGTGTCCTCTCCTGACCCCCTCCAACCAATTAAAATGGAGAAAATCACCTGATTTTCTAGAAAAGGATGAAAGGAAAACATACCCGAAAAGTCACGGTTGGAAAACAGAAGCCAGTGATTGAGTTTGAGATTATGCTGTTGTAATTAGAGTTGACTGAAAGGCAACTTAATTATCTTTACTACACAGTAGCCATGTAAGCATCTAATTTAAAGACACAAAGCTCTTCATAATAAAGAGTGTTATGAAGTGCAAGCGGTCACCTGTTGTTTTTTTAATAATTAAAAATTTCCCTACAATTAGATTCAAATCGATCAAAGCAGTCAACATCGCAGCAGGAGGATTTGCCCATTTCACAGCGAGCCGCTGATAAATGAGCAGCACTCTGCTAAACGACTCTCCTGATCGAATCCGCCTCACAGGCTGAAAGTTCAGGTTTCTCTGCAGATATCTGAGGGCATCAGCTCAGCGTCGGCAGACTGTGGCCCCATTAGGCTGCTATCAGCAACATCACTCTGCAGCACCGTGAGTCAGCAGGCAGCGATGGGAACCGGACAACCCTGAGCTGCACAGGAATGCGGCTTTCAGCAAATCTGAGAGCCGCTTCTGCTCGCGTGCAGCTCCCTCCATGTTCGAGATTGTTGTAAGTCTGAGACTTGTATGTCTTAAATTCACCGATTCCCAAAGCTCCTCCGATGCTTCCCCTTTTGTTTCAGTCTGCCTTTGGTTTTATCACTGTGAGTGACCAAATAAAACCACAGACATTTTAAATCTTTTTTTTTTTATGGTTGTAGGGAGTATATAATTGAACAAAATATTCTACTTGAGCATGTTGTTTGTAAGCAAAGCAGGAAAAAGTACACAAGTACAAGAGCATTTATACTAAAAACAGTTTACACCAATATCTGAATTAATTATAGACTTGAATATAACACAATAATGGAAAATTATCATTTTTAATTATAAGCCGGTGATATTGCACTAACTTGTAGACAAAACAACAACTAGAGAACAGAGAAATGAATTTTCAGGGTTGAACAAAAGTGCAAAAATAAAGCAAAATGCATGTTTGTCCCACTTATTGAAAATGTTGCAACCTGTATGGAGGGATGTTCAAGTTTTATTTTCTGCCTCTGGTTTTATTTATTTTTTGGGGTCCATTTTGTTTTTCTTGACTTTTCACAACACTGCATTTTAAAATTATGCATCTATTCATCAAGTTCAAACCGCATACAGGGCTCTATGAGCATGTTTTCATTTTCATTAAGAAAACATGAATGTTTGGTGTGTGTACGCGTGGTTGTTTGTCCCATGTGTCCCTGTGTTGGGCTCTTGCTTTATTCTTTAATTTTTTGCGTAATCATTTCTTTCGTGTTCGGCCCAAGTTTTCAGGGTCGTCACTCATCACTTTCCCACAGCTCTTCTCTCTCATTTACTCATAACACGTTATTATCAATAACACTGGCAACAGGAGGAGCCGTGAGTGTTTCTCCAAATACAGATCTTCACAACAGTTACATTATGGAAATGATAAACACTTCCTGTCACACTACAATCAAAAACCTCAATGTGTTTAGATTATCTGTGGTAGACAAAGTACAGCATGATTTTAAAATGTAAGGACAAACTGCAAATGCTGTAAAACGTGGTCCCACAAAGTATTAACTCAGGGGACGGGGGGAGATGGCAATGTCAGGTTTTAAGCCCTAAAAACCAAATATTTTTAGAAAACATTATGAAAATGATGTATCCTTGTCCCTCCTCTTCACAGTCTATACTGCTTTGCAGTGGTCTATCAAATAAAAGTCCAACATCTATTAAAGTTTGAGTTGCATTGTCAAAAACACACACACACACACACACACACACACACGCACACACGCACACGCACACACACACACACACACCCATATATATATACGTGATAAAGCTCAAAGAATATGGATCATTGTCTGTATAAATGTTCTTTATGGGATTGTACTGATACTCACTGGTCACAGCAACATGGCGGTTAGCTTTGCCTTCATCAATCACATCCATAACCTCGTCAGGGCTGGACACAAAGCGCTCAGTGCATCCCTAAGTGGAGGAGAAGAAAATGAGGCAGAGATGTTATCGTTGACGTAATAATCCAGCCAGTGGTTCATTTAGAACCTAGACGGATGAAAATAGAGCATCTCTGTTACCAACCTTAACAAATGGAACCCTGTTCTTATCCTCGTGGACAGACAAGTTGGTCTTTGTCACTAAAAGAAACAAAGCATGAAAATAACATCAGATCTATTTGATTTAGATATTTAAAGCCAAAAGAAAACAAAATAAATAAAACAAATACTTCTTCACATTAGCAAACTATTCTTTTAATCTGTTTTCAGTCTGTATTTACTAACCATCCAGCAGGTCACGGATTTTGTCCATGTAGATTTCAAAGTAGGAAACCTGATGTAGAAAATGAAGAAAAAGGGGGCAGCAAATAAAAAAGGAGAAGAGGTTAAAAAAAAAGTTCACATCTAAATAAGACACACATCCTAAACGAGAAATGGTCACGACACAAGATGTAGCAACTATAAAACTAGACCTTGATGTGGAATTCCAGGTTTTCATCCATCGCAAAGATGTGATTGAAAATATCCTCAGCAATGCGAGGAATGATGCCCATCTGGTGAGGGTCGTGCAGCTTTCCCTGAAACAGATGAAAAAATAGCATTGAGAAGGTGTGAGACAGCCATTACTGTCCAGATCAAAGAGTTGATGAAAGCTCTTTTTGCAATAACACTCTTAAAACACTAAAAATAACAATTTATAACATAAAAATATCAAGATATAATATAATATAATATAATATAATATAATATAATATAATATAATATAATATAATATAATATAATATGGACCTCCATGGTGTGAGTCTTCCCAGAGGACGTTTGTCCATATGCAAAGATGGTACCATTATATCCACTGAGCACATCTGCATGTAGAAAGAAACGGCGACAAATAAATGATTGTCAGACTTTTTTATTATTATTACTATTTGTAATGTTTTGAGTAGATTTAGCAGTGGATGTATTCCTCAGTTTGACCTTACCCTTGACAATCTGCTTGGCACAGGTATTGTAGACTTGCTCCTGGGTGGTGTTGGTTGGAAACACACGATCAAATGCATACGACTTCCCCTGCAACAAAACAAAACAAAAGCAAAGTTTAAACAGTTTAAAATGCCATCAGAGAAGAAAATGTTTTGGACAATAAATTTTGGCTAAACATATTTTTTTTGTGGTTTTACACTAGGTTCTGGACAACTTGTTGATAATCCGACATGCCGGTATAGGTGCGCATTAGGACGAAGATGGTTGATAAAGTGTGTTACTGTGAAGAAACTTGGGTTTCTTTCCTAAATCAAAATCAAAATCAAATCAAACTTTATTTGTATAGCACATTTCAGCAGCAAGGCATTTCAAAGTGCTTTACATCAAATCAAACACAAAAATACAATGCAACATAGAATCAACAATAAAAACAATATCAAGTCAGATTCCGTCAATAAATTTGCAATTGATTACGTTTCAAATACAACTCTAAACAAGTGGGTTTTTAGTTGAGATTTAAAGGAAGTCAGTGTTTCAGCTGTTTTACAGTTTTCTGGAAGTTTGTTCCAGATTTTTGGTGCATAGATGCTAAATGACGCTTCTTTAGGGCGAATGTCACCAGGATGTTATCACCACTTTTTAATTTTACGTGAATTTTGTTTTGTTGCTCCTACAGGCTTTGAAACACATCTAAACCTAGGTGAGTTTTCAGTGCTTATTGTTTAATTTGACTTTTTTAAAAAGGAACCATTTCCAATGTTTTCCCCATTTTATTGTCACTTCTGAGATGACCATGCTCAAAAGAACCTTAGCAAAACCATGTGGGTCTGTCTTCAGTAGATTTCATTGTAAAACTGAAGCTAAAAAAAAGTACAAGAAGCTAAAGGACATGCTGCTGCAATTTATATTTTTAAAAATGTAATCTTTTTACAAAGATGGGCTGAGATATCAGATGCGGACTGGAATTTGAGAATTTTCACTTTCATTAGCCCTGATTGGTTAAGTGGTTAGTTTTTAACCACTACATTTAAAAACACAATCTTTGTCCAAACAACCAACACACAGCATGTAAACTCTGCTGGCTTACATGGACAACACTTAGTAACCTCTTTATGCAGTTACTAAGTGTCTCAGCACATAGAGATGTTGAAATCATCTGTTTCCACAACATGTCTACAGTTCATTCGGCCAACAAAAGAGAGCATGTTGTTCACCAAATAACAGGAAGGCTACAGGGATAAAACAGTTTCTCTGTTCTAACCTGTCCTGTCTGGTATGGAAATGCTGGATATGGGAATGTTGGCATCTTTTTGTGAATTTCAGACGTAAGACGAAGATCTACATTCCCTGGAATCCACTTAGAAAGACGACTGTTTTGGTGATGCTAGCTGTGCTAATCGATAAATTTACATACTGAAGCAGGATTAAAATGTCCTCTCCAAATCATTTTGTTATTATTTATTTGGTTAGTAAAACTCTATATATGGCACAATATCACTTCTACATACAAGTAATAAATCATGAATTGTTTTTTTGTTTGTTTTTTGCTTTGCTGGTTGTTTTTTTAGATCTTTCCAAACAAGATGCTAATGTCTGAATAAAATACAGACCTCCTAAACAAATACTGACTCTTAAACTGGCGTCATTTTATCTGAGAGTCTTTTTATTCATATGCCGGTGCTTAAATCCAGAATGGTATGCTTTTTACTTAATCGCATCAAATGTAGGCAGCCTCTGTGACTCAGTAACCTCCATCACTGTCCCATCTGAACCTGAGGCCAGCTTTCTATAATAACGTCAGCAGCCTGAATCTGAGCTGTATTAATCATCATTAGCAAATTGACTCATCTGCAGTCCGCCTACACGTCAGAGTGATTTACGAGGGAGAGACAGTCACTCTTCGAAGGAAGCGTTTGGGAAACCACATTTATAAAGGGAGACAATAGAGACAATAAAGAAAGCCAAGAGGATGATAAAAAAAAAACTGTACAAGAAATGAAAAACAAAGAATTATTGGAAGACCCAAGAGGAGACAGATGCTAAAAGTCAGAGACATGAAAAACCAGGTCAGGCAGTAATGCATGCTGTCTCTGAATGATTATTGATCTGCTCTTCAGGCAATTAGACAGATCGGTTTCTGGCTCTGGTGTCCAACCTAATGCCAACAGAGAAAAGGAAGGTCAAGATGAGATCTCTGCATTCATCACTGGAGATAGTTTCACCGTAGTTTGTCCATCTGCAAAGAGGATAATCAACATCATCCTCTCATTTTTTTGGAACGTGTCTTTAGGTACTCTATTTTATTTGAGTCCTTTTTATGTCTGAGGAATGCAGCAGCCACGAGTGAACAATGTAAAGCACATGCAACATTAAGATTCTGCTAAGTTAATTAATTTTGTTAGTACATATGGCATCTAAATTTGTCTGTTTAAAGAGATAAATTCTCAAAACGAAAGTAGAGACACTTTCCAAAAATATTGCCATGTTTTTGAAATTACTTATAGACTAAAATATAGAAAAACTACCAACTACAGTCTGTTTCCAAGCCAGACTCGTTCCATGCTTTTAATCAGAACCTGTTTCTCAAACCATATTTGGTCTGCAGAATTAAGCAGACTACATTACTATTATAAAAAAGATGCCAACCTCTGCTGATAGTTTTTATCAATGTAATCTTTGTTGACAATTTCCTGTGGTCAAAACTTGTCCAAACGTAACATTACTTAGAGAGAAAACCAGAATAGGATTTACAACCTGACCCAAAGGAGAACTTTATGACTTTCTGGTTGGAGCCCCCTGCTGGCCTGGAGGCCATAGAGAGCTCTTGAATTCACACATGATGCATAGATAGAGGACCAAAGTTCATCTTCAAAAATTTTAAATTATATTAACAAAGTCATATTTTATTGCAAATGTGACATTTTCTTCAACCCCTGTCTAAGCCAGGATCCTGTTTAATAATAATAATAAATAATAATATCTGCAACCAGAAGTTAGTTATTTTTGGTAAGAGCTTGGGCCAAAATTTGTTATATTTTATAAAAGTTGTCTGGACTACAAAGGATTAGAAAATGAATAAATCAAAATAGAGCATAGAAAGATTTCTGATTATAATAATGTACAATCTAATGAGATTAGATATGCTTGAATGTTTTTGGGACAGTTTATTATCTCCATAAAAATTGTAAACTGACAAAAATAAAGTTTTCCTTCATGGTTAAAGTGCACAGTGACTGTCTTTTTCTTCTTCTTTTACAGGTTCAAAGATATGAAAGAGGAACATGGTCAATTTGGCCTTTTTAAATGTTTTTAAATCTGTATGCTTGTAGTTCTTGATGAGGACTAATAAATTGCACTATAAACATGTTACCCGGCAATGTGTTTACTGTCAGTGTACATTAGGGAGGTGGGGGCAATACACCACCCGGGGCCTCTTTAACACTGAGGCAAGATAAGCAAAGATGAACGAGATGAGCTTCCGTATCTCGTCTTCGTTAATAAGAATCAATGATTTTCAACAAAACCGATGCAATAATCGCAACATTTAAACAAAAAATAAACACTAGAACAATCTAAGCACCACGCAGACCACAGTCAGCTGATGCAACAGGCCAATGTGCGCATTTCAGAAACATCACATGAATGCTAAACTTTTGCGCTTTGTCATGCAGCAGACACCAGAATAAGAGAAAAGAGCGCTGCGTTTTTAATTTGCTGCTGCATCACGTTTAACAGCTGAGCTCCGACCCAAACAGATGGGTCGCGCCGGCTGGTGATTTATTGATGAAGGGCCTGCAACAAAGCGGCTCCCCCATCCTCACTCACCCCCACGACGACGGTGTCGTCCCCTTGAAATTTGGGCAGGAACTGGTCCCCGCGTATGATCTCGGACTGGTTGAGGGGACGAAAGCGACACAGCACTTTTATGTTGCACTCCGCTGGTACGTCGGCCATTGCGCAGATTCGAGGGTGGCGTTGATGAGAAGGATGATGATGATGATGCTGCTGGAAAGATGCTGCTGAGGTTTGGGGGGCGAGAAGATGCGGCCTGATCTGACTGCCGAAAATAAAATAAAATAAAAACCAAACAGCAACGGATTCGCGGAGGAGGTCGACTGCTTGCGTCCGGGAAGGTACGAAGACAAGACGGGCTGATCGTGACAAGCCGAGGAGAAGGTTGCGGTAGATCTATGCGGGATTTCTGTGTCGCAGTGAAGCGGGCAGGCTAAATTAGATGTCAAACAAGCCCTACATTATTAAATCAATTGGCCCTGCCGTTGAACGATTTCGCCCCGTTTGGTTTTCTCTTCCAGGCGCGGGTTATGTCTCCTGCCTCTGGTCGTCTCTGTCAGGGGCGTCGGCGGATGTGCGTGTGGCCGGCTGAAGGTGAGATGCTGCTGGAAGGGCAGTGAGGTAAAAGCTGCTGCTCTTTCGGCCTGCTTGGGATCGAAACGGCGCCCTCTAGCGGTGGTTCGCGGAAGGGCGTGGTCAGCATCCGCTTCTTTAAAGCGGTACCCACAGCCTCAGCATCATCTTGAGTCAGAGCCGCATCATTATAGGAAGAGGAAGTCGGAGCCAACATGAGGAGCATCGCACCGATTAGGAGACAAAAAGAAAAAAAAGTTTAATAATATATGAGCCATCATTCAGAAACATTTTCAGGAAGTTTTCTGATCTCATAAAGTCACTTTGAAAAAACTAATAAATAATTAAAAGTGGGCTCGGAGAGAGGCTATTGTTGATGACTGAGCCTCACTTTGAAGATGTATTACAATGATTGATGATGAGACAATATAATTCAGCGGAATGTGAAGCTTGAGGACATACTCTGCCCATTAAAATGTTGGACAGACTGCTTTAAGATGGGTTTAGGTTAGCAGACTGGATCAGTTGCTTGCAGGGTTTATTTAATGCTCAGGCTACGTCACAACTTGGAGCGTTGTGGAACACAGCCATGACTTCAGATAGGAGCAATGCTTTCCAAAAGTATTTGTAGCAATTGTAATTATTATTTTTTTTTATTTTTTTTTTACATTTTGTCATATTATAACAAACTTCACTGCGACAGACTGGCGACCTGTCCAGGGTGAACCCCGCCTCTCGTCCGGAACGTTAGCTGGGGATAGACACCAGCAACCCTCCCGACCCCATTAGGGACGAAGGGTGATTAGAAAATGGATGGATGGATAACAAACTTCAATAATTTTGACAGTGTTACAATGTACTTTGATTCAGATCTTAGCCTGTTTCTCTCAAAATGTGATTTGCTTCGCGAACGATTTCTTTGCTAAAGTATATCCTGTATGTAAGCGTAAAAGCTCCAGGTGAATACGGCGGAAAAATAAACTGACTTTCTCATATGCTGTGCCTTGAAAAAGCATTCACACATCTAGAACATTTCCAAATTCTGTCATTTTGAAAACAGAAATGTTTGTTCGTGGTTAGTTTATTGTTTATTTGGGACGTGGTCATGGTAAAGGTACATGACTTTATTTTGAAGCAGAATAATGGTACAAAATAACACCTGGTTATTTATTATTGGAAAAATCTTTGAGCCAGTGGTGGTTTAGGTTCATCTGACTTATGTAGGACTTGAACTGCCCCAGAAAATTGTTAATATAATTTGAGATTTGGGGGGTTTCATGTGACAGACCAACGCAAAATTATTCCAAATTGTGAACTGTTAACCCCGCCCCTCAAAAAAAAACTCATTAAAATCTGGAAAGTGTGGTGTGCATTGTAGTCAGGCAGTTTTGCAACCAACAATATTCCTGGTGCACTGTTTGCTGTAATCCATTGTCTGAAAAGAGTATGAAACAATTACAAAGAAAGACAACGCAGGCAGAGAGGATCTGAGTCAGGGAAGCTAAAAGAGGCACATGGTAACTCTGGAGGAGCTGCAGAGAGCCACAGCTCATGTAAGCAAAATCTCCTAGTATTGTACTCAATAAATTTGTAGTTTGTGGAACAAAAAACACAGTTTTAACTGCTCACAAGTCATATAAAAGGAAAAGCAAACAATGAGGAAAAATGGAGCAAAATGTAGTGCCACCTCCAAAGTCTTACAAGCCCCCCAAAAATGTTACTCTTGTGAATTCAAATCCAAATTAAAAAAAAATTTAGTTTGAAAAAAAAAAAAATAATAATCTTTAGGAGAAAGCATGTATTCCTCCATTTCATGATTGGCCTGGTCTACTAAATAAAAGCCTCAAGAATTTAAGGTTTTTGGAGAAGCATGACGAATGCAAAAATGAGAGAGATATAGATAACACAGCAATGTACTGTAAGAATACTGATTTATAAATGCATTATTTACCTACAGTTAACACCGACAATACAACCAAAATTGAAATCTTCTAAAGTTAATATTTATCAATTTACAGTAAGACATTTGTTCCAATCATAACTTCCATAATCTGACTCAAAAGGAAAACGCCTCTCGAATTTATGGCACTCATCAGTAACAGAAATAAACAATAGCAAAACATTTTTTTTTTGTGTAAATAGTTTAATATTAAATAAAAAATGACTCCCATATAAAAAAAGAACGCTACAGTCCACAATTTAATCATCTTTTTTTTTTTTCCTCTTTTTTTTTTAAAACATAGGTATTGAAAGCAAAAGGGGTAGAATGAGAAAAATAATTACAATTCCAAGAAAATTCACAATTGTTTTCTCTGATGTTTCTCTGACAATATAAAATCAAACACATTAACTGTACATATGTACAAATTGTCCAAGTATAGAAATTGCATAATCTGCTTTTCTTTTCACTTTTCTTTTTATATATATATTTTTTAAATACAGACAGATGCCAAAACTCCTGGGGCAGGGCAGTGAGTGGAGGAGAGCTCAGAGAGTGATATGAGGAAACACAGGGAGGATAAACGCATCACTCCAAGTCCACAGTAACACACACAGACTCAACAGTTACACACACTCACGGACACCGTCACGCTCTGTCTCGTTATCCTTGCAAGCCACCTCTCCAATTTTAAAAACCACATACAGTACTTTCCACAACCTCAAAGTTTGTGCAAATGTTTAGATCTGTAATGCGTGGATGGGAGCGGGCCTTTGAAATAGTCCCCATCGCACCGTAGCTACATGTCATTTTAATAATACGTGAAATGTAACTAGAGTCGCCAAAAAGTCACAAAATGCACCTCAAGTATCATGAACTGTTCAAGATTTGTTGTGGATCTGCAAAAACCTCACAAATTCAGTCATTTCAGAAGGAAGTTAAAGAGACCCAGGCTTAGTAACTAAAAAAATAAAGATTTAGAATAGTGTACAAAAGAACGTTAAATTGTGTCTCAATTAATTATGAGCAATTCTTACAAGTAATAAACAGTTCTAGCTAATGAACGGTTACGTTTTTTTGTTTTTTTTTGGTGGTTGATGTAAACAGCCAAAGAAACTCAAACCAAACCATTTCCTTAGCAACGTCAAATCTGAGTTCAAGAGGAAAGGGATTCATTTCATTCTCACTGCTCCTCAGCACTTCCTTCAAACCTTTAAAAAAAAAATAAAAAATGTTCTCTCAAATACAACCACCGCCTTTAAAAATACAACAGCTATGAGAGGCTGGTTCTTCTACACTGATACCAAAACAAATTTTTTGACAAACACAATTGGGGCTCAGCAACAGCGCGCGCTCAAGCACACGAAAAGACAAAAATCCACACACACACACACGTGGAGACACACTTTCAACACAGAACATCATTCAAGTAGACGGGCTTTATCCTGACTCATAGTAACACACTGATGAGAAGAAAACAGTACTCGTTTGTTTTTCATTGATATAACACCAACCTAGTTGAAAGGTCTCTGATCACAAAGTCCAGACGTTGTTTTATGACTCAAGAGAAAATCTAGTGAAAAAACTATCCACAAAAATCTCCCCCTCCCTCCCACACAGTTTTAAAAAATAAATTCATCTGACTATATCTTTCTCCTATGTGTTACTTTAAATAGTGGTTGCCACACTCAAGTTGACCCGACGACAGCATCCCATTAGTGCAGTTTTTTTGTTGTTGTTGTCGTTTGCTTTGTTTTGTCTCCCCTCCCGCTAAAATGCTCGAAGCAGTAGTGACGACAGCAGAGAGATGGATGGGGTGTGTCGGGGAGGCGCCTGGCCGCCGTTTCACTGCTGAATGTCTTCCTCCACTAGTCACTGCCTCTGAGATCTGGTACCTCGTCTCCGCCTGCCGCGCACAGACCTGTCGGGTTTCAGGAGCGCCGCCTGGAACGGGAGAAAGCCTCATGTAAGCACAACGTTCAGCTCTTCACGGTACAAATGATTCTCGAGTGACAACACAACTTTCTTAAAAAAAAAAAAAAGGAAAAAAAAAAGCAGTTTTCCCAAACTCAATTATCCAAAGTTCTCAGTCCTTCACATGTTAAAAAAACCCACACAAGGAAGGAAAGGAGAGGAAGAACTCAGAGGAGGAAGGATGTCATTTCATAATGGGTTAAAAAAGGACAAATATTACAGGGAACTCTGATGTTCTTGCTGCCGGTCTGGATTATTTTTAGACCTGGCTAAATCCAATCTACTTAGCCAGACTGGACCCGCATTCATCTAAACAAACATTTTCTCAACAAGCAAAGTCAACAAGTCTTTTTTTTTTTCCAATAGTATTTACACTTTTTAAATCCAAACTCAACCTAATGTCTTTGTTCATAAAACATGATTTCTGGACTCTACCTGTGGGGACTTTTAAATTATATACAGGAGTGTTTACAGAAATTTAAATTTCTCCTCGTGGGAAGGAATGTTATTTCCTTTAAGGTTTTAAGGACGCATTTGAACAGCTCAAACAACATGAAGGATATTTAGAAAGACGAATTTCTATTTACTGTAGATTTCCTCAAGTTGCTGCAAAGTCAAGCACTCAATAAAAACGTGAACTTTATATTATTATGCGAACTCTAGTGGGATCAATGGACAAGACATTTCAATGAGGGGAAGGTGGAAAAGCAACATGAGGAAGATACTCTCTGCACTAAAGTAAATAAACACCTAATTGGTTAATTCTGCTTTCTACAGGAGTAGAAGACATTTAAATAAGACATGTTGGAAAGAATCTTACTGAACAATGAAATACAACTTATAAAAAACATGGCTGCTCTGATAAACAGTCTTAGAGGGGCAGGTGTGTCTTACTGTAGCCTTGGTTTCCTCTAGTGCTGTAGCATCCATGTCTCTGAAATCTTCTAACACGTTCTGAAGCCTATCAAAGTAAGAAAGGCAACAGTTAAAGCTTACTGAGAGCAAGACTTTTACTCCAAATATTTAAATTAAAGCAGCAAAGTGTCCAGAGAATGTCCAAGGTGAACTTACGTTTGTTTTCTTTTCCTTCCTCGTCTGGCTCCACCTGCAGCCCCTGCTTGATCCTTGAAGCAGAACCGTGGATTAAGATTACAACATTATCATAAATTTATATCTCGGTGGCAATTCTAATAAATCACAATACCTTGACCACCTTTTTTAAAGTCCATATAAAATATATTTTTAGAGGCACAGAAGTGAATAATTCAGAACCAGAAGATAAATTCTGCCTTAAGGCAGAAGACATGAACGCTTACCATTCCCTGTCCAGTGAGCAGCAATGTCTCCGTTGTCTCTTCGCTGGACCTCTCACTGCGTCCGTCTCTGGGACTGAGGTATCCCGCGTGGGGACGTTGTCCCTGCCTGTCCACGCCCATTTCCACAAATGGACAAACTGCTGCCGCCGGACCAGTACAGTCCGTCTTAGCCTCCTCCAAGTATATGGGGTGCAAAGGTGGCTCTAGGTGGGTGTGTCCCTCTATGACTGGCTTCCTCTGTAGGGGGGACGTAGGCCCGTCCTCTGTTGGCTTGGGCGTCCCCTGGGCCGGAGAATGAGCGGCAGCTTCCAGGCTGAGTCGTGTTAAGTCCGGGTTGCGGAGCGAGCAAGCTCGCTGTGGGCTCAGGGAGACGGGGGTGCTCGCCTGGGGCAGAGTGGGGGCGTTAGTGGACAAGCTCTGGTGCTCCAGGGAGAAAGAAACCGGAGGTAAGGCACAGAAGGGTGACGTGGGGTCTGACGGCCCCAGCTGAGCCCCGTCTTCCTGCTCTTTAGCACTCACTTGAAGAAAAGAGGTATAAATGGTGTCCATGAAAGAGGTGTAAGGGTCAATGACAGACCTGCCCTCCGAGCCCCTCTGAGAGGGTGGGGGGGATTCTTGAGCAGGAGGAGGAGCCAGAGCCGAAACAGGACATGGAGATACTTCAGGAGTGATTTCGCTGGCCGGTAAACCTTCGTGTGCGGCTGGTCTTTGGGTTTCCTGCAAAGAGCCGGGTTTCTCCCCGTCTGAGGGAGGCGCAAGGTTCAGCTGGACAGGAAACAAACGACATGGTTAACAGCTAAAGAAGAAGAAGAAGAGAGAAAGTCGATATGTAGCTTGAGAGGCGCTAAAGAGTGTCCACTCGGGAACTCAAAAATCTTTTTTTTTTTTTGTCAGTAAAGGCAACATACTAAAGGCTACCAAGCCTTGTGGAGAACAATACTCTACAGCGTGGATGCTGCTAGTTTTCAGTATTAATAAGGTCTTC
Organism: Gambusia affinis; assembly: GCF_019740435.1. Lineage (NCBI taxonomy): Eukaryota > Metazoa > Chordata > Actinopteri > Cyprinodontiformes > Poeciliidae > Gambusia > Gambusia affinis. Next base: position 11,350,490 of record NC_057868.1, read on the forward strand.
AAAACACTAGACAAAGTAGAGACAAAGCTATTAAAAAATATATTTTCTATGACATACAGAGACATGTCTGGTGTTTAGGCTGTGAGAAAGAGCGAGACTTTCAGTAGGTAACAGGAAGGCAGAACAAAGTACTGCAAGATTGCCCTGTTTGATCTTTGGGCTTTCAAGCTGAATTTTGGCACTGATGTCAGCCTGTAGGTCAGCTACTTCACTCTTCTCAAACAGTATACATTAAATTTTGTCCTTGTTTAAATATAGAAAAATGTGAGTCAACTACTGCTTAGTATCTGAAATACAGGCAAGCAAAATAGTAAGAGTTTAATTGCTGTTGCTATTTACTAGCAGATATATTAGCATGTTCTGTGTATAGCAGTGAAAGGACAGGTTGCGTTTGATCCAAGTTGCAGCAAGTAGAGAGAAAACAAACTAAGGGACCAAGGACGGTTCCTTGTGGGACTCCAGAGGTAAGAAAGGCAGAAGAGGTAGATCGGTTGCCAACCATTACAGAGAATGATTTCCCTGTTGAATAATCTCACAATTAAGAAGAGGATCCACATTCTCGAGGGCATGCATACGTAGACTGCTGTTTGCGTAACGCTAAAGAAGTTTGGCTGCTGAACTGAAGATTCAACCAAACCTGGGGAAAACTCTCTTCCTCAATCTTGGAGGCTACATCTGTTTTCGATATATTCAGTCAGCAGTGATACCAGGTATAAGTCACCACTTTGCCAGATTTATTAAAACTTCACCTCAACTACAAGTGCAATGTTTAGATGCCACTATATCATAATTAAATACAAGTCTAATTAACCAATTCTATGCAATTTACCTTCTGCCTTTTCTAAGCCAAGAAATCATGACTTGTTCTGAGGTCTGTCGGATCACCGTCATGCGTTTATATTTTTATGCATGGGTAGCAAGACGTCTGGTTTCAGTGTCATAAACAAGAGCAATGCTGCAACACAAGCAGCGATACGCTGACAAAACAAAAACACCTAATGTCAGAAGTCTAAATAACAGCAATAACCTACCTGGATGTTATTGAGTAAGTTGATTCCTCCATCAGGGCTCTGCAGCAAACCCAAAGCAGAAGCTTGAACTGGGGACAGAAGAATGGAACCCGCTCCGAGGCCGACCATGTTCTGGAGCCCGGCGATGCCGGGAACGTCTCCTAAAGAGACACAAAGGCACTGGGTTGCTCACATGTTGCCGAAAAAACTAGCTAAATGCTTAATGTTCTAAACTTAAACATCAAATAAAATAATTAAAAAAAGAGCATTTCGGAGGTTAGACACCAACTCACCTAACATAGACGGGTTAAGCAAAGTGGGAAGTAACTGTTGGAGGAGAGGATTATCTTTGCCTTGGAGAGAGACTGGGATGAGGGTTTCAACAGCTGCATCAGTGGGTACCTGCACAGCAGAGCATCGTACAAAACAAGATACACTTTCAACATCTTTAGGAAAAAAAGACAACTATTGAAGGATTGAAGATCCAAAACCAAGCAGTTTGATTTTTATTAAGACGATTGTATAATAAATTCCAACAACTTTGATGCTAATTGATTTGGCCAAACCATATAATTTCTGTTTTTGATCACTGATGATGGCTAACATCGTGGAACAATTATAAAACGGTCCCAGGAGTTAAACCAGATCTGAAAATACAATATTGAAATAATTTTTTTTTACTACTTGGACAAAAAGGTGGTGCCTGAAGTTACTATATTTCATACAATACTTGATTTCTGTTTTACTTTGATTCACCAGCAATGTTTTTATAAATGCTTTAACGCTGAAAATTAATCTAAAATGTTTTCACTTACATCTCTTGGAATCAAGAAATCATAACAAAACTCATCTTACTTTCTTTTTGACTAAAATCTTAAGGAAAAAAAACAAAAAACAACCAGATACTAAGATTTACAATTTTGAACAAACAGGGACAACGACAGAGCAGTTAAGTAAATAAAATCCCAGGATTTTGAAGGTTAACAAGAATAGGGCTGAAACAATTAGTCGGATTAATTATGATGAATCAATTATTGAAATAATGGTCAACAAATTTAGTAATCCATTAATTTCTAGCTGGAGTGTATGGACTCTAAAACAGGCCATATGCTAAAAGCAGTAATTAATTTGGCAGTAATTAAGCCAAAACCTTAATATGTATATAGTTAGGCATACTATTAATTTCACCCGGTTCAGATTGCATTTTAGACAATATTTGTTTTTGTATTTAAAAAGGTTTTCTAATATAAAAAAGGCTTAAGTGGTTAAATGAGATCTTAAGGATGTGCCACTTTTTGATCAGATGAATCAGAATAATCAATAGAATAATCAGTAACTGAATGTATATGTGAATGTATATATACATTTACTTGATTTAATATTGCAAATATCACCATATTTATATCATATAAATTTCCTGCATTGTTTGTACTGTTGGAGCTGACTTTAATCTCATTGTATGTGTACGGTGTCAAACAATAAATTCAAATTCTAAAATAAAGGTTAGTTGCAGCCCTAATTGAGAATGAGCTGAGTAAAAACAGGTAGGAGGAGGTTGGAGCCTACCTGAGGCTGGGCATGTTGGGTTTGCTGCGCAGGAGCTAACTGGGTGTTGGGAGGAGAGTGGAGCTCAGCAGAGCTCAGGGCAGCTGTGAGCAGAGCGGGGCTGAGGGGCAGGAAGGCTGCAGGGGGAGGAGGAAGAGCGGCAGGAAGGAGCAGAGACTGCAGAGCTTGGAGAGGATTCTCCGCTCCGGCAGTGAGAGGAAGAAGGCCGTGGGTTATGTCTAAGAGGCCTGAGGTCGGATCGAGGAGGCCAGCGGTCTTATCGAGGCTGAGCCCCTCCAGAGTGGGGTGGATCTGTTGGGAGTGCTGAATCGGAACCTCCAAGCTGATCTGGTTCAGGTGACCCAGCAACGACAGAGGCAACAAGGAGGCGGGCTGCTGCCCGACCAGAACAGAGGCCATGAGCAGAGCTTGAAGACTTGATCTCTCTGTTAGATCCGGTTCCTGTCCTGCAGACGGCGCCGAGGCAGCGAGCGGGTTCAGCAGGCCCAGAAGGTTCAGCGGCAGCTCCCCTTGCCCGCTACTCAACAGGGGCAGCAAAGGAAACAAAGGGTTGTTGTTAACCTGCTGCTGCTTCTGCTCTTGGTTTTGCTGCTGCGTTTCCTGCACCAGTAAATGCGGCTGCTCTGGTTGGTGCGGCTCCGCGAGGTTCGGTGGTGGCTGTGGCGCAACGGAGGCGGGAGGTAACTGCGCATGTTGCCCTCCCAACCAGAGCCCCCCTAAGGGCAATGATGCCAGGACTGTGGAATCCAAGAGCGACGGTAAACCTCCTGTGGATGACAGCAGCTGAAGCAGCTGCTCCTGGTTCATGAAGGGAAAAGCTTCCGCCAGCGCCAACGGAGCCGCGGTCTCCCCCACACTGGACGAGCTGGCCGGACTGTGACTCCCCTCGTGGGGCGCAGAGACACTGAAGGTGGGGCTGGGGGAGGCTGGGGGCGTCTTTGGATCTAAATGTTCGGGTTCCACTTGTACTGTGGAGGAAAAAAAAAACCCAAAAAACCCCCAGAAGTATTAACTTTTATTCAGATTGAGTTAAAGAACAAGAAGGGGAATTTTAAAGACATCTTACACTGCACAAACAAAATTCTTACCAAGAAACTAGACTAAGTAGTTCTTGGTTTAGTTTCTAATGCAAATATTTTAGTAAGACAAAATTAACTTACAAATAACTTTTCAGCAAAAAATATGAGCTTGTTTTAAGTAAGTTTTTTCTTAATTTTGATGAAAAGGTACTTGTTCCATTGGTAGATTATGTCACTTATCACAAGATATTTCTCCATATTTTCAGATAAATAATTTCCCAATGGAAATTGAACTTTTTTTCATCAAGATTAAGGAACTATTGGCTTAAAACAAGGCTCCCATATCTTGCTGAGAAGTCACTTGTAAGTTAGTTTTCTCTTATTTCAAGTGTACTAAGATATTTGCATTAGAAACTAGAGCAAATATACTTGGTAAGATTTTGTGTTTTTGCAGTGTACACAGAATGAAACATTTTAAACAGCGTCAAGACAGCAGTATTGACAAAAATGCCACTGCAAACCGTACTCAACTTTAAGCGAACTGATACCGCTACTAAAAAAAATATAAGGATGAGAAACAACATCAACATTTACATTTTATAATTACTGCAAACAACTGAACATAGTTATTCACTGTACATTGCAAGTTTATTTACAGTGCCATACAAAAGTTTTCAAACACTGAAATTTTGCAGCCACAATATTCAATGCATTTTATTGGGATTTCATGTGATAAGACTATCAAAAAGCCTGGTGACCTTTGCTGCATGTTTTCCCCCTTCTGTCATGACCCACTTTACTGTCAATTCACTATAAATTAAAGGCCACTAGAGCCAATACAAGCTTTAAAAAAATATATTGTGGTTTATTATAAACTGGTAGGAAAATTAAACAAGATTCTCAAGCTGTAAGTAAATCCAAAGCAACTCATTGTGTTCAAATGTAATCTCACTAATAAAAAGAGCTAACTAAGTGTGTCTAATTCATTCTCACTTTACATGCAGCTGTTCTGTGAAGGCCTCAGAAGCTTGTCAGGCAAATTTATATTGGTTAGTACCTCCACCAATAGAAATATAGTTCGACAGTGGGCAGTCTAGAGTCCACTCAACAGGTCAAATATATCAAGCATATTAACTGGCTGACATCATGACAATGGTTCAATATACTGTGCAGGTCTAGAGAGCAACGATCCAAGGTTCAGATGAGCAAATCTATTGACAATATAACTATTAGTTGTGCAATTTAATCCTGGCTTTCTGGATAAAAGGAATGGACAGTGTCAGACATGAAACTTTCTGATCTGCTGCACATGTAAAATGCTGCGTGTGTTGGGAAAACGCCACCATCTCTACAGTAAAAAATGGCTGTGGTAGCATAATGCTGAGGGGAGAGTTTTCTTCCTCAGAAACATTTAAGCTGGTTTAAGTTGATGTGGAAACAGATGGACATGCTGGAAAACGGGAAGAAAACCTGTTAGAGGCTGCAAAATTTTTGCGATTAGGGAGGAGGTTCTTCTCCCAGCAGGACACTCCTAGACAAACAACTACAGGTATAATCAAAGGTTTAGATCAAAGCACAGTAAAGTTTTAGAGTGGCCCAGTCAAAGTCCAGACAATCTATTACAACATTTATTGTTTTGTGTCCACTTCACACTTATGCGCAACGTTGCTGCTCCATCCCATAAAATCCTCCAAAATACACAAAATGTAAGATTTCAAGGAACATTAACACTTTAACAATGAGCACTATATGAAAAACACACAGATTGAATATATAACGTTACCTGCTGCAAGGTTTTCTGTGGAAGACGCATCATCATCGGCGGCGTGGTTGGAGGAATCCCCCTCCGCCTGAGTCACAGTGGAGGACGCAGAGAAAAGAGCCAGGACGTGGTTACTGAGATCCAGAGGCTTCGGAGAAGACGGTACTCCTGCAGAAGCTTTGCCGTCTGCCTGACTCAGGTTCACTGATGTTAGTAGGCTGTTGCTCCCGGTCTCCACGGCGACAGCTCTCCGAGGAAAGGCCGTGTACGAAGACGCCTGGGAAAGCGAGTCCGACGTGGGAATGTAGTTGCCAGACGGCTGATCCGTGTCGGCGAGAGAGGAAGTCGTTTGCTGAGACGGGTCAGAGTTGCTTTGAAAAACTTCATTTGACTTACAAGGAGAGCCTCTTTGGAGAGGAGTTGATATAGTCGACTGTGGAGGAGAGTGGGACTGTAATGTGACAGAAGAGGAGGGGGAAGGGGAAGGAAGGGGCTGCTGCACTAGGGGTAGGGGATTAGTGTCATCTGTTTGGCATACGGGTCGACTCTGTTGGGTTCTGGCATTAGAAGAAGGAGAAGGTGGGGATTGCCTCAAGTTCGGCTCGTTAGTGTGTCCACCACCTTCGGCAGGTCTAGACGGCGCTGAGGCCGAGTGTGACGCAGTGGCCTGCGCGTTCTGTACACTGAGCAGGTGTAACAAAGCAGACAGCGGTTGGGTTGGGGGGTCTATGCTAAGAGACATGGCTGCGGGGGCTGTAGTGAAACTCCGAGTCTCGTTTGGCAGAGGAGACCTGGACAGATGTCCCGGAGGAGCGGCGAGTCTGGGGAGGCCGGGATGATGGTTGTCCAATGTGACTGTACTCTGATTTTGCACAACTGAGGTAGAATAGGAGTGTGAGGAGGAGGACGGGAAGGATGTGGAAGAAGAGGAAAGGTTGATAACCGTAGCAGATGCGGCCTCGTCGGCTGTCGCTTTTCGGACTCCGTTGGCAAGTGGCGGCATGTCTCTCAGTGCGCCGACGACTGTGGGGGATCGCCGCCGCCTCTTCCTGTGCGCCGCGCCCCGTTCTGCTGTCGGGGATGGGTGGGGCGAGGAGGACACGAGAGACTGGGCTAGAGTTTGGGACTGGGGAAAGAGAACAGCAGAAGCTGCTGCAAGGGAGGGATGAGGAAGCCTAGCAGAAGCGATGGAAGAGGAAGCGATGCTGTTATGTAAAGTGCTGTTTGTTACCTTTTGTTGCTGTTGGGCCTCTTTCAACACATCCAGAGAGGAGTGCAAGTTCCCTGCGCTGCTAGACGCGTTTGAGCCCTGTGTGATCTGGTTGGCCAGCTGAGCCTTGGCCGCTGCGGAGAGCAGGGTACTGGCGGGGAACGAAACTGGGTGTGGCAGCTTGCCCTGATGGCTATAGTGGTGATTCAGCAGCGGCCCCAGAGGCAAGTTAGAGGGCGCCGACTGACTCAAACCGAAACCTTTTGGTCCAGCACTGTCGGCCAGAGTCACGGTGCCCTTGGTGGGCTTTGAGGAAACGGCATGAGGGTGACTGGTGCTTTGGTTGGTGGGTAAAGAAGGGTTAGTGGGGTTCAGGATGTGGTGGTTGTTAGTGCTGCTGTTGCCTGAGTTCTTAAACTGCTCCAAGATGTCTTCCAGCTTGTACTTGGGGAAGTGGGGGCTGGGAAGAGGGGACCCGCCGGGGGCTGGGGAGTGTGGAGAGGAAGAGGCAGACTTCCTCCTGTGGGGTAAGTTATTTCCCATCAGTCCTCCTCCTTCGGCCGGCGTGGAGCCTCCTCCATGCTCGGACGCAGAGGAAGGAGAGGCAGACGGGTGGCGGGATCGCTGATGAGAAGGCAAACCCATGGGGTGCACCGAGGGAGAGAAGGAGTTAGATGGAGAAAGGGGAGTTAAAGGGTAATGAGTCTGTCCTCCTCTCACTCCTCCAAGAGTCATAGGGGAAGAGGGAGGAGGCGATGACAGGTGACCTAACCAAGGAGAGCTAGGGGTCTCAGGGGTTTTGGGTGTTAGTTGACCTTGACTGGCGTTTTGAGGCGTGGGTGTGTGGGGTGACCTCTGGGCAGGGCTGTGAGGTGGAAACGAAGAGCTAGTGGAAGCAGCAGAGGCTGCTGGGAGAGGATGATGATGATGATGTCTTCTAAAAGCATCTAGGGGGTGATGACAGTTTGTGCCTGTATTCGGCACAGGAGAGGAACCATTGTAAGGGTAGATGAAGTGATGGGAGGATTTGGGGCTGGGGGAAGGGTTTGGGTGAAGGTTGTTGTGCCCCCGACTTGGTACTGGATTGTGTTTTGAATAAAAAAGTCCACGCTCGTCCTCTTTGCGCTCTGAATGTTCCTTTTTTGGATCCCCGCTGTCCCCTCGAGTCACATCTGACAAAAAAAAAAAAAAAACCACACAGTTTAAGTTTCAAAGTCAAACGTGAACAAGACTTCAGCGTTCTCAGTGATGATGTCATGTCTAGCTTGACTCTTGATTCGGTCTCATTTCTAAAAAGAAAAGATCATTCAGACAGAGAAGGACCATCAGGCTCTCGTTTCTAAACGGATCAATTCCAAGACAAGAATCTGTTAGTTGGTGTCCATAAGAGGTATGCATTATCAAAAGTGCCACATCACTGGAAGAGTCATTTCCTGAATTCACATTTCAGATATAATGACATATGGGGGAAGTTCTTATATTTGTACTCCTACAACTTTCCTACAATCCTTCAAAGTTTTGTTAGCTTTATAATTCTATATTGGAAGGAAAACAAAAAAAACCCCCATCTGTCCTTGTGAGTCAAAACTTAGTAGGTTTGTCTGTCTCCTTAAAATAGCAGGTAGTCCCAGGCGTGACGTTCTAGGGCTTTAAAGTTTACCTGGATGATGAAAGTTGGTGAATGGAAGCTGTGAGACCTGCATACTCCGACACAGAGCAGCCATCGCCACCACTTTCCTGCGGTGATTGCACAATTTGGTCATGTCCTGCTCTGCTTTACATGACGGCTGACTGTTCTGTTCCACTTTCACACCCACACTGAAGTTGAAAACCTGTGTGACACAAGTTAAGAGGAGGATGAAATGATTAATAAGTTAAAGACAAACATCATGCATGGAATATAATCACACCTGAGGGAAGTATAACAGGCATTTTTCATTCCTCCTCAGGAAAATACTCTTTTTTTTTCACACTAGTAAGGTAAACTGGAAGAAAACTAAAAATGTCTTTATGGTTCTTTTCCTTTATATGTAGATATGAATGTGATGGTATTTTAAATACACCCTCAGAGTTGAACACAGAGAATAAAAACAATCATTTCGTAACATTCAAAATGCCAAAAGACCAGAAAAATTGCCAAACTTTCTTGCATTGGATGCATTAAACTGACTCTAAAATAATAGTGGTACCTTATGAATGACGAGTGGGCATTCCAGACCACATTTGCAGGTACCATCAGTCAGCAGATAGGCTTTGACCTCTTCCAGTGTGGACAGGGTGGTGCCACTGGGACTACAGCGAGGAAGGCAAAGAATAGTAGTAGTAAACAAGAGACTGACTTGCGCTGAAGAGTTTTCTTTTAGCCCTAATGCGATTCCAAAATCATTGTAAAAGAGGTTAAGTTTATTTTGCCATTGTTGTGTTTTTTCTTGTAAATGCTGCAAAGCAGAAAACAAGGAGGAAATCAGCTTCAAAACAGGCAACATCAAGGAATTTGTTGACTCCTACAGAGCACCACATTTTCCAAAACAACTTCTGGTCATATTTATTTTGGTGATAAAACATCTGAAGGAAAAGAAACGCCTTTTGGCAAGTTTAGCTAACGATAATTACCTGAAAACACAGGAATACGTTTTGCAAGTCAAATCACAAAAGTCACTACAAAAGTGAGGCAAGCTAGCATTGGCCTGCTAAGCTAATTTTCTTCTATAAAAATGTCCTCAGAAGAGGCAAGATGCAGGTTTACAGAAGAGTTTGCAGATTTTTATTTGAAGAGTATTAGAGCATTAAAGCAGCTTTCTGAAACCTGGCCAACGCCACGCTGGAGCAGACGACCCTGCAGACAGAAAAACCAACCACTGTCATAAAACACACAGGAGTGACAGACTGAGCCACGTCTGAGCGTCATCGGTGAGTCAGTATGGGACACAGTCATGGTAATGTGGAACCTACAATGCCAATAAAATTTAGTGGGAATATTGTGTTTGATCATTAGCTTAATGAATGAGAAACAGAAACAGATGTAGGGCTGTTCAAGGATTCCGAAACACAATGAAAACCGTTATTAATTTAGGAATGTGGGTAAAAAGAAACTGCAGAAAGTAACAGAAACATTGATACATGGTTTCTTTTGTAAAACTTCAACCATTCAAATTCCACCCAGTTTACAAAAAGAAACAAAAGATAATTTTTCAGAATAAATTACATACAAATGACATTGCAGGCTAACTGCTTAAAGTTCATACAGTACAGCTTTCCAGAGCCTGTTAGCAGTGTCTCAAAAATGTTGCAGTCCAACAATAAATAAGCATTTCTTGTTCTACATGTCTTCAAATGACCCAACGCACCTGACATAGGTCACCTGACCTCTCTCCACTCTCCGGAGCCAGCCAATGGGGACATGTATTGCAGCAGCGTGGACCGCATCCTTGTCTCTGCTGACGGTCTCACTGCCTCCCATCATTTTGTCGCTGCGTCCTGCCAGCACCTTGAAAAAGCAGCAGAGTCACCGCACGCCGTTAGACGAATGGCAGTTTAAACGGATGAAATTTTACAAGTCCAGAAATCTAATTACACTAAAAACGTTGCTAGAAATTTGTAAATTTAAAGTCACCTGCGTTCAAAACATTTTTGACAGATTCATTCTCTTATTCCACTTTTACTTCAGAACATGTTAGGCCAGTTCAGAAGTAACTGTCCTTCAGAACCAGTGACTTCAGTCAGTTAAGCAAGAGTGAATTGTTTAAAGAAAAAATTTGGTTGAAAGAGTCAGTTCAAACTCATTTTGATGTTTTACAGCCATTGGCAATAACGCCATGGCTGAACTATGCTAAATATATACATTTGGGGTTATTACATATGTACAGGTAATACATTTCAGCCACATTCCCAAAGTAAACACAGTATGTGCAAACTAAAGGTACAAGTCTTTTCACTATTTTCATTTCACACGCAACTTTTAAGAACACAAAATCAAGCTGTCTACTGCGGGATTTCTTGTGCCGAACAAAAGTCTATTCATAGCAGTCAGCTCAAAATGTTGTGCTTCCTGAAACAACAAAAGTCATTTGCTGCTTTCCACAACTCTGAAATGTTGTTTTGTGGCTCCAATTAGTAACATCTACAAACAGGAAGTAACATAGAGCCATCTTGGTGCATGTGTGGAACAAATTTTTCATGGTTCGTAAGAGTCAAACGAAAATCAGAACTAAATTAAATGGAAAGGCTGTAATACAAAGTTTCAAGAATACACAATGAAGTTATGATGTGATTATTCTTGAAAATATTAAACTAGCTCCTTGACACAAAAACCCTGGATCAACTGAATTGTAAGCAGGCATAGGTTAAAGGTAAACTAAGGTTATAAATTGCTATGATTTCAACACCACTGAAATGTCAAAATGTACAGATTTTGTCCATCTGTGAGGAGCATAGTTCAAACCCAGTTATGACCCTCCCCAGCTGCTGCTGTGCACTGCTGGCTGAAAGACAACTAGCAGACTTCGGATGCGGAAAAGAGAAGGAAAACACTTTTAAAACTACAGCCAGTGCTCTACAAGCTGCAAGTCTGTTAAGCATTCATCTGCAGGCTGGCTAGCCAAGCAGCCTAATTTACCAGCAAATAAGGAACAAAACAGCAAGGAAGTGTAATGTTCAATCCAATAAGCACATTTACAAGAAAACTTTTACATATTGCATGTTTCTACTGTGTCCTATGCCAATAGATAATCATAGTAAAATGTATAGTGACACCTTAGAAGCAGCGTGTTGCTTTTCAGTTTTAAAGAAAGCAGTTAGAATATGTTCTACATTATTTTAATTAAGTGAAACCGTGTTATTTTTACACAAGGCTAAAATATCTCGAGAGTCTCGTTCCTGACCATGCCCAGTCGGGAGGACTGTAAATACAAACAGCACAAAAGTATGTGCAATTCTGTATTGTTTTTTTTTTTTTTTATCAGTTCGACATTTCCACACACCAAAAAAAAAAAAAAAAAAAGCTTCCAACATTTAACTATTTGCTTCTTGTTTTCCAAGAAGTGCAGTCTTTCTTAAAAACAGTCTAGACTGAGCAGAACCCAGTGTGTTCCCTATTTAGTGGGTGTGGCCACACCAGAGAAAATACAGATATCACACAAATGACAGTAAACTATCTATTAAAAACTGCAAGACAAATAAAGAACAAAATAATAATAATAAGATGCTCAATACCTTGTCATCTTCGGGAAGCCAGGATCTATTTTGGCTAAGGTATCCGTTGTCCAATGTACATGCTGGTGGGAGAGAAGCACTCACTCTGCCCGTAAAACCTGACTTGTCCAAAACAACTGGAATTTCCACCACTGTGAGGCTGATCCGTAACTTTTGGGCTGTTTCCAACAAATCAATCTGTTCAACTCACATGAGAGTTTTTGGGTCTTAGAGGAAGAAGAAGAGCCTGCAAAGAAAGGTGGAGGTGGATTATGTAATCAGGCAGGGGGAGGGGGCAAAGTAAATGGTGCAGTAAATATTTCCTCGTCCAGCCATGGCTGAAAATTTATTATATCTAATTTACTGAACTTGTACAAGTTTAGAGCGAGCTGTGGCTATTTTGAAGTATGAGGGCGTGTTTTGCTAGGCCCTTAGTTTATTGAATGGTTGCCTACAGTGTGAACATTTGCCTTACCAACAACAAACTTGAACGATATGACAAAACCTGGCACGAAGACTAAACTTTACCTAAATTCGCAGTATAACTATATATGAATTTGTAATATTGCAGTAAATGCACAGCAGCTAGCGTGTAAGCTAACGGCTAAGCTAACAGGCTAAATCCACTTCTGTTGTCGTGACAGCTGTCAGGAGCACAAAACACTCCCGATGCGTAACTCCTGCGTCTTAGCTACGGATACACGAACTGACCCGCTTACAAAACTGCCTCACAATAAAAATAAGAATAATTTGGACATTATTTTACACTTACTTACAGGCATTTGTCCGCTAACGTCAATATTTGCAGAACAATATTTCTATGCTTCAAGCTGTGTGTTGGCCAAGTTTTGAAGTCTTGGCTCTTTTTGGGCTCAAATTAAGACTTAGCCAGTTAGCCACAGAACTGAAGAGAGTATGTTTCAAAAACAATTAATACTTTATTAAATAATTGTAAATTTAGATGATTACATAATACAAGCCACGTATTAGCGCGATGAATCAGCTCTCAGGATTTAGTCAGCCAGTACGGCTTAAAAAAAAACAAAAAAAACAAAGGGCAATAACGGTTCATTTTACTGCGCCTAACGCTCCCTGCTAAGGCTAGCTGGAGGAGCTAACAGAGTGAAATTTACTTGTTTCTGGAGTGTCCCAGCAAGACAGAGGGATGTCCCGCTCCCGCTCCACAGCTATAAGATCCTTACTTTGGTCTCTCCTCCTCCTAATTCTCGGTGCATTCAAACCTATTTCGACGAAACATAACGACTCTTGTAATCCCCAATTCACAGTTACCCACTGTATATTTTTTTCTTACAAATTCCGAGCAAAAATAATGGAGTTTTCTTTTGAGCATGCGCATTCAGTGCTTCAGGAATATTGTACCCAACATGCAACGGGACCTTTGTAGTGTTGCGAACAGTGATGTGAATTGTGGCTCTGTTCTGAGATCCGAATCATTTGGCTCAGTTCATCAAAGAGTACCGGCTCTTTTGGCTCCTAACAGCGCTTCGCTCATTGTGTCGCTTTTGATTTTCCTCAGAAGAAGAAGAAGAAAAATAACTACCCTTATTGAATACATTTTAAATAAGTACAGTCGGCATCAAAGAATAAAAAATACAAATTAAGTGGACGCATTATAGAAGTAACAAGAATTCACAATATACAGAACTTTTTAACATAAGTATGAAGTTATGCCAAAATCAGTTATATGTATCCTCTTAAAACAATATTTAAGAAGTACACTAAGACTATAGTTTATTGGGTAACATTGTGTGTTATATAAGATTTTTTTCACTTGTGTATTTTTCACTATTTCCATTGTTCACTCAGGGGTGACGGCTGTAAGGTTTTTTTTTGTTTTGTTTTTGGTCAAACACTTTAAAATCATATTGGCTTTTTAAGTTTTGAGAAGCCAATCTTTCCCACTTTAAAAGTGTTTAAACATCATGTTGAAACTGGTAAACTGGCCGTGTTAAAATGTTATGTCTTCAGTAATTGAAAATCTAACAAGGTCAATTTTTTTCTGTCTTACACAGAAGTGGAAAGGTGGATGAAAAAGACTATTTGTTTTATTAGTTAAAATTAATTTAATCAGGTGCAAGATTTTGTATCTTGCTACAAAGGAAACCATTCTGTCTTTGAGGCTAACTCTCAGGCCTAGTCCACAGTTAGGCTTATAGAAAAAGGTTTTGGATTTCATTGCTGTCAATTAGCACAATAAAATGACTAACTTTGTGGGGATTGCTAAACTCACTGAGACAGCTTTGGTAAAACTCAAGAAAATGGTCTTTAAATCACTGTGGAACGCCCAACCTATTTGCATTGACTAAAAGTTTAATTGTTGAAATGCTGAAATAAATAAAAAAAACCCTCAAGCAATAAAGATGTATTTTTGTATTTAGAATTGGGTGAACACCATAAACAACTGGGTAAAAACATAATTACCCAATATGTAAAAACATATTATTATAATAAAATAATAATTATAAAAAATTTAATTAATAAGTATGAAATCCAGAGATGGGGATAGTTTAGAAAAGATTGCATATTAATTTGTTGTGGTGTGCCGATAGAGCTGTTTCACAAAAAATCTAAATTTAATTTCTCTGAGCATTACTTCTATTTTAATTTCTTACGGAACGTTCAAATCATTTACCGCTGCATGGCTTGTAAACATAATTATGTATAAATACCTGAACGTGCCTCTGTTTGTATTTCTGTGGCCTGTGAAAGAAAGATAAAAGAGCTGCGTGTGTGCGTGCATGTAATGTCGCCACTCGGAGAGAATGTATCTGATTTCCATCGTCGCTGGTGCTCAGTCTGAGGTCCTCAGCTGTTCCGACCCATCAACTTCACATAGCAGGGCTCAGCCTGCCGTGCATACAATTACACCCAGAAAATCATGGACACACATCACAAAGAACTTCCCAAATCTACGAGAGTTTGAGTCACAGAGGGAGCTGAGAACCAGAGAAGAAATAACATACAGAAAACATCAGAGGTACTACAGACAAAGACTGAATCCTGAAGTAGTGAGGAAACATTTTGGTCAGCTTCCTTTTTAGGCTCAACCACACTGAACTAATAATACGAGTCATTACCAGCTGGTGAAGACTTCATTGTGATCTGTACAAGTTTGAACTAAAGGTAAGTGTTTCAGCTTAAACGTCGTATTCTATTATTAAAATTTCTCTCTACAGACCAAAAGAGGCTCTGATCTTTAGATTTGTTTGCCTCGGTTTCTATGAGAAAGTCCGGCTGACACCTATCAATCATAGAAGCAGTATTTATCCAGGGCTGGATTTCAAAATGTAATTTTTCTTCTTCTTTTTTGACTGCCAGCAACTTCCAAATTTAGTTGGGATGAGATCAAATTTCACTAACCAAGAATAGTTCAGTTTAAGCAGACCGATACCCCCAAACACTTTGTGTGCTTCAGGTGATTGCTATAAACACTGTAAACCTTGCATTGTAGTTTGGTACTTCCGCGTTTGAGTTACTGTGGAGTATTGACTTTATGGCAAAAGCGGTTCTTTGGTTATTCCTTTTAACTGTTTTTAATATTATTCGACCAAATCATGCCTTCATGTGTAGTTAAGTGATATTTTTCATAGGTTAACATTTGGTTTCCACTACTTCATCCTCTTTAATTGACATTCAACACATTTAAGTTGTATATAGTAGTGTTTTTTTATATGAAGTATGAAGGCAGATTCCCTGGGCAGTATTAGAAATGGGGGTGACCAGGTGCAAAATGAAAATAGTAATAATAATATCTGTCAGTTGTGTCCTGGTCACATTTTCTATTGCTTCTATGCATATGGGTAGTCAATCGGCAGTTGGTTCTTCCATGCATTGACTATGCATGTCTACGGCTCATGCAACAAATATAATCATTCATAGCAAAACATGAGATGCACAGCATTTGCAAGCTGTGATCTAAACTGTGGTTGTTTAATTAATCAACATGCATCCTGAATGGGACGGCCAGTAGTGCAACAATAAAATCGTTCTGATTTCTTTTAGACTTTGGTGTTTTGACAAGTTTAGCATTGCACCATGGACCAGTGAGTACAGTTTCTGCATGCTTCTCCTTCTGCACAACGTCTAATATCCATATTTATCAACAGCTATACACTCAGTTCAGTTCTCCTAGTCTTCTTCTACACAATAACAGATAAAGCAACTCCATGTTTAGATGAAGAGACATATTGTGTAATATTTTTACTTTGAAAAGGGGTGGAGCTTGTACAAAATAACATACATTGATTTCTTGAATTGGACAAACTTTCAACAGTGTTACCGGTGGGTTAGGTTCACATGCATGCCTCCTTTGAACCACAAACTTCAATGTATTTTATTGGGAGTGACCATCACAAAGTAGTGCACAACTGTCAAAAGGGATGGAAGATAACACATTTTTATTCAACAAATTTTTTTTTTTACAAATAAAAATATCAAAATTGGTTCAGAAATGAAGTAAAAAGCCAATAAAATTGAGCCAAGCGATAAAGGTAATTCTTTGCCTGCGTGTATGACAAAATAGCACTTACATAAGTTATATTTTACATTAATGTCCTGTTTCAGGCAGTTTGATATTTGCATTTGTTGTCTGACAAGCTGAACAAACTTTTCTTCACTATCTGAACTATCGGAACCTCTTTTTTGTGTTTTCCTTTCTTTTCCTTTGTGTGTGTGTGTGTGTGTGTGTGCGTGGGTGTGTCTGTGTGTTAGGGAGGATGACAAAAACTCTGTGGATATTCATGACAATCCTCCAGCTCCTGACAACGTAGTAAGAGAAGATGGAGACACTGTGAGTCGTAGCACCATGCTAACCAGCCAATGTCAGCAGGGGCTTTCCCAGGGTGTTTAAAATAGCCCCAACCTCGAAACAGGACTACAACTCAACGGCATTTTTAACATTAAGATTACGAACTCATTGTGTCTTTTCTGTGTCTTTGGTGGGAAAAAAAATCTTCTAATAACCAAATCAGAAATGGGGAGTTTTAAAAATAAAGCCGTCTTTCCAAATGCCAGTGCGCATCCAAACCCAGCCTGAAATAAGGGACATAAAAATTTAGGGTTTTATTTGTTTCTTCAGGTCTATTTCATCTATGACGAGGAGGTGGAGGTAGAGGAGAAGGAACCAGAGCCTCCTCCAGAGCCTGTTATTCGGATCAATGACAAACCCCACAAGTTTAAGGACCATTACTGCAAGAAGCCCAAGTTCTGTGACGTCTGTGCTCGCATGATCGTTTGTATGTATTATGCAGTAGACAAACTCATAATACATTCTGCACCTGAACCGCTGCTACAACCACATGCTGTCAGGTTCTCCTCACTGATATTCCTTTGCACATCACCTAGTGAACAACAAATTCTGTCTGAGGTGTAAGAACTGCAAGACCAACATCCATCATTCATGTCAGCACTACGTCGAGTTCCAGAAATGCTTTGGAAAAATTGTGGGTTTTTCTTCCCTATCCAGCATGCCTTTTACAAAGCAAATTCAAGTATCTAATTTCTTTGTACCAGTAAAGACAGAGTGGTGTAAAAAATTCAAGTAATGTGTTTTTCTGCAGCCACCAGGCTTCAGACGGGCCTATAGCTCCCCTCTGTACAGCAGTGACCAACCAGACCCAAGTGAGTTCTTCAAAGCTTAAGTTGCACTTATTCTTTCGGAAGATTACAAATTTTCTAGACTTGGGAAAGGAACCCTCACACTGCAAACTGACTGGTGAAATGACTAACGTAAATGATCATAAATTGGTTTAAAAATAATGTGCTGATACCAGACAACCCGAACCGGAACGACCCCGTCTTTGACACCTTGAGGGTTGGTGTCATCATGGCCAACAAGGAGCGCAAAAAGAATGAAAACGACAAGAAGAATGTGAGTAATTTGGTCATATTTCAATGAAAAAAAAAATCAAAAGCACAGCAGGAAAAAAAAGAACAAGAGCAGAGGTAGTTTTTTTTTTTAAAGTTTCTTTGTAATTTACAGAACCCTCCACATTCAGTGCATTGTTAAAGATGTTAATGGTGCACTAACATTTAAGTAATTTAAACATAAATTTTAAACATCAATAAATTATCATTTTTGTTTAGCTTGCTGATTTTCATATACTGTGTCATCTAGATCATGATGATGATGGAAGAGGAGGAAGAAGAAAACCAACAACCCAAAGAAAACGAAGAGGGAGGAGAAGGTAAAACTAAAATTATGATGTCAGTTGAGACAGTGAATACCACAGATAATTTAGAGGACATAAATAATAACTTGTTCAAACAATGAACAATAGATTACTTTGGTAATGTGCTGAGACACACAGGGTAGATGTCAAAGGAAAAAAATAAATAAAAAAAATCAGTCCCAGTTTCTGAGTTACTGTTTCTGGTGTTCGTGCAGGGAAGCCTGAAGATAAAAAAGAAAAAGGTGGAGACAAAGCAGATGACAAGGTGAGAGCAAACTTTGTGTTCTTCAACCTGCAACTGGTGGTAAATAATTTCATCATTTCTCTCCTGCTGCGCCGTCTGTGCTTTTCGTCAACAGGCCAAAGGTACCTTCACTGGGTCCCACTACTACCTGGCTCTCTACCGCTTCAAAGCCATCGAGAAAGACGACCTTGACTTTCAGTATGCTTGAGAGATCTAAATGAGTCTTTCACTTTATAAGTAATGACACATTTTCTGTTGACGGACTTTGATAAATCAACCCTAATTGCTCAAAACTCCATTTTGACTTGATCAGCCCTGGTGATCGGATCATAGTTCTGGACGATTCCAATGAAGAGTGGTGGAGGGTGGGTTTCATTCCTCCATTTAGATTTATAACACTCTGCTGCCCTCAAGAGGAACTCTGACACTCTTCCTTATGTCATCAGGGAAAGATGGGGGAGAAGACCGGCTACTTCCCTGCCGACTACCTCATTAAAGTGCGCGCGTCTGAAAGGGTTTACAAGGTGACCCGCTCCTTTGTGGGCAACAGAGAAATGGGACAAATTACACTCAAGAAAGATCAGGTAAGTTTCCAGAATTTAGCGGGTGGACACTCAAACAAGGTGACACATTTTTTAAATAAAAAGAAAGACAGAAAATGATCAAAGAAGATGATTGTCTTTTAGATCGTAGTGAAGAAAGGAGATGAGAAAGCTGGCTACCTGAAGGTCAGCACAGGACGCAAGCTGGGCTACTTCTCTGCAGATCTTCTTGAGGAGATCACCTTCACATAAAGTGCAACAATATGCAAGAAAAAAAAAAAGATCTACAAAAAAATTTAAGTTTTCTTTCATTGTGTTTGCTGTGATCTATTTCTGTTGCTGACATGCTGATTATTTGAAAAACCTTTCATTAATGTCTTTGTCAGCATTTTAGATTGTTGTTTTAAGAACAGCACAATATCAGCATTGCCTGCTGATATTGTGTGAGCTCAGGTTTTAATAACAAGTGGAAAAGTGGAACTAGCTTTCTAGAGATGAAGAAGCAAATGCAGATAGCCTGTTAATGAGTGTCTATGAGATTAAATAAATATATTTAGTTTTTTTCCCCTTTAGATACATTTAATAGGCACCAACTCTGAGTTAAATCAAAATTAAAAACATGTAGACATAGTTCATGTTGTATACAGGGTTGTGCAGGCAACTCATAGTTGCACATACCTCTAAAACTGACTGATAAAGGTGTTTAATAAGACTTAAAAGAATTCATTTTTTGTTTGAGTCAACATAATTTCACATTGAATTATTTTAGGAAACCGTTAACCTTATTTTGAAAAGATTTATGAAGTTTTTTTAATTTATTCATGACTCTTTTTCTTTTGGGCGTCGGTATGAAGTGCTACATACGTGCATTTTTCTACAAAATGGGGAAATCAAGAGAGTTTTCACTTTTTAAACTGTAGTCTAAGTGATACGTTTAAGATAGTGTCTTAAAAAGGAAAAAGCCAAAGAAAACACTGAAGCATAGGGATAAAGTATAATATTTACCATAAAAATATTTAAACCACGTCCAGGTCAAACAAGTAATTAGCATCGCCGCTTGAAAATTCCTATTCTGTCTGGAATCTTATCCCCGTCATTTGTTCCACTAAATATAAGGTTACCACAGAACAAGGTTAATATGAAAAAGTTACAATTAGTGGGTTTATTAAACCTACGTTGATATTGTCATTACACAGAGAAAGAATGGTAAGAGATGTAAAAAAACAAAAAAATATATAGATATATATATATATATATATATATATATATATATATATATATATATATATATATATATATATATATATATATATATATATATATATATATATATATATATATATATATATATATATATATATATATATATTGTATTTTTTGATATAGGAGATGAAGGTGTGTGTTTGGACAACCAGTGTGGGTTGAAAAAGTAAAACATGGTGCTCAAATTTGTTGTTACTGATTATCCACGATAGGAGATGAAGGTGTGTGTATGGACAACCAGTAGTGGGTTGAAAAAGTAAAACGTGGTGCTCAAATTTGTTGTTACTGATTATCCAAGAATGCACTTTTCAAAGCCAAATTTAACTTAACGCTTCATTGTTTATTTTGGAGTCTGATGTTTTGACTGAATGTGATTTCCAGAGGAACCTTCCTGAGGGATTAATAAAGTTCTGTGCATCCTAATCTAGACTCTGAAAGCTTATTGATGTATGTGGGACGAAGTCAAGACAGTTAATTCAGTCAGATCCAACAGTCGAGCTATGGTAGTTATTGAAAATGTAATGCTGGTTCTGACAGGAAAATGCAGTCCATTGAAACTTGCTGAGTTTGGAGCAACATCACTGTAAACCAGTCGGTATGCCCATGCTAGTGGTGATGAGAAGAGATTTACTATGCAAATATTGCCAAGTCAAAAGGTGCTTTACTGATCGACTCATTGCAAAGAAAACTAAATGCTGATTTTGAATCAAAAGTTCTTCGAGAGGTGCAACATACTGTTTTTAATTTGTATATTTTTCAGTCTTTCATTTTTGTTTTTAGTTGAATTGTGAAAAACATGTCAGTTTAAGACTAGAAAAAAAATTGATCAAACAGGGCAAGACCAAAGAGACTAATTTCACTTATAGTAAAACCCTCTATATTTTTTTCCCAATACCATTCAAGTATTGTGTTGTAATTTATGATTAACTGTCTAAAATGTAGCTGTCAACCCTAATGACTCCATCTTTTCCCTTAGCTGACTTTAAAACTTTTAAACTGACTTTGTATGTTAAATAAAATACTGTAGTAGAAGTTTTGCAATTTTGTGTCCTGTTTTTCTGATTAATTGTATAGCAGATGGAAAGCAAATGCACTTCATGGCTGCTATATTTAATTTCCTCATTTTTTTACACCATTGGCGGTCACTGTTGATGGGGAGTTAATCTTAAAACTCAGATTTCTCAGCAAATTGTTTTTGGTATTTTATCACAGATTGACCACAAAGAACCAGTGAACTGGTGACATCTAGCGGTGACTTGCAGTCATTACAACATGTATATATAATTTTTCACGTACGTTTCGTCTGAATCGCAGAACGTGATCACTGATCACTGACAACTAAAATCGGAAATGTCAAAGTTATGTATTTCCAGTTCTGTATTTGTTTTTTATTATTACAAGCAAAGAGTGCCCCGCTTTAGCAGGGCGTCAAAAAATTGGGATAAACTCTTGTTGTTCCTCTCCACGGAAATCTTTAGTAAAAGGCGAAAGATTTATACGATCTGAAGAGAAACAAGAGTGCATGTCGAGTGAGGCGCCGAAACCAGAGGGCATTCTTTGACACAGCCTTTTCATTGACGGTTTTCCTAAAACAACTTGAGCAAATGTAAATACTGCAAAAATATATACACACACTTTCCCAGCTTTGATTGTTACGTCGGAATTCATAGCAAAGCAAAAAAAAAAAAGTAGAAGGATGTAAATAATCTTGCAGGCGCTTTGCATTGTGGGTAAAGAGTGACGTAACGCTAATTCTTTTTACTCTTACTTATAGCATAATGGAAGTTTGGTTGGGATTTCTACTAGACACAACGTGGCCTAACTTTTGAACGCCGTGCTGTTTTAGATATAGTAACATCATGTTACTGTCTTCCCGCTTTATATGTAACCTGAATACACTGGTACGCATGCGCAAGCGATTCTGTAGGAACCACGTAACAACACCTTTGTCTTTCTAAAAAATACATATCTAGTTTAGTGAAAATGTGAAAAAGTATTATAAAGAGTATTTGTAACACAATGGACTGTGGTGTGACACAAACAGACAGCAAAGCCATAATATCACCACACACTAATTCAGTTGTGTTTTGTTTCGACGGCTGCACGAGACCTAAAGCCCACAAACCAAGTGGAAATCCGATATAACAAGAAGTTTCTGTTCATCATTTACATATGGGGAAAAAGCGACATCTAGTGGTAATATGCTGCGATCCCTTCGTCGCCTTCCGTTTTCATTTTTTAATTCTGTAAACATATGTTAAAATGACTTTCCCAGGAGGGTTTAGCTAGCATTTTAAGCTCCTTAAAGAGTGAGATCAGACAACACTTTAATACTAAATGGTTAGTTATTAGGCTGCAATAACTTTTCTGCTATTATCTAAAAACTTAGTTAAAAAGCACATAGATTCCAAGTTACTGCAAGTTTTATCCTATTTTCTTTTTCATTGTGACAATCTTTAATTCTTACTCTCATATTTTACAGAATGAGACAACAAGCAATTAGTTTAGCTCTGAAAATAATAAAATGTTTCTAATATAATGGAAAATAATTCATTACAGAAATCAAATTAATGTGAAATTTCTTCTTAACAGCATGATTACAACACCACTGCCTACTATTGCTTAATACAGACTTGAAACTTCAAAATATTTATGAGGTGATTAGATAAATCATTTTCAAACTGCAAGTTGAATCATTTAAAAACCTTTCATAAAACATAGTTTTGACATTGGATTATATCTACATGCAGAAGTATTAATTTCTCCTGAACATTTCTATCTTTTGTAGGATTCCAACCACAAATTCAATGTATTTGACTGATATTTTGGTTGATAGACCAACACACAGCCGCTCAGTGGAAGAAAATGGATACCAGTAGGTGTTCTTTTGAAGTTCTGGAAATGAAAATTGGAAAAGTGAAGTGGGCATTTGTTCAGTTTACCCCAAAGCCCCTGATACCACAAAGACAGCTGGTCAGAGTTGATTGAATAAGAATGGGGGTTAAATACAGAGCAATCCTGGAAATCAAGCTGATTCATCTCCTAGCAGGGCAACAGTGCTTAAACAAACAGCCAGAGTTATAGTGGAAGGGTTTAGATCAGCACATGTTCATTTAGAAGGATGGTCCAGTCAAAGTACAGACCTGAATCCAATTTCATATTGTGGCAAAACATGAAAACTGGTGTCCATATCCTCTCTTCATCTAATCTGACTTAGCTCAGGCTAAGTTATGCAGTAAAAAATAAGTACAGTTTTAAGGGTCTTGATGTGCAAAGCTGGAAGAGACGTGCTAACAACCACCACAAGTTTGAAATTTGTAGAAAAAAATATCCTTGAAAACCAAGAAGTTTCTTTCACTTGAGATTCGTGTACTTTTTTTTGCATCGTTTTGCAACTTTAAATCCATATTAAATACTTTTTTTTTTCACAGTAATTGGCCAAATTGTGAAAAGGCTGCGTTGGCATGAACATACTCATAAGGAGGGTACACGAAAAGTGTCAAACTGGCCAGAAAACGTTGAGCTATTTAGCATTATCACACACGTTCATTACGGATCTTTATTTAGGACCTCGGTTCGGTTAGTACTGGTGGGCGATCTGTTGGATTGAATTGCCAGCGAAAAACTGAAGGAGTGACGCTCACCAGTTGTCAGCACATATATATATATTTTCCTGAAGAAAGCCCTTGTCATTTTGTCAGCCTCCCTGCGGCTGAAGTACGTGGGGACAGCAGGGACGGCTGTCAAACTCTGCCTGCCTCAGAGAGCCTTTCCTCGGGTTGATGAGTCATAATGAGGGCCGGCCAGGTGCTGAAAATGAGCATGGAGGCAGGTGAAGGGTGTGTATGTGTGTGTGTGTGTGTGTGTGTGTGGAACCACTCGGCAGTAGGTTTATACTTACTGGGTAAAATGTTGCTTAGGCAATGCTTTTCTTTTGGGAAAAGATTTTTTTTGCTAAGTTTGACTTGCAGGCGTGTGCAGGTGTGTGTGTGTGCATGCGCTGAAGAGGAGTGAGAGAGAAAGAGGCACAGCGCTGGAGAGGGGGGAGAGCTGAAGCGGATTCACTTCAAATCTGGAGGATTTCTAGAGTCTCCTCCAGCCAGGAAGAGAGAGTGCAGGCTTTAATTCAGGAAATCAGACAGACACGTCGCGGCTCTGTGGATGGACGATTGCTGCTGCTGCTGCAGAATGAGGGCTCTTTGTTTGAACTTTGCCATCACCTGTCTGTGGCTCCTTCCCTGCACGGTGAGTCCACTCTGCAGCTGAGCCTGAGCTCGTTATTTACTCAAAGTGTTGTTGTTTGCAGTGTAACTCAAATTTGAAGTTCTCCTCGTTGGGAAAACAAGCAGGGGGTCATAAATCATCTCTTGCCCGCAAATGTGTTTCCTCATCTTCTTGCCTCCAAAAATGAATTCATTTCCATAGATTTTCTTTATTTCTCTCTCTCATTAGGATTTGTTTTTGTGCTGAAAGCTGAAATCAAAACCTTTATGATCTCTTTAATATGTGTGTATTTATACAACATGGAATGTATTGATTAGAGATTCAGAAATCTGGTCAGTCTGCCAAATTTTATATTTAATTTGCTTTATTAATAGCATTTAACTTTCAGATTTTGTGGCTATCCTTTGTTGTATTTCTTATTTTTTTGTTACAAAATTCAAAACGTTGTAAAAACATAAACATATTTTTGTCACATAGGACATGATTCATTATTCTGTGAAACAGCACGGTTCCTCTGAGCAGCTCCTGCTCTCTTGTCTGTGAATTTCTTCCAGGTGCAGCTGTAATTTATTATGCACTCCTGAATTTATTTTTCTGCCCAAACAGATAATTTGTAGCACCTGACTTCACCGGCGAACTCGCTAAGTTAAAAAAAAAAAAAAAAAAAAAAAAAGAGAAGAAGCTCAAAGCAACGTCAATTTGAGCTGTAGAAGGTGAAGCAAATGACTTCAGAGGGTCCCTCTGTTTTGAAAGAGTTTAATCTCCTCAGGGTTTGAGGGCTGTTGTTTTTATGTTTTCTTTACCCTTATAAAACTGTCACATTAAGGATTTTCCTGCCAGTGGCAAGAATATTCTCCCCATCCTTAGATAAAACAAAGCCTTCAACTCAATTTTTTTTAATTCTTAAGCAATTTAATTCAATGCTTTTTAAAAACTTTTTTTTTTGTGCCTTTGCTGGTGCTTCCTTGCAAGTGTTGTTCTCGCATCCTCTCCTCTCCACCATTGCTCAGTCGCACTCGTTGTGCTGGCATCTTGACACTGAGCCGGTGACATGGCTGTCACATTGTGAGCTCCAATTAGGCTAGGTGAGAACAGCACATAGGTTTTAGGCTTCAACAATAGGCACAGCCGGAGCAACACCCGGCCTCAAGTAGAGGCGCAGAGAGCCACAAACTTTTGTCCGTTTTTAAAAAAAATAATTTCCTTCTTCACTTCGATGTAAACAAGCTGAGCAAAAACCTTCTACACCTCTTGTTAAATACCAGACATGCAGCACATTGCAAAAGTATTTATATCCCGTTAACTTGAATGTATATTGTTGGGATTTTATGTGATTGACCAGCTATATTCCTAGTTTTGGACATCTCACTGTTCAGTGTTGTGCAACTTGTCGTCCACCAGAAAGTATAAAAACAAAGAGAGTTCTAGTTAGAGAAGTAGATACAAAGTCCGTGGAGCAGCTGCACAAAGGAAGAGCTCAGGTAGGTGAATCTGTTGACAGGATGAATATTGGTTGTTCAGTGATCTAATTGGGTCATCTAGGAAGAGTGGCAAGAAGAATCTCAGAATTTTTAAAAGGAAATCATAAGAAGTCTTGTTAAAAGCCTTTCTACGAACCATGCAGCAAATCTGTGGAAGAATGTGTTCTGCTCAGATGGTAACTAAACATTGTCTGGCCTACAAGAACAGAAAATTCACTTGAAAACCCCCCCCAAAGATTCAGATTACGGTGAACACACAGCCATGGTGAACGTGGAATAAATTACATCAGGAGTGTCCAAACTGAGGCTCGGTGGACATTTGCAGCCTTCTGAATGATTTTAGCGCAGGCAGTTGATGCAGATGGACACTTTTATACCTTTTATAAAATTTTCACATAATGAAATCTTCTTAAAATAACTTCAAAAAACAATTTGTCAACCGGGTTTCTGCATTCATCTTAATTTTGTTGTAAATGGACCCACCTCTACTCAGAGCACTACAATTTTTGAGGCCTCACTGCCGTTTATTATGGAAATTTTAACAAATTGAAATCGTCACAGACCCTGAAAACATCCAGATCTTGAAAACGGATCTTTATCAAATCAGACTCAGCTTGAGTTCTTTAGAAAGAAGAATGAAGAGGAACGTCAGTCTCTGGATGTGTAAAGCAGGCAGAGACTGACATCAAAATGTCTCCTTTCAGAAAAAAAACAATTCACAGTGACTGTACGTGCAGTTTTCACATTTTTATTGGGTAAAATTGAAACTGAATCCCTATTCTTCATATAACATTCTTATAAAATAGACTGAAGCCTGTTATTGTGCTGTGATGAAGCAGGCACTATATATTCTAACTGAGCTTTGAATCCACAAAGACTTAAGGCTTAAGGTCCTTCAGTCCAAATTACACTATTGATGTACATTTGTGATATCTAACATGTCAAGTTTTGCATTGCCGCTGTGTGGTCAGTATCATTGACTCTCCTCACATCAACACCCTCACTAAAGGATTATTTTGGAGGATTTTGTGAGTTAATTAGACCCTACAGCAGGAGATTGCCTAGTTCACACAAAGCTAGTTTATCAATAGGATGTGCTCAGTGTTTAACAATTTTTAGCTGTTTAATTATATATATATAACACTACATGTTTGTTTCTTGTGAAAACAGAAGATCACAAAGCTACTTCTCTTTGTTGCCATGTTATTCAGGACTGGTTTTAGTCCAACACTCACTGAGCGTCCCTGAAGTACACACAGCGTCCCGAAAACAGGGCCGCGACCTTGCACCGCATACGTGCTTTAAATAACGGGTGACACGAAACAAAATCACGTTTATTGTTTGGAAGAACACGGTGAACTGAATTCTCACCCTTCCTCCACCACAGATCGTTTTGCTATTGTTTGTCAAATAGTTATTGACATATTAATTTGATCAATAAGGATAGCTTCTGACATTTGAGGCACCTGCTATTCTAAGAAATACACAGCTGCAAAGAAATTAGTTTAGAAATATGCTTTTCCTGGGTGTGCTGTGGTGGCACATTTGGAGGCCTTGAGTCCTCGATGTGGCCGTCGCAGGTTCGATTCCCGGACCCGGCGACATTTGCCGCATGTCTTCCCTCCTCTCCTTCCCCTTTCCTGTCAGCCTACTGTCATATAAGGGACACTAGAGCCCAGAAAAGACCCTCTGCTGGGAAAAAAAAATGCTTTTCCTGTGTAAGTAAATTCTTCTTGTCCTTGGAGGGAAAATAAAAAAAAATCTAAACAGGATTTACTAATAAACCTCAAAAAGTAGATGAAGAGGATGATGTGGACAGAGATGGGGAAATTTAATATAATAAAGCTATACTTAGTCCCCTAATGATTCCAAGTATTCCAAGCTCATGACCATGTTAGAATATAAGAATGAATGATTGAGAGGAAGATGAATAGGGGAGAGGAGAGAAGGGGCTCTTCAGCATATTGACTAAAGATATGCTGAAGTAGTTTCATCGTTCTTATTTAGTTATTTATTTGGTTTTAAAAAGGTCCTTCTCAAACAAATAAATAAATTACTGGATGTAGCCTATCATCAAGGTTGCACAGAAAGGATGACTGACAGTTTTAACAGGGGGCCCGGCTGAAGGACAACTGAAAACAGTTTATAATTTGTTAATGGCAGGTTGATTGTGACATGCCAGTTTGCCTGAAGGAAATAACTTATTGATCAGCGGCAGTTTTAGAGGAGACTGAAAGGCCGAGGAATAATTATTTTAATCGATTGTTTGATGGCGTTTAGTGTACTTAGTGTGAAATTGTCCTTCTTTTGTGGTCACCCTGATGGGTAAGTCTGTACTGAATCATTTTCATATTATTTCAAGGTAGTTTATGAGGGAAAATTAGTTGAAATCTATTTCACTTGATTTCATTTCATGTACCAAAGCGCAGCAAGCATGTAGCATATGCCTGAATAAATTAGTTATGCTTTCCACTGAGGCGCATTTCTCAAATTAAAAGTGCCTTTAAATGAATAACCCTTATATGAGTATTAAGCATGCTTTTAATGTCTAAAAAAATACATAGTTTTTTTTAAATGTAAAATTTCAGTCTTAAATGTCATATTTTTATTAGCTTTCAGATGAAAATCATCACGATTAACAGAAATAAGGCTTAAAAACATAAATAATTCATCTGCATACATTGTTTCACTTAATTGAGTTACTGAAAAACTTCTCTGTGATATTCCTAATGATCAGGTATTACTGTACATTTTACTGTACATGCATGATACACACCCAAACCATGTCTCCTCTTCACCTCAATGCACTACTTTGTATTGACAACTTGCATGAAATCCAAATGAATTCCAGTGAAGTTTCTGGTTGTAGCATGGCAAAATGTGGAAAAGCTCGACTTAAACATTAACTGTTTCAACTACAGCTTTTTGATGGGGTCAGTCAACTGTTGAGTAAATAATCCATCTAATATATTTTTCTGCAGGTACAGGAGTCATCTGGTCCTCTGAGCCTAAAGAGCAAACAATGGAGGGCCGCTGGAGCAGGAGAAGAACCCGAGGGAGCAGCACTGAAGGTTAAACATGTGTCCAAAGACTTACAAATCATCTCCACCAAACACAAAACCCATACATACGGCGCGCTGAGCCCCTACGGCTGGCCGCAGAACTTTTCACAAGCTCCAGACCAGTATCTGTACGGCGCTCCTCCCAAATCCAAGCCTCCTGCCAAAACCTCCACAAAGGCCAAGAAGATCCTGGGCTGGGGGGATTTCTACTTCAACGTGAAAACCGTGAAGTTCAGCCTCCTGGTGACTGGAAAAATCGTGGACCACATCAATGGAACGTTCAGCGTCTACTTCCGGCACAACTCTTCCCGTCTGGGGAACATATCCGTCAGCATCGTCCCGCCATCCAAAGCGGTGGGATGGGAGGTTCTCGATGGCGCCGTCGACAGCAGCCCCAATAAAAACTCTGTCCTGTTCCCAGATCTGATCCCCCCGTCGACCACCAGCTCCGCTCCTACTGAGCATCAGAAATATCAGCGGGACATGATGATGGTGACCGAGCTCAACTGCCGCATCGAGTACCAGCGAACCAACCGGTCCAAGAAGACCAAGCCGTGCATGTACGACCCAGGCCAGACCTGCTACTCGGAAAACACACAGTCCCAGGCAGCATGGATCTGCGCCAAACCCTTCAAGGTCATATGCATCTTCATCGCCTTCACTGGCACGGACTACAGGCTGGTGCAGAAGGTCTGTCCGGATCACAACTTTCAGGCAGAGCAGAACCAGCAGCACCTCGGATGAGCAGAGACTTCGCAGCTGGAACATTTACTGTTTATACTGTATATTCATCATACAACCACAAAAAAAAAAGGAAAAAAAATCCTGGGATTCTGAAATTGAAAGCTTTTGGCATCATTTCTGACTAGAAGTGCACATTGAAGTGGTTCAGGAAGTTTGTGTGAGTTTGTAGATAGTTTTGACATGAAACTGCTCCCATTATTCCACATGCCATACGTTTTTCCCAAAAGAAAAGTTAGTGACACACTCGATTCTCCCATTTTCTGTATCTTCAGCTCCTAAGTTTGATAAGTCAAACTTTGGATTTTATTATTCTACATAATGTATATATTCATAAATCTAAGATCGTCTTCAATTACACTGATGGATGTTTGTGTTTTCTCTAATCTGGAAACTACTTCCTTTCCTGATTCGTGTTAAGAAGCATCTGTTGACTCCATTTGTCATCTAGACTACAGAGAACCAATTCAGAGGCAGATTTAATGCACTTTTCCATGTAATCAGTGACACACACTACGCATGTACCTGGCGTCTGTCCAGAATGATTGCGCGTTCACCCTTTGCACCTTGAAAGTTTCCAGTTTTACCCGGACCTCTGCTGTCACAAACATGATCTCTCTGTCATTGCGGCAGACACTGAGGGTGAGTAATTTTGTCTGCTGATTCATTGCAAAACGATGCAATTGTGTATTGCCTAAAGGACTTATTACCCTCTGCACGTTGGCGCGGTTGTTACTAAATAACTTAAATATCGCAAACTAGGTCAGCATGCCATTGTAGTTCATCTCAGCCCTACCAGAGCTGTCTGCATGCAACATGCATGGTTTCATTGTCTGTCACAAAAAGTGACAAAAAGCAGCAAAGTCTGTTTCATTTTGCAAAGCGTATGCCAAGCGAATAGATATAAGAATCCTGTTTTTGTGCGTATTTCTGCTTTAATGAACACTGAACTAGCTATAAGGGCGAAGTAGCTCCTGGTTCCAAAAGTGTCATGTATGCATACCTGCTTTAACAAACAAGACTCTGGTGGTCAAGGATTTCCACAAATGCCCTCCTGAATAGCACATTTGTTTTTGCACAGCCTTTCATTTAATGGCTTTGCTCAGAACATCAAAAGACACATTATTCTAAGTCATTCTTTCAAACCCTTCCTGCAGAGTATCATAATTTCAAGTGATGAAAGCATTTTTCACCCAAGCTCAGCCTTCATGAGCATTTCAAAAGACGCCAAAGTCGCTTCTTTAAAAAAAACAACAACTCCGTTTTAGCAGCACGAAACACAAAGGATCGTTGTGACTTTCTGCTGAATTCCACCCAAGGTCTTAGTAACATTTAACGTTCATTATTTAAGAAGCACATGTTTTCTTAGTGAGTGACAATGCAAATTTTGTTCTTTTTCCTTTGTGTCACGCTGAAGCCCCTCTTCCTCAGAGTCTCGGTTTGTTTGCCGAGAGAGGGGCAGGTCGCCTCAGAGCCATGCAGGCTGAAGCACAGCGGCGGCGGATGGACGGGGCAGGAAGGTTTGGCCCAGGATGACCCAGAGATGTGGAGTCTCCTGCAGCAGGAGAAGGACAGGCAGTGTCGGGGACTGGAGCTCATCGCGTCAGAGGTGAGAGTGCAGAGAGAAAGGAGGAGCAAAAACAAAGAGACAACCAATAGCTAGGAATGCATCTACAGAGTTGCAAAAGATTTCATACTCGCAGTTTTTCATTTTGACCACAAAGAAAACATATGCTTTATTGTACTTTGGTGTTTTTTTTTTTGTTTTTTTTACATAATTAATTCACAAAGTAGTGTATAATGGTGTAGGAGGAAAAATGTTTTTATTTAGAAGCTTAACATCAAAATGTTTTTTATTCTATTTTCAGGATATTAGATTTAAAAAGAGTTTCGTTCAATAACAATTTATACTACAATAGAATTTTACACATGAATTAAGAAAGGGAATGGATTTTATTTAGTGGTCTCACAGTGAAAGGGGCTGAATACAAATGCACTTAAACGTGCATTTGAAGCTTCACAGTTATGCACAGTTTCATGTTGCCTTACTGTAGTAAATTCCTTTCAAATGCAGATAAATGCTACATATTAGAAGAGTAACACACAGTACTCTGGGGCCAGACACAAGATGACAGAAAACAGTTTTGATGGGGTTACAAAAGCAAAATTAAGAGAAATGTCAGGATTAAGACAAAAAAAGTAAAATGATAGAAACTCATATAGATCTTTAGAAGTTATGAATCTGGAGTTCACAATGACTAATATTAAAGAAACGATAAGAATTCATTCACTATCGATATTTTTCTTTTTTACGTAAAGCGTGATAGACGTCAGTCTGTTGCAGAACTGTTTAAATATTTGCTCTTTGCTTGGAATCCACTAAGCATGTGTGTGTGTGTGTGTGTGTGTGTGTGTGTGTGTGTGCGTGTGTGTGTGTGTGTGAAAGCTGTGCTGGAGAAGCAACTGGGTTTGACAGCTGAACTCCACACAGAACAACATTTAGAAAATCAGCACACAGTTTTTCTCCTTTCAGTTCGATTCATATTTGCTTCTCTTCCAGCAGAGAAAACTGACCACCAAACAGACACCTTGTGACTTTCTTAGGTTGTTTTTTTTTTTTGTAACAAAGTTGGACATATGGATGTTTAATATCAATTTTGAACACTACTGAAAAAACTCCAGTAATTTTCCTCATCTTGAATTTGACTGTCGCCTGCCAGTAAAACTAATGACAAAGATTTTACCCGGAAAACTGAAGTCTGAACTAGAAGCTGTGAAACAGAAAGCAGAAAAACTAAATGTATCTGCAACGTCCAACTTAAGCTGGGAACTGCTAACTCTAAAATCAAAACAATTTTCTCTTCAAAATTATTTAATCCAAATTGAAGTTGTAGAAAATTAACCAAGTCTCGTTTCTTGTATTATGGACTAGTTATGAGCCCAAACATTTATTATCCACATTGAGATCTCAAAGAATTGATGTCAGTCATTCACCAGTGTAGGACGAGTCCCAGAGGAGATCTCCCTGTGTTTTTTAGAACAATGCAATATTATCTCATTAGCTTTCCCATGTGTGTTCTTTATTGATCTCCACATTTTGAGAGGAGAAGAAGAAGAAGAGGAGGAGGAAGGAAAGTCGAGTATGAGTGTGTATTTTTGTGTGTCAGGAGAGTGTTTCAGAAATGTCACAGAAAGAGTTCTGTGTCAGACAGGGAGCTTGTTTTAAACCTCACTGGGATGATTGAGGGATCCCTGAACAGTGACAGGTTTAGTATAATAAGACTTACAGAGAGGGAGGAGGAGGTGAGGATGTGGGAAAGGAAGAGGTAAAAAAAAAAATAAGCTGGAGTGAGAGTGGGAGAAGAGAAAAAACTGACAGAAGTAGGAAAAATCATTTGCATTCAGTTCTGTTTCTGCAGCTTTCTCTCCTCTTATTTATATATATATATATATATATATATATATATATATATATATATATATATATATATATATATATATATATATATATATATATATATATATATATATATATATATATATATATATATATATATAGCCTTTTAATGGCTTCAGACAGCCATTAATAGGCCCACAAAAAAATTCACAAAGTAAGATTTTATCATCCATTATATTTTGCAACACAGAAAGTCATTGCTTTTTTTTGTGTGTGATTATTTTAGCTTGCATGTGAAAGGAAACCCAATCCAAAAGCACGGAGGAGAGCTAAATTTATATAGTGGTCACAGTCTCTGGCAGTAAAGCCTTTTCTGGGTAAATAAAGCTATATTTGGATAGTCTGTTCAGATTTTTTTTTTAAGGCTTATGTGCAGATGTCGACACTGTGCTTGCTTGTCCTGTCAGAATTTCTGCAGCCGTGCAGCCCTGGAGGCACAGGGTTCCTGTCTGAACAATAAATACTCTGAAGGATACCCTGGGCAACGGTAAGCACCAAAACACAACTCAATTATAATATGTCACAATCCTCATCTAAAAACATACATACACGTCATTTTGTCAGGTTGAGTTTTCAGGGTTTTTTTTATTGGGATGAAGTTTGAAGTGGAATAGAGTGGACTGCTTTTTGCTGAAGAGTCATTCTGAATACCTGACAAACCTTCACCAGTCCGA
Organism: Gambusia affinis; assembly: GCF_019740435.1. NCBI lineage: Eukaryota > Metazoa > Chordata > Actinopteri > Cyprinodontiformes > Poeciliidae > Gambusia > Gambusia affinis. The sequence continues at coordinate 11,384,126 of NC_057868.1, forward strand.
GATGCTGTTAAATTATAGAGCAGTGATGTAATGCAATCATTTGTGGAGAAGGCAATACGGTTTTTGACACGACACCATCTCGAAGACAACTGTATGGTGTAATATCATGCAGCGCTGCTACGAGGAACCACACGGTGCACTGCAACATCGTGCAATGCAGCACACTGTATTGTGCAGGTATCCAGCCACCTGTTTAGGTTTTCTCAAGTTTATCTTCCAACAATAAAGTTTGTACAATTGCTACTTAAAATGGATGCGAGAGGATAGAGTTGGATTCTTCCCAGAGAACACGAAAGATAAACACAAATGTTCACATCAAATAGTGAACCCCCAACTTGCCAAATTAAAAAAAAATCTCAACCTTAATCATTATTATCAAATTTAAAGTAAATGTCCAGGAGGGCGTTCTCTTTTTAGCAACTGCAAATTTATGATCTATCAATGGAAGATTTTACCAAAAAAACAAAGTTTTCCAAAGTACGTTGAACAAACATGATGTTTCTGCTCAGCGTCAGGCCCCTCACGTCAGAAGGGTGGGTGAAAAGTTTTACAGTAGACAGAGAGAAGTACATTAACACAAAGAAGTACATTTTTTGACTTTAGTGAACACTATGTTGTTCAATTGATGTGGCTTCTAAAGCATCTTCATTCAGTCAAGCGATCGTTTTCTAGTGTAGACAGGAGAGTTCCTGTTTGACCCAGAATATGGATCGTTGCTTTATAGGCGTTGCGCTATCGACTATAGCCGATATAATTATTTAATTTAGACATTTCATCTCCGACAATCTTATTCAACTATAAATAGAGCAGGTACACATTACGCCAACCCTTAGGTGTGACATTCTTCAACCTCTGTGTGCATTTAAAGCAACACTTCCTTTCCTGTCATATATTTCTATTACATTAAAAATGCTACACTTAGCATTATCTGCCTGACTAATTAGAAAATAATTTGTGTAATACAGCAAGATTAAATATAAACTGTCACTTTATGGCAATACATAACAAACGATCACTCACTACACTGGGGAGTCATTTGATACTACTTAGATTGTGTCTTATGATGCAATATTGTACAACATGGTGACACACAACATGATATGCAGTCTAATAAAATGGATAAGTTGAATGCAACAATATAATTCAAATATAATACAAGCTGGTTTAATAAGTAATAATAAAAAACACTAAAGTACTACAGTGCACGTGAATGTGTGTCTCTTTCAGGTACTACGGCGGTGCAGAGATTGTTGACCAGATTGAGCTGCTGTGCCAGAGACGAGCGCTCGCCGCCTTCGGTCTGGATCCAAACCTGTGGGGGGTCAACGTCCAGCCCTACTCGGGGTCCCCGGCTAACTTTGCAGCCTACACCTCTGTGCTGAAGCCTCATGACCGAATCATGGGCCTGGACCTACCGGACGGTGGACAGTGAGTAAATATGCTGCCTGATCATAATATCATTCCACTTCAAGGAGATTTGGCTACTTGTGAAAAAGTGGCAACGCCGGTAATCCTGCTGTCACGTTAAAATCCCTTTGAGAAGAAATACATTTCATTTAAACAATTTGACAGAAATGAATCTGCAACATCAGTATTTTATGTGCTAAAACAATGTCATTACACAAATATCTACCTGTTTATATGATGTGCAATCATGTAAAAAAGACCTCCAAAATGAATCCCTGAGGTGGGGAAATCTGACATTAAAACACATTTTACAGCTATTTATTCAAATATCTCAGTTTTTTCATTTCATGCTTCAGACGCTCTCACTAGTCTGACAGATTCTGCTATTATTAGTTCCCACATTTTAGTCATTAGTATCACAAAAGAGCGTCACTTGGCCCAGCGGTTATTTCCTACAAGAAAGTGAAGGTTGTTTTTGGACTTAACGTCAAGAAGAGGTTGAGTGTGATTAAAGTTTTTGGTCTCATAGACTGGAGCTGTCACACGGCGACACTCTCTTTGAAATGGGCTCATTTTAATTTCACAGACACTCATGGAAAACAGAAGGAAATGAAGGCACTCCATGTAAAGTTAACACCATGGCTGGCCGAGCGTTGAAAAACAGAAAGACAGAAGAGACAGTTCTATATAATGTTCTATATATTTGCTATTAATGCACAGTAATAGATTTCTGCTGTTACATTAAATATATCCAGTTTAATGTATTTGGTAGAATACACATTAATTGACTTTTCTGTAAATGTACCAGAAGTTTATTTTTCATGCACTTAGTTAATTGCAAAGAAAGCATCAACTTATAATGCTTTCTTTATAAGCGTTGTAAAGAAATGCTTAATGCCCACTTTTTGAAGCCCAGTGGAAGATTCTGGTGAAAAATTCCCACAAATAGAAACGTAAATACCCGTTTTACATTTAGTTACCCCCACCTGGGGTCAATTGGCTGCTTGAAGATCTTTGGTGGATCTTCAAGCAAATAATAAGCAAATAATAAGCCTACCGTAACAGATTTTGCTCCTCTCATTGATCAGTCCTTTTTTTGCTTAGTTCGTCTCACAAAAGCTTAGTCTATCAACATATTTTATTAGGATTTTATGTGATATATCAAGACAGATCAGTGTAAAACTGGGAGTTTGACAGATAACATTTTTTTACAAAAACAAATAATAAAAGAGCGATTATTATTAAACCCTCCTAAATCCATACCTTGCAGAACCATCTTCCACTCAAAGCATTTTGGAGAATGTTTGATATTTTTCTAACTAAATGTTTTCATTTGGATTTTGGTTTAGACTTTGACTAAACCATTTTAACTAAATAGTATGTTTTAAGCCATTTCGTTGGCGCTCCGGCTGTACGTATGTGTGGGGTTGTTGTTATTCTGAACCTGCTCCACAGTGTAATGTTTTTTAGCTTCTATCACTTTTCCTTTTAGGATTTATCTCCTTTCGCTTTGCCGTCAACTCTAACCAGCTTCCCTGTCCCTGCTAACAAAAGCATGACGGTGCCACCACCATGTTTCACTATGGCTACGGGGTTTTCAGGGTGACGTGAAACGTCTGTTTTCAGTCCTATGTAGCGTTTTATTGTAGACCATGTAGCTTAATTTTGGCTCTATCTGACTGAAGCACCATCTTTAATGTCTCTCCTTGCGGTGAATTACAGTTGGATGATTTTGTAGCTCTCCATAAAACAGATACACTAATCCCAAAGCAACATCTGAAAAAGAGGCTTTCCGTGAACTGAAATAACATATTTATCATATTTATCATTCTGAGGATATGATTCAGACTGGTGAGAAAACATTTACTGCTGCCGTCTGTGTTTCAGCTTGACCCATGGCTACATGACCGACAACAAGAGAATCTCTGCCACCTCCATCTACTTCGAATCCATGCCTTACAAGCTGAATGTGAGTGCTTGGTACACTGTTAGCCTTTGCTGTATTTTCTACAGCTAAATACCGCAAAATGCCCAGTAAAACTAACATAAAACATCTTTACAATTAGTTACTGTAATTTGCATTGCATTATGGGTAAAGGACATAGTATTACAGTAACTTACTGTATGTTTTGAAGTTGCAGTAATTTACTGTTTACACATTGCAGTAGTGGTACTGTATTTATAATATCTTGCACTGTTAGCCTTTACTGTATTTTTTACAGCTAAATACCGCAAAATGCCCAGTAAACTAACATAAAACATCTTTACAATTAGTTACTGTAATTTGCATTGCATTATGGGTGTAGTACATAGCATTACAGTAACTTACTGTATGTTTTGAAGTTGCCGTAATTTACTGTTTACACATTGCAGTAGTGGTACTGTATTTATAATGTCTTTGCGCTGGCCATGTAAGAATTCTATTTGATTTCCAACGGTCATCATAGATGTTTCATCGTGG